>NC_080758.1:13447765-14047765 GCF_020826845.1 Diceros bicornis minor
TCTCAACATGTAAATCAGATCATGTGTTCGCTGCCTAGAACCTTCTGCTGGCTTCTGTACCAAGGCTGCCTTAACAAATGACCACACACTGGCTGGCTTAAAACAACGGTAATTTGTTTCTCAAGTTCAGGAAACCAGAAGTCTGAAGTCAAGCGCAGGTTGGTCCCTCCTGGAGGCTCTGCGGGAGCATGTGCACCAGGCCCCCTTCCAGCTCCTGGTGGGGACCGGCATCCTCGATGTTCCTCAGCCTGTCGATGCATCACTCCGTCTCTGCCTCACTGTCACATGATGTTCTCTCTCCGTATATTCACACGGCCTTCCTATGAGGACACTAGGACTGTATTTAGGGCCACCAAATCCAGTATGACCTCATCTTAACTAATTACACCAACAAAGACCCTCTTTCCAAATAAAGTCACATTTTGAGGTTCTGGGAGGACATAAATTTTGGGGGAGACACTATTCAACCCAGTACAGCTTCCCCTCGCTCCCAGATTAAAATCTAAATGCCTCCCCGGGACTGTGAGGCAGTGCAGCCTGGTGGTTAGGGGTGAGGAGGCTGGAGTTCAGCTGCCCGGTGAGCACCCAGCTCGGTCACCACGCCGTGCTCCCGTGGTGGTGGGTCGTGGCCCCCAGGTCTTCATCTCCCTCTTTGCCACGTGATGTCGCAGGGCCTCCCAACACTGTGGGATGGCCAGGTGACCTCCTTAGGCCAATGGGGCACTTGTGGGCTCGAGCAGGTAGAGGCCCTAAGTGCAGTTGTGGGGTTTGGCTTGGTTCTTGGCTTCTGGAAGGTCCTGTCCCCGAGGAGCTGCCCTCCTAGGGCTGACAAGAGCTTCGCAGGGCTGGCCCGAACCTGCTCCCCAGCTGCGGCCAAGCCTGATAGGCCCAGTGACCGTCTGCAGAGTCGCCCGATGGAGCCCAGCTCGGCTCAGCTGATCCCAGACGACCCGCCGCTCTGCGAGCTGGGAAGTGTGGGATGCTGTGGGTCAGTGAGTTTGGGTGGATTGTCACAGCTCATCACTGGACAATGTTTGAGGAAGACAGAAATGTGACGCTGGGCCCTTAATTACCCTCTCGGTCTCCCCGTCTGTAAAATGGGGCTGACAGCAGTACCTACCTCGTGAGGTTGTTGTGAGGATCGGATGAGATAAGTGTGAGTGGCACGTGGTGAATGTCATGAGCATCAGCTGCCACATTATCACAGGCCAGCACGACCCACCATCTCATGTCCCCTCGGTCACTGTGGTTGAAGGCAGAGGCCACCCCTGTTTCTGGAGACTAAGCCTTTGTGCCCCTCACCCGATCTTCGCACAGGCTTTCTGCATTCTTAGAGCTCAGCTCATTCGGCCCCTTCGAGGAGGCGCTCTCTCCGGAGCTCCGTCTGCACTGCTGCTGCCCCCCCCCATCTGCTCCTCCGTCCGTCTGTCCACACGCGGAGGTCAGGCCAGCCCTGAGGGCAGGCTCTTTCTCTGTTGTTCTCTGGAGCATCCCGGGACTAGAACCAGCTGACACGTAGTAGGTGCTCAATTAACACTGTGAACTTACTCTAAAAAGCATGTGAAGCCTTCCCCTTCACGCGTGCGTTCCCCCAGCAAATCGTGCTGAACGCCTTCCTCGCACCCCTCTCTCTTCCAGGCAGCGGAGAGGAGAGCGAACAAGGTCCCTGCTCCACGGGGCTCCCACGCTGGCCGGGGGAGAGGCAGTGGCCACGGAACGGCCGGGGGGTAACGGGCGGCTGGTGATGGTCGCCAAGAGGGAAGTCCAACAGGGTGAGGAGGGGGTGACAGGAGTGGTGCAGGTTAAACAGGCTGTTCAGGGAGGGACTCGTTGAGACGGTGACACGGGGCGGGGGGGGGGGGTCCTGAAGAACTGAGCGGGGCACGGGGATCCTGGGGGAGAGCGTTCAGGGCAGAGGGCACACGGGGCGAGGCCCTTGTGTGTGAGGGGCAGGGGGGTCCAGTGTGGCTGCGGGGAGGTGGGCGAGGGGGACCGTGGGGGGCCGAGGTCCGAGAGGTGAGGGGACCGGATCCGTGTAAGACCCTGTAGGCCCCTGAAAGGACACTGGCTTTCACTGTGCGTGACCGGAGCCCTTAGACGGGTCTGAGCAGAGGAGAGACCGACGTGCTCTGAGTTGATTTTACGTGAACCCTCAGGCTGTGTGCGGAGACAGACTGCGGGGCCGAGGGCAAGAGCAGCTGGACCCCTGAGGCGGCCACCGTGGGCGGGGCAGGAAGGTGCAGTGTAGGGTCACCAATCCCAGCTTGGGATTGTATGTGAAGGTCACTGGTGGGATCTACTGATGGATGGAACAGACGGGGTGAGAGGAAAACAAACAAATCGAGGATGACCCCAAGGATTTGGCCTGAGCAGCTGGGGAGATGGAGGTGCTACTGAGTCAGGTGTGGGATTCTCACCTGTCAGGAGGGGCGGGGGGGAGGGCAGGGAGGGGCTGAGATGCAGCCAGACCTTCTGGAAAGGACTGGGGGCCTGAGCCGACTTGCCCAAGGCTCAAGAGCTTCCTTCATTTGAGCTGCAAGGACGGCCACCTGTGTTGACACTGAGCTTGTGACTCCAGCCAGGCCCTGCACTTGTGTCTCCTTCCGAGGCAGAAAGGTCAATTCACAGCAGTCTGCTCCGATGCTGGCTTCAAGCCAGGACCCTTAATATTCAATGAGAAATCTGCACTGATGAAATTTTCATTAAAGTAACATTATCCCTGTCACTCCCCTTGTTCTTCTGTGGCTTTGGGTACGGGCTAATTTGGGTTTGATTGCCCCGATGATCTGCAGATTGGAGCATTATTAAAAATTTAGATGAGCAACGATAGGTCTGCGCCTGCCTCTCCTCTCTCAGCTGGAGCACAAGGGGCTCTGCTAATGATCACAACGAATTCAGGGCAGACATGGCAATTAGAGGATTATCAATAGTTTGAGGGAGCTTCGACCCCTCTGCCTCCAACGAAAATTAGCTGCTTCGCTTCCAGGGCACTCGGATTTAATTGATAAAATGCATCAAAAGAAAATTCCAGCCCTAGACCCAGTTTTAGGACTAATGAGCTGTATGCACACCTGAACAGGTCCCCCTCTTCTGTGACTCAACTGTGCCCCCATCTGTAGAGTAAGGAGGTTGGACCAGAGCAGATGCTTAGAAATGGTGCCTGTGGGCTGAAATCAGCTTAAAGAGGGAGTCTGTCCTGCCAACTGTTTTTGTTTATTTGTTTAGTGAACACTTTTCTAGACTTACGATCCTGGGTTCTATGTGTTTTATGTCCATTAACTTGTCTTATTCTCCCAACCACCTCATGAGATAGATACTCTTATCATTCCCACTTTACGGATGGAGAAACTCCGACCAAGAGGGATGAAATGATTTACTCTGGATCATCTGCCAGGCAGGAACAAGGGCAGGATTTGGTACTCAGGTGTTTTGACTTCCAAATCCATGCTTTAACACCTGTGCTACAATTCCACAGTGTTTTAAAAGTAATTAGGTATCAAATTTAAAACATTTGTAGTTTTCTGTAAAACTAGAACTTACATATTAAAAAATTGGAAGCTCTGTCTAGGTGCTCTCTAAAGGTGCCCATCTCTGGAATATCACTATTTTGTGCTTCATGAGACACTAATTACTAACATGATTTACTATTTGTCTGTTAGATGGCAGCTTTCAAAAAGAGAACCCCATATTTCAAGAAGACCAAGAGAAAAAGTAGCAATATGCTGGGGGGAAAACTTATTTGAAAGCATCAGAGAGCAACTTAGGCTGCCAGGACTTGAGGGACCAACATCCCGTACAGACGGGACATACACTGAGGTGAGCCCTACATTCTCCTCCTCTTTTCCCATTGAGGAATTTGCCAATTTTCCAGTGAACGGGGGCCAAGAGTCACAGAAACTGAGAGTTTCTCAGCAAGCTCATGGATCTGGGGACATAAAACTTGAAGTTGGGGACACCAAGGCAGCCAGGCTTTGAGGGCCCGAGATCTCAGAGAAAATGGAAACCCCTAGATGTGGGTCTGATTTTCCACAGTATTTTCCCTTTTGAAGCATTTGCTGATTCCTAAGCTGTGCAGACAAGAGTCTCAAAAGACAAGCAGAAACTGAGCAGCTGAGAGGCTGAGAAAGTAAGCAAAGTTTTTACCAATATGGTGATGCCATAACAGCAGAACCTGGAGCTCAGTGGTCACCCAACAGATGGAGCCATGGAAAATAAGCAATGGTTTCTATTGAGTCCCCCAGAAGACTTGTTCCAGGAAGCAAGGACAAACCAAATAAACCAGATCTCATAAAAATGGAAAATCAGTCTTGAATCGTTACAATCACAGTAATATGTCCTCACTCTAGTGGCTGTCAGAAGAAAAAAAAGATACATCTTCTTTGGGGGAAGTATAACATCATCCATAGACACTACAATAATGCCTAGCCAGCATTCATAAAAATATTACCAGACAGGTCATAAAGAGGACCAAATAACCAAAACCAAGGAAAACAATGATAGTAAGAAAAAACTCACAGATGATTGGTTAATGAGGCTATCTATAAAATATCTATTATTAATATATTCAATAAAGAGATGAAAAGATGGAGAATTTTATTAGAGAAATGGAATATCTAAAAAATAATCACATGAATAGTTGCTAACTGGAAAATACAATAACAGAAATTAAAAACATAATAGATTGGTGTAATAGCCAATTAAAGCAGAAGATAGGTTTGTTGAAAATATCCATATTGAAGCTTGGAGACCAAAGAGGATTCCGTGTACACAAGTGGGCATTAGACCTTCTGGAGCATGGTGAATAGGTCTAATGTACGTGTAACTTAAATCCTAAAAACAGAGGGAAGAGAATATCCGAAGTGCTATATGGAGATATATAACTGAGGATTCTTCAAAGTTGAAAGATATTAAGTCACAGATTCAAAAACTCCTGGCATGCCAAACACAAAGAAATACATACCTGAAAGAAAACAACTGCCAATCCAAAACTTGATTCCATAAAAATTATCCTTTGAAGGTGAATACTCAATAAATGTTTTCATGGAAGCAAAAACAGATAATTCATTGTCAGCAGATGTGCATTAAAATAAATACCAAATAGAGTTCTTTAGGAAGAAGGAAAAATGATTCTAAATAAAGAACACAGGAAAAATGAAGACTAATAGAAAGGGTAAATATGTTGGAAACTTTAACCATGAGTGCAGAAAATAGCAATAATAATAATAACCTGTAGAGGTTTATAATATGTGTAGAGTTAAATTACTTCACAAGGATGACACAACAGCCAGAAGGAGGTTAGATGTTTTCAAAATGTTCTAAAGCTCTCCCATTGTCCAAGTGGTAAAGTTGTAATTTAAGGTAGATTCTAATAAGTTGAAGATATATGTTGTCATCTGTAGGATAGCCACTAAATAGTATTGGAAGAAGGAATACTGACAACCTAATGGAAGTTTACAAAATAGAATTAAAAAAAAAAATCCACTTCATTAATACAAAATAAGGCAAGAAAGGAGAGTAAAAGTGATACAAATAGAAAACCAACAGTGAGACCATAAGGCTAAATCAAAAACTAATAGTAAGAAAGATTTAAATCACAAGAATAATTACAGTAAATATAAACAGATTAAATTCTAAAAGAGAAGGACCAGTCTTATTTTTCATCTGCGGGGAAACACAGATCTGTTTCTCATCTACTGCAAAGTGTTTCGAAGGCCCATGTGCTTGTGAATCACCTGAGAGGCTTGCAGAGACATCTGCTTCCCGGGGCCCACCTTCAGCATTCAGGGCTGGGATCTGAGAAGCTGTATTTCTGATAAGCCCCAGACCCGTCTTTGAGGGACAATAACCTGCGGTGTGGAATGGGAGGGACAGGAATGAGGATAAATTGAAAATGTACAGTTTAGTTCTTGTAGAGCTTAGAGCTTAGCAAGGGAATAATACAGACACAGGAATAAATGCAGTGCGGGAAACCGTAAAATAATTGTCTTCAGTGAGGGCCTTTGCCCTCGTGCACATGGCCCAGGGTCAGAGGTCTTCCCTCAGCTGAACTATCCAGATCTCGGCTACGCGGGACAAACCAGCTGTGGGTAGGATCCAAAGTGGGCAGGGATCCATCCACACACTCGGGTGTTTATTCACCGATGTCGCTCAAGCAAAGAAAGTTAAACCCAGGCTGGCCGCGTGGGGACCGCGAGGCTCCATCTCATCCAGGACGCCCGCTCCGCTGCGGCCGTCTGTGCACCGGGCCAAGGCCTGCTGGACACAGATCACAGGTGGGGAGGGGCTGTGCTCTCAGCCCACAGCAGCTGGCCTGTTCACTGGCTCCTGGTCTTCCCGAGGGTCCCGGCACTCAGCAAGCGAAGGTGAAATAGGGATTTTATCCGAGGCAGGAGAGGTCGAGCCAGCCCCCAGGTGCTGGGAAGCTCTTTCTGTGACAGCCCCGAGGTGCTGGCTGTGCTTCAGGACCCACAGAGGTGGACCTGAAAGGGGTCACCTGAGGCAGAGGCCACGCAGGGTGGGGAACGCAGCCTGTCCTGCCTCGGGCTGCCCAGGTGACATGTCCACGGCTGTGAGTTTCTCCTGGCGAGCCTGACCGGGCTGCAGGGGCATCTCCGGAGTTCCCGGCACCGTGGCCCAGTGTCCTAGATCTGACGGGGGAGACGGTGGTGGCGGTGAATCTGGCCATGCTAATTTGCTTAACTCTACACACACACACAAAAAAGGAATAGGATACTGGTGACTTTCCCCTTTTGTCAATTTTGGAATTTTACAATTAATTTTTGTTTATACAACTAACAATTCTTGCTATTTGCTTTTCAGATTGGAATGGTTTCTATTTTCCTGCCTGGACTCTGATTTACACAAAAGGTATGAGCATTCTTATTTTAATTTGATAGCTACTGCCAAGTTACCTGCCAAAATGCCTTTTCCTGTTTAGTGAGACCCACAGGAGTATCTCCTTACCCACAGGCTTGAAAGCTTCGCCTTGCCAAACTGATAAATGAAAAAACGGATATTTAATTGTCATTTTCGCTTGCCTAAATAAAGGTCAAATTCTCATCTTTTCATATGTTTATTATCTTTTTCATACGTTTATTGGTCATTTGCATTTTTCTTCTGTAAACTATCCATTCATATCCTTTATCGATTTTTCTATTGAATTATTTATATTTTCTTATTGCTTTACAGGAGAATATTAAATCAATCTTTTGTTATGTATAAGCGAGATATCTCCTCCTTGTCTTTGTTGATGCAATCCTTTGTTATGCAGAAGTTATAAATTTTGATGTATTCAATCGAGAAACCTAACCCTAGCAAAAATAGCAAAAAGAAAATGTATAGGCTCATGTAACTGAACAACTCGGAGGTATGGCTTCAGGTGCAGGTGGATCCAGGGGTTCAATGTCATCATGACACTGTTTCAACTTTCTTCTTCTTCATAATAGCGTCATTCCAGGTCTCAATAGGGTAGCAACACGGCTCCCAGTAGCTCTATTTACAGGATTGAATATAAGTAACAAAATCTTGTCTAAAACGGGTTTAATTATAAAGTTCTTCTCTTTTTTTCCAGACAAGAAAGCTAAATGTAGTTAGCTCTGAAAGTGATTCAGTAACTCAAAATGTAAGGGCTCTGAGTAGTTTGCTTTCTGTTTTTCTCTATTGTGAAAAAAATGGCCGCCATATTTCCAAGCATTGTGTACTGTTTCCACAGCATCCAAAGAGAGCAGGAGAGGAAACCTCTTGTCAGACACATCTCCCTTTTTCCACATGGAGCAGATCTTTCCCAGGACCCCCCCCCATAGGTGCTCCCTCAGATTCCACGGCTAGGACGGGGTCAGGCGCCCACGACTCAGTGCACAGGAGGATGGAGAGCAAGCACTGTGCTCTCTGCCTCTAGACCAAGGGCCGGGCTCTGCCGGCAGGAGTAGGGGAGGGAGCTGCCGGGTGGACGTCCAGCCACACCTGCCCCAGGGAGCATCCCCCAGTCACTCCTGCCCCAGAGACAGGGTTCACTCAGCCTGGACCAACTCTTGTCACCTGCTCATCCTGAGCCACTTCTGGGTCTGGGGATCTGCCAGCTGATTGGCCAGGCCAGGTCACGTGCTCCCCCCTCAGTCCCAGACGTGGAGCTCATCCCGAACCCCATGAATGGAGAATGAGAGAGTGACTGTTTACTTATGGGGGTCTGGTTACCAGAAGATGGGGGGATGTGCTGGAAGCTCAAAATAGGAGGGTTACACTAGAGAAACCGCGTGAACATATAATAATCACTGCTCAGAGTAATGTCCATTTCTGAGAGTGAATTTCTGGCTAAATGCTGGACAAATGCTCGCTTTCTTGCCATCCTCTCACCCCTCTGGGCTGTGATTGGAAAGGGACCTGTTAACGCACTAGTTTTCTTTGTCTCTGGACTGCCCGTGCCTCCCCGTCCCCCAGCCGTGCCTGCAAGTGCCCCTTTGGAAATGATTATCTTTTAAGTGGGAATCTGGGGAGCCCTAGCCTTGACTGGGGTCACATTAGCCCAGTTTAGTGCCCAGTAAACAACACAGATATCTTTGGAGCACTTGCCTCCCAGCTTCTGGGGGTGCCGTGTCATTGTGAAGGTTAATGATGATTCTGCAACTTCTGTTCGAATTTCCATTTCGTCCTAAATGAAACCCATCCAATCTCGCCTTAACTCTCCCCATGTTCCCATTACCAGCTTATGCAGAATCTGAGCGCACAAAGGCTCAAAATTGCTATGTTCAAGGATAGACTCAGCTCAGAAGCAATTTGAATGTTCAGAGCTTTCAAATGACCTGGCAGTCTGTCTATAACCTGTCCTTAGCCTGAAAATGCCCGCATACATTTTCGATTAATTGATCTGCTGATGGAGCTCAGTTAACCTTTGTGACCAAGTTGAGAGAATGGCTCAGACCTAATCAATCAAGCCAGCCATTAAGAACTCTGCCCAGTCCACAGCGGGCTCCACATCAGGCTTCCTGGGGAGGACAATGAAAAGGGAAGGGGTTTAGCCATAAATGTAGAGAACACGCAGACAGGCTGGACAAAGGTTGGCGAGGCTGGAGACTATTCACTGCGCTGGTGGTTTGTGACTTTCCCTAACCCCCTCGTGGGTTAAACACAGAGGAGCAAAATGCAAAGTGATATCAGGGCTCAGAGACCAGGAGACACCCTGCAAGGTGACTGTCCTGCCATTTCCTGCAGCTGCAGATCTCAGTGCCACAGAGCGTGCCCGTCTGCAGTCAGGGCAAACACAGGTAGGACACCCTGGGATCCTCTCTTCTCAGTAGGAGGGTCTTGTCTCTGAGTTCCTCAGGCTGGTCTGAGAACTCTCCAACCCAGGCCAACCACAGACTGCGACTGTGCCCAATTCAACAAAAATGTCATGTGGGGTAATGGACGGCAATTACCCGGAGCTTTACGTCAAACCAGGAGCGATGGGTTTGGTTAATAAGTGGTCCTTTTAACCTCAGGCATTTCAGAAATTTTGAATGTAATTTTCTTTAGCAGACAGTTCATTTTTACTCTTAAAAGGAAAAACAATTTTGTAGGGTACATCTTTTGTTAAAAAATCTAAATTTGAGAAACACCCCCGTATATCAGAGATGTGGGAAGGATTTTCATAGAAGCAGTTTGTTTCACACAAAACGTCGGGCTACAAATCGATTTCCTACTACTGTTGTGACAAATTATCACAAACTTCCTGTCTTAACATTCTCCTACAGGGTGGAGGTCAGAAGTCTAAAATGGGCTGGCAGGGTGGCTCCAGGGGAGAATCCATTTCCTTGCCTTATCTGGCTTCCAGAAGCTACCTGCGTTCCTTGGCTCATGGCCCATCCCTGTCTTCACACCCGGCAGGGTAGCACCTTCCAATCTCTCTCTCTCTCTCTACTTCTGTCATCATATCACCTTTTTTGACTCTGACCCTCCTTCCTCTGTCTTGTAAGGACTCTTGAGATTACATTGGGCCCATCTGAATAATCCAGGTTAATCTTCCTTAATTTAATCACATCTGCAAAGTCCCTTTTGCCAAGTAAGATAGGATATTCACAAGTTCTGGGGATTAAGATGTGGACAGCTTTGGGGGGTCGTTATTCAGTTAACTATAGAAGAACCTGCATCCTTGGGACAGACAAGATGCTGTGGCAGAAACAAATACCACTAACATCCCAGAGGCTTCAACAGGCAGAAAGGCTTCTCCTCGATGTGGTTCCACTTTACAGCCCGGGGAAGGTCAGACAGGAGCCTTGCCAAGGGCCACACAGCTGGAGAGCGGGCAGCTGGACATCAGCTCGAGTCCTCGACGCGACGGCACAGCCCTGACTCTCCCTCTCCCCTCGCGCTGCTCCGTCACTCTGTGGATAAACAATAACAGAGTCAGGCTGAGCGGGCCGGACGCCCTCTGCTCTGTTTATTTTCCAGCATCTGCTTCGTAAGCCGTTGGGCGTCCACATTAATTTTCCTTATGGCTGTTACCCTCGCCTTCCAGTTACGCAAAATGTTCCGGAGAGCAGCCCCTCGTGACAGATCCCGTCTCTGGCTGACATTTGCTGCTGTGTGTCTTGGCCTGGAGTCACAAAGGCAGTCGCTTCTCATGTCAGCCTCGTTTTTTCCGAAGTGCATGACAAGACAGGCATCTGGGGGACCCAGGAGGTCTAGCGGCTGCTGGGCAGGCAAAGAGACTCTTATTAAAAAAAAAAAAAGTCAAGGCTGAAACTCTGGGTTTACTTGGTTTCTTCAAAAAACATAAAGATTGGGAAGTACTAACAAGTTTTCATGGACCTCTGTGGTTTTGGCTTCTTCTCTATACGGACACTTTAAAGTTCCTGTGGCCCATTTCACCTGGCATTTGGGGCTCCCGTGACTGCTCTGTTTTGCCTGGTTTTCCAATTAAACCCTGAATTATTCATTCATTCATTCAAGACCTAGTTATCAAGCATCTATTACGTCAGAGGCACTGTTCTAGGCTCTAGGTATAAGGCAGGGAATCAAAAATGAAGTTCCTGACACTGTGGAGCTCACCTTCTGGTCAGGGACAATCAGTAAAAACATAAAATGTGTCTGGAATGAATCAAGAGGTGGCTGGTGCTAAGAAGGAAAGCGAGGCAGGGAATGGTGGATTTTGGGTGCAAGGGGGCTCCTCAGAGGACGTTGACATGGAACAGAGACCTGCAGGCCATGAGGGAGGAAGACAGACTAATATCTGGGGAGAGAGTGTATTCCAGGCAGAGGGAACAGCAAGTGCAAAGGCCCTGAGGCAGGAGCATGTATAGCACATTGAATGAGAACAGAGTGGCCACAGCAGAGTGAAGGAGGGAGACGGCTGTACAGAAAAGGCCAGAGAGGAGAGGAGACCAGACCACAGCGGGCCTCACAGGCCATGGTGAGGATCTGGGAGTTTGGAGGGTTTTGAGCCTAGGATTGACTTATAATTGAAAGGACCATCTGACCGTTTTGTTAAGAACAAACTCGAGGAAGGAGCAACGGTGGGGGCAGGTGCAGACCCCAAGAGGCCAGTGAGAAGAGACCTAAATGGCAGCTTGGACCAAGGTGGTGGCAGTGGGGGTGGGAGAAGTGGTTGAAGCTGGATATGTTTTTAAAGTAGAAGCAACAATTTTTGTAAAATGGATTGGACGTCTTATAGGTAAAAAGCAGAACAGCACGAGTCTCAGGACGGCTCAAAGTCGTTGGTGTGAGCAGCTTGAATTTTGAGCTGTGAGAGCCTGGCATGAGCTGAACCAGGAACACACAGATTTCCAAAGAATTAGTTCTATATTTGAAGAAGTAAAAGTAGACACCTTCTCCTGCTTTGTGGTTTCTTTAAAAAAAAAAGTTACAGCACATTATTTATGCCAGACAGACACTTGTTGTCCCATGGGGATTCAAAATTGTCATCTTTCATTTAAAAGAACGTGAAAAATGAAGATGAGATCTCCTTTAGCACCATCAGAATTTTTTCTGCTGTTGGTTCCTGAAGAAAACTGGAGTGCGAGAGGATTGGCCACAATAATTTGTGAAAAGGGACACAAATAGGCCAGGAACCGGCTTGCCTAATAGACTTCAATTTGAATTAGACGCAAGACAGACGAGTGGAATCAGGCTGTCATGAGCAGAAAGAATTGCAGTGTCAGCAATAAAGGTGCAAAAACGGAGCAGAAACACGTGTTCTGCAGGCACTAGCTGTTAGCTCTGCGCCTGCCTCCTGTTGATGGTCTCGGTGTGAAATCCAATGTTACCCCAGTGTCAGGAAACCAGGCCACCGGCCGTCGGACAGCGCAAGCTGCATTACTTCATCAAGGCCCCTTGGCAACTTGACGTGTGGCTTGTGCCGCTCAGGAACATGAGAGAAATTGCACCTCCGCTTTGCCTCACGTGGTGAATTCTGGAAGAGGTGTCAGCGCTGGGCTGCTGGTCACAGTGTGTGTGGTCATTCCACACGGGCAGGTCCTCTACACGGTGTTCTGTATCTTCCCCAAAACAAAACAAAAAAGCCCCAAAAACAACCCCCCAAAAAACCGCAACAATCGATAAAACCGTGCAGAACTCCAGCGCCTCTCCCACATCCGGGACGTCCTGAAGGAGGACGGGTCACGCACGCAGCCTCTCTCTTCTTGCTGCCCTGGGGAGCGTGGTGTGGCGGGTGCAGCAGGGCCAGCGCCATTCTGTCCTTCCCCGTGTGTGTGACCGGTGACGCCAAGGGGGGCTACTGCTTATGACCTGCTAGATGTCTTTTTAGTACAGATGGTTTTGATCATAACAGATTACGTTGACGTACCATTTCTCACGTACCTTATGGGCAGAAATTCAAAAGTTTGACAATATTCCATGTCGATGAAGCTGTGGGGAAACAGGCACCCCCAATGCAGCTGGTGGGGGTAAAGGTGCTGCCCCTTCAGAGGACGCTTTGGCAATATCTGCAAAATTGACAGATGCATTTACTCTTTAAGCCAGCAAATCCCACTCCTGGGGATTCGTGTTGCCGGTATTGGTGTACAAATATTTATGATAGAGAATTTTATTGTATTTGTATCAAGGTGACATATCACGATATTGTTTGTGAGAACCAAAGATGTGCAACAACCTGATTGTGCTTCTACAGGATACTGGTTAAAAACAAAAACATAAGGAAACAAACCAAAACTATGAAATCTCCAAATACAGAAACATATAGAAGGGTTAAAATAAAGATGGGGATCACAGGATAAATATTGTTGGCTATGTGCAAGATCTTGGAGGCGATCAAAAGCGAGATGAGTAGCAGTGTGTATGGAATGGTGCTTTTGTGTACCGAAGGAGAGAGTATGAGCTTGAGTAGGTTCATATTGCTTGTATTCGCATGAAGAAGCACGGAAGATACACTGGAAACCAGTAAAGTGGTTACCTGTGGTGGCACTGGAGTGCTTGGAGTGGGAGCGAGCCCATTAAATGCATATCCCTTTATGTTATTTTGATGGTTAAGCCGTCTGAATGTACTGCCTGGAAACAACTTAGATAGATGGTTTACAAACGGGCCCTTTCTATTTTGTGGTCGAGTAGTGTTAGGACAAAAAATGTAGCAGAGTCAGTGGAGGACAGGACACGGAAGCCCTTGTTCCCCTGTAAATCAGGAAACAAAGGATGACATCAGCATCCCGGCCCTCCCAGGGATGCCTGGTGCAGTGGTGCCCTGCAGCCTTGTCCAGACGGCCCTGGGACCACGTGGGAATGACGTGCAGTAGGTACCAGGTTTGACCCTGCGCAGATAGTAACTGCCATCAAACTTCACTGAAGGCTTTGAGGAAAGTCACCAAGGTTTCCATTTCAGAAGTAAAGTTGACAAGCACAGACAGGGCGACCTACCCCATCAAGAGCAGATTCACACCTCATCTAGAGTGGGTGTGATGGGAAGGGTGAAGGAGGAGGCTGAGCCTCTCTCCGTTCCATCCCTGCTGTCCTCTTGTCCCAAAGATGAGGGTTTCCCTCCCTAAGGCTCCTGGGCTGAAATTCTAATGGTGGAGGGACAGAACGTAGCTCACATGTTACCCGCAGATGACCTGCCACTTGGACTTGGAGTGCTGGAATCTCTCAGTGAACGCGGAGGAGTGGGGAGGGCGGGTCAGCTGTGCTCATCACTGGGTTGTACGGAACGAAGGCAAACGCTGAAATGTGAGCACAGTTCGACACCGAGCAGCTGGGCTTCCCTGTGGTCCTCCCCAGCATCCTGTGCTGCAACTGCGATTCTGGGTGTTTCTGTCTCTTCCTAGACAGTGAGCTCCTCGCGCAAGGGGCCCGTTCTTAGTGCCTTGTTCATCCCGGATCCTCCATCCCAGCGCAGCACCCGGCACCCAGGACACTCGGTGCTGAGGGCGAGCACAGGTGCTGCTCTGACCAGGGAAGCCCCAGGGTGGCCTGTGTGCTCCTGAACTATTTATAGCAGCCTCTTTCACTCTTCAAAGTGACCCAGTTTGAACAAGAAATTATTTTGTCAAACTATCAATAAATCACAGAATCACTCTCTGGCTAACTTTAGCAGAAGAAATTAGCGTGAGGATATGGACGGGCTTTATCAAGAAGGGGATTTCTTGTCTTGTGTGACTGAGAAGTCAGTCAAGAGTTTTCCCAGGACAGCCCTGATTTATGGCTGATAATTAATAGTTATAAGAATGATTAATAGTGCTCCCATTTATTTCCACAAGTGTCTTGGGTCAGACAGTGAGTTATATGGTCGTCTTAGGTGGATGTCAGGTACAACGAGATTCAGTGCTCACATAAAGTCATCAGGCCATCTGGGTATTGGTTCCCCCTCAGGAACCTCCTGGGGTGAGAGGTCCTCGCATCCGTTGAGATTCTCAAACAAAGGGAGAGGGGGCTTGTTTTTTAATAGCTTCCACAAAAGATCTGGGATTAATTCTGATTGGATCAGATTGGTCAGACCCACCGCTGATCCAGACTGAACAGCTGAGAGGAACGGAGCCTCAGAGACACTTGGAGCAGACAGATTTGGGTAACAGGGCAGGAAGCTCACCCCCAGGGTATATTCTGGAATATCTACTGTTTTTTCTAGGACTGAACGAGGCTCCATGTGCCTTGACACCTGACAGCTTCTATAGACTTTCTCCCTACCACGTAGGCGAATCTCAGCTCTAACTAAAGTCCCTCCCAGCTCTTGATTTCCTGATTCCACGATGTCCCTTAACAAATGCGTACAATTGAAGGTTGTCCGAGGGCCGAATTGTCTCAATCTTAGAAAAATAATAATGAAATTTTCAGAGTTTAGTGTAGATGCCAACAGGCATCTCAGCAGGGGTAGTGAATTAAAATACACACCTATTCAAAAATTTGATGATCGGGAAATTACTTCTCGGATGAGCTCTGTAGTTACTGACTTCAAGAAAGGATTTGTTAGTATGGTGAAATGAAAATGATACATTATAATTTGTCATTTTCCATGCAAATGGAAACATAGCAGAAATATCTGTCATTTCAGTTCAAAAAAGAGCCCCCCTGGAAAGAGGAGAACTATACATGCTGTCACATCAGGAGGTGGTTTGTTATGGGTGGTTGAAAAATAGGGATAAAGTTTCTTGAGGCTTGCTTTGGACGCAAGTTACAGAGACACCCCCCCGCCCCCACCGCCAGCCCAATAATTTGGGGATTTATTTTTCCTCATGCCAAACAAGTCTAGAGGTAGGGCAGCCCAGGGATGGTATGACAGCTCCATGATGACATGAGGACCCAGGCTCCTTCTAACTTTACACTCCTTTATCTTTATTATGAGCCCTGTCCTCATGGTCTCAAGATGGATGCTGGAGCTCCAGCCAACAAGACCAAATTTCAGAAGACAGACAATGGCAAAGAGCACTTGTCTGCTGAGTCAGCTCCTGGAGGTACCACCACCCAGTAGCTTATGTTTAGTAACCATTGGCTAGATCAGTGTATTACCCCAGGATAAGAGGGAGCCTGGTAAATGTTTTTAGCTGGGAATACAGCTTCTTCAAACAAAAAGAAATTCAATTAAAAAGGAAGAAGTGAAGGAATATTGCATAAGCAACCAGGAGTCTCTGCCACAAACCTAATCAACTGTGTCTCTGCATGCAGTTTTCTCTAAGAGTGGACAGCACTTTTGACGTCGCTTTTCTTTTTCTTTTGGAATCTCCCGTCTTCCATTAAGAGAAAACAAGCAGCAGAATATGTCCCTGTCTTCTCTCACTCTTGCTTCCCTCCCTTGAATGTACACAGTGGGATCTCATCAGTTACAGAGACCCATGAGCTCATGCACAGGAGACACAGTGAAACAACCATAAATATTGCAGAAGAACTTGAAGCATCAGAGCTCTGTGATGGAACGCCCTGTATTATAAATCAAACACCTACATTTTCTTTCAAAATTTTATTTTCCAAAATTTTTGAAATGTCACTACTTTACATATTTAACTATATAAATATCTATTTTTAGTCACCTGAATTGAACCAAATATCCAAATGAGCTGTGCTAATTGACTGGAATGCCAATCATAGAATCAAAACTAAGTGTTCAACTTTATTTCCTTAAAAAAAAAAAAAAACCTCAGCATCCAGCTCATTAAATTATTGAATATATATATTTTCTTTATAGATTAAACTCTAACAAAACAGGATTATTCAAATATTCTTGACGGAGCTTTTGGTCCTGATATATTTCTGAGTCCAGTAGCCCAATTTAAACCAAATAAATCTTAAAATTGAAGCCCCTATTAACTCATGGTCTTTCAAAACCTGAAGAGAGTATGAAATGCCTCAGGCTGAGATGTAAATATCGCGACGCTCCAGCCATCCAGCCCGTGCCTGTCCACGCCCTGAGATGTGAAGACAACTTGACGGGTTTGGAGCCGTGAGCCAGGTAAACCTGCTAATGGGTCATCTGTGCCATGGCCAGTCCCTGGGCAACAACAGGACGCGTCAAAACTCCCAACCAGTGGCCCACTGGAAATCCAGAGGGGGCGTTTGCATTTTGGAGGGCAGGGCATAAAATCAGAGATCGGCATAACGGACTAAGGAATAGAGTCTGGACACAGTAGTTTCTGGTGGAAAGATATGGTGAAGCCTCTTGTGAAGACCCACGGTTCATCCTATGAACCGTGATAGAGACATTACATCCTAGAACTATTAGGTGCTACGTAGAGATGGATAAATGATTGAATGATGGATGGATGGATGGATGGATGGGTAGGTAGACAGACAGACAGACAGATGGGTAAGTGCACCTTCTCTGTTTTGTTCTATGCTTAGCACATGGGAGAGACTCAATAAATGCTGTTGAACAAATGAACAAAGAGACGAAGAAGGGTGTCACTTATCTTCCCTCTCCTCCTATGAGAACGGGGGGCCTCAGGCTCTGGAATCAGATGGCCTATGTTTAAATCCTTGTCGTGATTTGCTGGTGTGACCTTAGTTACTTAGGTCACCAGATGTCTCTCAGCCTCACCGTTTTCATCTGTGTGATGGCGAGTGCATTGTCATCACCGTCACCATCGTCATCGTCAGCATGGAGATGTGAGGATGACGATGATAATGCCTATAAGTTGCTTAGCAGAGTGCCAGGCACATACAAGTTCATTTAGTAAAGGTTACTATTAGTTTGAACCATATGAAATTGTCATTATACGTGTGATAATATCATGATTATTTCTCAGCTTTCTTAAGATGAAGGAAAATTCTACTACTACTAGTATTACTACTACTACAGTTACTACTACCACTACTGTTACTACTATCACTACTACTACTGTTACTATTATTACTGTTTCTACTATTACTATTACTACTACCATTACTACCCGTAGTAGTGTTGTTATTACTACTACCACTACTAATTTTACCACTAGCAATAGCAACACCTATTGAGCGACACATGTGTGATAGGAACCCTTCTAAGTACTTCCACTTATTAACCCATTTAATCCTCACAATAACACTGTGAGGTAGGTGCTGTTATTATCCCCATTTTACAAATGAGGAAACTGAGGAATGGGAAGGTGAAGTCACTTGCCCAGGTCACATGCCTGGGAAGGAGAGGAGCTTCAATTTCAACACCAGAACTCTGGCTCCAGGGTCTGTGCTCTTAGCCACGTTGCATGACATGGGGGTGATGGACCCATTTTACAGATGAGGAGACTGAGGCTCAGAGAGGTGAAGCCACTTGCCCAGGGTCTCACAGCCTGGAAGAGGAGATGCTGGGATCAGACCCTGGCAGGCTGGTTCTAGCGGGTGTCCCCCTAACCCCTGTGTTGCAGAGGGCCTGGCCCCTCAAGGAAGGATCCTGGCTGATAGTTGTCAAGTGGATCGACTTCGTTTAAATTTCAGATGTTTTGTGAGATAGGAAGAGAGGATCAATAACAGTTACCAAGTCCTTCCTGTTTGTAGGCATGGCTCAGCATGATTTATGTCCATACGTTAATTAACAGTGTCGACAAGAGGACGGGAGGACAGTGTGTTGTAGTGACCGTGGGTGTCTGGAAGGAATAGAAGCTCGCTTCATTTGGTAAGCCTTTGATTCAGCCACTCCTTTAATTCAGGGTGGCCTTGGCCCCAGGCTGAATTTTGTGATGTTCCTCCTCATAGCTGGAAGCCAGTGCCCAAATACCACTTCAGAAGCTAGGAGGAGTTGAATCCTAGGATTTTATCTTCACCCATGTTGTCACCTGTCATTGATCTTTCACCAGCTTTTTGCTCCACTTAGAGAGTCTCTGAGGTTCTTCTGAAAGAGAATTAACAAGTGGCCAGGAAAGACGAGGCCTGCTGAGGGTCTCAGTCGGCACCCTCTGTGCTGCACATAACAGGAAGACCCAACTCAACAGTAAAGGGAGTCATTGCTCACGTCACTGAACGCGTCAGAGCCCTGTGGGTACACTAGACTGGATTATCGTTCCCAACCCCTTCCCGCTGCCATGTGGCCTCCGGGTGCTTCCCTGGAGAGTGAGCAGAGAAACAGCCCCGTCCCAAGGACTTTGGTCTTGGCCAATGGGATATGAGTGGGTGTGACATGAGAAGAGGCTTTACACATGCTCGTGTGGGGTGCTTAGGCCGTTGCCCTTTTGGAAGCGGCAAGAGAAGGGCAGGCTCTGACTTCCTATGAGCCCAGGATGGAGACGTGTGGAGCTGACTCTGACCTGAAGTCTGAAGCACAGATGAATCAGTTAACCTGCAGGTTCACAAGTGGGGAAAACATAGATGAGCTTTTTATAAATGACCAGGATCCTAAGACTACTTGTTACAGAGCTCCCTTGGGCTATATGTTCCTCCCTGAACCACCAATCACTGAGGCTGGGCAGAAGGAAATAGAATAAATCTCTGCACGAAGCCCATGACAACTCATTTCTGGAGCTGAGGGTAGAACCCCTGCTTTCTAGTGTGGGTTGGAGGTTGATCCTCAGGAAAATAAAAGGTGACCTAATTTTATTAAAAGTCATGCGAATGAATGCTGGCGGAGGGGGGCAAAGACAACACTTGCCTCTATGCTGAGCTGATAGTTTTAATGCTTTATACTTAAAATTCTGTAACATTCTCACATCTCTTCACAGCTTACTTATTATGGAAACAAAAGCAATCTGCGGTCCTTTGATTTCTGAGGCCGTGGTTAATGATCAATTGCCCAGTCTCTTGTGTAGAACATGTTTTCTCTTACCTTGTCCTTCCTGCTTCTTAAAGGATTGAAATCAAAAATATATGTCCCAATGTGTATGACAACTATTATTTAGCTCAAATAATTCCTAGATGGCACCAAGCACCTAGGTCTCACAGGTTCATGCCTCCTGTCATTTCATTTGAAATGAAGGTGTACACTTGGCTATTTTCAACTTCAGATCTCCACTGACAGAACCATTAAAGTGTCTGTTCCCAACGACAGAGCTTATAATGCTCCTTTCCCTTCCATTCTGTGCAAGTTTGGGCCAGCAATTCCTGTTTGCTGATGTCAGCTGCCATCTTGTCTGTAACAACTCTGTGTTTTTGTTTGGAGGACCTTGAGAACCAGTCTTAATTTGAGGGTAAGTTTAGGGGAAGTCGTAAGCTTTTAATGTGTCTACAAACAGTATATGGGAATTCAGGATAGTGGAGTTACTAGTCAGGACAGGCAAGGTTATGTTGCAATAACAGACACCACCAGAATCTCCTTGGCTTAACACAGCAAAACTCATTGGGACTCTGTCTGTTACAGTCTCCCAGGGATCTGGGCTGACAGAGGCTCCACTGTCTTATGATGTCACCCTATCAATATCTGCTCCCATGATCCCCATGGCCTGGCAAGAGACCGCAGAGAATCATACACCAGCTCTTTAATGATTCTGCCTGAAAACAACACGTCATTTCCTCTCAGATTTCATTGGCCGAGCAAGATCATATGTCCACACAGACCTTCCAAGGGTGGGAAAGTGTGACCTTCCTGTAGGACCGGAAGAGGATGGGAACCTGGGATGTTGATAAGCACTGGGGGCATCTACCCTAGTGGAGTATTAGTTGTGGAAAAGAGAGAATTGACTTAAAAACATTCACTAATGTGATGGTTTTCTCTTTGACACTTTGGATCTCAGCAAATTTTTGGGTTTCTGAGTGGATGGATTAAAGAGAAGTATCACTTGAGGTTGGCTTTTTTTTCACTCAATCTCTTATAATCTTATTTTTGTCTGCATGAAGGCATTAGCATACATTTTCTGGGCTCTGAGCCAGGCGGAGTCATTTTCCTTGACTGTTTCCATGGTGCCCTGGTCTTTGCTAGAACAAAACAGTCCTCCCAGTCAGGAACTGCTCCAGGGATCCTGAATTTACCAAGCCTGGTCCCTGGTCACCCCGCCTGCTCTTTAGATGGAGCCCACCCTCAACAAGCGCCACCAGCAGGGCGAGGCGCCAGGGACAATGCCACTTGGAATCTGATAAATAGCACTTGGTACTGTGCCCGGATCAACTTTTCATCACCCTAGAAAAGAGACGGGCTTGGGACATTTCAATCTCCACTGAACCCTCAGGCATACCTTCGTGATTACTGGGTGGGATTATGGTAACACTCTGCTGGACGGACCCACCCCCACCTCAGGCTCTGTGAAGATTAGAGGGGGTGAAAAAGCAAAGGGAAAATGTCAGATTCCTACTGGGGATTAGGAGGCAGTCAACTCAAGCCAGGTTTTTTCCCCTAAAGAAGGGAAAGAAAGAAAAAAGAAAACCCAATCCAATTCTCCCATCCTCCTCAACATTCCATAAAAGCATGAGTTAGGAAATAAAAAAATAAGACACAATTCAGCTAAGAAGCGAGGAACGCTTTGCCTGAAATGTCACATTTTTCTATGAATTTGAGGCCAGGAAAGCAAAAGAATTTCTATTCACAACTATGGTGTGAACAAGGGCTATTTCCAGGAGAGAGGTGCCTCCTAAAATTGGGAAATAGAAAAAAATGCCATTTGTCAATTATTCACAAGTTAGTCTGACAACTATCCAAAATTTAGTAAGATGTGGTGTGGTGGGCAGCTTCTAAATTGGCTCCTGATGATCCCCACCTCCAGTATTAGGTCCTTGTGTAATTCCCTCCTTGAGTGTGGGCTGGGCCTAATTACTTGCTTTTAACAAAAAGAATACAGCAAAAGTTATGGATGTCACTTCTGAAGTTAGAGTAGAGCAAGAGATGTGACTTCCCCTTGCTCTCTTCTGCCCTCTCACCTGCACACTCTGAGGAATCCAGCTGCCAGGTTGTGAGCTCCCTCTGGGGAGGCCCATGCGTTAAGGAACCAAGGGATGCCTCCGGCCAACAGCCAGAAAAGAACCAAGGCCCTCAGATCAACAGCCTGTGAGGAACGAAATCCTGCCAACAACTACTGAGTCAGCTCCGGAGCAGGTTCTCTAGCCCCAGGCGAACCTTCAGATGAGATCGCAGCCCCAGCTGACATTGCAGCCTGTGAGAAGCCCAGAGTCAGAGCACCCAGCTAAGCCACACCCAGACTCCTGACCCCCCAAACTGTACATAATGAATGTGTGTTACTATAAGCTGCTAAAATTTGGGGCAACTTGTTATATAGGGATAGACAACTAATACACTAGGGCAAATTGAGCGGGCATGTGGCCCTGACTAGAACAACAATATTTGACTGAATTTTCCTCCTGAAGATGATGGTTTTGAAATCAAATGATCCTGACTTAGATTGCAGCAGCCATTCTCAACATTTTTAGGCGTGAAGACTTTCTTCAAATGAAAACTAACAGAAAAATTCAATTTGTTAAACAGATCAAAAAGAGAGCTGCTCCAGTTGAACTGGGGATGGGGGCTCCGCTTGACATGCCCATCCCACCTTATGCCCTCTGAGGACCCTCCTGCCAACCTTAAAGCCTCCGTAAGAACCACTGATCGGCTGATTGGGACAGCCCCTCCCCAAGAGCACACAGTGATAGGAGGTGACATCAGCTATTGACTTTGAGATAAAGCAGTTCTTTCCCCCTGCCATCTCCTCCCCCAAGTGTACACGTGTGTGAGCCCCCAGGAAAAGCAGGGAGGATGGAAAGCTTGTGCAGTATCTCAAATGCATCCCCTACTCTGCACTCTGCTCCACCCCCAGAGATAGACTGCCATCTCCGCCCAGAGGCCCCTGCTACAGTGCAGGCAAATATGTCTCCATCAGCCATCCCGCCTGGGAGGAGGAAATGGTAGAAAGCCAAAAAGGAAGGAATCTCTGACAATGGAATTCCAGGCCTAGGGCAGGCTGCGGGTGGGACAGGCAGCCTCACTCTGTCCCCCCTGCCCTCCATCAGCCTTGGTGAGGAAGACTCAGGGTTCTGCTACTTCAGCCAGAGACAGAGACAGGGCAGGAACACCGGGTCCCCAGCTGCGCCTCTCTCTGTGCACATCCGAGCCCCCAGCATCCTCCTGCACAGACCTGGGGGCCCAGGCAGATCCCAGCACGATCAGACCTGACAATTGCTCTCCTGGTTCTGTGCCGCTGGATGATGTCC
This sequence comes from Diceros bicornis minor, assembly GCF_020826845.1. Lineage (NCBI taxonomy): Eukaryota > Metazoa > Chordata > Mammalia > Perissodactyla > Rhinocerotidae > Diceros > Diceros bicornis. Next base: position 13,470,716 of record NC_080758.1, read on the forward strand.
AGGTCTCTGTGGGGAGACGGTCGTGCCTGCAGCGCCTTCCTGAATCCTGACTGATGATCAATAGACAAATTACAATGCGTGAAGCGCTGCGGGGAGGAGGGCATCTTCACTCCCCAACAACGCAGCGAGAATGTCCAGAGGGATCCTGAAAGGTGGAGCAGGGATGGGCTGTGCTGAGTGGAATGAGCAGGAGTGCTCACGTCTCTGAGGTTAGCTAAGGAAGACCGCAGACCCACGGGGACGGAAATCGTTTCAGGGCAAAGCAGACGATGCCCTGGGTATGGGTTGGGTACCTGTGGCTTTATTTTTTTTAAAGTATTTTAAGAATACAGAAAAATGTGCAACAAACCACTTCATAAAAGATATCAGACTGTACAAGTACAGTAGAAGCTTCTTGTGTAACCCTCCTTTGTTACGTTTACCTCCCTCTCTCTGAGAACCACCCCCGAAATTGGTATTTACTACACCAATACTTACCTTTTCTACTTTTATTGCATTCCCATGCACTCCCACTTTTCCAGTTTATTTTAACCCCTGTATAGTATTCCATGCCATTGCCTCCAACTGATGGACGTTCAAGTTGGCTCCGAGTTTTTCACTATCACAGACAAAGCTTCAGGGAATGTTCTGGAGGCTGGGCCCTTGTGCATGTGCCCAAGATCAGCTCTCAGGTATAAATGGGTGAGAGGAAGGGGGTCACTTTTTCAGGCTATGCCTGTGCAAACCAAGAAGAGATGGAGAATAGAGGGGGATCCGGAGCAAAAATGTTCAATGGTCAATGGTTGCATCTAGAATTCTTTCTTTCTTTTTTTTTGCAGGCCAGAATTGATGCCCTAACTCCACACTGGTTTTTAGTAACAGCACTGGGATTTTGCCGTGGGGAATTACTTCCTATTCCAGTTGGGCGCCACCTCTGTGGATCTGTGCATCAAGCTGGCTTTAACTCTCCCGCCCTGGCTACGGGTGGGCATTTGACCCCGGCTAGAGAAATCAGATACCCTCTCACCTGAGAATTTGAATCAGTGGAGAAGAGATGCACATTCTGGTATTGGCTGGAACCCATCGTGGTGCCCCGAAGAGACTGCCCGTCAGTTGCTTCTCCCTAGAACTCCGGGGCTGACTCGGCTCTCGCTCTTCTTGAGGATGTTTCTGCAGATTTTCCTTCTAGTATCCGACCCTTCCATAACTTTGTTTTATTTAGGTTGGCCAGAGCTGGCTTCTGTTGCTTGTGGCCAGAGATCCCTGACTACACAGTCAGTTGCAGAAGGTGAACCGAGGGGGCAGGTGGAGAAAACGTAGAATTTCCTCATTCGTGGGTGTGGAGGACGTTACCTCTCTGCCTCCCCACATTGCTTTCCCTCATTTTGGAAACATCATCTGTCTACATTATCATTTGGAAAATCCGTGTTCCCATTCTCAATCTGGGTCAGTACTCCACTCAAGGACCTTCTTCTTCCTTCCCACAGGCCAAACTTTCCTTCTCTGTGTCCCAGCACTCGGGGGCTTTCTCCTTCCAAGGTCACAGGTGCCTAATCTGAGAAGTCAGCCCAGGTAGGTAGGCTCATGGGTTTCACCTTCAGACAGAAGGATGTGAAACTTTGTTTCTGTGCATCCCATTTCACTTTATAAGTCTACTTAATGAATATGAGTTTTGTAACGTACGTTATTTTTTTGGTTATCTAGAATCTATTGCACCACGTTTTAGTAACCAAACCCCAATTTCCCTGGGAAACCACCCCCACTCCCACCCAAATGGCTTGACCAGCCCTGTGTGTTGGGTGGGCTAAGACCATCAGGGCTTTCCTTTCCTGGCAACTCTGATTGGTGCAGGGATGGACATATGACACACTCAGGACCAATGAGATGCAAGGAGACTGTGGCGGTGGCTTCTGGGAGCACACAGAGACTCTCTTCTACTGGGCTTGATCTGTCCTGCAGCCGTGACAGGAGATTCTCTCTAAGAATGGGCCTGACAGGGAGAGGAGGAGCCAAGAGACCAAGAGACATTAGTCAGGACCTGATGACATACTTTGAGCCTCTGGATCCAGCTGTGCCTGAAACTAACAAACTACTCCTTGCATCTCTTAGTTATCTGATGTTATAAATTCCTTTAACATAAAACTATTTAACTCAGGTTTTCTCTTACATGCGACCAAGAGTCCTGACTGATAAAATCTTTGAATTATATGATGTTTGCATTTGAAAAGGGGTCTTCAGTGTCTCAGTCTAGAAGGAGTTGTGGTGATAGGGTTGCAGACACATGGCCATGGGTTGTGGAGGGTCTCTGACATCATACTGGACAGCTGCTCACTACTCAGTCTCTAGATTCAGCTGGTTCCGAAAAAGGGTCATCAATTCTCTCCCTTCATTCCTCCAGAAGGTGTCCTTCTGTCCCTTTAAGACAGAGTGCTCAAGTAGCTTTGTGTGGTTTCAATTAAGAAACTACAGTTAAGAAATTGAGAGGAAAAAATTCAAGCCAGCACCAGTGGAATGTCGTGATGCATACTCTCAAGAATTTTCCAGGAGAAGCTGATCTCATTCAGGACTTTGATGCTGGGTTGGGCGCTCTGGTACCACTCAAGGTTTAAGAATGCCGGATCTTTGATCTGCTAAGGCCTTAGACAGATGCGAAGACAATTACATGGAGAGAAAAATATGTTTCTGGTCACAAAGAGATTTTTAATTGTTCTGTGATTGGTGATTGTCTAAATTGGATTTTTGGTATTTCAGTTGTTGTTGTTGACTTAAAGGAGGAAAGGTTCCCACCAGCCTTTGGGCTCACTATTCACCAGGTGAACTGACACATGCAGGATGGCATCTGAGTCTGTCACTGTTGAGTTGGATGACAGGTCACGCCCTTTGGTCTCGCTCATCAGTTTTCCTGAGTTTCCAGGGCTAATGAATTTCTTCCTCTGGTCTCCATTAGCTGCACATGGCATTTCTCTTGTAAAGACCTTCCTGTTCACATTCTTATTTAAATCAATTTTTGATGGACACCAGGCTTGCTTATTGACCAGTGTCTCTGACCCTGGGTCAAGGCAGAAAACGGAATTGCTGAGAAAGGTTACAGAGGTCATGGCCTCCAGGATTAGCACCGTGAGCACAGACTCAGTGCTCAAAGGGCTTTGTCAGGCAGCAGTGAAGATCATGGTGGTAAACCCTTGAGTCTTTTCTGAAGTCATATACCAAGAAGAGAAAACAAGCGGGGCAGTTCTCATCATCTATTCCAAAAGGCAGATGTAAAATTCAGACCTAGGAAAGGACTGAGATTCTGTAGGTAAAAAAAATATGGTTACTGGGGGCCGGCCCAGCGGCGTTGTGGTTAAATGCACGCACTCCGCTTCAGCAGCCCGGGGTTTGCAGGTTGAGATCCCGGGCGCGCACCAAGGCACTGCATATCAAGCCATTCTGTGGCAGCGTCCCATATAAAGTAGAGGAAGATGGGCACAGTTGTTAGCCCAGGGCCAGTCTTCCTTACCAAAAAGAGGGGGATTGGCAACAGATGTTAGCCCAGGGCCTATCTTCCTCTCTCTCTCTCTCTCTCACACACACACACACACACACACACACACACACACACACACACAAAATATAGTTACCAAAATGAGATGCATATAGTAGAACTGTTCAATTCATACGTTTAACAAGCTGTAAATGAAGCTTTAACTAGCTGTAAATGACTCAGCGTATTAGTCAGGATGGCCTAGCTTATGTGGCAGTAAGAAAAGATCCCCAAATCTCAGTGGTTTAAAATAAGAAATAGTCAATTCTCATAAAGGCTGCATTTCCATCTTCCACGTTACAGCAGAGATTTCCACACATTGTATCCATTCAGGGACCCAAGCTTCATCCTGACACATGTTTCTATAAAACCATCATGGCAGGGGGAGGATAACGTGGCTCAGTGGACACTGGCTCAAGAACGACACACATCACTTTTACTCACATGTCACAGGCAAGACCAGTCACACGACTGCACCAGACTTCAAATATGGCGGAGAAGTGCAATCCTATCGAGAAGTGGGAAGGAGGCCCTTATATGTTTAGCAAATACCACTGACGACACCACACCCCATCACAGGCAGCAATGTATAGCTTTGCTGGCACATGAATTTGATTCTCCTACAGCAAAGCTAGTCAGGGAGATGAGATATCTTAGCTGGTATGTAAGCCTGACCCACCACTCAGCACGTGGAACACAAAGAGGGCTGGACTGCTCTCCCATCCATGTTGTGTTCAAATAAATAATACATTGATTAAAATTCAGATTCTTGGTGAACAATTATCTCTGAACAGAAATCCACCTTCCAGTCTGTTGTGACTTTGTTAAATAACACTTGTTAAGTGGAGCCCAGATGTAGGATGAGCCATGGTTCAACACAAGACCTCAAGAGAAAGTGAAATAGAAAAGTCTATTACTCACAGGTCCTGGAGGCAGTACGCAGCTCATCTGGAGGCCCATGTGGGGAGGTCAAGGCAGGTGCAGGCAAAGAGAAGGCAGCAGAACCCGGGGCACATGCCTTTCTTATGGTCTGCAGGTGGAGTGCTTTGGGGTTCCTGGATTAATGCTAGATTGGTCAATTCAAACCAAAAAGAGCGAGGTTTTGGTAAGCTTCTTGGGAGTGGAGGTGTAACCATCATAGACCAATTCATACCGGCCCTATTGTCTCAATAACAACCTATCAAAGTTATCACAGGGGCAATGAGCAAAAACTGCAAGTCACGTAGCTGGAGCACGTGCAGAAGGGGAAACCTTGTCCTCAGATGACCTCCGACTGCCTAGGAACCAAAGTTTCCTCACTGCGGAACTCAGTGTGATGAGAAAGTGGCACAGGGAACCTAATAAGTGAGGGACCCCTTGATTTGTAGCACACCAGACTTACAAGACCGTTACACTCCCAGCATCCAATCAGATTCTGCCAAGCTAGTGTTTTGCATAACCACTCCCACTCCCAACTCCTGAAAAGCCTGTCCCCACTTCAGCTCAGGGAGACGGATTTGAGCTTTGCCTCCTGTATCCTTGCTGGTCAGCCATGCAATAAAGCCATACTATTGGCTTCTATGTGCATCGGGCAGCGGGCCCTTGCTCAGTAACAGAGGGGTGTCTCATCTAAGGGGCACACCGGGGGAAGGCTCTGGGCTGGAGGGAGAGTTCTTATTACAAGGGTCATTGGGGGCGTCATGTCAGGAACTCACATTTACTCGAGACTCTGCAGGCTGTTCTCCAGGGCATGCAGGAAGGGCCCGTGTCAGTTCCAGGCCCCTACGGGCTACTTGGCCACACAAGATGGGTGTCAAGGCAGCAATATTATGGAGTAGTTTACTTTTTACTTATTTTTTCACCTTCACAGTCTACAACTGTGTTCATCAGATAGTTGCCATATTTAGATTAATTTTGTTAGGATGATTCTTATTTTTCCGTAATGAAACCTGGATCCCAGATATTGTTTGGAAGATGGACTATTTTACAGAGGTGCTGGTGAGCATGCAAAATACTACTACACTTAGTAGGTCTAATTAATAGAATAGTCTGATACAAAATGAAATAAATAATCCCAGATACATGAACTTGAGTGTGAGGGCTGGCAGAAGCTTCTGTAATATTTGTCTATAATGATGTAGTCTTTCGCAGGATTTTCGGTATTATGGAGTAGTTTAGCTAAACTCTCAACACGGTCTTAGAAGTGGAGAAATCTAAAAGATTAATGGTCTTCACCAGGAAATGGCTCTTTCGGAAGAAATGGAACAGTGAAATGCAAATGCAACCAAGCTTAACGAAATGGATGAGACCACATCATGTGCTGAAGAGAAACTTAAAAACCAATTCGTGACACTGTTTCAGTGGGAAGGCAGCCTGTGAAATAGCTGCATTTTATGGGGACCTAATCTAGGCCACAGAACTGCTTGCTAATATGCGAGTTCCCAGCAGCCCCTGGAAGTCGGGATCCACCTGCATATGGAAAGAAGACTCTACAATCAGGGGCCTGGTCGCTTTGGGGCAGCCAGAGTGAAAGGCATCTCTGCTCCTGTGGTCTTCAAATATAAATATAAAATATAAATTTTTAAATTTACTGTGACTATAAGTCTCTAAGGGTTTAAAAATGTATTTGGGATTCATTTATCATTGGAATTATCAATAGTACTCAACTGATGAAAACAGTATAAATAAAGAGCAAAATGTGTTGATTCTTAAACATTAGCAGAATATTTATCCTGGAAATGCATCTCTTCGAAAGATGGAGAGAGCATCATGGAGTGTTGATTAGAGGGGCCCTGGCCCCAGATGCCCACATGCTGAGCGGCCCCTTTGATGGCCTGAGGCAAAGCACCATGGGAAGGTTTTGGATGGCTGGAGACTACACCTTTCTTCTGCAGAATGGAGGAAAAGGAATTGTGTGGGGGAGACGGGAGAAGAGACAGATGTGCTGATGACACAGCAGGAGTGTTCTGGGGCAGATCAGTTTAGGGAAAAAGAGCAGTTGGAAGCTTTCGAACCATCCACGCCCCCATGTACCCCTTGGGAAGCATGGCAGGCCCCCAGGGACACCTTCCTCCGTCAGGTAATCTGCTTCACTCACAAAGTTATTGTTCTGGCTTCTCTCTCTCTGCTGAAACACTAAGAGTCAAAATTGGGTGAGTTGTACTTGACCCTTTCAGAAGCACTCTCTTACTTGTCTCCTATGGTACTGCTGTGGGATGCACAGGACAGGAAGTGATCCTCCCCACCCCCGACAGTGTCCTGTCACAGAGAAAGTCCTCTAAGCTTGGAACTGTTGCTCCGTTTCTGTCTCCCCTCTCCATGACCCCACCTCTCCTCCACTTCCCTCTTCCGCCTCTCCATCTTTCTATTTATCTCTCCCTATCTCCTTTCTCCCTAAACATTTCCACAGAATTAAGCCTTGAAAGCTATTTGCATAAAACCATTACAAAGGGGGCGAGAGTGACATTTCTTTATGAGCCTGGGTCAATAGCTTTGACAAATGAGGCTGATAGCAGGGAAAACAAATTGTTAGTGTTAAATTGAAATTTCGTTGTGGGTATTAAATATTTGCATGAGGTAACCAAACACTCCAGGGTTTAGGCAGATGGATTCTGTTCCAAAACCACTAAAATGAAAAGCCAACTGCAAATTAGGTTTGAAATGGACCTGTCTATCCTCAGAGATTTTGCAGTGACTAATGGATTAGTCCCCAACTGGAACACAAACCTACTTTGCTTTCATAGAAGCGAAGAAGACTAATAAAGGCCCCGTCTCCGTGCAGCCCTGAGTCAGCCCGGGCTCTGTCGACCTCTGTCTAATAGCCTCATGTTTCTCAGCCGAGCTTCTTAATTAAGTCACAATAAGAGTTGGCCCTTAAGAAATCCCCAAACACCTGAGTCCTTGGCTTAATCTTTACTAGCGGTAGTGCCCACAAAGGCTTGGAAAAAGGACGTCTGCCACCCCCTGCGATCTCTGTTAGTGCCCCACCAAGAAAATATGTATGTAAAGTAAGAATAAAATAATCATTATAAAACTGTTTCATTTATTTCATTTATCTGAGACACAGACTCCAAACAGAAACTGAACGCTCTGCCGAGGCAGCTTCAGACGGTACCTGCCGCCCCTCATTGTAGCTCCTTATTAAACGTACAGGACTTGGCTTATGCTATAATAACAATCACCCCAAAATCTCAGTGGTAGGGACCTCAAAAATTTGTTTGTGGGGCCGGCCTGGTGGCACAAGCAGTTAAGTGCGCGCGCTCCGCTGCGGCGGCCCGGGGTTCACCCGTTGGTATCCCGGGCACACACCAACCCACCGCTTGGCAAGCCATGCTGTAGCAGCGTCCCATATAAAGTGGAGGAAGATGGGCACGGATGTTAGCCCAGGGCCAGTCTTCCTTGGCAAAAAAAAAAGAGGAGGATGGGCAGATGTTAGCACAGGGCTGATCTCCTCACAAAAAAAAAAATGTGTTTGTGTATTAACGTACATGCTTATTTATGTTTTTTCCTCATGTAAGGTCCACTGAAGGTCCAGGGGCCCCTCGAGGGCAGTGTCCCCACGTAGACTCAGCCATCCTGGGCGACTCCCATCTTGTGCTAGGGACCTTGGAGCACCAGCTTCCCCCATGGAAGTGCAGGCAGGGAGCCCTGGGGCTCTGCGTCTGCCGTGAGATGCTTCGGTGAAGTGACACACGAGGTCTCTTCCATCCACACCAATTGTCTAGAGCACGTCCCTCGGCCCCACTTAGCTTCAAGTGGAGAAGTGCCACACCTCTGTTTCTGGAAGGAGGGAGAACGCTCATGAGCAATAAAAGCTTCTCAAATCCTTTTCAAACCAAATTGCCATCTCCTGCATAAAAATTCCGGAGCCACTAAGAGGCAACCAGATTTTTTTTTTTTCCCCAAAGAAATCAACAACTGTTTGGTTTCTTCTTTTTTCTTCTAAGTGGGGCAGTACCAGGATGGGAATGAACCCCTGGGTCAACCTGTGACCACAGAGGCAGGTCTGGGGTGCCCTGGAGGAGGCTGCCCCGTGGCACCTCCGCCATCCTCTGAACCAGCTGCCCTGGGAAGCCTGGCCCAAGCCCTCCAGCTGAGGATTCAGGCAGCCACACTGCCATTCACCTTGATGACTGGCTCTCCCATCAGGGCTTGTCTTCATCTGCCCTCTTCCCTGCTGTACCCCCAGGACCTGGAACATGCCCAAAATAGGGGCTCAGTAAGTGTCTGTTAAATGAGTGAATTCCCTGAGCTCAGTTTCCCCATCTGCTCCGTGTACATGCTACTAATAAGAGTTGCCTTGAGAACTGAATTTTTAAAGTATTTTGAAATGCTTTGCAAACTGTAAAGTCCTATGCAGGGGTGAGTTGGTATCATTCTTACTCTGCAGCTGAGAGCTTGTGCAGACAGGTGATCAGGATTAGAAATCAGCTCATATCTTCCTGCCCTCACATGTCTGTGGTCCATAATTTTGCTTGGGAAACTTGGATTTTCCAAACTCTGCAGCTTTCAGAGCCAACATTCCATTCAATACTAAACCTAGCCCTTCCTCCTTTGTAATTACTTTGCAGAAGTTCAATTTTTTACTAGGTTTCAAACCCTGGGAATTTTCAACACTTTCCTGCTCTTCTCTCTGCCCTGCCCAACACCTCATCTCCCATGCCCACTATTCACACCCCGCTCTCTGCTAGTCCCCATCATGGTGGCACTGGACGCTACGGCTGTCCCAGTCTTCAGGGCCACATGGTGCACCATCCAAAGGGAGAGAGCCTTTGTCCCAACGTTCCCAGCAATAATAATCCCAAATAGCCTCCTCTGAGGGGAGGGGCAGGTCACATGCCCGCTCCAAACCCAGCACTGTGGCTGGGGTGAAACGCACAGATTGACCAAGCTACAAAGCTACATCATCCATCCTACTCGTTGAACAAATACGTACTAGCAGGTGCTCAGCTCCAGGCAGGGTTCTAGGAGTTGGCAAACCAGGGTGAAAAAGATAGACATCCCTGTCCCCAAGGAGTGGATATTATAGTTGGTGGTTGTATTAGCTCCTATGGCTGCTGTAACAAATGACCACACACTTAGTGGCTAAAACATCACACATTCATCTCTTCCTTTTCTGGGAGTCAGAAGTCCAAAATGAGTCTTGTGGGGCTAAAATCAAGGTGTCAGCGGGGCTGTGCTCCTTTTTGGGTGCTCTAGGCCACAACGTTGTTTCCTGGCTTTTTCCAGCTCCTGGAGGTTGCTTGCATTTCTTGGTTCGGGGTCCCATCTCCATCTTCAAAGCCAGCAGTGGTGGGTGGGGTCCTCACACCACACCCCTCTGACCATGCTCCCATCATCACGTGTCCTCTGACCTTGCTCCCTCGCCTGCTTCCCTCCTCCACTTTCAAGGACCCTGTGCTCACGTTGGGTCCCCTTGGAAAATCCAGGACAATCTCCCCATTCCCAAGCTCAGTTGATTAGCAACCTAAACCCCCCTTGCTGTGTAAGGTAACGTGCTCGCAGGTTCTGGGGTTACGACGTGAGGTCTTTGGGGGCCATTATTCTGCCCACCACACTCTAGCACACTTGCTTTGTGAGTCCTCAACACCTTCCATATATTTACTTCAATCTTTGCACCAAGACTGGTCCCATTTGGCAAATCAGGCGGGTGGGTGTGTCAGTAGGCGGCAGAGCCTGCCCCAGAAGCCACATGCTCAATCCTGCACGGGCCGCCTTCGGCTAAAACAAAAGAAAACTTGCTTCCCATCATACCAGCGGTTGGAATTCCAGCAGTTCTCCAAAATTAAAGGGATGGAGTGGATCGGGGGAATGATCTCCACTTGGAGGGTGTTGAGGAGGAGAAAACAATTTGGTCCTGCTCTGGTCCTGTCTGTACTACAAGCCTGGAAGGAAACTTTGAATTCATCCATTTATTTGTTTTCTCATGTGACAAATATTTATGGAGCACTTACCATGTGACAGGTACTGTTCTAAGCATAACATGTCCTACATACGTAACTTTCACAGCAACTCCAGGAGGCGGGTATCCTGAGGGTAGTCTATCCCATTTTACAGATGGGGAAAATGAGGCACAGAGAGGTTAAACTCACTGGTGACACATCTGGGTCCCCTTTTGAACAGGGGCCGCCTCACTCCAGAGTCCCCACTCTCACCACCACCCTCCACTTTGGGTCAAATGGCACGACCTCCCTGCAGACATTGCTTGACCCTCTCAGGCAGAGTTCAGGACTCATCGGCAGCTCCCTCGGAATCTCTGCTTCCTCTCTTGGGGTGCTGGTCAGATGGTTCTGTAATTTTTATCTGCATATTTACCTCCCCAGTGGGCTGCCAGCTTCCTGAGAAGAGAGACTGGCTTCACATTCCAGGGACCTGCACCTGCTGGGAACTTCACCACTGCTTGTGCACGAGTGAGTGACTGAGTGGGTGGACTTCAGTCATTTCTGAGAGCTTCTAAGGCACTTCCCGAGGTCCAGACCCCTGTGTGTGTTAAATGTGCTGCTGAGAGAGATAGAGGGGGACCTACAGATGGAGACAAAGGAAGAGCACCACAGAGAGACACAGGAAGAGATGGGGAGAGAACCCCAGAGAGGGGAGAGTCAGAGAAAAACCCCAAAAGAGGGAGAAAAGGGAAAGAGGGCAGAAGAGGAGCCCCCAGAGCAGTTTGAGCCCCCAGGGCAGGGGCGCCCACAGCAGGATGCCACTCTACCCCCTCCCGCTTCTCTCCCCTCACCCACTCTGCCCCAGTCACATTACATCGTTGCCAATCTTTGCATATGCAGAGCTCACTCCTACCTCAGGGCCTTTGCACAAGCAGTTCCCTAGGATGCTCTGCCCCTGTTCTTGGCCTGGCTTGCTGTCTTTTTTTTTTTTGCTGGGAAAGATTTGCCCTGAGCTAACATCAGTTGCCAATCTTCCCCTCTCTCTTTTTTTTTTTCCTCCCCAAAGCCCCAGTACATAGTTTTATATCCTAGTTGTGAGTCCTTCTAGTTCTTCTATGTGAGCCACCACCACAGCATGGCTACTGATAGACGGGTGGTGTGGAACGTGCCAAACTTTAACCGCTAGGCCATCAGGGCTGGCTCGGCCTGGCCCTCTCTTTCTCCTCACCTATGTGTTTGTGTGTGTGTTGAGGGGGCCGCTCAGAGAAACTTCTCCCCATGCCTCTCTGAAATCACTCACCACACTCCTATCACAGTCACTATTACCGTTTGTCTTTCAAAATATTTAATACTTGCTGACAGTGGGCAGAGTTTTTGCTTGTTTATATTCTGTCTTCCCCATGGAGCGTGAGCTCCATGAATGAGGGCACGGCACGTTCCCTATTTATGAGTCAGGCACATACTAGTTACTCAGTGAATGTCTAGTGGACAAGGGAAGAAGAGAAGGAGGAGGGAGGGAGGGAGGGAAGGCAGGAAGGAAGGAAGGGAGGGAGGAAGGACGGTAGGAAGGAAGGAAGGAAGGAAGGCTTAGCCTCCAATGTGACTGTATTTGGAGATGTATTTGGGCCTCTGAGGAGGTAATTAAGGTTAAACGAGGTCATAAGGGGGGGACCTAACCCCATGGGACTGGTGTCCTTATAAGAAGAGGAGGGGACACTGGAGCACTCTCTCTCTCTGTCTTTCTCTCTCTCCTCGCACACGGAGGAGAGGCCACGTGAGGGCACAGCGAGAAGGCGGCCGTCGACAAGCCAGGAAGAGAGGCTCCACCAGAAACCAGTCCCGCCGGCACCTTAATCTTGGACTTCAGCCTCCAGAACTGCGAGAAATAAATTCCCTTTGTTTAAGTCCCCAATCTGTGGAATTCTGTTATGGCAGCCTGAGCAGACTAAGACAAGGATGCTCTTCTGGAAGGAACGCCCCACTCCTGGAGCAGGCAGAGTCCCCGGAAGGGCAGTTCAAGCCTCCCTGTGATTTATCACGTGACAGAGTGAGCAGGGAACGCTCCTCAGAGCACAGGAGAGAGGGACGTACGTTAAATTGCCGACCTCCAAGTCTGTGCCATCTGAGATGAAGGAGGCAGGATCATCTGTCTGTTGGAAGGAGAGAGGAGACCTCTTCGCTGTTTTCGTTTGTTCTCAGGCGGGAACAGCAGCTGTTCTTCCTCCCTGACGGGCTGGGGCGGGGCCTTTAGAGGGAAAGCGTTTCTCTCCAGTCTTGGGGATCTCCGTCCTGAGGAAACAGTCCCCACTCCAAGGCCCGGTTTGCACCTCCTCCTGTCCGTGCTTGGCCTCAGCACAGGTGCCATTTAGGGGGTGGCCCCAGAGCCATACTCACTAACGTGACACCATGGCCTCCAGCCTATGCCCGTGGAGCTCCCCAGGCCTCGGTTTCCTCATCAGTAAAGAGAGACTGCCAATTCCCCCTTCCCGCCCCGAGGTTGCTGGGAGGGTCAACGGGAACTTGCAGGCCATGGTGGGGGCCCAGCTCCAGGGGACAGACGGTGGCTGACAGGAATGAGACCCCACGCGGCCAGATCTCCTGCTCCTTCTTCTTTAAAGACAATTTGGAAATCTGGACGTTTTATCTGGAGTCTCCCGACTAATTAAAAATAATTTAAGTAGCTTGTGGTCTGGCTTTAGCCCGGGCCGTCAGGTTTCTGGACTAAGTGGAAGTGGGAACAGCAGTGACGAGGAGTCAAATGCTTACACGTGAGGCCCAGCTCTGCCTAGCAGGGTAACTGCCTTTCACTTTGCCAAGACTCAGTTTCTTCATGTGTAACTTATGTATATGTTCTGTCTTCCCTATGGAGCGTGAGCTCCATGAATGAGGGCGTAGCATGTTCCATCTATGTTCTGCTTTAACCCCTGAGTCAGGCACATAGTAGTTACTCAGCGAATGTCTAGTGGACAAGGGAAGAAGGCAAGGAAGGAGGGAGGGACCACCACCAATCATACATATGTCAGCGGTCAGTGGGTTGCTGTGACATTCAAATGGAGTCACATAAATGAAAGGACTTGGTGAAGTACAATTAGTTCATTCATTCATTCATTCACTTATTCACTCAACAAATAATTATTGATGGACTTCGATGGAGCAAGCACTATTCTAGATCCCTGGGTGTAGAAAGACGAGGTAATAAAATAATTGAAGGTGGGAACTCTGGACCATTCTCTGCCTTGGACTGAGTCCTGGCCTCCTCACTCACTAACCGTAGATAGTTAATTAGTAATAATACCTGATTCAAAGGGTTATTGTCAAGCTTAAATGAGTTAATATTTGCAAAGCATTTACAACACGCGTGTCACAGACGAGTTCCTGTAGAAGCTTTTGATGATAAAAGACCACTTTCTGGGGCTGGCCTGGTGGCTCAGTGGTTAAGTTCACACGCTCTGCTTTGGCAGCCCCGGGGTTCACAGGTTCGGATCCCAGGAGTGGACCTATGCACCGCTCATCAAGCCATGCTGTGGTGGCGTCCCACATACAAAATAGAGGAAGATGGGCACAGATGTTAGCTCAGGGCCAATCTTCCTCAGCAAAAAGGGGAGGATTGGCAGCAGGTGTTAGCTCAGGGCCAATCTTTCTCACCAAAAAAAATAAATAAGAAAAAAAATTAAGAAAAAAGACCACTTTCTTTGACATGAACAACTAAGTTAAATCATGCTTTAAGGAGACATAGCCAAATATCTTACCTTAAAATATACCAGAAGAGTTAAAAGACTAGAACAACGAACACCAGTATAACCAGATCCTGTAAATATAAAATGGAGTTTTAATTATTAATCATTAACCACTGGGAACACAGAGATATCTAGAATGCCTTAATTTATTAGGGTGACAGGGTAAGGGTTAATTCTACTGCCATTAAAGCATCTTAGGTTTCTTTTTATTAAGTGCCATTTTAATTACCACCAATGATATATGAATACATTCCCTTTATTAAAAATAATGAAAACATTTAGATGAGGTCAAAGTTCTTTTGAGATCTGATGTTGTTCTGCAGTAACATATAAGGAAAAAGCCCAGATCTCAGGAGCTTAAAGCTACAGTGTTTATTACCTGCTTGAATCCACGTCCATCGCAGGGCAGTGGGCATCTTTACCCCCCAACACCCCCACTTTGCACCCGTGATGGCAGGTCCTCAGCCATCTGAATGTGTCACTAAGACAAGAAGGCAAACACGTACTAGATTATAATGGCCTCCTCCTCCGAGGGACACACACAGTTCACTGGCCAAAGCCAGGCACACGGCCACTTCCAACGTCACAGGGTGACGAAGGTCAATCCTATCATGTACCGGACCCCACCACTCAGCAGCTGCGTGGCCTGGGAAAGTCCCTTAATTCCTCTGTGCCTCATTTCCTCAATTGTTAAATGAGAACAGAAATACAGTACTTTTTTCAGAGCGTTGGTGAGAGAAGTAAATGAGAAAATAAATGTAAAGTGCTTAGAATGGGGCTCAATAAATGCTAGCCATGATGACAACGCTGATGCTGGTGGAGGTGATGGTGACTTACTCTATAAATAAAGTACCGTGTTCAAGTGATACAATGTGGCACTGTTCTGTAATTATAAAGAGCTGAATTTTCAACACTAATAGAAAGAATAATCTTCCATTGTATTCCATAATTTTAGTGTGTGTCTATATATACATATATATAAGGTGATGTAATATAATAAATATAATATGATAAAATATACACACAAATCACCTGCTTCATCTTGTTTCCGTGAAAGCTTGGTGTCAGAGTTTTATTGCTTTTGGCCTGAGGCTACAGCACGATTTACAGAGCGAACAGTGGGTGCATATTTGGCATGTCCTCATGGGAGCAAGAAAGAAGGGCCGTTCTCAACGGGCAGTTCTGGCCCATGTGCCCACTGGCCCTCGGCAATCTGATGTCAGAGACGACACAGGAACAGGGAGCTCAGAGGCCTCGACGGTGACACGGCTGGAACCTGGAGTCAGGATGTCAGTGAAGGAAGGAGAGTCAGTTGGGGTTGAAGAGGGCATGTGGACATTCCCAGGGAGGGGGAGCTGAGGAAGAGCAAGAAAGGGAGGGATCTGGGCAGAAGCCACATTCCAGAATCAGAGGTTCAAGGAGGAGGCAGGTGGTCACGGTGGAGGGCAGAGGTGCTGAGAAATGAGGTCCAGGCACCAAAGGCCCAGAGGGGCCGAGAAGCACAAGGACTCTAGGCTGACTCTGGAGGACCGCTTGTCTGGATGGATGAGGTAGGCCGTTGTCCCTGTGCCTGCCCAGCGCTCACCCCACACTTCTGGGCCAGGACTCTGAGTTTGCTCTGGGAACCAGGCTTTACTAGTCCCAGGCCGGCTCCAGGGGTGTCACGTGACCCAGGCTTGGCCAATCAGACACTACATGCCTCTGGCTGCAGTGATTGGCTCAGGAATGGCATGTGACCCAGTCAGAGCCAATCCTGGGCCTTTGCTGGAGGTACAGGGAGAGGTGCCCTTGCAGAGCGACCTGGGATGGAAGGACTAAGATTGAGTCTGCAGAGGTCCCTGTGGGGACGCACACGCCCCAGTGTGATGTCAATCGCAGCAGGCAGAAAGCAAGAGTCAGAGGCCTGATAACGAGTTTAAGTTTAAGTTTAAGCCTCTGGAATTGGACTTGCCCAGGGTCAGCTCTATCCCTGACCTTTCCCTGGCATGAGCCAATCAATTCCTTCCTGAGTTTAAACC
This sequence comes from Diceros bicornis minor, assembly GCF_020826845.1. Taxonomy (NCBI): domain Eukaryota; kingdom Metazoa; phylum Chordata; class Mammalia; order Perissodactyla; family Rhinocerotidae; genus Diceros; species Diceros bicornis. The sequence continues at coordinate 13,486,833 of NC_080758.1, forward strand.
AGCAGGACTTGGGTTTTTCATCACTTACAACCAAGTGCATCCTGACAGATAGAATGTGCGTCTTTGAAGACTGATGTTGATCGTCTTAGAGCGGCCACTCTGCAGTGATGCCTGATGGACTTTCTTGGCCATCTAGAATAAGTTCCACTGGCTTCTCAAAAACTGCAGTTTACTTTGATCTGCTCTAAGAAACCCAGTGTTAATTCATCCTTGAAGAGCACATGTCTTTGGAATAGTCTCCCCAGCCGCTAGTATCAATTTTCCTTTTGATAATTTGTTTCTGCATTATTAATGTCACATGCAGCTTCATGCCCATCAAGCTGACCCAGAAATCCCCATGGCGAACAGTCATCTTGGGTCGATTTGATTTTTTTTAAAAAATAAGAAGCCCTCATGGAATCCCTAAAATGTGTTTACTCTGAATGCATCAAGGTTTTACTTATCAAATCGAAACTGTATTAGCCCCTTAAATTACTTTGAAAACAAAAATCAATAGTTTATTTAACAAGAGTCAAGAAAAAGAAAAGAAAAGAAAAGAAAAAAATGCCCCGAGGAAGCTGTGTAATAAGTTTTACTTAGAAAGAAACAATGTGGATAAACATGGGGAAAGAATTTCAGTGGAAAGCAAGGAATATGGGTAGCTTGGAGGAATAAACAGGGACCTAATTTAATATTGTTCATTTCTGTGCACCTTCTTATAAATAGCTCACCAGGGCTTGTCAACTATGTGTTGCTTTCTGAGCAAGCCATAGGAATAAACAACCTTATAACATTTGTGATAGTGACAGTAGTTGGATTTAAGATGATATTTATATCATTTCTTTAATCAAATATTTGAGATCATTAAAAAAAACTGGGCTGCTTATCAAGGCCTCCAAATTGGAGTCCAGGGGCAAAATTTGGTCTAATTCAGATATCTCCACCTAAGCTCCCTGTGTGTTTTAAATTGACAATTTCGCAGGGTTTTCTGCCCCAGATCACAGCTCCTCTGTACTGAGGAGAAATGACAGTTCCCTGTGGAGGGACAGAGGCAGCTCAACATCCTCCAAGACCTGAGACTTCCCCTCAACTAATCTCCTGCTGGCGCTTTGAGAACATCTGATGGCAAGCGGGAGGCACGTTCTTCGAGAAGGGCTGATGAACGTCTCCTGGGGGATGGATGGTGGAGCTGAGTCTAAACACAAGAAGAAATCAGAGGGTGGGTTATTTCAGCTTCCAAATCTCTCCAACTTGCTTCCCTTCTGAGTCCTCACATATTGGTCCTAGAAGTCATAGAATTCTGGAGTTGGAAGAGAATTAGAAATTCTGGAGCTCAACTCATCATTCATGCCATCATTCGGGTACGTTCTCATCAAACACTTCCTGAGTGCGTCCCCCGCACCTGGCCTGGACCCGGGCCCTGGGCGTACAGGGGAGACGGTGAACAGGGTGACTGTGGTCTCTTCCCAGTCGAGTTAAGGAGACAGAAAAGAAAAGAAAAAAAGGCCCAGCAAACATGTAGATGAGGTAACTTCAGGTGATGATAAATGCCACGAAGCAAACAGGAGCGGATGTTGTGCTGCAGAGCTAGTGGGCAGGGAGCACCCGTTAGTCCCTAGGCTCCAGAGTCCTGACTTCCATGGCTCTCCTCATTCCTAAACCCAGTGCACCAGCCTTGTTTCACTTATGCTCTTTCTCATAGCTTTCCAATAAAGATCTTTTTTTGGCTTTAAGTTTTTTGGCTTATTGGCTCCTGTTTTTCTGGTTTGTAACCAAAGAACTCAGTAGATAACCTGATGGAGAATGAGAGATAATCGAGTTCTCCCCAATAAGACTTTCCAGAAGAACTGGAAATAAAATTGAGTTCAGAAGTTTGGGCGAGAGAAGGGTAAGACCTGTCTGGCTTGTAGGAGACACTGCGCATGGTTTGGCCACCCTGCACATCCAAACACCCTTCCTGTGTCTGGGGGAATGTCCCGTCTCGGCAACCATCGCATCTCCAGTATGGAAGCCGGAAACCTGCTTTCTCAGCTTCCCGCGCAGCCAGAGAGCAGTCGTGTGACCTGGACTTGGCGGCCAGCACCCACCCACGCGGGGACGTCCAGCGAGGAGCTCGTGATGTAGAGAAGCAGGGCGTTTGAGGACTCTGATCTGGTGACGGGGGCATCATGACTTGTTTCCTGAGGCAGCCGTGACCCAAGTGCTGGTATCTGGGGCTCAGGGTCCACACAGCGGGCTGTGGTGTCTCCCCTAGAGAGTTCCACAGTGTAATTCAGACATTATTCCCAGCTGCGTAGACTCCAAGAATCCCCAATTTGCTGTCTCTCCCAGAGAGCCTGGGAGCTCCCCAACACCATTTACTATGTTCCTTTCTTGCTTCAATAGCTGGCGGATGCTAGCGCCCCAGCACCCTGACAGATGTGCGGGTAAACCTTCCCCTTCACGTGCTCCTCCCTTCCACGTCTGAACAGCTGGCGCGCCCTGCAGAGCCACCACCGTGTGTGATGTGGAGAGTCTTTCCTTGTCGCCTCCCTGCACCACCTGACAGACTAACAGAGCAGAAAACATTGTTTGCTTCAAAATATGAAAATTGCCTTGTAAATCAATGGAGAGCACATCTGTGCACATGTTCTCACAAATTTTAAATGTTACAAGTTGGAGGACAAGTCCCTGGAGAATAGTCGGTATTGATATTAGTAACCACCAGGATAGGATTTTCCCAGGCGGGAGGTGGGGGTGGGACTGGTCACAGATGGGGAGACTGTATCCTGAACCCCATGAGAAGTGGGACAGAGGGTTGGAGGCTGTGGGAAGGAGAAAAGTCAGGGCAAAGGGAAAAGAATGTGTTGGCTGCTCTGGCAGACCCTACCGGTTGTCGCCAGCGTCCATGATCTCTTTCTTCCGAAGTCATAGAATCCCATAGAATCTTTATCAGGCCACTCAGGACACATTTTCACGATCCTGGCAGGTACCTGTGGCCAGATCGCTATGTTCTAGTCAGTGGAATATAAGCCTAAGTGCTGTGCTCAAATTCCAAGGAGCATCTTAAGGAGACAGCATTCCCTCCGTCCATCGCTTCTCTCCTGCTTCCTGCTGGCTGGGACGCAGACTCCGTGTCTGATCTGGAGCAGGCACCTGAGCCATGAGTGAGGAGCCTGATGCCGAGCCGGGCAGAGCAACAAGACAGAGGGGGCCTGGGCCCTTGCTGTCTCGGAGCCACTGTGCTAGCCCCGGGCTGTCCACACGTATCTGAGACAGAAATACATCTTTATCTTGTCTAAGGTGCTGTCATTTCTGGTTTTTGGAAACTCACAGCAGACTGTAATCTCAACCAAAACCAGATCATTTTGCTCAGCACTGAGCTAGAAACTTTGAGTGGAGGAAGGGGCCATTGAGAAGAAGTTTGATATGGAGTTCTAGTGAAAAGCCTGATTAGAAAGACAGTACAAAACTCTGTGGCCTGGGGGCTGGGCAGCGTGGAGCAGAAGGAAAGAGTTACAGGATTGAGTGGGGCAGACACTCAGGGACTGGCCAGGACAGAACGGGGTGTGGGAGCTGGGCCCTGAGACTGGAGAATGAGGGAGAGGGGAGGAGAGAGATGACTTACCTCAGGCTCAGAGGTGCAGTTGCCACTCCTTCCCAAGTCAGACAGGGAGAATTAAACCACCCAGAGGGGTTTCCACGGGAAATCAGTATGAACAAGGATTCACCAACAACTGAGACGTCCTGATGAATGTACCCAGCACACAGCCAGTGCTCAGCAATTATCTGCCTTATGAAAGAAAGATTGAATGACTATACGAGTAATCAACTAACCAAACGAAAGAGAGGCAAGTAGTGTGGTTCTCTGGCTAAAGGGTGGGCGCTAGAATCTGAGGACTGGGTTTAAATGTTTCAAGTCTAGCTTTACCATTTAGCAGTTGCTGAGTGATCTGGGCAAGGTACTTAACCAGTTCCCTTGTCTATACGTTGGTGATGATGACGATAAAGCCTCTCCTCTTAGGGATTAGGTTGAGTGGGATATATACATATAGATACAGAAATAGATGTATATTGCTTAGCCCAGCGGCTAGAAAATATGATGCTCAATAAATATAGAATTGTAACATTGTTGCTGATTGCGAAGGAGAGGAGCTCAGGGGCTTTAAGCCGCTTTCCTCTTTGTGAAATGTCCTGGCAGCTTTTCCCCACATGTGCAAAACCTACCCTCCCTTCCAGCCCCGGGCATGTCTCTCTTCCCTTCTAGAACAGCTACTGGGACCAGCCCAGCGGTCTTTCCTCTCCTGACCGCACACTACTCCCTCGTCAGACCCTTGATGAGGGTTGTCCTGGACATCTTCTAGATTCCTGTCTTATTCCATCCGATTTCCCAGTCACCTGAAGGGCCCACATAAACCTCTGACCCCTGCTGAATTCTCAGACTCATGCCTTCCGTTTCCTCCCACATTTAAAAATCCACGTATTCCCTCTCACATCTTTAACACCTAATTTTTTTTATCATACACTGACATCATTGCATCGTAGTGTTTAATACTTACATTCTAAAAGAAAACTGTTATATCACTTTTCAGCTGTGTCCGGGGGAAACTCAATACCACAGTGACTTGACATCCACCATCGCTGATTTAAAAGACACATGAAAACTTGGCTCTAATTGTTGGAAATTATCTGTCATTCCTTTTTCTCCTTGAACTTGCCCTCCCCTGGCAGGATTTAGGGGAATCTATCTTATTTTTACACTTGGATGTCTTTTATGGATCATCACTACAACAAAAACATGTGTAAATTAAAACTGAAAGTTTACATGTGTCTGTGACCATACACTTTCAATGTTTAACACGTGATTCTGGATTGCACTATCATTACAATTGTGAGTCCTGCACATTGATCAAAACAATATAACTAGAGCGGGGCTGTTTTTCAATTGATTCATGTATTCACGAAAGAATACTGCTTGTTGTTATAAAGGGACAAGTCTCAGCACCAATGCTATCCTGCTCCATTTTTTTTTTTAATTTTGGTTTGGTTGATGTAAGCATGGTGAACCTTGTTCAGATAAACAGATGGGAATTGAAGAGTTTCTGTTATATTGAAAGCCTTCCACCGAAAGGGCTGCCTTGCTTTCTGGCTTCTGATTGAGTTTTGCCAATGGATGAGGAGATCCAGCAGGAGAGGGAAGGGTGGGCGATGAGTGAGGTGGGGGGTCTTCATTCCACTGGATCCCACTGTGGTGTAGCCCCAGCTACACCCCAGGTCACAACTCCTGTCTGGAAGCCCACCCTATAGAGCCCTTTTGTCTCCAGATTCCAGAATCTCCCTTCTCTCACCATGCCCAGGGCCCCACTGGTGCTAGCCAGGGCCCTATACTATTCTTTGTAATTTCCCTTCATCTTGCCTGCAAGTTTTAAGTCGTACCTTTATGAACCTATCCTCAAACTAGCCAATGTGAATGTGCCATCTGTTTCCTGCTGGAATCCTGACTGATCAGTCTTTCTTTTATAAAGGGGGAGAAGGGCATTTGTAAAAGAGGATGTGGAAAAGAAGAACCCACAGAGTACACGTGTCCGTCAAGGATCTGGAAATTGATTATCTGAAAACTGTCTGTGCCTGTGAACCTGAGAAAGTGACCATGTCCCCTGGCGGTCTGAGTACTTCAGTTTGATGATGGCTAATTGAAGACCTGACCATCTGCCCCTCTCTCCTCTGCCCCATAATTGCAAGAACAATGCTGGGAACCAAGAAGTCATTAGAGAAATCTGGTGAGTGTTTTAGCATCCAGGCTAAAGGATGCTGGGGGAGCCCCTGGAGCCTCGGTGAGTGTCCATTGCTCTCAGAGCTGGGAAGCCGGTTCCCTCCTTGAGCTGACCTTTGGGAGGGGCTGATCTCAGAGGCCAGGACCCCACGGTCGCCTGCTTCAGTCGAGCACTTATCACCCTCGACGGGGAGCCCACCTGGTTTATCCGCCAGGCTCTCTGCAGCACTGATTTAGAAATTCCAGACAACCCATCGAGAGTTCTTGATTGCAGCAGCGGGCAGCTGATCTACAATAACATGTAAAAAGATAGGGGTCCCCAGGCAAGACAGCAGCTGCGGTTTAAGCTCAAATTGGAGTTAAATGCGTGCTCAATCCACCTGCTAGCAGGAGGGGGACAGCGGGAAGCGGGGTGGGGTCGTGACTTCTCACTTCTTATCCCTGAATTGGGCTAAAAACCCCAGGGTCATTGCCCAGTAGTCTAAGTGTCACCATCCCCATTGAGACTGGAGGCTCCAGGCAATGGCTATGGCTGTGTTTGCATCAGCTGCCAGTGGGTCTTCTCCCCCAGGGTCATTCAGAGGTAAGCTTGCCTGCCTGCCTGCCTTCTTTCTCTCCTTCCTTCCTTCCTTCTCTCTTTCCTGTCCTTGACATCGTCCCACTTCCCCGCTGAATGCTTGGGGCTGGATTTTCACACAAGAGGAGAGGCTTGTCTCTCTCTGTCCATCTGGGTTGTCACCTGGTCTTCCTGCGGGAAATGAGGTTACGCAGGTGCACATTCTTAGAGCACTTTGCTGGGAAGGCAGGAAATGAATCCAGCCTGTTTCAGCCCGTTTCTCCTGCTCTGCTCGGCTGCATGACCCGCTGGGACCAGGCTGGGCTGGGGGGAGTGGGAAGGAACGCCGCTCCTGCCTGGACAGGCTCGGATGATCCCCCACAGCCCTCCCCTGCGTTAAATCAGAGGCCGTGGGGACAAAGGGTGGAGGGAGGGGATGCCCATCGTCTCCCTGAGGGGAACAGGTGTCCTTACCTCTTGCCTGGGTTAATGGGCTCAGCCACTTTGTGGTTGGCCTTGTTTCTGTTTTCAGAAAAAGAAACAAGGCTCAGAGAGGGGCGATAACTCACCCAAGGTCACACAGCTGGCACAGGGCAGGAGTGAGATTCGCACACAAGAGCCATCTTCCGTCCATTAGTCCAGTCAGTGTTTGTTGAGCTCCTTTTAATGGACAGTCACCGGAGAAAGCAGCAATGAACAAAAATGACAAAGCTCTGCCCTAGTGGGCTGTGTTAAGGAAGGCATATGGGGAACAATACACAGTCCATCAGGCGGAGATCAGGACTGTGGGGAAAAGTACAACAGAATGAAGGGTATCCTTAGGGGTGGTGTCTTTTTTTATAAGGTGGTCAGGGAAGTGACAGCCAAGCATAGACCAAGGAAGCGAAGATGTGAGCCAAGCTTCTAAATGAGGAAAGAGAGTTCCAGGCAGAGGGCACAGCGAGTGCAAAGGCCCTGAGGCAGGACTATGTCTCATGTGTTGGAGGAATACCAAGTAACTGCACATGTACTTCCTGGATTCCCACATTCAAGGGCGTAGTAAGCGAGGGGCGGTGGGAGCAGTCTGCTCCAGGTAGGCAGTAGGGGGTACGTTATGTGTTGAAAGTTGAAAACCAATAATAAAGCAGACTCAAATTCAGTGATAAAACACCCGTCCCACCAGGGCAGATGGCTCCTATCCCTCCCACTCCTTAAAACGCTACTGCCCACATTAGACCAGAAAGCTTTGAGGGCCGAGCCTGTGTGTCCTGTTCCTTGTTACATCCCCAGGACTTAACATCTTGGTCTAGAATCCAGCTTTTGTTGAAGGAATAAACAGACAAATAGGACAAACCCGGTTGTCCTCGCAGAGCTGCGAGTGTGGGGCCAAATGCAAGTGACGAGCTTGATGGGGAAGGACAGCGTGATGGTAAAATCCTGGCCTCACTGGCAGGGCCTGGGCAGGCCACCTGCTGGGGGTCCCCAGGGACAGACATGCTGTGTAGAGCGGGACCAGGGACACGGGGCGGGCTGTAGCCATGCCACCCCTCTGTGCTGAGGTCCCAGAAGTCCCCCGAGCGCAGATGGCCCAGCCCTGGTCTCTGGCCTGGGGAAAGCGATGACTCCTCCGGCCCACTCGATGCTGTTCCGGTGAGAATGGCCCCTCACCTGAGCCGTCAGTGAGGGCGGACAAGGGGCGGTGGCCGTGATGTCCAAAGGCTGGGCTCAAGTCCTGGCTCCATCAACAACCGCTGTGTGACATTGGCCAGGATGTTCCACCTTTGAGCCTCATCTGTGACCCCAGGCTCTGGACTGGGTGACCTAGAATTATTTTTAACACCGACTTCACAGGAGTCCAGATATTTTCCCCAAAGACTACCCTATGCAAAGCACTGTTGGAAATTCGGAGCCTTGAGGGACACTGTCACAGGCATGCAGAGACAGACGCTTCAGTGCGGTGAACTCTGAGACTGCCTGTTACACAGCTGCCACTCTCTCTGTCTGAGGAGAGGGGGGGAAACAGCAAAAGCAGTGACATCTGTTTGCTTTGTGAACCGCCAGCCAGTCGTCGATTCATTTCCCAACTCATTAACGCCTCACAGCGGTATAGGAGGTCGTACTGTTATCTTGCACATTTCACAGGTGGGGAAACTGAGGCACGCTGCCCAAACTTCTTCACCAACTTCTCAGGAGCAGATTTACACCATTTCCAGTTTCCAGGTCTTTCCTCCAGGCCTCAGTGATGGTCCCTTACATTCTACTAGACCCAAGGAGCTGCGACCGTAAAGGCTAATTTTTTAACAAACGGGCCGGAACGTATCATGCACTCGATCAGTCTTGGTCCCTGCAGAGCGGTCCCCAGGAGGCATCCTACTCATTCCAACAGCGGAGTTGTTGTCAAGGCGATCGCAGCCTCCTGCAGGATGCTCAGAGCTGGGGTGAGAACCACGGGGAAACTGTCCCTTTATTCTGCAGTTGCATCTTGCCTGCCCTCTGACAGTGCTCTGAGCTGGAGCACAGTCCGTCCTCACTAACCTTGAACCTGAATCACCTCCAGACATTTACAAATGCCAGGCTCGCTTTCCAGGGCCAGCTAGACCGGCATGCGACCTGCACAGCTGTGCAGAGCCCCGTGCCAAGAAGGGCCTGTGCTTGGTTTAATGCTCTGCTGTCTCTGACTTGAAATTCCTAAGAATTTTTGGACATAGGACTCTGCATTTTTATTTTGCACGGGGCCCCAAACGTTATGTAGCTGGACCTGCCACCTTCCCAGGAGCAAGGTCTGCCCCTTCTCAGGTGTTGAGAAGCACAGACCCCAGGTTAAAGGCAACTCCCTTCCCAAAAGAAATCCCCAAGAGTCTGATGAGTGGGTGTGTCACCGGAGAGTCCCACTCAGAAAAGACCATGCTCATTGGGATCCATAAGCGTCACTGAGTTTGCTGAACAACACAGGTCTTACCACTGCTCAGCTCATATCTTGAGAGGCAAGTCGCAATTTCAATATCTGAGCTGGGCCAGAGGTGGAACATCACTGGAGTGTGGCCAGGAGCCTTCTGGTTAGTTTCTTCCTCTCCCATTTCTTGGCCCTTCCCCTTCTGCTTCAGGGTGAGTTTGATCAGGGTGTTGCTGAGCCCTGGCTGTTCTGTTGATAACTTTGGGGCTGGGACAGTTTCTATGTCCCAGATTGTCTATACTTGGGTAAAATGATGCCTCCCTCCTTTGGGGATGGACTTCCAGGTTGCCCTGCCCTGCCGTCTCATCCAGCTGAGGCCCCACTCATGTCCCCAGGGCCCTCATCCTCAACCATCCAGGAGCTGCTGTGAGAACCCACAGCCCTCCACCTCACAGTCCCAGGAGCATCCCCGAGGTCGCCCTCCCCTCTGAAAGGTTTGAGAGAAGGGTTTGAGCAACTGAAATGAAAATGAAGATGGTTTCCCAGCACAAAATGAAAACGTGGGGCCCCTTGTTTAACAATTATTAGGAATTTCAAGACAGCAGAGCATTAAACCAAGCATGGGCCCCTTCTAAACACAGGCCCTGTGAGAATGCACAGTTTGCATGCCCATGAGACCAACGCTGTTTCCAGGGGCCTGTAACTCGTCACGGGGTGAAGCCAGGCTGTGTGTCTTTAGAAAATAATTACAAGCCTCATTTTCCACTCGTCTCTATTGCACAGGTCCCAAGCAGTCAGGCCTCGCATAGCTAATCAAAGCCAGAGCCAAGGGCCGCCTGGTTTGATCTCAGAATGAGCGGAAGGAGGATGCAGAGGCTTGTCCGTGAACTTCTTAAGGCCTGTGTGTGCTGCCCAGGAGGCCAGCAAGTAAAAAAGTCGCCACTCAAACCTTCCAACTTCTGAGCAGCATTTTCACGCTTCCTACTCAGAAGACAGCCTCTCTGTATTACTGTTATTTCAAATCCCAGAGAAATGATTCTTCATTTCCTAAGAATCCTCATTTTTTCCATCTTTTGGTTATTGATAAATGGAGTTTATATCCACCCATGTGTATGTCTATGTCCTGGTGTGGCGAGTCGAGGGGACTGCTGTGGAAGGAGAGTGCGCACAGGCACGTGGAATTTGTTTAGCTTTTATTTTCACTCCAGTTGGTTTTTTTTGGAAGGTTGTGGGGAGGCCAGGAGAGGGAGATGAAAGTTCTCCAGGCCACCCCTTCTGTTTTTAGTTAGAAGAGAATTGAGAAACCGTTTACTTCATCAGAAAATTCTGCTTGTCTTTTGTTTTTTGAATCGTTTAAAGATATCCAGATTCTAACCACTTCTCTTGACCTCCGGCCCCACCATCCTAATCCAAACCACTATCTTCTGTGGCCGTGGCCTTCTAACTGGTCTTCCTGCTTCCGTCCTTGCTATTTGCCATACAGAAGCCAGCCATCTTTTGAAAAAACACTAGTCACATATTTTTACACCCCTGCTTAAGATGTTCCAATGAGTTCCGTAGGCACTTGGCACAAAACCCAAACACACTGCTACTGTCTACAAGGCCCTACATGATCTAGAACCCACTATCTCCCGGCCCCCACCACCTGCCCCTCTCCTCCAGGCTCACCTGCGCAGCCAAGTGGTCCCTGAAGCTCCTTGAACAAATCAAGCCTGTTGGTGTTTCACGGCCTTTGCCTCTGCTGTGCCCTCTGTCTGGAATGCACTCTCCACGTGCAGCCATGTGTGGAAATAAGCAGAATAATCGCCCCCCAAAGATGCCCATGTCCTAATCCCTAGAACCTGGGAATATCGTGAGATTAACCTGGATTATTCGGGTGGACCCTGTGTAAGCACACAAGCCTTTAAAAGCAGAAGAGGAAATCAGAGACTCAAAATTCTCGAAGGATTCAATGTGCCTTTGCTGCTTGAAGATGGAGGGGGCCACATGGAAAGTGTGAGAAGGAGATGAATTCGGCCAATACCAGTGAGCTTGGAAGAGGACCCCAAGCCCTCTACGAGAAGAACAGCCCTGACCAGCACCTTGATTGTAGCCCATGCGACACTGAGCGGAAAATGCAGCCACGCTGTGCAGCACTTCTGACCTGCAGAACTGTGAGATAGTACACGTGTGTTTAAAGCTGCAAGATTTGTGGGAATTTGTTATAGCAGAAACTGTCTTGTTTCCTGCTGTATCCACATCACCTACATCCATGTGTGGTTTATAGTAGTTGCTCAAGAAAGTTTTGTTGCATGAATGCAGGACTGAATGAATGACTTCTTTGCCCATTTTACAAAGAGTCTGAACCTTGGAGAAGGGAAATATTTCATCCGGCGGCACATCTGAAAGTTGCTGATCTTGAACTAGAACCCAGAGCCCTGACACCCAGTCCTGGACCCAGCCCCTTAGGCTCATGCCTTTTCTGCTATCATCGGGTTTTCCAGTAACTTCTTTTATGTAAAGTTGAGGTCGTGGTGAGTTAGCTGAGGGTTCAAGGGGCAGGGTTCATTTCATTTATTTATTCCTTCAACAGATATTTGAGTACCTACTTTGTACCAATCGCTGTTGTACCGTGTGATCCTGGGTGGGCTCTGCTTCTCTCTGAAGATGAGACATTTGAGCAGAGGCTGGGATGAAAGGTGGTGATAAGCCTTGGACAGAAGAAGACCATTCCAGGCAGAGGAAGCCAGTGCAAAAGCCCTGAGGTGGGAATGTTCTCGGCATCTTCCAGGGACGCACTGAGACCAATAAGGCTGGATTGGACGGGCAGAAGTGGGGAGGATGGCAGGATAGTAAGTGAGAGGAGCACTGCGGGCAGATCCTGCAGGGCTGTGTAGACGCCGTGAAGCCTTGAGATGAGAGCCATCGGGGGGTTTCAAATAGAGGAGTGGCGTGATCTGTTTTATATTTTAGCAGAAGCCTCTGGCTGCTGTGTGAAGAATGGACTGCAAGGAGTAAGAGGAGAATCTAGGGGACTAGTTAGGGACCTATTGCAGTCGCCCAGCCAAGACACAATGTTGGTTTGTCTCAAGTCTTCCCAGCCTCGACACTATTGACATTTGGGGCTGGGTAACTCTCTGTTGTGGGGCCGTCCTGTGAACTGTAGGGTGTTTAGCAGCATCCCTGGTGTCCACCCTCTAGATGCCAGTAGCTCTCCCAGCCCAGTTGTAACAATCGAAATTTTCTTGAGACACTGCCAAATGCCCCCCCAGGGGACCAGATCACCCACAGCTGAGAACCACTGCCCTCAATGACCTCTTCCGTCTGTTCCAGCTACGTCTCACCCAGGTAAGCCAGTCTCGTGTCTCCCTGCAGGTGCCCCTTTTGCTCCTTTGATTTTGGGGCTGTTGGTTGCCCTGCATCCTCAGTGTTCCCATGGGTTCAAGAAAATCGTGAACTTGCAGCTTATCTGGCTTTGTCCTCTGTAGGGTTGGGAGCTGTGTTCTTTCCAGCTCGCTGTGACTCTGCACAGAAACTACAAGGGGATCCTCTCATTTTAACAGGGAGGAAAATATTTCCCAGAAGCCCCTAGCTGAGTGGACCTTACAGCTCCCTGGCCAGAAGCGGCCAAATGCCCCCCTTGGGACAGTCATGATGGCAGGGTCAATTTGTCCCGTGAGCTGGGCACATTTCTGCCCGAACAGATCTAAGTTCTATCAGCAAAGACGAAGAGGTAAGCCACCTGCACTCCCTGCCACAAACTCGCTGTTGTGCTCACTTGTTACATCTGTTTCCCCTACTAGACTCGCAGCCCCCTGAACCCGTGTCATACCTGCTTTATAACCCCTGTGCTGGCAGTGACTTGGTGCTTACTTAACAATATCTGTCACATGAATGAATACATGAGAAGGAGACTCGTCAGAGATGCCAAGGCTGCTTTGTGTTCCGAGAACTCAAAGCTAAGTGCCCTCTGCGAGATCTCATGCGTGGCTTCCCTCTTGGCATGTCCTGTTGACAGGGGAGGCCTGTCTTCCTGCTCTGACTGACATCGGAAGATCAGAACTGGCCCCTGCTGTGCATCTGTACCAGCATTAACCTCACTTAGTGCACACGACAACCCTGCCACGTTGTTGATATTATTCCCATGCTTAAGATGAGGAAACTGAGGCCAGGGGAGGTCAGCTAAGGAGTTGCCAGCCAGGGCGGGTTGGGGCAGAGCCAGGTTAGTTAGAACCTCAGCCCAGGGGCTGCTTCTGCTCTGCGTTTATTAAATCAGCAGCCACATTAATCAGCTTATAAGTGAATTTTCTGGAAGGTGATTGTAAAACAAGATGTGCTGTCATAGAGAGAGGCATAAACTGAATTGCACTTATTGTCAAGTGGACCCTGCTTTTCCTCTTTAGGAAGCTATTAGCCGCCGAAGACCCACGAGCTGTACCTCGACCACAGAGATTGGCAGCCGTGCTGCCCGGGGCAGCGTTACTCATTTTAATGCTCAATTACATGTGCACTGTTGCTGTGACGCTGAAAGCTGTGCCACCGGTATTTCAGATACCACAGGGTCGCCCATGGTGGACAGGTTCCAGTGGAGCTTCCAGACTGAGACACTAGGAAGAAGGACATGGCCACCCACATCCAAAAAAAATTAGCCATGAAAACTCTATGAATAGCAGTGAGTATTGTCTAACAGGCGCTGGAAGGTGAGAGGATGGTGCAGAAAGGCCGGGCGGGATTCTACTCTGCAGTCCACAGGGTCACTAGAAGTTGGACTCCACTCGACGGCACTAACAACAACAACAGCACGTGCACAGACGCTGCTTGTGTGTCTCTGTTCCAACACACAGTGAAATCCACGGGTTTAATCTTCCTTGTCTGCTTATCCAAAAGAGAGCTCTTGGTGGATGATAAAGCAAACAGACACATCGCCATCTTTATCTATGTTCTCAGAGCAGTGTCTTACCTGGTCATGGCCCTACTACCTTTCACTAGTGAGAATTTAGAGTAACCATCATTGCTGTCACAGGCCACACATAAAACAGCTCTCGCGTGACTATAACTAAACCGGTTTATAATTCTCCCACCTCCCAAACTAACCCTCCCTTCATGAAGATGCACTGTTAGGTGACAGGCGCTAGTATAAATTAGACTATACGGTTATGTGTAATTAAGGGGAAAAATGGGTACCGTGCTGCAAAGATGAGCCGTATTTCGCAGAAGTAAATCCATCTCTATGTCAGCGTGCCAGCCCAGGGAGGCAGCATGAAATACAATTATCTTTCTTCTGACTTAATGGGGGTTTATGCTGCTATTTTTCATTATCATAATTTCTCAAGACATATAAACAGACTTTTTTTCCTAATGCAATTACAGTTATACATACAAGACAGCTTATGTCTAAATGAACACTCAGGCGGAATTAACCACAAGAGTGCGTCGTTATAGACAATGCTGGAACTTCTATTTGAAAACACGTGCACAACTGTTGCCAGCCAGGAGCTGAGGATTTTGGCTCCAGCCCCCGCCGAGGGTGATTCTGCAGCGTCTTTTGCTCTTGAAAAGCAAGTTTCAGATAAACTTTATGACCAGTAAAGCCCCCTGGCTCCAGCTCTGTGCCCTTCTCTTCCAGGACCTTCCAAATGCATTCGGCCATTTTTCCTACTTTTAACGTTTCTCCTTCACAGGCTAATTTGTTTGACTTACTGAAAGCTTGACTTTTACAACCTCATAAATCCCCTCAGCTCCAACCCAAACTTGGCCGGAAAGTGCTCGGACTAAAACAGTTGTCTTTCAGCTCTTGATGGAAAGAAAGAAACACACAGCAGGAATGATTTTTTTATTTTAATTGTTGCATGAAAGTCGAAGACATAGAATAGAATTCTGGCTTCGCAAGGGAGATAGACCCAGACAGGCGCTTGGCACAGAGGGCCGCCAAGGACGAAGCAGAAGGAAGAAACGAGGTGTGTGGGTGTCAAGAGAAAGGTCCCCTGGAGGTTAAACCCACAGGGGGGGAGGAGGGGTCGGGAGTGGTGTGAGGACCCTGAAGAGCCTGTCACCCAGCCGGGACGGTCACGCCCAGAGATGCCATCAGGGCGAGGAGGGACGCGAGAGGAGAGAGGCAGCCCAGACGGCGTGCTTGGAGACGGGCAGGTGCTGGAGAATCAGGAGGCCGGGAGGGTCCCGAGAATCCTGCTGAGGCCCCGCCCAGGCCCGCTGTGTCCTGGCTGAGCGACTTCCCAGGCTGGGGGACACCTGAGCCCCTGAGGCCCCTCGCCTCTCCCAGGGGGACACTGAGCTCCCCAGGGGGCCGGGAGTCCCCACCTGCCTGGAAGAACCTGGAAAACTTAGGCCGAGGCCTCAGACCGGGAGGACAGAGGAGTCTGCTGTGAATTATGGGGAAGAAACGTGGCCAGAGGGCGCTTGGCAGACCCTCCCACCCCGTGAGGTGGGACCCCGTGAGGGTCTGAGCTGGTGGGTTAAGTCCTGACCTGAAACCCGGTCCACGCACCTGCCTATGGTGAACACACACATGCATGCACACACACATGTGCACACACACACACACACACTCATCGCCATTGCTTGTACAGTAGTTCATTCATTCTACAAGCATTTATGGACCAGCTGCTCTTGCCAGGCACTACGTTACATTCCAGGAAATCTCAGATGAACAGGATCTAGCTCTTGTGCGCCAGAAGCTCCAGGTCCACGTGGAGGACAGCCTGGAAAAGAGGTGCGGTCTTAGGGAAAAATGTAAGGAGACGCCGCAAATCCTAGTTTTCTCACAGTGACCCCTGTCTGCAGTTCCCCACCTCCCTGGAGACTGAAGGCCATGCCCCCTGCACACAGTAGGCGCCTGCACACAGTAGGACGGGCGCAGACCTTCATTCTGACAATCCTCTTCCTCCTCTTCCCCCTTCTTCAAAGTTCTGAATCATTCCGTGCCCCCCTCCTCTCTGCACAGTCTTTCCTGTAGCTTGTTTTAATCACTTTTTGAGTTAAAAGTCAATATTTAATTAACCAAGTAATTACATTCAGCCTACGTTTGAATCTGGGTGTTTGCACATCTGTGCATTCAGGGCCCCCGCCCTCTCGCCCCTCCATCTGTCCCCTGCCTCTTTCCCACAGGGCTGCCCGCCCTTCCTTTGGGGGCAGAGACGGGAGGCTGCTTTCAAGCAGGTTCTCTGGGGGCCAGGGAAGCGGGGAGGATGGGCTCTCCCTGGGGACACCCGGCGTCTCCTCCGGAGCAGGAAGTTGCTCTCACCTGACAGTTAATAGTGAAGGGGATTCCTTACTGCGTCTCCGCTCCCCCGGACAGAACCACTGGAGGGCTTGAATTAAGTTAAAGCCCTTCATTACATTTAGAAGGGGGGTGGGGAGGACAGGCCACAGACCACTCACCTCGTCAGGGAGCTTCTCTCAGCTCGGCTTGTCCCATGTCACGGAGGAGAGAAAGCTCATCAAAGCAGCCCGTCCGGGTGTGTCATTTAGTGTCTAATAGGCAGCTCGAAGGGCGAGGGTGGCGGGCTTGGCTGGTGACACACTGGACGTTCGCACATGAAGGATCTTCCTTCCTTGGACCAAGTTTATGTACATAAACGCGCGACGTTGGCGTAACTGCCGTGGCTGAGGGTGAGTCGGTCAGGGAGCATGTATATATATATGTTCATACACACACACACAGATTTTATTTGCATTTAGGACTTTTTCCTGAAATCCTGATATAATTCTAAGTTTCCAGACAAATGAGCCTATCCATGAGTTGACTGTGACGTGCCTGGGTTGGAGGAGGAAGTTGCGTTCGTGTGTGTGTCCTGTGTGTGCATGTGTGTGCATGTCTGTGCATCCCTCTGCCCAGGAAGCAATGCCCATTCAGCCATCATCCAAGGACCTGGATCATGCAGAGCTGCAAAGCCAACTCCAGAGGACACCCACAGTGCCTGGAATCCACCTGCTGGTTTGATTGTCATTTGTAGAACATTGTTGAAAATTAGCTCAATAATATTCCATCATTCACTGGCCTTCTGTTTGAAGACACCAGGATCAGCCACTGTTGGGTGGTTTCCTTGTACCTGTTACTAAGTACCAAGTGTCCCAGAATGCTTCCTGAAGTACGGGGCAGGGGCTACTGACAAACAAAGGGATTACCCTAAATCTCCATTATTTAGGGTAGTTCATGGACCACATTAAATACCACTGAGTCAGGCAGCTGAAGAGTTGTCCCTCTTTCCCCTCTCTGCCAGCCTTTCCGGTACCTCAGACAGAAAGTGTCAGCTTGGTGCTAATGGGTCTTTACCGTGGCTTGAAGAAAGAGCTTGAGGAAAGAGAAAGTTTCAAAGAAATATTATCTAGTTGGAAATTGGTAATATTGCTTTGTTTTTGCTTTTTTAAAAGCTTTTTATTTTGAATAATTTAGATTCACAGGAAGTTGCCGAGAACTGTTTAAGGAGGTTCCACATACTCTTCACGCACCCTCCCTCGATGGTAGCACCTTGCATGTCTACAGCACGACACCAACACCGGGAAACCAATATTGGTACAACTCACAGAATTTATTCAGAGGTCACCAGCTATACAAGCACTCATTGTGTGTGTGTGTGTGTGTGTGTGTGTGTGTGTGTGTGTGTGTCTACAGTTCTATGCGATTTTATCCCACGCATAGCTTTGTGTAACCACTACCACACTCCAGATACAGAAGTGTTCCACCTGCAAAAGGATCCCTGGTCTACCCCTTATAGCCACACCTACCCAGCCTCAGCTCCTGGCAACCCCTCATTGATTTCCATCTCCATAATTTTTTTATTTCAAGAATGTTATAGAAATGGAATCATACAACATGTAATGTTTTGAGATTGGCTTTTTTTTCCCACTCAATGTAATTCCCTTGAGGTCTTTCCAAGTTGTTGTGTGTCTCAAGAGTTTCTCCTTCATATTGTTGGCATGTTCTACGTTATGGAGGTTCTACAGTTTGCTTAACCATTCACCCACTGAAGAACATTTGGGTAGTTTCTGGTTTGGAGTAGTCATAAGTACAGTTGCCCTGAAATTTGATGTACAAGTTTCTGTGTGAACCACATCTTCATTTCTTTGGGATAAATGCCCAGGACTGCAATTTCTGGGTCTATGTAAGTCCATTCTTAGTTTTAAAAGAAACTGTCCTGTGGTTATGGGACAAGATGGTGTAAAGTCACTTTTCGCTGCTCTTCCCCTCTAAGTCCAACTAAACACCCTGGAAATAATTCAACAGGCAATCATAAAGGACTCAGAAAGATGGGAGGAAGAAAATGAACTGGCTAGGAACCTCAGGACTTGAATAATGACACCTCAGGTGAGTTACCTTGGTTTTCTCTTTACCTCCCATGTATCCTGCACTGGGCTCCGGAGAGGTCTGCAGCCTAAAACCACCAATAGGCATAGACAAAAACAAAACAAACCAACCAACCCAAGACTGAGAAAGGGGCAACCTGGTGGAGACCATACCCAGTGGCAGCGGTGGCTGAATCTGTCAGCAGTGGCAGCCCAGCAGAGCTTCTGGGGGTTGACCCATCCCACACCCCACACCCACCTGCAGCATGCAGGCCCTTCTGCCCACCCGGGGGTACCAGCAAACCTGGCATCTCATGACCCTCCACCCAATAGCAGAGAGTAACTTGGACCTGGTGTCCCCCTAGCCCTCCATCCAACAGTAGAAGGTAAACCGGACCCATGGTCTTCCAACACTTGACCCACAGCAGAGAGCCACCCAGACCCCACAGCTTCTATTCCCCCACCCACCAGCAGAAGGAGGCCAGGTAGGAGCTTCCCTCATGTGGTAGCCTCGGCAGAGAGAGAGAGTGGAAAGCCCAACGGCTTGCCTAGGTCTACAAAAAACCTCCTGGGATTTCAATAGAAATTGCATTCAACATATAGACCAATTAGGAGAGAACTGACATTTTCACTATGTTGAGTCTTCCAATCCATAATCAAAGTCTGTCCAATTATTTAGTTCTTCTTCAATTTCTTTTATTAACATTCTGTAGTTTTTAGCATATAGATCTTGTACATGTTTTGTTAATTTTATCCCTAACTATTTCATTTTATTTGGAGCAATTATAAGTGATACTGCATTTTTAATTTCAGTTCCCATTTATTCATTGTTAGTATATAGAAATGCAATTGATTTTGTATATTGATCTTGTATCCTGCAGCCTTGCTGAACTCATTAGTTCTAGGAATCTTTTTGGTAGATTCTTTGGGACTTTCTTTGTAGGAAATCATGTCATCTGAAAATAAAGACAATTTTATTTCTTCTATTTGTATGACTTTTATTTCTTTTTCGTGCCTTATTGTACTGTCTAGAGCTTCTGGTAATAATTTGAATAAAAGTGCTGAAAATAGACATTCTTGCCTTCTTCCTGGCCTTAGAAACAAAGCATTCACCTTTCACTGTTAAGTATGGTACTAACTAGATTTTTTTGTAGATGCTGTTTATGAGATTGAGGAAGTTACCCTCTCTTCCTAGTTTGCTGAACATTTTTATCATGAACGGGTACTTTTTCTGCATCAATTAAAATGATTTTTCTTTTTTAGCCTGTTGATATGGTGGATTACATTGATCGATTTTTGCATATTGAACCAGTCTTTTATACTGGAGTAAATCCCACTTGGACGTGTTATATAATTCTTTTACACATTGTTGGATTCCATTTGCTAATATATTTGAAAATTCTTGTGTCTAAATTCATGAGTGAGATTGGTCTACCCATTTTCTATTTTTGTGCTGTTTTTGTCTGGCTTTGGTATCAGGGAGATACTGGCCTCATAAAATGAGCTGGGAAGTGTTCCCTCTTCTATTTTCTGAAAGAGATTGTGTAAAGTGGATGTTAATTTTTTAAAAATGTTAGATAAAATTCCCCAGTGAAACCATCTGGACCTGGAGATTTCTTTTTAGGAGCTTTTTAATTACAAGTGCAATTTCTTAAATAGTTTTAGGACTATTCAGGTTATCTGTTTCATCTTGATTGAGTTGGGTAGTTTGTGGTTTTCGAAGCATTGGTCCATTTCTTCTAAGGTATGGAATTGATGAGTGTAAAGTTGTTCATAGCTTTCCCTTATTAACCCTTTTAAGGGCTACATAATCTGTAGTGACATCACTGTTTTATTCCTGGAATTGGTGATTTGTTTCTTCTTTCTTTGTCAGTCTTACTAGAAACTTATCAATTTTATTGATCTTTTCAAAGAACCTGTTCTTTGTTTCATTCGTTTTCTCTGTTTTTCTGTTTTCAATTTCCTTGATTCCTGCTCTTATCCTTATTATTTCCTTCCTTCTGCTCACTTTGGGTTTATTTTGTTCTTCTTTATCTAGTTTTTTGAGGTAGAAACTTAGATTACTGATTTGAGATCTTTCCTTTTTTCCAATGTAAGCCTTTAGTACTCTCAATTTCTCTCTCAGCATGACTTTAGCTGCACCTCACAAATGCTGATATGTCATTTTTTCATTTTCATTCAATTCTATGTATTTTGAAATTTTCCTTTGGACTTCCCTTTTGACCCATGGGTTATGCAGAAGTGTGTTTGAAGATTTTCCTGTTGTCTTTCTGTTACCGGTTTCTGGTTTCATTCCATTAGGGTGAAGGAACACTCTTTTTGTGATTTGAATTCTTTTAAATTTGCTAAGGTTTGCTTTATGAAGCAGGCTATGGTCTCTCTTGGTAAATGTTCCATGTGAGCTTAGGAAGAATGTATATTCTGTTGTTGATGAAGTAGCCTATAACTGTCAATTAGATCCAGTTGATTTATGGTGCTGTTCAGTTTAACTATACCCTTACTGATTTTCTGTCTGCTAGATCTGTCTGCTAGATATGTCAATTACTGATAGAGGGTATCAAATGCTGATGTGTTAGATGTTGAAGTCTCCAACTATAATTGTGGTTTTATCTGTTTCTCCTTTCAACTCAATCAGGTTTTGCTTCCTGTAATTTGAAGCTCTGCTGTTTGGTGCACATACATTTAGCATCACTGTATCTTCTTGGCGGACTGATCTTTTCATCAGTATATAACATCCCTCATTGTCCCTAATAATTTTCTTTTCTCTGAAGTCTACTTAATCTAATATTAATACAGCCACTCCTGCTTTTATTAAATTAATGTTTGCCTGACACAACTTGATCCTTTTCTCTCTTTCACCCTAGCTATGTCGTTATGTTTGAAGTGAGTTTCTTGCACACAACATATAATTGGGTTGTATTTTTTAATCCACTCTGCCAATCTCTCTCTTTTAATTGGTATATGTAGACCATTGACACTTTAAAGTGATTATTAATAAGTTAGGGTTAACTTATATACAGCAGTCTATTTTATTTATTATTATTTTCTAATTATTTCCTCTGTTTCTTTTTTCTTGCCTTCCTGTGGTTTTTGAATGTTTTTTAGAATTCCGTTTTGATTTATTTATAATGTTTTAGAGTATATTGTTTTATATATTTTTCTCAGTGGTTGCTTAGTGTCACACAATGCATATACGTAACATCAGTGCGTACTGCTGTCAATGTTTTAACACTCAGAGTGAACTATCGAAACCTTCCTGACACTGAAGTCCCTTTACCCTTCCCACTTGAAATACAATTGTCTTAAGTGTTCCTTTCATACCTTGAGCACCACATCACATGATGTGATTCTTGGCTTCAGCAGTCATATATGATTTAAGAAACTCATGACGTGAGGAATAGTCTATTATATATACATGTGTTTTTACCCTTCCCAATATTCTTTTTTCTTTTCCGAAGTTCCAAGAATTCTTCTGCTATTGCTTTCTTTCCACCTCGATAGTTAAATTGGAAGTGAGTTTCTTGTAGACAGCACAGAATTGGGACATGTTTTTAAATTCACTCTGCAGTCTTTGTGTTTCAACTGGTGTATTTAGACCATCTATGTTTAATGTAATTATTGATATGTCAGGGCTTAAGTCTGCCATTTTATTTTTGTTTTGTTATTTCTGGTTTTCATTTCTTTTTTTGGTCTTCCTGTGGGTTACTTGAACAATTTTTAGTGTTCCATTTTGATTTGTGTGTGTGTGTGTGTGTGTGTGTGTGTGTGTGTGTGTGAGGAAGATCAGCCCTGAGCTAACATCTATCACCAATCCCCCTCCTTTTTTTTCCCCTTTTTCTCCCCAAAGCCCCAGTAGATAGTTGTATGTCGTAGTTGCACATCCTGCTAGTTGCTGTATGTGGGACACCGCCTCAGCATGGCCGGACAAATGATGCATTGGTGCGTGCCCGGGATCCGAATCTGGGCTGCCAGTAGCGGAGTGGGTGCACTTAACCCCTAAGCCACAGGGCTGGCCCCCCATTTTGATTTATCTATGGTGTTTTTAAGTGTATCTCTTTGTATAGATTTTTCAGTGGTTGTTCTAGGTATATATAGAACTTACACAGTCTACTGGGGTCATCGCTTTACCAGTTTGAGTGAAGAGTACCTGCCTCTGAGGATCCGATGAGATACGACAAGGAGAGTGCTGAACACAGGAAATGGCAGTAATGAAATAATAACAACAACAATAGCCAGCCCTTACGAGTGCTTATTATATGCCAGGCACTGATCTAGCCCCTCTTGTGTCTGAAACTCATTTAATCATCACAATAACCCAAGGAGGAAGGTGCATTATTGTAGCCAATACACAGATCAGGATCGTGAGGCATAGGGGGGCAGTAGCTTTTCCAGGGTCACAGGGCTGGTAGATCAGGGACAAGGAACAGAGGGGGCCCTTAGCCGCCCCAGGCCAGTCGGGGCTAGGAGCAGGCAGGTTACTGGACCCCAGTGAGGATGTGGCTGTAGGACAAGGCTGCCCACGAGGAGCTGAGGCCACAGGAAGAGGACACAGCCACTGCCACATCCTGACCCAGCCAGAGGGGGTCTGCCGGCCCCTCTCTCCCCCTGTCTAATCTGCTGCCGCCGCCTCCTCCTATGGGCAAACACGGCCAGAAAGCGCAGGACAGGGGAGCCCAGGGACCCTACTGTGGAGGCGGGACTCTCCTAAGGCACAGAGCAGCTGAGGAGGGACAGAGGAAATGCAGGCACGAGGAACAGAGCAGCCACCCCCAAGGCCCTGCCGTGGTCTTCCAAATGGTGCCCCTGCTCTTAGAGCTCTGGCTCAGAGAACTCAGCCGGCTGACTCCACCTGGGTGACCTGGGGAGGGTGACAGAGAGGGTGTCGCTGACGGAGGCCTCTGAGCCTCCAGACCCAGGGTGTGGTGCGGCCCTGCCGAGCCCAGCGTCCCTCACTCTGCAGAACTCAGAGGACCTTAACAGAATCCCCATTCCTTTATTTATCTGAACATGTGTTTGGCCCCAACTATGTGCCAGGACTGTACAAGGTGCTGAGGACCGAGCTGTGAAGAACACAGGTCCACTTCCTACCCTCATGGAGCTGACCCTCTAGTGGGGAGAACTGGGCAATATATAAGATAATTGCCAGTTGTGGTAGGGATTAGGAGGGAAATAGATTTAAGGAACAGCAAGTGTAAAGGCCTTGGGGCAGGAACCACTTGACTTGTCCAAGCAACAGACAGAAGCCAGTGGGGCTGGAGAGCCATGGAGAGGAAGGGGGAGAGGTGGGCAGGGCTGGATCGCACGAGCCTGTGGGCCCTGTGGGCCCTGTGGGGAGTTTGTATTGTGTTCCCTGAGACCTGAGAAGCCAGGGGAGGATCTGAGCTGGAGAGGGACAGCACTGGGACTAAGGTGAGACAAGTGCCTTGTACTTATACAGCCTGGAGTGAGTGTCCCTTCGCCTTTGTGCCCTGAGTGCCTCACTGGTTTCACCCTAGTCCCGGCTCTGCTGAGTGGTATGACTGGGTTTGAATTTTAGGAAGATCCCTCTGGCTGCCCTGGGGAAAAGGGAGGATGGGGCCATCAGGTTGGTGGGGAGGTTGTGAGACCCCTTAGGTCGCTATTGCAATTCCCAGGATTTAAAACTACCAAGAATTTTTGTTATGGGATCCATGGACAAGGGGCCTTCATACACAGCCCCATAGGATAGACTTCGTATAACAGCCATATCTCCCCATTTTATTCTCGGGGAAACTGAGGTCCCTCACTGGCTCATTGATGGGGAAACCGGCTGCTGAGGGAGGGAGCCAGGACTGAAACACTGAAGGAGTCGCCCAGCCTAAAGGGGACACCATTCCCGGCCCGCTGTCCAGACCCCCCCTGCACCACACGCGCCTCAGGCTGGGGCCGCATCCCCTCATGTCCACAGCCCCCGCGGTGCCGGCAGAGAAGAGAGGACCAGAAACATCTGCTCCGCCGGCCTGGGCTTCCTCCTTCCCTTCCTCAGGGGTGATTTGTCGGTTGAGTTGGTTGGATGGTGCAGAGACAGGCTAATTATCTGACTTCAATCTTGGGCGGCCACCAACACACCCCGCTGGGTCCGGGGGAGAAATTCTGTCGGCCGAAGCAATTTCAAAAGCCTTTTCTCTCAGTCTATTGACTGAGCAAATTGCAAATATTTTTCTTTTGACGTCAGCAGAGTTAAATTTTTGCTCCTCTATAGCTTCAACTGTTCAAAGAAACTCTCCTTGTTCATGCAGAAGACATTATACAAATCATCATCTGAGGGCTGGCGTTGGGCCTCCTGTGCTGTAAATATCTACCTGATTCTTTTCCTCTAGATCCGTGAATATAGAGGCCAGGGGAAAAGAAACAAAACAACAAAACACAACTTCTGCATCCTGAAAGAAGCAAGAGATGACCAAAACACACTCCCTCTAGCTCCTGTTTGTCTGCTTTCCACAACTGTTTTCTCTCTGCTGGATAGAAGTTCAGTGTTTCTGTCACCCCATCCCAGGTTTCAGAGGGACTGTCTTTGCATGTGCAAAGGCCCTAGGGCAGAACCAAGAAGGCAGGTGTGCCTGGAGCATCGTGAGCCTGGGGAAGGGAGGTGAGCATGAGACTGGCGAGAGGCAGGAGACAGACCCTGGAGGCTGTGGGGGGGTAAGAAGTGCCAGCCCTTGATCAGGTAAGGGATCGGCCTTTAGCCTTTGTCTACTGTCAGAGGATCACAGAATTTGGATTTGCTAGTTAAGACTTTACAATCAACTCTTCAATTGTGGTGATGATACAATTGCAAATCTGTAGCCTTTTTGATTCATTTTTAAAAACATGAATCAGTTATTTAGCTGCCAAGAATAGATGATTAGCATGAGGCCAAGGTGCTCCTCGTATAACAATATGTATTAATGATCCCGCATACAGATGTTTTTCAGGCAGTTTTCAAAAAGAACTTGCGGCCAGGAAGCAATAAGAGCCCTGGGCTTACGGCGACAATTTGGCATATATTAACATGGTCCCGTTCAGAACAGGCCACATGGGGCCATGAGGGGCGTTTCCAGATCGTAGAGACTGTGGTGGGAGTTTGGCTTCCAGGCAGAACTTTGCAAAGTGGACTTGAGCTCAGAGAGGGCGGCCGTGGCCAAGTTGTGCTGGGCCCCGTGGGCTGTGGTGAGGTTTGGGGTTTTAGTCTTAGGGAAAGAGCCGTAGGGTAGGGGGTGTTAGAGGAGGTGCATAGCTTCTCTTAGGTTCCAACAAGACCCCTGTGTCTTCACGTGGAGGAAGGATTGTTGGGGGCGAGTGTGGAACAGCGAGACCTTGGAGGGAGCCAGCGTAATAACCAGGTGAGAGGTGAAGGGGCCCAGCTACAGCCCGGCGGTGGTGAGAGGGGGCCAGACCTGGCCTGTGGTTGGGGGACTGAGGTCCAAAGAAAGAACAAGGGCAACTCTTAGAATTTTCACCTGAACCACCAGGTTGGTGACTGAGCATCAGCACTTCTCTCTTGGGACCAACAAATGTTGCTGGAGAATGTGTGGTTGAAATAAGGTAAATAGTAGACTTGGATTATCATGTTGCATCGATGACTCTTGATGGAAATCAACAGAATATGCTGGTATAAGAAAGGGAGCTATGGGTGTGATGAGGACAGGGAGAGCAGAGCAAGGAAAATCACGAGGGTGGAAATCTATCTGTGTTTGTGTGTGTGTGTTTATACTCCGTAGGTGTATATGTATATTCATTTATGTGTGTAGATTATATGTCTATATTGGAAGTGGCAGAGCCAAGATTTGAACCCAGAGCCCATGTCTTAACCACGGCCCTATTCAACCAGTCTCCTGGTAGAGGAGGTGGAGGTGCTCCAATTTGAAAGGCTGTTTTTCACTGTTATAAATAATGCTGCTGGGAATGGCTTTGTACACTCATCCTTACACCCTGAGTGAGCGTTTCTGCAGATGAGTCCAGGGAGTGGATGTGCCTCAGAGCCCCACGTCTGTGGGGTCCGCCAGCCCCACCCCACAGCCCACCCTCTTAGCTCCGCGCCCCGGAGCCTTCCTGTGACAGGGAGTCAGGACTGCCTCTCCAGCAGCTGAGCTGGACTTTGAAGGCGGCCAGGCTCCTTCCAGGAGATGGGGAGTGGGAGGGGGGATGGGCCTTCTGAACCTCTAAACAGACCCTGGTCAACGATGCTCGTCCCCAAAACGTTCAACACATTTTCTCACGGCCGGATACAGCCGACATGCAGAGGTGGGGAGCCTGGAAAAAACGTGTCATCTTCTATTTTCTGCTCATCTGTGCGGCAGTTCTGACAGTTCTCTGCGCTGGAGACTTCTCTACTAAGATTGTTCCAGGCTTTCTTCCAGTCCCAGGGCAGGTGAACAGCTGTCCCCACTACCTTGGGGCTGGCGGGGAGGCTGGCAGGGGATACAGCGGGAAGAGGGGCTCTCCCCAACTGTGAGGGAGGGTGCGGTGGTCCTGGGATCCAGGCTTCCTTCCTCTGCAGAGCGGGGAGCTCGGGGAGGTCCAGACCTTGTTTGTGTCCATTGGCAGGGAGGCTGCGGCGGTGGTGGGCTCTTCTAGGGACACCTGTGGACGGGTGTTACTGGCTGAATTCAGTCCAGGCAAATCTTTGGGGGCCAGGTCTCCACCAGGCCCTGTGACGCTCAAATAATTCATGGCCCTTCCCTCGTGGAGCCCCCAGAGGGGCTCAGGGTTCCCCACCATCAGCCGTGCACACGCCATCGCACTGGTTTTGCAATAACCCAGGGCCATCGCTACTATTAAGATTTGTCTCAACTGGATTTCGTGTTTTTATGCTTAAATAATGTTATTTTAAAATGAATTTTATATCCTGACCGTGAATAGGAAACCAATATTCACTGAAATAAGTAAAAGGTGGTTGTAAAACCAAGTACAGTGAAAACAGTTATTCATCTTCAGCTGGTTACTGCCTCCCGTGATGGCTGCTGTGTCTTTATTTACGAGAGCGAGGAGAGGAGGCGTTAAAGTTGAAACAGCACCTCCTGAGACTCTCTCCTTGACCTGATCAGCAGCATGGAGACTGGCAAAGGGAAGGGCTTTCTCGAGTGTGAGTCACAGGCTTTTATGTTGGGGCCACACTTATACGGGCACCACACGGCAGTGGTTCTGGTGTCTACAGGCTAAGGATACAGTCAGACCCCAAACCCTAGAATATTGGGCGTTGCTTCTCCATCACTCATTTTCTTGAGGTCCACCAGGCAGAAAAAGGGTGCCTTTTAGAGATCCCCTCAGACCGCCAATTTCAAGTGTGCCCCCCAAACTAACTTTGATTCTAAGAACAGTGGAAAACCACTGACGTGTTCTAAGCAGGTAATACCTGTTTTGTGTTTTCACTCTGGCTGCAGTTGGAAAGGAGGTGGCCCAGGGACAACAGCAGAATCAAGGAGACCAGTTGTCCGGGTGGGAGATGACGGTGGCATGGAGCAGGAGGGGGTCGCTGCAGACAGAGAGGGTAGACGGAGCAGGTTCTGTTTTGAAGATGGGATTGGGACGGCTTGTTGATGGATGGCAAGTGGGAGGTGAGGGAAGGAGAGTCAAGGATGACTCGAGGTTTTTGGCTGAGCTGTTGGGCGGATGGTGGTGCGGTTTACAGAGATGGGAGATGGGGGAGGAGGAGCGGCTGGGGGAGGTGGGGGGGGTGGGCATGAAGCTACTCTGCAGAGGTGGTCCACCAGGCCAATGGCTGGTCACCCGGCTCTGTGAGGCTGACGCCCCAAATTTGGAAACACACCTCATAGGCTACACTTTATTGAACAGAAATCCTGCTGCTGAGGACAGAGCATCATTGAATCACAAGGGAAATAGTCAGGAAAGGACAATTTTAGAGGGAGCTTCTCAGAGAGGAAATGGAAACGACCAATGTTTGCTGAGTGCCAATGTGCATACCAGTGTCCCACTCGCCCTTCCCCAGGGCCCCTCAGGCACCTCCCCTCCTCCATTGAGAATGATGATATCAGAATTTTCTCCGAGAAGCTTCTGCAACCAGAGCCATCAGAAGGCAGAGGGAAAAAAATTACTGCATGATTTTTCAGTCCAATGATCGTTAATGAAATTCCAACGCTGCCTCCTGGACATCCGCTTAATTGATTTTGAGTTTGGGAACCAATTTCAAAACTTGGCTTGTTGTAGCTAAACCAGCAATAACATTTGACCTTATTTGTAACACGCAAGAGTCAGGAGGGGGGACTTTGCCGCCATCGTGAGGAAATCTGATCTGAGAAGCGGGTCCGGGCGCCCAGGGCGATTATTCTGGATTGAGTTACAGGCCGCGTGGTAGTTGCCAACTGACAGCAGTGAGCCCCTTCCAGCAGGAGGAGGGGATCAAATATAATGGCTCTGGAGACAACGGAGTCCCTCCACCCAGACGTGGCCTCCCGTGGCTGCTGTTTGTCCCCCGGGCCCTTCTCTCGCCCCCTGCTGGGGACAGAGCTATTCTAGGGTAGTCCGGCTGATGGGGCCCAGCCTCCGGGGCCCTTGACAGGTGTTGCCGTGGGCGGGCAGCTCACAATCTGATCCAGTGACATCGTGGGCATTCCAGGGGCAATCAGGGCCAGACGAGGGCTGCCATGTGAATTCCAGCCTGGCGGGCGGACCAGCGGCTGGAGGACCGTGCAGGACGCAGGTGCGTTCCCACCTGTGGCCAGAGCTCAGGGTCCTCCCCCGCCGCCTGTCCAGGTTAAGGCCCAGCCCCAGCCCGTGTCTGAAACTGCCCCTCACAGCCCCAGACCTGCCGGCTCTCCTCCTGTGAACACCTAGGGGTCTCATCTGGAACCATCTCTGGGCCACCAGAGTGTTCTATTTGCAGGATTATTTATCTGATCTCTTCAGCTGGAGCCAGAGGTTGCACACTCAGTGTCTTTAGGAGCCTGGGGCAGCATGTATTAGAGAGGTGGGCACAGTGGGGCCTGTGGTGGACTGATGAGGGTGTGCCCAGTCTAAAGTGGCCATAAATGCACACCTCCCCCGACTGCCCCCATGTGGAAAGGGGGACAGAAGAGGCGGGTCTTCGGACTTTTCAAGCAGAACCAGAAGTTTGTTTTGATGCAAAGTCTCTCAATCAAAAGAAAGGACAGTAAATTAAAAATATATATATATATAATATAATTTTTACATTTGTATTTAAAAATTTAATTTTTATAATTTTTAATTATATATGACTTTTACTATATATAATTTTTAATATACATATGTGTGTGTGTATATATATATTTATATATATAAAATTCTTTAACGCCTGAGGGGGACCCAAAACAAACTGGTCTGTAGAAAAGTTTCGGGTGACAGGCAGTCAGCCTGTGACCCCCGTGTTATACTCCACTTGTGAGCTACAACATTAAAAATTCTAAAGTGTGAACACACATTAAGTGCTTATTACCTACTGGCGTTGAACTACAGGCTTTACGTGTCTTCTCAATCACTCCTCACAACAGCCTCGGAAGGGGCGACCCTGTGATTCTCCCGATGTTGCAGATGAGGAAACTGAGGCTGAGTCCTTTGCACAAGGCCACATGGAGAGAATAGGTCGGGATCTAAGCCCAGGACTTCCACCTTGAGAGCCAATGCCTCCCGGTCATCCTGAGTTGGGTGACTTAGAAGATTCTGGAATTGTCCTAGAATTTTACAGTTAAAAGAAATCCTGGACCTAAAGTAAGCCATGCCATATGTATCTGCAGAAGAGGAAGAGTAAGTGATTTACTGAAGACTCTGAAAACTGCCTGCTGGCAGATGGGGGAGTCCTGCCTCTGCAGGTGCAAACCCGAGGGTGGGCCTGGTGGTTCAGTCCAGCGCACAGTTCATTCTTTCTATCTAGAGATAGATAGAGGTAGAGATAAAAATGAGAAAGAGATAGAGATAGAGATGAGAGAGACAGGTGTGTGTGTGGGGGCGGGGGGAGAGAGAGAGAGAGAATGAAAGAGACAACTGACTCCTCATAAGAACAAAAGAAAACAGGCAAGACAGGAGATGCTCAGGGGAAGGGGCAGGGCCTGGGGGAGTATCCCTGGGCTGGAGGAATCCCCTGCAAAGATCAGACAGATCAAGGTAAAATGTAATAAGTGAAGCTTGGGCCAAAGGTGCGTTTCCTGCGTTTCTGGGCCACCAGTAGAAAACTAGCTTGTGCTGTCTTCGTTCCTTTAAATAGTCCAGCTCATTGCCTACAGGTGGCAAACTCACAGGCCTGGAGAGGTCTGGCTCACAGCCCACCTGTCAGGCCAGGGTAAGACACCTGGTCTTCCCATTTTTCTAAAACCATGTGGCCCTCTTAGTCTACCTTTATTTTTCCCAAGTTTGATAAAGACATGGGAACAAGACATATTTTAGCTCCCTCTAAACTCTGCAGGAAGAAACATAACAACCCAACTACAACAATTAAGGTCATTTTTACTCAGCCTCAGAGTTGTGGAGGCAGTAGGGAGGGTGGAGACTGCGGTGAACTAGAGAGTCCACGCCCCATCCAAAGGGCTTGATGGCTTCTCAGCTGATTGTGGCTGCTCATCTCTGCAACAGAAGGCAAAGATCCAGATCTTTATGGAAAATCTCCTAATTTTTAAAATATGGGTAAGTAGTTCCAATTTTTAAAGTCCTGTAAAGACCCAAGAAAATACTTCTTTGAGCTTGGGGGCTGTCTGTAACCTCTTGTTTAGTATTCAAAGTCATTTGTGGTCACTGCACTGAGGGCCGGTCCTTGCTCAGGGCCTCTGCTGGCACATTTGGGCTATCCTCTATACAGTGCGCTGTTCCTTGGGTATGAAAGGGTAGGGAGTTCACAGCCGTCTTTGTTCTTACCCAGATTTACCTGATTCCAGGCAGTTTTCTTTCTCCTCACTGACCCCTCCCTCAGTATTCTTAACTACATGAATAATACAATTGTACTTTAAATAACACAAAGTCCTTCACTTCCCACCCACCACTCACCGCTCACCCCAGGGGCCAGTATCACTCTCAGGGTGATGTGTCCTCTGAGAACATTCTCCCCTCATTTACTTGCAGACATAGATATATTAGAGGTATATGTACTATATATATATGTGCTGAGAAGGAAAACAAAGCAGATGAGTCATTAAACAGTGAAGAGTACTCTCTTTTATGGTCGGATCAGAGAGGGCCTCTGTGAGGAGGTGACATCTGCAGAGACCAAAGTAAGAGAATTGAGTCATGCAGATAATGAGGAACAGCAGTCTGGGTAGAGGGACCAGCAGGTGCAAAGGCCCTGAGGCAGGAGCAGTTTCAATGAGTTTGAGAAGCAGGAAGGAGGCCCGTGTGGCTAGAGCAGAGTGAGTAAGGTGGGGGAGTGGTGGGAGCTGGGGTTGGAGAGAGAGGATGGAGTTGGACTGGTGAGATCATATAACGCTTTATAGGCCATTGTGAAGACTTTGGCTTTTATTCTGTGCAAGAGGGTAGGTCACAGGAGGATTTTGAGTGGCGAAATATGATGATCCAATTTAATGTATCGAAAGGACCGCTGGCTGTGAGGTACACAAGGTGGGGGCCCAGGGTGGACACCGGGAGACCAATTAGGAGACTTGTAATCGTCCGGGCGAGAGATGACAGTGGCTGGACAAGATTTAAATTGAGACCCTGGGTTTACAGACTCCAGCTTCAACATTCTCACTGTTCCAACCTCCCTCCCTCTACTTTCCCAAGAGTCCCTGCCATCACAAAATCTAATTATTTACCTATAACTAAAAACAAACACATCAGGACATCATCTCCTTGGTTATCCATCCAAAGCAGGGCTCCTTCTCAGAGGGGGAGGTGCTGCGGGGATTCGGTCTGAAGGGGCGCTGTCTGCATCTGCTCCCAGCTGATGCCGGGCTCCTGGACCAAAGTCTCTGGCCTGGAAATCTGAGTCTTCATCCTCGAATCTTCAAAGTACCAGACACCCTCTGAGTCCCAGTCAACACTGTTTGCTCTGAACGTTGGTATACAGAGTCCGTCCAGCATTTTCCAAGGGCATTGCAGGTAACGCCAGTAGAACAGAGTATGCCAGCAAGCATTATTTATTTCACTATTTTTTCTTTAAAGTTTTAACGAAAAACATATATAACTAGCATATCAAATCTATGACTTCATTGACAATATTGCTTGGCTTGAGGCTAAAATTCAAAAGAGTGAGTCCATTTCAAGCAGAATATTAAAAAGTCGTACAGCTGGGGCACCGAGATGGCCCAGGACAATGATCATGAGGGGGTGTGCGAATGGGTGCCCCTTGGGAAACGCTGAGTTTCTGGCAGGCAGGGTGGTTCGGGCACTGGAGTTTAAACAGAGAGGTGTCAGGGTGACCTCACCCCCGGCCCAGCGAGGTGGGAAGGTTTAGTCATGGAAAGGAATCGGGTCTGTTTTTCTCCACACATCCCCAGGCTAGTGTTGGAGAAAAGAAGTTTTGGTTGGCTGGTCTGGCTTCATTTAAAATATTTAAACTGGCTTCTTTTGCCCTTCATGGTGATGTCTTCCAGGTTCTTACCTCCCCTCCGAGCTGTGTGTCCACATTAGGGCTGGGCTGTGGGAGGGGATTAGATCATATATTTTTGCATTAAGATGTTGATATACAAAGCTTGGTAGTTACAGCATTTTTAATAAATCGGGTTAGTGTCCCAAAGGGAGGCTTACCATGCGCTATTTATGCTCAAACACCTCTGTCATTTAAGAGGCTTGTTAAAAATTGCAGTTTCAGAGCAGATTAACAAAGCTCTCCACAGCTGCCATATTTGGGCAGAAGCGAGTGCCCTGAACCAGCGGACACGCAGAGAGGGAGCTGGCGGGGCAAGAACACCCCGCGGCTAATTGCCTCCAAAATTAGGATGGAAAAGTAAGCGCTTTAAGACCCTGGTTTTGAGCAGATTAAAAATAAGAAACGGTTCTGCAGGCCCTTTGCTTTTTGCCAACGCAGCGTTCTGGGCTGCTGACTGCAGGTGAATTATTCCCCAGGTGGTGGCCCCCTGCTTTCCAGGAGAAGGGTCTGACAGGTTGGGTGGGGGCCAGCTTTTGTCGTTTTCACCACTAAGGTGCACGAGAGATGGTTCAGCCTCCATGACGACCTAGCAAAGCCTCTAGCAGCAGCAATTGCTTCTGGGGTACGAGGACCCCACCAGCTGGCTCATCGGGGCCCTGCAAAGCTTCCCCTTCAAAAGCAGCCTTTGATCATCCAGGAAGAGGGACCCTCGTCTAGGCCCTGAGACTTGGCTTTTTTCCTTCCTGACTTACCTTGTCTGGACTACGCCCTACAAATACCCCCTACAGGCAATAAAAACAAAACATGAGACTAAGACCATTTCAGATAATGAGAAATGACAGGGAGAAATGAGTAACAGGCTGACGGGGACAGAAAGGGGATGAGGGGAGGTGGTTTATCCTAGATCAGATGCTCAGGGAAGGTTTCTCCCAGGAGGTGACACTGAGAAGAGACCTATATGAACTTAGGGAGTCAGTGACAGTGCTATCTGGGGGAGACTCTTCCAGGCAGAGGGAACAGCAAAGGGCAAGGGCTCTGAGGCTGGATGAGCTTGGTGTGATTGGAAATGAAAAAGGCCCCCACGTGGCTGAAGTGAAGTGGGCAGGGGCTGGATCCTGCAGGACCTTTAGACCAGCCTGAGGAGCCTGAACTTGACCTTGAAGGCCGTGAGGGAGGCATTCAGGAGCTTTTAGTGAGGAGGTGACATGGGCTGATGTCCACATTAGAAATCTGCCCCTCCTGCTCCCTGGGAGATGGAGGGGGTGACGGGGGAGGGGGGAGGTGGAGAGAGATGGAGGGGGTGAGGGGAGGGGGGAGGGGGGTGACGGGGGAGGGGCGAGGTAGAGAGAGATGGAGGGGGTGATGGGGGAGGGGGGAGGTTGAGGGGGATTGAGGAGCTGATGGGGGGGGGAGGTGGTGAGGGGGACGGGGAAAGGTGGGAGGCAGTCCTTACCAGATGTAGTGAGGGGCACCTCCGCCTCGTGCCAGTTAGTAGTTAACTCTCTTTTCTGAACCCCAGCTAGGGGTGAGGCATTCTTCAGGTCCCCATCACAAATCACCTCATCTGATCCTGTGAGGCAGGTACTGTGACTATCACCATTTTGTAAGAGGGGACAGACATGGACTAATTTACCCAACATCTCTTAGTGAGTGAGTGTCACTGTCAGGATTTGACCCAAGGTCATTTTGCTGTCCTCAAGGAGCCACAGCCAGCTGAAATCCAAGCCCTGAGGGTCCCTGTAATTCAGCATTACAGGTGCAGGAAAAGAGCCAGGAGCTGGTCACTAAGCAACCTACTTGTTCCCAGTGAATCATGGGAGCAGAAGGCAGAGCAAAGTCATTGGTGGCCCTGGTTATCACGTGATCAAGATCTGACCAATCAGAGCATCCCATGCCCCTAATTACAGTGGTTGGCTCAGGGTTGCACATGTGACCCAGGTTGGTCCAGATGGATTCCGTCCCAGGACTTTGGCATCAGTGTTGGGAGAGATGCCCTCGTTTGGCTGGGGTGGCTGACATGGGAGGCCATCCCTGACACTCCAGGAAAAACGTCAGGCCAAGACTGAAGCTGACACGGGCAAGGTGAGCTGAAAATTGGAGAGAGAGTTCTCTGAAGTTCTGAGTGCCAGGATTGAGCTGACCTTTACTAAGCTAATATAAAATCTCTTTTTCTGTTAAGCCACTTCAAAGAGATTTTTCTGTCACTTTTAACCCAAGGTGTCATGGCTGGTGGTGCTCTTGTCTGGGCTGGCTTCCCGAGCAGGCTGGCATCCCTCTCACAGGGCTGGAGAGCCAGGGAGAAAGGAGTGTCTCCCTTTGCCCTTCTGACGTCCCCAGCATGTTTGCATTGGACCAACTTGGGCACATGCCCGCGTCCGACCAGTCACCGTGGCTGGAAGTGGAGCACACAGAAGGACCAGGCCTGGACACCTGGACACACAACCCCAGGCACCAGGAGTGTGGCCGGCCCCACTGAATCACATGGGGAGAGTGCTGGCCAAGGAGACCGGGCAGTGGGAAAGTGAGCGTTATCCTGAGAGGTACAGACCGTGGGCCTCCGGGAGAGCCCTAGAAGCAGGTGGCCCTAGGGAGGACCTGGGAAGGGCAGGAGGGTGGGCAGAGGTAAGAGGCCCCTTCCTCCCTAAGCACCAGTGGCCACACACAGTGTCCTGTCCCCATTTGACCTGCCATATTGGGAAGAAAGGTCTTTCCACCTGGCAGGGAAGGAGCCCTGTGTAGGAGACGGGAGGCCTGGCCTCTGGTCCCCGCCCTGAGCTGACTTGGGTGCATCGTCACTTCACCTTTCTGAGCCTCAGTTTTCTCATCTGCAAAATGAGAGTGGTCAGCCCGTCTCTGGACCTCAGGCTTCCCTTCTGTCAAATGGGGGTGGAGAACCTGGCTGGTCCTAAAGTCTCTCTGGGCATCTGACCAGCTCAGCAGGGAGACCCTTCTGGAATCCATGTCAGCAATTCTGAGTCTTTGTAAGCCTCATAAAGCTTCTCACCTCCCTGTTGGAAGCAGGTAATTAGCTGTTAACAGCCTGATTATGGGGGCTGTATTTGGGTGCCTGCCACCCCCCGAGAAAGACGGGAGAGTCTCGGCTGGAAAACTGCTAATGTGACAACACGGTGGCTTTATCAGTGTGACTCACAAACAAGCTGTGCAGTTATCGCGACAGACTGTGGAAGAGTAAATATCAGCGGTGGGGCAGGGAGGGGAGCACTCCCTCTGAGCTCCAGGGAAACTTCCAGAAAGAATGAGGATTAGACAGTAACGAGCCTCTGCCCCTCCCACGACGTTACTGCCTGGGGCACAAGGAGTTAAAGGGGTGTT
The DNA here is from genome assembly GCF_020826845.1 of Diceros bicornis minor. Classification (NCBI taxonomy): domain Eukaryota; kingdom Metazoa; phylum Chordata; class Mammalia; order Perissodactyla; family Rhinocerotidae; genus Diceros; species Diceros bicornis. The sequence goes on from NC_080758.1 coordinate 13,523,092, forward strand.
GATTCTCGCACCCCACGAGGCTGCTTGTTCTCTCTCTAAATCTCCAGACGTGAGTCTCCAGCAGCTACTAGACAGCCCCACCTGGAAGTCTATGGGCACCGCAGACATAGCATGTCCCAGACTGAACCCCAATACCCCCCACCCTGAGCCTGCTCCTCTGCAGGCGGCCAGGTCACAGCTGACGGCAAGTGCCCAGGATGATGGCAGAGAAGGGCCTTAGACAAGAGGCCAAGGACCAGTTGAGAGCTAAGATGGTGCCCAGTGGAAAACATTAGCGACAATATTTCATTAAAACCACCTGTCTAACCGGCGGGGAGGGATAAACAGGTAGAGCACAAAGGATTTTTAGGGCAGTGAAACGACTCTGTGTGATACTATAATGGTGGACACATGTCATTATACGTTGTCTAAACCCATAGAATGTACACCACCAAAAGTGACGGGTAATATAAGCTGTGGACTCTGGGTGATAATGATGTGTCCGTGTGGGTTCATGATTGTTAACAAGTGTCCCACTCTGGTGGGGAGGTCGACAGTGGAGGAGGCTGCGCATGTGTGGGGGCAGGGGGCATATGGGAAATCTCTGTACCGTCCAGTCAATTTTGCTGGGAAACTAAAACTGCTCTAAAAAAATCAAATCTACTAAACATGTTTTTAAAAAATAACTGAATGAGAAAGGTACACTCTGAATTCATAACTGTTGTCTCTAAGGTGAGGGAATGGGATGCTATAGGAGATGAGACTTTAATTTTTATTGGCTTTATTGAAAAAGAACTAAAGGCACAAGTAGGATAATTCTGGGTGTGTTGATACGTGTGCATTTGCTCTTGTTCTTTGTAGTTTTATGTCTATTAGCCACTTCTCAGATAAAAGTATGACCAAACAAACAACAGACAACTAAGGCGACGGGTGGGAGGCCTGAGCCCGGGGTGAGGGTCTGGCAGCGGGGTGGAACCAGACAAGCTTTTATCAGCGAGGCCGGGAGGAGCCCTGAGCGGACCTTGAGGCGCAGAACTGGTGGCCCGTGGGGAACACAGAGCTGCTCACTGAAAAGTCCTGCCATTTAGCACCCCAAGGAGGCTTCAACTCTGCGCAGGAGACGAGACTCTTAGTGAATGCTGCGGGCGACCCGCAGGTTCCTAATTCCGTGAATTACTGCCTGTGGGCCCGTCCAGGTGAGGGATGGCAATGTAAGCTGCTTAAAGAACTGGCCGCAGTCTCCAAGACAATGCTCACTGCTTCTCAAAAAGACTCAGAAAAAAGAGTGCAATTTCGGGCTCCCTGGGGAGCTTATATGCTGCGAATCTGCTGAGCTGGGGGCCCCGGCAGGAGGCCACGCAATGGGGTTTCTCTTTATTTTCCTTCCTGTGCCCGAAAGCTGCTGGTGCACCGCGTTGGAGTCATTCCTTGCAAACTTCATCCCTGCCTCTGCCTCGATGGGTCACCCTGGGACGCCCATTCCTGAGCCTCCTCACTTCCATTCTCCTGTCTGCGAAATGGGCTGATGTCTGCAAAGCAGGCTGGGAAATTCCACACGATGCCTTGAGATGTGGCCCCCACCCCACACACTCCACGAAGAGTATGGGGTAAGAAGTATATACTCCAATTTCCTTGGGGGTAGTTAGATCTTGGTCGTTTATTTATAATAATACCAACAACAGCAATAATAATAATGGTGAGTTTTTACTGAGTCTTTCTTTCTACTATGTACCAGGCACAATCAATTTATTATTTAATCTTCTATATTAGAGCTGTGTGAGGCGGATGCTGTTTATTAGAATTTTCATCTTAAAAATGGAGTCACAGACACAGAGAAATAGAGTAACTTTCCTGAAGTCCCGGAATTGGGAACCGGTCCAGGACTAAAATCTTCCTACTTGGTCCCTTCTGCACCAGGCCACTTTACCTCGGATGAGTCCTCAGTGCCCAGATGGGCCAGGCCCACGGTTACACTGCGTGGATACAGTGACAGCCCCTGCCCTCTAGGAGGCCGAGGTTTTTAACATCCAGGCTTTTAACACCCACGGATTACACATCCCACCCGTATTGAGATGACCTGTTGACACGCCTGTCTCCCCGGGACCGGCGCCCCTCGAGGAAGAGGACCCTGTCCAATCCCCCCTCCACTCCAGGGCAAGAATGTTAAAGTGTCCCGTCTCCCGGGATTTTGTTCTGGAGTCACTGTTCCCTCGTGCTAGGTTCGGTTTGACTGTTCCACAATCAGGGTCGTGTCGCCCGGCTTCCAGCAGCTCTGAAAGAGACAGGCGGCCCCGCCCCCAGTCCATCCCTGTTCCTCCTTCCTTCCTGGCTTCCTTGACTGTTCTTGAGCATGGACTCTTGCACAAGAATTTGAAGATAATTTTACCCTGGAGTCAGTCTCCCTGAGTTCAAATCTGGCCTCCACCACTCACAACCTGGGCTACTCACTGCCCATCTTGTGCCTCAGTTTCCTCATCTGTAAATCATGGGCAGTAACAATAACTACCGGGTCAAGCTTTGAGTGGGAGGTTGAAGGAGATCCTGTGTATTAAGGTAGTTGGAATAGTGCCTAGTGTGTGGTAATTGCTCATAAATGGTGGCTATTTTATTATCATCATTATTATTAAAATTAATGCGAGACGAGAAGACCACAGTCCCGTTTGCCTCAGACAGACTTCTTTGGAGCTGTTGACTTCCTGCCTCGCCATTGTCCATTGTTGGGTGAGAAGGTGGCTGAGAGGAGAGGGAGGGAGTACGGGAGACTCCAGGCCTTGTTGGGCAGGGGTGGGGGTTGGTAGACCCAGGCCCAGAACAGTGATGGAGAATTAATCACCTCTCCCCAGGAGGCCAGGGTCGGGCAGGCTTTGGTGAGCGTCTAGCTGGGGGCATTTCACCAGCCGTGGAGACTGTGCGGGTCTGGAGAGGCAGTGCCACCGGGAATGGTATGCGGTGAGCAGACAGAGCATCTCAACCTCAGGCGCCTCGTATAATCCCTGTGCACACACTGTGTTCATGCAAAATCTATGCTCCACCCCCACATACACACTCGGCACACAGCCCAGGCCCACACCAGCCCGTGCACACCCTCCGTGTGCACACTTGCATATCCAGCACACTCATACTCTGCCAAAATATCCCAGCCCCGGGGCCTGCAGTAGGGCCCAGCACCCACCTCCCTGCCCCATGGGAGCCCTGTTCAGGCTCCAGGGCTGAGGTTTGAGCCTCTCTGGTGCTCTCACTCTGGCCCTTCTGGAGTGGCCATCTCCCTCGCATGGTTCCCAGCCCTGGGGACAGCTCTGTCCTCTTGCCCCACACTCCCCTCCCTGCTTTGGACCCGTGGGTTCTGGGCACTGGCTCCTTGGATGACCATGGACAGGTGAATGTCCCTCCCTGGGCCTCAGTCTCTTCATCTTCACAATTTGAGCCTTGATCAGGTAAGGGTCCTTCCAGCACAATTGATCTGTGAGCCTGTGAGTCCACAAAGAGCTTCCCAGAAAGTTCCACACAGTGATGGGAGTGAGGAGGGGTGAGGGGACCCTGCCCTTCATGAGCTCAGCCAGGGGCAGCCGCCTCCCTCTACCTGGGACTTCTGGTGAGGCCCAGGCCTGCAGGGCACCGTGTCGTGTCCAAAAGGGAGGGGACGGAGGAGTTGGCCCTGCAGGGGAGAGGAGGGATGTGTGTGTGCGTGGGGGGGACATGCGTGCATGGTGTACACGGGGACATGTGTGTATGGGGAAATGCATGTTCATATGGGCGCACATGGTACACGTGTGCACAGTTGCACACAGCTTCTGTGGGTGTGGGGTGCTGATTTGCATAAGTAATGTGCACAGGTACAAGCATGCACTCTGGGATTGCCATGTTTGTGCACATCAGAACATGCATCGCTGTGTGTGTGCTGCATGGGCCAGTGTCAGTGCAGGTATGGAAGTGAGTGTGTGGACATGCACGTGGGACTGTGTGGTTATGGTTGGCACTTAAGTGCTTATTGTTTGCCAGACATTCTTCTAAGCACCTTTCATGTGTTAATTCGTGTAATCCTCATGACAGCTGTACCTGGGATTAGTCCTGTGCACAAGTGTGCGTGAGATGGTGGGAAAATGCTGTGTGTGTGTGTGTGCATGCGCATAGCTTCAGGGGTGTGTGCATTCATGGGGGGTGTCCATGTGTGTGGGCAAACACGTGTGCTGTAGATAGGCTTTGCACACGCGTATGGGTATGTGCTCACACACGTGTATCTACCAGTGTCCCTATAGGTGTGTGCTGGGGCAGGCAGCATGCACATTTGGGGATGAGGTGTGGATTTGCACCAGGTGTGAAGGAGGGCGATTGCAGGGCCTTCACCCAGCTCTGAGGGAAGTGGATGTCCTCCCTCCCTTCCTCCCTCCCTCCTCCCTCCTCCCCACACTCCTCCCTGCTGCAGCTCTCCTCCTCCTCCCCACTCTGTGTCACTGCGGGTCCTCTCAGTGGGGAGGAGGAGAGCAGCCTGACAGATGAGTCTGCATTAGATGCTGCTCGTTTGCATTTTCTGAGCTGGGAGATGGGCCCTGAAGGGGGTGTCAGCAGCCTCTGGGGAGGAGAGAAGGGCTTCCTGGGGCTGCTCATATTTCACAGGGTGCTTTTCGGGGTGCACATATGAGGCTTCCCTATTGAGACAAGGGGTGCAGTTCCAGAGAGAGGCCTCCGCCCATGACCCGGCACCTCCTGGGAATTCACAGGTGTGGTGGATGGAAAAGATTGAAGCCACACCCCCAGGGGCTGCACGTGAAGCCCTGGGCTGAAAACCCTTCTCCGACTGGTTCTGGTTCGAGCTCCGTGACATTTTGACCTTGGCTAAGGCACGTCCCGCCTCTCAGACCCGCTCTCCTGCTCTGGGACAAGGAACCACAGTGACATCCGTTATTTCTGTCTCTGTGTCCATGCTGTGCACCTTTGATTTCCACTGTGGACTCAGCCCTCCCTCTCGCTGAGCCATTGTGTGGACTGGGTGGGGCTGACCCCAACCCCCAACACCAGGGGTGCGCGTGTGACCCAGGCAAGGCCAAGCAGACAGTCCATCCTCTTGGACGCTCTGATTGGCTGTGGGATGGACATGTGACCCAAAATGATCCAATGAGAGCCTGCCCTGGGGCTTTTGCTGGATCTGGTGGGAAGAGACTCTCTGCACTGGGGCTGCTGGGCTGGTGGGACAGAAACTGGGAGCTGCTGGCGGTCATCATGGTCACCCCATGGAGACAACCTGCCTGAGACTGGAGCCAACCCAGAGGAAAGCAGGGCCCAGAGACGGAGAGAGTCTGAGTCGTGATTGAATTGTTGGAGTCCCGGGGCCAGCTGGGTCAGAAGCCCAACACACCTGACTTTTAATTACATGAGCTAGTAAGTTCTCATTTTTCACCAAAATCTATTTGAATTGAGTTTCTGTCACTTGGAACCAGAAGAATCCCACGCACTAGAGCCCAGAGTTTGCCCTGGGGACATCTAGGTGGTGGGACCAGGCAGACCCTTGGAAGGGGGGCTGCTCCAGGAAGGCTGTGTCCTCAGCGTCTGGGGACCAGGCAGCTGGGGGCTTTTCCAGGAGGGCAGGGCTGTGCTGAGTCCCCTCTCCCACCCCCAGCATGGCCCTGGTCTCGGGGTATCATGGGGGGCCTCAGCACCCCGCTCACAGCCCCTCTCTATGGATCACACAGGCCCCGCCCAGTGGGCTCAGCCAGGCCGGTCAGGCGGGTCTGGACCAGGAGAGTCGGTGGTGGCTTTTGGAGAGGGTGGGACCCGAGGGGAGACAGAGGAGGCAGGTACACAGTATGAACACATACTACATTTAAACCACAGATCGCCTGCTTTTGACTCAGTATCTAATTAGTTCACCACCTAGAAGGGGCATTTGCTCTCTTGCTTACTCAGGATGCAAACCCTTTGGCTCTGCTTTCAGATTATACCCAGGATCCAACCACTTCCCATCACCACCTTTGCAACCACCCAGGTCCAAGTGACCCTCCTCTCTCCCCTGGACTATTGCCATCACCTCCACTGGTCTCCCCGCTTCCACCCTCGCCTGTGACAGACTGTTCTCTGCACAGCAATCTGAGTGATCTGTTAGAATCCAGGTCAGGGGCCGGCCTGGTGGCGTAGCGGGTAAGTTCACCGGTTGAGATCCTGGGCGCAGACCTGCTCACCACTTGTCAAGCCATGCTGAGGCGGCGTCCCACAGAGAAGAGCTACAACTCTACAACTATGATACATAACTATGTGCTGGGGCTTTGGGGAGAAAAAAGAAGAAGAAAAAAAAAGGAGGAAGATTGGCAACAGATGTCAGCTCAGGGCCAATCTTCCTCAAAAAAAAAAAAAATTAAAAAAAAAATGCTTAAAAAGAAAAAAAAAAAGAAGCCAGGTCAGATCACCTCCCTTCTCTGCTTGAAACCCTCCAGTGGCTTCTTATGTCACACGGAGGAAAAACCGCATTCCTTCCAGTGGCCCACACAGCCCTGCAGCATCTCTCCAGCCACGCTGGGCTCAGGCCAACTCCTCTTTGGACCCAGGGCCTTTGCACCGGTTTTTTTCTTTTTCTTGGAATTCTCTTCCCTGAGACATCCACCTGACTCACCTCCTTCAGTGGTTACTCAGATGTCCCCTTGTCGGTGAGGCCTTCCCCAGCCACCCCATCTGACACTGCACGCCCCGTCCTCCCGTCCTGCTTTATTTCTCTCCACAGCACTGTCACCATCTGATTACTACATAACTAACCAATTCATCCCTTGGTTGTGTGTCTCCCTGGCTGGGATATAAGCTTCAGGGGGAACCGTGCCACTTTCTTCACTGCTGTGTCTCTGGTATCTAGCACAGCCCCTGGCACACAGTGGGCACTTCATAAAAATATGTTAAGTGAATGAATGGATTCTCCCTTCTGGGCACAGCACCTTGATTGTCCTCTGGGGAACCTTCGTCCTCCACTCTCAGTTCATGTGCTGGGGATGGGGTGGACCCCACATCCAACTCCATGCCAGGTGCATGCTCCAGCCTGGCAGTCGGCATATCCAGGGACCACTGGGTGCACCTGGGAGGGTTGTGCCTGCACAGAGGCCAAAATTCCTCCTACCAAGCCTGTGTCCTGGCACGGGGCTGCTTCTCCTGAGAGGAACAGGTACCTTTTCTAGCTGACACCAAAGCACCTCACGGGGTAGCCCTGGCCCTGAGCAAATCCCACTGCCTTGGCCCCAGTGTTTGGGTCAGAAATGGGCATGTGACCAGGTTAATCCAATCAAGTGAATCCTGAGAAACTCACAGGTGCCACCAGGAAGACAAGGTCTTCCCTCTGGGGTTACTGCACAGGCAGATGGCATGTCCCCGCAGTGACGGAAGAGGAACAGAGGAGCATTATAAGACTGGGAGAAATTGACTAGAGTCCCTGGATCCAGCCCTACCTGAAGCCTGCACCACCCTGGGGACTTTTCAGCTCTATGAGCCCATACATTTCCTTTTTGCTTACGTCTCCTTGAGTCAGGTTTCCTGTCCTTGCAACTTTAGGCTCCTGTCTGACCCAGGGGTCTGAGGAGCGGTACCTCACGGGACAACCACGGATATTGAATGAGAGCTATGCTTGAAAAGCACTTGGTCATTTTCAAACACTTTATGCATATGAAGGGCAGTTCTGCCCTCATCACCATCCTCTCTCTCCCTGGGCTTCTCCCCCAGGAGTCCAGACCCCGCCTGAGGGCAGCCTCTGCCCCCTCCTCCAAAGGGGATTTCAGCTACTCACAGCTCTCTCTCTCAGCCGAGTAATTTTCTCTTTTCCCATTTTTCATCCTGAAAAATGGCAAATTGAAGCACTTAATTTTCCTCCTCCAACCAATTAATGTGGATGTGCTCAGTGCTGACGCCGGGCTGTGAAAGGCAAGTCATTTATATCAATTAGCAAAACAAACATGAGCTTTATGGCTGTGTGCAGACTCCACCAGAGGCTGTCCTCCGAGAAGGGAAGCCCCGCGGGAAACCTGGGGGCGAAGACCCCACAGGGAGCATCTGGAGGGTGTAGGATTTGGGGGCCATTAGTATTGTGTTGTGATGACATTTGGGACAAGGCACTGGTCCAGCCACTTCTCCTTCCCACGAGGTCCCCCGTGAATATGTCCAGGGAAAAGAGAATTTCCAGACACAGCCACACCTCACTATAAGCGAGAGTTTTGTTCTCAGACCTTAACCTGGACTCCACACAGCCAAGCTGGAATGCTGAGTCTGCTTCCAAAGAGTGCTGAACCCCAATGTGCCTCCCTGGGCTGAGCCCCGTCCTCCATCACGGCCCTCCTGGATAATTGCAACAGCCTCCTCCCTGGTCTCTGGCGTCCACTCTGGCCTCTCTCAGTCCATGCCCACCCTGCAGTCAGAAGGAGCTTTTAAAAATATAAATCAAATCATGTCACTCTTCTGCTCTGAAACCTCCAGTGGCTCCCTATTGCTCATAGAATAAAATCCAAACTCCCCATCACAGCCTCCAAGGCTCTGCATGTTCTGGCCACCTCTCAGGCTCATCTCCCCCCTCTCCCCCCCGCCCCCAGCTCACCCCACTGCAGCCACACTGACCTTACTGTTCCTCCAACTCACCAAGCTCATTCCTGCCCCAGGCCCTTTGCACTTGCTGTTTCCCACATCTTTTGCTGGTGGCTCTTTCTCATCCTTCATGTCTCACTTCAGATGTGACTCCCCTGGCCCAGGCTAATGGCACTCTCCTCAGCTGCTGTTTATCCCTTTCACATCCATGCGAATGTAAACATTTAGGGAGCACCCACTGTATACCAGCCACTGGTGTGTGCTAAGGGTACAGAAGTGAGCAAGACAGACACAAACTCCCTGCCTTCCTAGCACGTCCTTGGCACTCTGGGCGCTAGACAAGATGTAGAAGAGATCTGTCATCATAAGGAACTTTCCGTTTCTAACTGGGGGCTCGGCTGAGTGAAATGAGGTTCTTACAGAATTATGTGCAGGTGAGTCATGCAGGGAGACATGCTCATGGGACCTAGAGGAAGCACAGAGAAGGAGAACTGGAGCCATCAGCAAAGGCGTGGCCCAGGCCTGGTTCCCTGGCAGGGTCTTGGCAGGACAGGGGCAGTCGCCGTGCTGGCACCGAGGACCTGCTGAGGAGAAAGGCTTTTGGTTTTGGCACCGAGGACGTGCTGAGGAAAGGCTTTTGGTTTTGACGTCTGACTGTTGTTCTTATTGATATGAAAGAGACTCCAGGCAGGGACTGGAAAACAATCCCTGCCCTCTGGGGCTGACATTCTGTCTGAGGGGGAGAGGAAGAGCTGTGGAGACATGTAAGAAATGTGTCAGACGGTGACAAGTGCTCTGGAGAAAGTAAAGGACAGACAGGGGTCGAGGCTGCAGTGAGAAAGTGCAGTCAGGGTGGGCTTCACAGAGGAGGAGACACTTAAACAAAGACCCGGGGAGCTGACGGAGAGAGCCGGTGGACACTGGGGAAGAACTTTCCGGGTGGAGGGAAGAGCAAGGACGACAATTCCAGAAGGGGAGCGTGTCTGGGGTATTGGAGGGGGGGTGGCTGGAGCAGAGGGAAGGGGAGCTAGAGAGAGGCCCGGCCCCTCCCTGGGCTTTGAAAAGCCTCATGGGATCCTTTCCTGCAGGGACCTTATAGTGATGTGTATTTGCTCCTAGCCACTCATTCATTCACTCTGGAATTCATTCATTCATTCCAGACCTAGGAGAGGCTTTGAATCCAGACGGACCTGAGTTCAATCCACGCCTCCACCACTTCCTCCCTGGGTGTCTCTGGGCAGTGACTGTAACCTCCCTGGGCCTCAGTTTCCACATCTGTAAAGTGGGGACATAACAGTACTTTCATCACGTTTAGCCCAGCGCAGAGCAAACCTTCAGTTCACTGGAGGTTGGTTTTCCTCCCTCCCTCCCTCTATCCTTTCCCACTTTGTATCATCGTTATCTCACCTGATTAGACCATAAGTTGCAAGGGGGCATGATTTTTATCTGCTTTTTTTCAGTGTTTCATCCCCAGTGCCCAGAACCACGCTTGGCGCAGAGCAGGGGCTCCACAAACATCTACTAAATGGATGGATTCCCTTGGACCTGAGCAGGTGGAAAGCACCTCCTCGGGGGTGGGGGGTGAATTCCAGATTCCAGAAACACAGGTCAAAGAGGGAGGAGACAGACGTGTCCCTGGCGAACTGGGTCACCCAGCAGAAAGTGACACGTGTCCCCTGACCTCCTTCTAAATTCTAAGGGGCCCAGCAAAGGAGCATTAATGGAACGGTGAATGTCTTCTTCAGCTCGCGTGTAAGCTGTAGGTCAGATCTACGGGCCGGAGAGAGTTGTGTTTTTTATCTGCTCTGTGGCATTTTTACTGCATTAGGGCCCAGTGTGTAATCAACAGGCTCTTGACACACACGTGTCCAGGAGCACGTGTGTCCTGTTTCAGCTGTTTACGAAGCTCTTCCAGGCCCTCTCTCCCTGGCAGTTCGGCAGCACCTGGGGCGTTGGGGGCGCTCCGGGAGGGGACCCCCTGCAGCCAAGGGAACAGCGAAGGCCCCCATTTAACGAGCTCTCACCGGCCCCGTGTCAGCCGCTCCCGTGAGTGACCTCATCGACCCTCGGACAGCCCACGAGGGACGGGCCTGGCACTGCTTCCATTTCACACACGAGGAGCCTGAAAGCAGGATGTTTTCCCGAGGTCACACAGCCCCTAAGGTCAAACCTGGACCTGACGGCAGGTGCGCCCTGACTTACCCAAAGCCCTGCCCTGGAATCAGCTTTGTCACAATCTTGGGCCAGATAAATTGTTCCAGAACAGCCTCGTAAATTCTTGAAAGACAAGCAAAGCCCGTGGGAATAAAAGATTTAATGTCTGTTCCAGCCCATATGTTAATTTTGAGTCATATTTTTGGTTCTAGAGAGTTCTCTCTGGTTTTTTTTTTTTTTTTGAGGAAGATTGGCCCTGCCCTACCTCTGTTGCCAATCTTCCTCTTTTTCTTTTTTCTCCCCAAAGCCCCAGTACATAGTTGTGTATCATAATTATAGAGTCTTTTTAATGTATATTTTTATTATACCAGAAGCCTTGATACAATGAGCATTTTATAAGACTTGGGGTTAATTTCATTACTCTCAAATATTTACAGAGGTTTAAAGCTGTGGCTTTGCCTTTATGGCGTCCTGCACAGAACACGGTCCTGGGTGACCAGTTGGACGCTAAGCCCGTGGTCGGGAAACAGCCCCCAAGGAGAACCTCGGCCTCTGGGGGCCTGAGCAGCGTCTGGCGACCCGGGAGAGGCGCTGTCCCAGGGCAGGGCCCGGGAGGAGGGAGACGCTGAGGGGGGAGCAAACCCCAGCCAGAGGACAGGACGCGCAGGGCCGCCTTGGCTCGGGGACGCCCCGTCCTGGGACCCAGGAGCCGCGGAGGAGACGCGGGAAGAGGCCGGACGGGGCTGGGCCTTGAAGGCAGGCGGGGCCGCAGGAGGCCCAGGAGCTGGGCGGGGCTCCCCAGGGAACCCTGTGACATTCCCCATGTCACGGTGCCATCGTGGAAAGTCTCCTTCCCTCCGAAGATGCTGCGGTGACGTCCCCCAGCTCTAAGGAGCTCGGGTTTCATTCTGTTATTTCTCCCATAAATCTTCCCCGACGCTCCTGGAGTAGAGACACGAGAAGGACAGAGCGTAAATCCACAGAGGCTGACGACGCTCCGGGCCCAGAGGACGGAGAGGCTAAATAAACACCTTGCTCTAACTCGGCAGGTGCCAGCGGGGGACTGAGGGTGGGCATGCGCTCCGCAGTGGGCTCCATCTGAAGCTCCTCCTGGGGACCTGTGTCATGTGATAGGACAAGGTTCCCACCGTCGGGGAAGGAGACCAGAGAGTGTGTGTGCGTGTGTGTGTGGACGTGGGTGTGGCCTGAATGTGTGCGTGTGTCCACGCACGCTATATATTCATCAATCCTTTTATTTATTCAGGAAATATTTACCAAATACCTGCCATGGACCTGGGATTGTGTTAGACCCGTTAGATCCAGTGGTTCAAAGGGCAGACGAGAGACAGAACCAAGTGCTGTCCACTAATAACCAGTAAAGTTAATGACATAAGGGTCATGAGGGAAACTGACCAGGCAATGTTTTAAAGGTGAACAGGGGAGCAGGGGTACCCCACAGACAGGAGGGTTGTGGAGGGGGTCCCTGAGGTGGCGACACTGAAGGATGCAAATCTGCCCAAACATCTGCCTCCAGCTCAGACTCCTTGTCACAGCTGAGCTCCAGACGCCAGCCCGACACCTCCCCTGAGCTCCATTCTGCACCCAGGTCCACGTGGCTGAAGTTACTCTTGCCCAAACCTGCCCTCGCCTCCCTCAGTCTTCCCCAGCTCAGTCTGTGGCTGCACTATTTACTGAAAGATGGAAGGAGCCAGTGTGGGAAGAGCTGGGGAAGCAGCATTCCAGAGGGAGTAGCAAGTGCAAAGGCCCTGGGGCAGGAAAGAGCTTCCTGTAGCGGAGGAATAGAGAGGAGGCCAGGGCACACCCACCCTCGAGGAGGGATCCGCGTGACCCACCACCCCAACACCACCCTCCCCCTGGCCTCCTGCTGGGCTCCCCGCTGGCTGGACCAGACCCAAAGCCAAAGAGCCCCGTGGTGTGGGCCACCAGGTCAGCCTTGCAGAACACAGGGCAGGTGGAGGCGGGAAGAGTGGACGTGAGGACAGAGGGAAGATGTGTGGCACAGCCTGCAGCCGAGGCCAGGGCTTTGGTGCTCACGCTGAGTTAGGTGGGAGCCATGGAGGGCGACGAGCAGAGAGGGGACAAGATCCAATTTACTCCTTTAAAGTGTCCCCTCACTGCTCTGGGGACCGGGGGCTGTAGACCCCATGGCGGAGGCGGGAGGCTGGTGGGCAGGCGTCTGCAGTGACCCAGGAGAGGTGACGGTGGCTCCGGCTGAGTGGGGGGGGGAGGTGCCACCGTCTTGGAGTCACGGCAGAAGAGCCACCGAGGGAGTCCAGGTGCGCGAGGACCAGGTGGCGCGAACAGCCGGGGGACGGCTCCGTCCACAGAGAAACAGCCGGGACGCCCGAGCGAGTGGGGGTTTCGGGCCTCACGAGACGCGGCTCAGAGCCGGGGATGTGACACGGGCCCCCCTGGCCCAGGGACCCTGGAAAGTCCGTCTCCGGCCTCGGGAGGCGCAGACACGGGAGGGAGAGGCGCCGGGTGGCCTGTGCAGGGCCGTGGGTCCTCACGTCATGTCCCCTCCCCCGTCCGCAGGGCCACATCCTGTGGAAAGTCGGTGCTCCTGAGAGCCCCCTGTCACCCACCCTGCCCCAAGGTCCATACCACCGGCCCACAGGGGACCACAGGCTGGCCCGGGTCCCCCCGCAGGGGCCGCCCTGCGGGGCCACCAGCTTGGCCCCTAGACCCCAGGCAGCCCCCTCCCCTCCCACAGCAGCCCCGGGGTTTATCCAGCAGGCAGCCTCCGCCAGAGAGGTGGGGGAGCAGCGGTGTGGCCGGGGCGTGTTTACACAGGAGACGAGGCCACTTCTCAGTGCCCCGCTCCAGTGCGCAGGAAACGCAACTCTGTCCTTTTCCTCAACTTAACAGAATCTTGGCTGCATTAGAGCACGACGGTCAAACACAGACTCTGGATCCAGAGTGCAGGGTTGGCGCCTGCTTCCTCCCCACGGTGTGACCCTGGCCACGTTCACTCGAATGTTCTGTGCCTCAGTTTCCTCATCTGTGAAATGGGGCACTAAGAGAATCTTTTCTTAGTGTTGCTGAGAGGATTAAAAACACGTTCCCATAAAATCTCTTAGAACAGCGCCTGCCGTGTGAGCTGTCTTTACGTCTCTGTTCTGCACAGATGCTGGACACTTGACCTCAGACAATTTGGTGCTGACTCTTCCCCTTTTCTGAGGACTTACGTGGTTCCAGGTGACGGGAGACCAACATGGTCCTTGGGCACCATCTCTCTGACCCGTCAGCCCGGGTCCTGGGTGTTGGCTCAGGTGGTTGCCATGGAGACGCTCCTTGTGCCTGTCCCCTGTCCTCCCAGCCCAGCCATTCTCGCTGCTACTTCTGGGCCACTTGGGGCACGTGGAAGCCACCCCCCAGCTCCTGCGCCGTGGGGGGCAGGCACACTCTGCCCTCCTCACAGGCCCAGCTACCGGGGCAGGGCTTACAAACTCCGACCTTGAAGGAGTGGACAAGCGACCGAGGGGTGAATAGGCCCACGGGGGCTGCAGTGAGCTGGGCGTGTGCCCTGTGCAGAGGGCCGGCCACTCCTCGGCCCTGGACAATTGTCACACGAGGGAAGGCAGGCCCTATGGAGGTTAACGCTTGACTTTTGAAAGAAGCCAGGGTTTTCACGTAAAATCTCCTTATTTTTAAACGTTGGCAAAAAGGCAATTTATAAAGCACCGTTTTACACATAAAATGTCTGTAGGCCTGAGCTCACCCTCGACTCGAGGTGCAGTTATTCCGTGTCTGGGCCTGTGGCGGCCTCCCGCGGCTCTGTTCAGGCCCGCCGCCCAGGTCCCCACTGTGCTCAAAGGCCACACATCCTCCAGGGACGCTGGCCACCTCCCTGGGGCATCCGGCAGAGGGGACGCCCCAGGTTTATGTCAGTCTCCCCCAGGTTCACGTGTCTCATACAGGAGCCAGGAAGAGCAGGGCCTCCAGATCAGCTTGACAGGGACGGCACACAAGCAGCCAGCCCCCCATCCTCGCGTCCATCCACTCTCCCGCCACCCGGTCAACAGGAAACTACGGAGCACCGGGGGCTGCAGACAGGGCGCTGAACAGACAGACACACGTCTCTGCTCTCACGGAGCTGACGCTTCAGCAGGACAGCCAGACAGTAAGCAGGGCAAATAAGTAAGTAAAATAAATGACATGTTGGATGGTGATGAGTAGGAAAGAGAAAAATAATGCAGGCAAGGGGGATAGGGAGGGAGTGTGTGTGTGTGTGTGTGTGTGTGTGTGTGTGTGTGTGTGTCTGAAATTCCAAAGTGGGCCATCAGGGAAGTCCTCACTGTGCAGATGACATTTGAGAGAAGACCTGGATGAGTTGAGGGAGAAAGCACAAGGGCTGGGTATCGGGGAAAGGGTCCCAGGCCGAGAGAACAGCAAGTGCAAAGGTCCTGAGGCTGGATTGTGCCTGGTGTGTTTGAGGACCAGCAAGAGGCCTGTGTGACTGGAGGGAGGGAGGGAGGAGGAGAAGGGGGAGACGAGGGTGAAACATAACGGGTCAGATCAGGCAGGGCTTTGTAGATGACCAAGGCAACCCTGGCTTTTGTGGGGGCTGCTGTGCAGAGGAGGGACAGGAGCTCACTCAGGCTTCGCAGGGTCCCTCCAGGTGATGTGGAGATGGGACTGGGCCTGGGGGAGGTGAGTGTGGAAGCAGAAGGCCAGGGAGGTGCCTACTGCGGAATACAGGAGGAGATGAAGTGGCTTGCGCACGCCTTGTACAGTGAAGGAGGTGAGAAGTGAATGAATTCTGGAGATGCTCAGAGAGTGGGCCGGCGTGATCGACTGTCGGACGGAACGTGTGAGAAAGAGGGAGTCACAGGTGAGCTGTGAGAACCAAGGCCCGACTGTCAGAAGCCAGAAAGACACCCGCCCCTTTACGCCTCGTCACTTGACAGGTCCCAGAACCGCACCGGCCCCTGAGCAGGAGCCCCAGGGTGGGCTGGGGTTGGGGCAGGGTCAGGATGGATCTCCTGCCTCCCGAGTGTGAGGACCAGATTCAGGCCACAGTCTGACTTAGGATCACACTTGCGGGACTGGGATGTCACCGAGGGTGGGGACGGGGTCTGTTTCCTCCCTGCGTCCCCAGCGCCCAGCACGGCCCCCGCCCAAGGGTGAGCACACGCGGCCCCTGTGTGGCACGTCCCAGGGAGGGGTCTGCAGGCGGCATCCTCCCCCCGAGGCTGGGAGCCGGAGCAGCGCCCCCAGCAGCCTGGGGCCCCACAGCTGCCGGGTAATTCCTCAGCCCCAGGCCTGTGTCTGCCCAGACCCCGTCACCCCCGGCCTCTGGGGCTCAAGTGTCGACTGTGCCTGATGAGAGAGGGAGGGAGGGAGGGGCGGACTGAGAAAGAGAAGGCAGGCAGACAGAAACCACGCGCAGGCCTGGAAAAGCACCCCGTCAGCAGCTGTGGGGCCCACGATGCCCCTGACAGGCTCACCAGGCTCGGCTTCTGCCCTCAATTCAACAGATACTTAGCGAGTGCCCACTGCGGGGGTCTCAGCCGGGCATCCCAGAGTCAAATCCAGCCCACAGGTGTGCAGGGGGTGGAGGGGGCTCACATATTCAACAACGGGTGAGACCCAGACACGGCAAGTCAGGACTGACGGCAGCCGTAAATACGCGGCACGTCCAGGAGGCTGTGCCAGGCGATCCCCGCTCCGGCCGTGTGCAGTCCCCATGTGGCCTGCCCAGGCCCTCGCAAACGGAATCAGCTGCCAAATTTTAAAGGCCAGGAGATTTTGAATCCAGCAACCCTCTCAGTTCATCCTCCCTCCCAGCAGTGATTGGCTGGAGCAGAGGATGGGGCTACTTGACCCCTGCTCACCCCGAACCCAGCTTCACTTATTCCTATTACCTGCTGGTGCTTATGGATATTTTTGTGACCCCTGGCCTACTGGGGGCTCAGTCTGGTGGGGCATCTAGAAACAGTGCAAGGAGTGTGATCAGGACTGTAAGGGAGTAGGCAGGGGGCTCTGGGGCACAAGGAGGTATCTAATCCAGCTTGAGGAAGTCAAGGAGGGCTTCCTGGAGGAGGTGTTGTCAGAGCTGTCTGGAAAGATAAGTAAGAGTGGGGGATGTATCAGGGAGGGTGCATTTGGCTACAAGCACAGAAGTCCTCATGGACAAAGCCAGAATTGTAAAAACATGAAATGACTAATTCCATGTCATGAGGAGGACAGAGGTGGGTTCCTGGGACACCCAGGCTACTTCCACCACAATCTGCAGTGTGCAGCCTCCTCTCCCCATCATCCACCATCATGACTGAACAAGCAGATGAAGTCACAGGCTAATGAGGGGAAGACTTGCGTTTCCAACACTGCCCTCCTAACTCCAACCCTGGAGTCTCCCTTCCCCCGAGAGCCCACCCTCCTGGGATGCCTGGGTTACTGGTGAGCAGTGAGATTTCCTAGGGTAGGGCCAGGTGTTTAAGACAAGACCTGGCAGACAGAAGGTGTCCAGTGATTTTTAATAATAATAGCAACAAACTAGTTCACACAAAACCCTGACCTTGTGCTCGGGCCTGTCCTAAGCATTTTGCATGTAATGACTCATTAATCCTTGTAACTCCCATGAGACAGATGCTGGTAGCACTCCATTTTACATCTGGGCTAACTGAGGCACAGAGAGGTGAGGTGCTCAAGGCTGTCCAGCTAGAAAGTGGTGAACCCAGCCTTTGCACCCAGTCATCTCGCTCCCGAGTCCTGGACTTAACCCTTTCAATCATTGATGGAGGGGCAAGGGCCTCATTTGTCTACAGGGCCTGGGAAGCCCTTGTCAGAGCCACTTTCGGAGGCCAGCAACCTTCCACCAGCAGGGCATCCAGGAAGCCAGGTCCCCAGTGTCCCTGCCTATCACAGCCCTTGTCCTAAGAGCCCAGTTCTGGGAACCGGTCCCCTGCCAGGAAGCTTCAGCTGCCACAGTATTGATCAGAGTATTGGTCGATGGGGGCCTTGAACTGCGCAGGCTTCCTGCAAGACCTCTGTGATCCTGGCTCTGGGAACCTGTGCTCCCAGGGCCAACCAGAGCATCCTGGAGGCTTCCGCAGGAGGCAGATGGGCCCTCAGTGGGGCACAAGAAGAAGAGGACCCCAGGGGCAGTGGGGACCCTGGGTTCTGCTCTGCCACCATCTTGGCCCCAAAAGTTGGCATTCTTACTTTTCAGTCTTTATTATAGATAATTAATAGGAGCCGCAGTTTACTCTGTGATTTGCAAACGCCTGGAGGCCCTACAGGATCCGGCCCCATTATTGCTTTGGCTTCGTCTCCTCCAGCGCCCCTGCTCCTCTGGCAACCACAGCGGCCTCCTGGCTGCTCGTGAACTCTGTGCCCGACGCTGGCTGCGCTCGCTCAGCCTCACTTCATCCTCCTAACAATTCCCTGGGGCACTGTCTCCATTTCAAGGACTCACAGGCCCAAGCACAGTAACTGGAGTGGCCTAGATCTCATGCTGCTGAGGCTGCGGCCCACATTAGGGTCACCTCCCTCTGCCCGCCCGCACCCTCCCTCCCGTCGCCCCTCCCTCTCTCTGGCCGCCCAGCTGACACCAAAGTTCAGTCTGCAGCCACGTGCCCAGTCCCGGGGGGATCCGCCCCTTGCCTGTGATTGGTGGGTTGCGATCACGTCTGACCAATGGGGTGCAAGGGGCGTGTCCTGGGGGGGGTCTCTGGGAGAAGTTTGTCTCCAGAAAAGGATGCTGCTTGCAAGGAAAAAAGGAAACAAAACAAAATGAAACAAGAACCTGCCCACACACTTTTTTGGCCCCAACCCCTTTCTTTCAGGCTTTGCACATTGGCACCCAGCCCCGTGTCCCACCTCCCCGGCCTCCGCCCTGGCCCCGCCCCACATACCCTCCCCAGCTCCCCGCCTCCCCATCACCCACGCTTCTCTCCACACGTGGCCCCGGGGATTGAAAACCCCGCTCAGGCCCCTCCTGCGCAGGGACACCCCGGCTCCCCTCCCGCCCAGAGTAGAAGCCCGGCCCCTCACCCGGCCCCCGGGCGCCCCAGGCGCCGACCTCGCCTCCCCTCCTCTCCGCCCACGTGGCTCCCTTCACACCCACCCGCAGCTCCTCCACCGGGCCTTGCCCTGCTCTGCCCTCCGCCTGGAGCCCCCGGCCGCCCCATATCCACTCGGCTCCTCCCAGTCCCCCAGGTCTCTGCTCACAGGTCACCTTCCGCCGAGTCCCCTCCACCTCCCTTGCTGCCATAGCACCCCATTACTCCCGTCCCCTTCGCCTGACATATTTTTCCTCCAAGATTTATCCCAGTCTAACAGTGTATTTTATATTTTATCATTTGCTTGTTCAATGTCTGTCTCCTGTCACTGAAATATAAATTCCAAGAGGGCAGGAATTTGACTGCTTTTCTCCCCACTGGTGTCTTCACGCGGTACCTAGAAACGGTCTACAGGCACTCAGGGGGCCAATGGATAATTGTCGAGTAAATGAACGGAAGAAAAAGGATAGAGGGGACGGCAGGATGCTGATGGGCAGCACTGGCTAACACTCCTATAGAGCCCACTGTGTGCAGTCACCTCTCTGAGGGCTGGACATCTCATTCATTCACTCATTCATCCATTCATTCATTATTTCACCCAAACGAGTCTTTACTGAGCACCTACTATGTGCCAGCACCTATTAGGGGTTCCAGGAGTAAAGCCATGAGCAAAACATCAAAAATCCATTTATTCAAGGACTTTAAATTTCCGTAGTGGAAGCCAGACAAAGAGCATGAGAGAGAAGTGAATCACATGGAGTGCCCGATGGTGGTGTAAGTGCCAGGAAGGGTCGTGAGGAGAGGTGGAGGGAAGTGGCAAGGGGCTGGGTTGGGACTTTTAATGGGGTGGCCGGGGACGGCCCCACTCAGAAGAAACTTTTGATTGGAGACCTCAAGGAGGTTGTTGAATCCTCCCCACAGCCCTGTGAGGGAGAGACCACTATCATCCTTATTTTCCATGGGAGGAAAGTGAGGCTCAGAGGGGTTCAGAAACTTGTCCACGGCCACCCAGCAGCCGAGTGGCAGAGCCGGTTCCAACCCCGCAGTCTGGCTGTGACTCTGCTCCTCCTGGTCTCGCCCAGACTCTCAGGCGCTCCAGGTCTGGGGGGTCAGGCTGCGTCTCACCCAGAGCTCGGGGGCGGCTGTCAAGGAAGAGACCCCCATGCTTCCTCTGGGGCCTTCTCTCCCTCCACCCTCCCAATTTTCTAACAAGTGGGAGGAGAGATGTGTACAGCTCAGCTAGAATTCATTTCATTTATTTATTTATTTATTTATTTATTTTTTCCCCCAAAGCCCCAGGAGGTAGTTGTATGTCATAGGTGCACATCCTTCTAGTTGCTGTATGTGGGACGCGGCCTCAGCATGGCCGGAGAAGTGGTGCGTCGGTGTGCGCCCGGGATCCGAACCCGGGCCGCCAGCAGCGGAGCGCACGCACTTAACCGCTAAGCCACCGGGCCGGCCCTAGAATTCATTTCAATATTAATTCTGGAACCTCATTTCAATTAAATTACTTTTTAATTACAAACAGAATATCTGTGCCTTCCCTCCGAGTGAGCACGGGCAGGCGTGGAGGGGAGAAATGGAGACAGCTCTGCAGGAAGGGCCACACCTGGCACCTGCGTCCAGTTCCCTGCACGTCAGAGTCAATATGGGCCGCGTGCTGGGGCCCAGCGCGATGGTGCCCTCCTCTGTCACGTCTGAAGGGTGAGAGCATGTGTCCAGGTGACCCTCCTGCCCAGTCACCAGACAATCCCTGAGGATGCTTCTGTGGGTCCTGCCTGATGTGGGCAGCACCTCTCCTCCCCCACAGCCCACCTCTTCCCCTAAAAAGGGGGCCACCACGTGTCGATAAAACCATAAAAAGGAGTCACTTTGAAGTCAGTGCTGGGACTCGGGCTGCAGAGGCATCTGCACTGAGGCAGCTGGTCGCCCTGACCCCGGGGCTTCTGAACCCGGCGGAGAGCCGCCCCAGCGCGCAGAGTCCCTGCACAGAGGTGACTGCAGACTCTCGCTTCCTGGAGACTTGGGTCTGCAGCGGCACTGTCAGAGGATGGGGACCCGTCCCCTCCTGCTCTCTCCCCGGGAGAGCCCCTGCTGCGCCCTTGTCCTGGGCCGCCTCTGGCTGCACTGTCCAGTGTCCAGGCCAGGCCAGGCTGGACGAAGCCTCCCAGGGGAGCAGCCTCCTGGCCACTGAGCAGGTGCAGCCTGGGGACCATCCCCAGCACTCTGGCCGCCCAGTGACTGAGGAGGATGGCCTGCCGGGCAGACCTTAGAGCCGAGGGAGCTGGTTCAGACGCCGGCTCCGTGGCTGCCGGCTTAGAGGGGCTGGGCGCCCGCTGCATAGGAGCAGCCGGCCCTGGGCGGGGGGGGCTACATCTGAGCTGGCTGAGCCCCGAGCTGCCTCGGCGAGGATGGGCACAGATGGCGACAGCAGCCCAGGACAGCCCTGCCCTTCGGAGCCCACCCTTCGCCTGAGCCGCCCTGGAAGCGCCTTCTGTTGGCTTCCTTCTCCTCCTTGACCCTCTGCCCCAGCCGCCCCTCGGCCCTTGTCGGGGGCTGTCAGCACAATGCACTCCCAGGAGCAGATGGCAACCCCCAGCCTCCCATGCCATGTCCTGCTGCCTTTCTCATGAAAATGGGGGAGACAGCCAGACCCATGTCCACCCAGCCCGCACATGATAAAGAGCAGAGCGGAGTGTTGCTGCTGGGGCCAAGAAGAAATGGCCCCTGAGGGAGGGCTCCTGCCAGAACAGGTCACAAGACCCTGGGGCAGTGGAGAATAGGGTGGTCACCGTACTGTTCACTTGTTCATTCATTCATTCATTCGTCCATTCAACAAATGCTCTGGGGCTCCCCAGTCAGAAGGTGGGGAGACAACAGTCCCCACTCACAGGGAGTTAGGGGATTAATGTAACGGAACTGGGAGTGCCTGGCACGGCCTGGCTCAGAGGGCCAGTCACCAGTGTGTCCTCTGGGCTCTTCCGGGTGCCTCAGGAGCCGTGGAAGGTTCTGAGAAAGGGGGATGTGATCAGATTTGGGTTCCAAAGGGATCTCTACAGCCGTGTGGAGAGTGGAGCGCAGGTGGGGAGGGCGGAGGAGGAGCCCAGGGGCTCCCGGAGATGGGAGAGCAGCTGCCCGGAGAGCCTCCTGTGGGCCTGAGTCAAGGCCGGGGGCAGAGCCCCGACACAGCCTGCTCTGCCCTCCACTCCAGCCCGGCCCCTGCCCACTGCCCACACCTGCTAACAGTGCCCCCACCAGCCCACTGGGGCAGGGAGAAGAGACCTAGGCTAGTGTTCCCAGAGAGTGCCTGCAGTGGGGGGCTCCCCCTTCCTGGCTGAGGGTCTCCACCCCCAGAACCCAGCTGCTCCTCATGCAGCCAGCACAGGGTCTGGTCCCGGCCCTCCCAGGTAGGAGATGCCAGAGGATGCTCCTTGTCTAAGAACCTCCCCAGAGCCTCGTGCTGACTCCAGGAGAAGGAGAAGGGAGTTAATTCTCCTCCCTCCAATTCCCAGACTCTATGTGGAGGTGAAAAAGCGAAACACAGGATTCCTGCCCCAAAGGAGCCTTCGTTTTCCCATCTGCTAAATGGGCTTAAGACGAAGACAAGAGTCACTCAAGCAAAATGAGAGAATTCTGCGAGGCTTGTGGGCCTGGAGGCTGGTGGAGATTGGGCTTCCCTGCCCATTTTGAGAAACTCCCTCCCCCTCGCCCAGCATGAGCGTCTATTCCCTCACCCTGCGAGACAGCCCGTATCCCAGCCTGGCCCATCTTCTCCCCCACGTCACTCTCTTATGTCTTCTGATCACTCTCTGAATCACCTTATTTATTTGTTTATTTACTTATTCTCTATTTTCTACCAGAATGTGAGCCCCATGAGAGCAGGGAACTTGCTTGTCATGTCCACTGCTGGATTTCCAGCATCTAGAACGCAAGTCCTGGCACATGATAGGGCTACAAAAATATGTGTTGAGTGAATGAATGAATTGGGAGGTGAATGAGTGAACGGATAAGTGGGTTTTCTATGACTTTGGCCCTGCTCCTTGTCTGGACCCACCTCTCTCCCTCTGAGTCACTGCAGCCACCTCAGCCTTTGCTGCATCTCAAACACCCAGGAATCCTCCTGCCTCGGGGCCTTTGCTCTGGCTCTTCCCTCTGCCTAGAAAGTTCCTCCAATAGATGTTTCTCATGGCTCCTAGCCTCGCCTCCTTCAGGTCTCTGTGAAGATGTCACCATCTCAGGCCCTTCTGACCATCCTACCTACATCGGCAATTGATCCGCCCTCCTGACATCTCCTACCCTCCCTTCCTCCTTTTTGCTTTGCTTTCTCCATAGCATTTGCCAGCGTCTAATGCATTCATTTCTCTATTTTGCTAATTGTCTCTAACCCCCCACAGGCAGGGATCCCCGACTGTTTTCTTCAATTCCGTCTCCCCAGCACCTAGAACAGTGGCTGTCTGGCACTTAGCAGGTGCTCAGGCAATATTTACTCAACCAATGAGACAATCAGAGTTCGGACAAAGGAGCATTCCCTGAAGGCTGGGACAAGCAGAGAGGGCTTCCTGGAGGAAGGGACTTGAGATGGGGCCGATGGGACTGAGACAGGCCGAGTCTTGGTGGGAGAAAATTCCAGGAAGAGTCAAGTACTGAAAACCAAACACAGTTTCTGGGGCCAGGAATAGAGCTAGCACAGGCCTGCTCTTGAGTTATTTTGTGCTTTCTAAGGTGCTTAGATCTCAAGCAGGCTGGCAACAGTTCTTTCGCAATTAAGTCAATGTTTTATTCATCCTTGAATTCTTTAAAGCTGCAAATCAAACAGTTACTGGGTGCTTTCCTAACCACGATCCAGGATCCTGTGTTGCAAATAACTGTGCTCTTTTGCATACCAAGCAGACCTTTCTCTGTCCCAGGAAAATGAATTTCTCCTGGCGTTCATTGCTATAATTGCATCCACAGCCAGTCCGACCAAATATATTTCCATCCCGATTTGCATTATGCAAAACCTTAATCTCCCCAAGTTCCCTGAATCACTGTGAATGATTCACGGCCTCCCGATGCCAGGAAATGCACGGTTTGATCTGCCAATCCATATAAATTAGATTTATTGGAGGGAAATAAAGGAGCCTTGATTCTGGAAGCTATCAGGAAATAATCACCCGTGTGCATGTGTGCCCCATAAATTTGCCGCTTAGGAGGAAAACAGGGCAGCTGACCAAGCACATGTTGCTGAATTTATGTCTTCAGTGCAATTATCAAAATGAGAAGGATGGTGGACTTCTGTCTTTGCTGACTTCTGTGCTATCTGGGGCGGGGCGGGCCAACTCCCACACTGCCTAAACTGGGGGCAACTGGCCTGAGGAAGGCCATGAAAGGACAACAGGGTTGCAGGAGGCTCAGGGTCCTGCATAAGGAATGCCAGCTCTGCCCTCTATTTGCTGTGTGACTTTGAGCAGGTAATTTACCTTCTCTGAGCTTCAGTTCTTCACCTGCCATTGAAGAGATCACAACTTAACAGACCACGTGTTCGTGAGGATTAGATGAGGGCCTGGATGGAATCAATATTAGGCGCCTTCTCTGTGTCAGGCCCTGGCCTATGCTTTTGGGGTCAGTGGAGAAAAAAAGGCAGGCTAGGCCCCTGCCCTCAGGAGCTTAGAGAGAACAGACCAGGGAGCAAACCTATGGTCTGGATGAGCACAGACAGCGCCAAGGGAGGTGGTGCATTGTCTCTATCATACGCCCACTTCTAGTTGGGTTTGTCCATCTCTTTCAGCCCAAAGCCTCCACTGGTGAGAAGGAGAACCATTTTGCCCTTATCCGCAGTCCCTTCGGCTTGGTGAGCAAAAACTGGAATTGACAAAGCACCCGGACTTCGTATTCCTGAAACTCTGTGAGGCGGGGGTCATGACCCCCATTTACAGATAGGAACATTGAGGCCAAGGAGGAGGGAGAGTGACTTGCCCAGTGCCAGACCCCCAGGCAGTGGCTGAGCTGGGACTTGGCCCCAGTCCTGTGTTGAGTCCCACTGCAGAGCTCCCCTGCCACCCCCCACTGCCCCGGGGAGGCCTTCTCAGTTCTGTGACTTGATGCCTCTTCCAGGCCTCTGTGTCCTAAACATCCACACCCTCTCCTCACCATCATTTTACACTCTCACTATCGGGTGACTTCCTGGGGTTAAGAAATTACCCCCTGGACTTTCCTTGTTGACATCCACCTGTGTCACCTAGAGAGAACAAGCACACGTCCATGTCACCAAGAAGTTCTCAGATGAGGTCGCAGGGGTGGTAGGATTTGGAAGAAATGGGACAGGCAAGTTTGGGGCTGAGTCCGATCATGGCACCAGGGGACAGCATCATAAATTCATTTGTTCATTCATTTATTCATTCATTCACCAAATATTTATTGTGTGTCCTACATGCTGGACACGGTGCTATGCCCTCAAGCCACAGCAGAGGAAGCCATGCTTCTTGCTCCCATGGAGCTGGCCTTCTAGAGGGCAGATAGAAGACAGCCATCATAGGACCAAGATGGCTCAAGATCTGATATGAACTATAATGGGAACAACACCAGGGGGTGTGACAGAGATTGACTGGAGAAGGGAAGGCAGCACCCAAGTTTGGGCTCCCCAAGGGTTCAAGGGGAGCTTATCTGGAAGGTGATCCAGCCAACACAGGTAAGGGAGTGGGGAAGTGAGACAGGGAAGGGAAGGCAAATAATGCAGGGTGTCATCAACCAGGCGAACGCTGTGCACACCTGGGGCTCATCCGGTGGGGGAAACACATACACGCCATACATGCGTGTAGAACACACACTGCTGAGTGATCCGCTGGACAGGGAGGGACCTGGGGCATTCTTTCACCAGCTGCTGAGAGTCCAGTGGAGGGCTGCTCCCGCAGGCTGGGAAGTCTCTGGCATTTCCAGCTTCTTGAAAGAGCAGAGTTGCCTTCCATGATCCTGGGGGGAGTCTGCAGGCAGAGAGAGGCCGTTGGAAGAATGCAGAGCACACTGAAAGCTCTGAGCTTTGGGGAAGGGCACTAGGCATAGAAGACCTATACTAGATACCGTGGACAGGGAGGGCACTGGGTGCTCATGGTACCAGAGAGGGCTTTCATTCCTTCCTTCCTTCCTTCCTATACTCACTCAGTGAATACTCAGTGCATCCTATGTTCTCCATACTGTGCTGTGTCTTGGAGTCACAGCCTTGGGCCACCTCAGTCCCGCCCCCGCGGAGCTGGCTTTCCAGTGGGAGGAGACAGTCGGTAATCACATGAGTAGGATGATCAGAGATTTGATAGATCCCGTGACGGAAACAGTGCAGTGAGATGGAGAGGAAGTGACTCCACAGGAGGCGGGGGCTCCTTAGACAGGGTGGTCAGCACAGGCCCCCCGTAGGGGAGCTGAGACCCGCCCAATGGGACAGGCCCCCCTCACACGGCAACACGGGCCTCTGAGAATGGCCCCTTGTGCCCGGGGAGCCTGGCATCAGGAATGGGTGATGACAGGTAGAGGGGAAACCAGATAAAAAGGATGAAGCAAGAGACGAACCCCTCAGCACATTTCTGTGGGGTTTGAAGTGTGGGAGCTCTGTCGGACCAGACAGGAGCACTGGGGTAACGCAGAGCCAGGCTGAACCGTCTGTGCCTGGAATTTTCTGTGCCCAAGTTGGCATTCCCTGCAGAATGGAGACTCCAGAGTTCCCTGTCCAAAGCGAGCAGGAATAAGAAACATCGTCTATACCGGGCTCCTTTACCATGTCTGGTCTTGGGGGATCCTGGGTTTGTTTAATTGGCCTCTGAGGGCAGGGGCACTGAGGGGGAGGTGAGAGCTTGGAAGGCTTGAGAAAGTCACACACACACATCCATACACGTTCACATGCACACACATATATACATACACACAATACACACACACACACATCCATACACGTTCACATGCACACACATATATACATACACACAATACACACACACACACATCCATACACGTTCACATGCACACACATATATACATACGCACAATACACACACACACACATCCATACACGTTCACATGCACACACATATATACATACACACAATACTCACACACACACACACACACACTCCGTGAGTGAGACTAGCATTGATTAATTGCCGCAATTAAGACAGAAGCCCTTTCTGCAGCGAACAGTTCTCTGTGGGAAGTGAGATGCAGACAGAAGCATGATCCTGCGGAATCACACAAACCCCGTTTGTCCTCCTCCCGGGGTTGGTTCTGTGATCGAGAGGGACCGTCCGGGAGAGGAGATCCGAGAGAATCAGCGCAACCCGGCTGCCCTCCACCGGGCGCTCACTGTCGAACCTGCTTCTGGAACGGGGGGAACAGCGGCCCCCAGACCTGCCTGACCGCGGCTCTGACGGGGCAGGGGCGCCGTGGGCCGCGGACGAGGTTCTGGGAGGCGGACCCAGTACTAGTGCCCGGGGGTCTGAAGTCACTGTGCTGCCCCCTCCGGGCACACACAGGGCTGCACGCCCTGGGCCGCGGGGCTGTGGGCCATGTGACCCCTTCTGGCCAATGAGCTGCGAGCACAGTGATGGCCACGCCCACAGGCCGGGGCACTAAAGTGCCAGTGCGAGACCCCCCAGCCCGTCGTCTCTCTGCTCTGGTGACGTCGGAGAGGGGGCTGCTCCCTCACCCCAGCTTGCAAGAGAGGAGACACCGAGCAGAGCCCCAGCCGCCCTCTGTGGACCTGCGGTCGGAGCCAGAGTCAGCCCTCAGGCTGGGCCCTTAGCTTGGGAGGCGTCTGTCATGCAGCCTCACCCAGCAGCCCCTGACTGTGTCAGGTGTTCAAACTGGCCCGTCCCCAAGAGAAGAACCCCTGCATTCCCGGAGTGCTCCCCGTGTTCCAGCATCGTGCTCTTTCATGTAAAGTATATGATATATATGATAAATGCATGTGTGCAGTAACTATTATTCTCCATTAACAAAGGAGGAGATAATAATAACAGCTGGCACTCACTGAGCATTGAGAGTG
This sequence comes from Diceros bicornis minor, assembly GCF_020826845.1. Taxonomy (NCBI): domain Eukaryota; kingdom Metazoa; phylum Chordata; class Mammalia; order Perissodactyla; family Rhinocerotidae; genus Diceros; species Diceros bicornis. The sequence goes on from NC_080758.1 coordinate 13,550,800, forward strand.
GGGCTGGCATTTGCTAAGCACTTTAACATAACTTCTTCAAGCCCCACAAAAACCCTGGAAGGGAAGTGTTTTAATTTATTCCCATTCTACAGATGAGGAAACTGAGGCTCAGAGTGGTCATGCACATACCCAGGGCCACACAGCCAGTAGGTGGCAGAGCCGGAACCTGAACCAAGGCTGATCCGACTCCTCATTTCCGGTTCCTGCTGAAGCCACCCTGGGGCACTGGTGGCGACCCTGAGGGCTGGGACAGGATGTGGGGCACAGATGCCCAGGGGCTCTGTTCTGCGCCTTCTGCCACATCCAACCCTGAGATGCCCACTGGCAGCACTGGTGTCAGAGCCGGGCCCTGCTTCCATCCTGCGGGTCCTGGTGGCTGGGGTGAGATCACGCTGTGGGCAGGGGTTCTGTGCAGTCAGCAAACCCGTCCCCCACCTTGCATTCAGCCGGCAGCGTCCAACCCCTCATCTCGCCGCTCTTTGTCTGGAGCGACCCCTGTTTTGAGTAAACCCTGTGGATTCCCCTAATTAGCTCCTCAAATAAAATCGCGGGCTATTTCGGGAGCAGCAGCCTCACGAATGTCTCCTTGGAGCATTGAGATGGAAATGCAGATAAACACACCTCTTTGTAAAATACAGGGATGCTGTTCGTCCCCAGGGCCTCAGCCTGTCACCAGCCCGGGGCCCCACCTTCACAGAAGGCCTGAACCCTAGACTGTTGGAGTTGCCTGCACACGAGGCCGTGTGGAGCGTCAAAGAGAAAATGTGGGCTATGTGGATGAATAATCCCCGCAGCGTCCTGAGCGGTTCCTGCGGCCCAGCGCCGATCAGAGGCTTCACCTGCTCACTCATCCCCCCACCAGCCCGTGAGGAACACGCTGCTGTGAGTCCAGGCTACAGACAGGGAAACTGAGGCACAGAAACGTCAAGTGACTTCCCCAGGAATTTGAACCCAGGAAGTCTGGCCACAAAGCTCGTGCACTTACTCATGAGGCCCCGTCCTATGTCTTCACCCGTCCCTCCAGCCCTGGCCTCACGCCTGAGAGCACCTGGAAGTAGATTTTTTTTAATCAGTGTAGTTCTTATTTCCTGAACAGCACCACGGTAACGTGTTTGTCCACTTCAGCATTTCAGCTAGCCCAGGGGTTTCATAACCCCGTTTTGTCATTTCTTCATTTTTTAATGAACCAGGAGCCCCCCAAGGGGGAAGCATTCTGGGGCCCCTCTCTGACTGATCCTGCCCTCAGCGGCAGCATCTCCTGTTCCAGGAGCTGCTGGCGGGCCTGGGGGTTGGAGCGAGGACCTGAGACCTCCCGCCATGAGCTCATCCCAGCTCTGAGGCTCCTTCACCACATGACCTGGGTGACCTCCCCCAACTCTCCCCCTCCTTCGCTTCCACAGTGGGAGGGTGGTGGGCACGGTGTCCCTCACAGGGCTGTTGGGGGAATCAGTGGGGTGACATGTCATGTGAACATTGTGCCAGCGCATAGTAGGTGTTCAATTAACCTGTACATCACGTGGACTCTTCAGACCCAGATGGACACTGGGATCCCACTCATCTGTTAATTGGGAGAAGGGAGGTTAGATTTCCTTTGATGCCCATCAGGCAGGGTCAGACATTCTGGGCCTCCACCATTGAGTGGGGCCCAGGTGGAACAGAGGAAGGGTGTGTGGGGGAGGGTGGCAGGGTGTTCCCAGCCCATTTTTATAGCTGAGTCTCTACAAATAGGACCCAGATCTGGCTGGGCCGCTGCCAGGACACAGACATGGTAGCACCTCCCACGCCCCCCGAGGTGATAGCGCCCAACACCCCCTGCCAGCTCCCGGACAGCAGGTGGTGTGATGGATGGAGGGGCAGCCCTGCCACCCACACCCGAGCCTCCTCCCCTCTCCTGAGGGGCTGCTCCCCAGCAGCCTGGAGTCGCTCATCCTCCAGTGTCAGCTGCGCACCATGGAAACAAGTCCCACCTGTCAGCGCCGTTCCTGTGTTTTTTTCCAAAGAGCTGTTTGGGCCAAAAGCCAGAAGAGAGAGCGGCAAGTCTGTGCAGCCCCGCACGGCTGGCCCTCTGCCAGCCTGTGGCCTGCAGTGTTTCTGTCCCCAGAATAGCCCATCCCCAGTCCTGTCATCATGTCTGAAAAGCCCCCGTTCGTCACCCCCACAGCTCTAGGGGGGCTCTGCTGAAGCACAAATAGGTAACTAGGGGGGCATCTCCCTGTTACCTGTTGCCCCCGTGGCACTCTTATGCACATGTCCCTCAGCAGGGAGCAGGGCCAGAGGGAGGGGCAGAGGACGGGTAGGCTTAGACTGGAGAGGAGGTGACGGGGCAGGAAGCAGGGCCGGAGGTGGGGGTGAGGGGAGCAGGGATCAGTTAGGGTCTCGTAGGGGATGGGGGGTCTTGGGCTTTTACTCTGAGTGAGATGAGAAGTCCCTGGAGGATTCTGAGTGACGAGGGGCATGGTCTGACTTAGATTCTAACAGGATCCCTCTGGCTGCGGTAGGAGGTGAGCGTGGGTGTGGAGAGACCAGTGAGAAGTAGACCAGAATATTCTAGGCAAAGGATGACGGTTTGGATCAGGGTGGTAGCAGTAGACGTGGAGAGAAGTATCCAAGTGTGAATATCCAGAGCAGGAAGGAATGGGGCACGGGGAGAAAAGAAATGTTCCTCAGGAGACTTCTCTTTTCAGGGAGAAAGGATTTTCCCAGAATCCCTAGAGCATAACCTTTGCACCTCATTGGTCAGAAATGGGTCAACATCCACCAATCACAGGAAAGGGGCGGGATCCCGTGGTTGGCTTAGGACCCTCATTATTCACCCGGGAATGGGCTCACAGCTGTCGGAAAAAGTGAGTGTTGTCCAGCAGAGGAAGGGCTGTGGGGAGGTGGCCATCTCTATTGGCCGTAGGCACTCACCAGCGTGAGGCCCCAGGTAGGCAAGTTACCGCCTGGAATTGCCTGTCATAAAAACGGGGTAAGGCCTCAGAGACCTGTTGGAGAGCTGAAATGAGAGGTGCATGTAGAGAGCCTAGAACAGCGCCTGGCACGGCTTAAGAGCTCCGTCCGAGTCAGCTAGTATTGCTCTTCCTTCCTAAAATGACCCAGATCCACCTCTCCCACAGACTAACGGTGTCACATAATTGTAAGCTCAATATTCCTGCAGAATTTCTCCTCCAGGGCCTTGTCACAGTGTCCGAAATTCCCCCGTTAGTCCAGAAAGACCATGGATGCCCTATTTTAGAGCTCATTAGAGAGACAGCTATGGAGACTAGAGAAAAGTATGAGTCCATGTCATCATAACTCTACAAAATTCCTAAAATTCAAACAATAAAGCATCTGCCATACCTGCACACATATGGAGAGAGGACATTCCTGCACCATTAGTATGAATATCTTGTTGGCCATGGCACCTGCAGCAAACACCAGAGGCTCCCCCGACTTCTTCTCCCCCTCTCCTGATCAGGGCAGGGGCTTTGTCCCAACGACCAGTCTTCTCTAGCTACCTTAGGTGGAGCAGACACCCCCGCCCGCCCCCCCTTTATACCTAGGACTAGCCAATCAGAGAATGTCATCATTCCCTTAGCCATCATGATTGGTTCACAGGTCGGCACATGACTCAAGAGTATCCAATCAGATTTAAAGATAGGTAATTCCAAGCTTTTCACTGGAGGAATTTTAAAAAGGCTCTCGGTGCCTGCTGGGTTTAAAGCTGAAATTAATAATGGGTCTGGAGCTGTTGGCACTCATCTTGCCACCCTATGGAGACTGAAACTGCAGCCAACACAAAGGTAATGAGAACTGAACTATGCAAGAGACCCAGTCCTAATACCATCGTGTGGGGTTCTAGATCCAGCCATGCCTGAAGTAGGACAACATCTGGCTTTTCCTTTTACCTGAAGCCAGTCGGCAACCAAATGAGTCTTAACTGACACACATCATCTGTCACCCTCTGCAGCCCTGTCACTCTCTCTGCCTCTCTTCTCCTCCAGTGAGAGTCAGTCTCACCAAACGGACAGTCAGAGCAGTGGTTCAGAGCACGGGCTTGGCAGCCACACTGTCTGGCTGAGGAACCTTGGACAAGATAGTCAGCCTCTTTGTGCCTCAGTTTCCTCGTGGAAAGAAACAGGGATAATCAGAGTACCTACTCCTTAGGGTTTTAGAAATGGGTTGACACATCTGAAGCACTTAGCACAGGGCCAGGCCCATAGTAAGTGTTGTGCGTTTTTAAAGAATCATTAACCTTGAGCAGCAGAAGGCTCCCCAGAGCCAGCCTCAGTCTGCGTGCAAGTGGGAAGGCCGGCGGGAGCCAGCGGTAGAAGTGGAGGGGCTGGGCATGGGCCCCCGCAGGAGAGACCTCTCCCATGGCACCCCAGGTTCCAGGCGGAGCTTATGGGAGCAAACTTATGGGGTGAATCTCACACCACATGGGAATTCAGAGCACAAATGCAGGCGTGAGGTGTGAAATGGACTTGATAACATGTAACAGTATCACGTCATTGGAGGATTAAATGAGATAATAGGTATAAAGCGCTTGGAGCGGTGCCTGCAGAGTGAACATTCTGTGGGTATTGATGATGATGATGATGATCATTCCCTCATTAAAATATTATTGTCTGGAGTGAGCCTGTTCTTATGAATTCATTCTTAGTGAATGAATCCGTTCCCTCACCCCTCAAATGGTCACCGAGCATGTGCTGCGTGCCGGGCAGGTGGTTCGAGGTGCAGGGGACACAGTGAGCTAGACTGACGAGACCCGCCCTCCTGATCTGATGTTCAAACCCAGCAACGAATCAGACAGATAAGAAAATGTGCAACAGCGAGAAGTGCTCTGAAGATGACGGCGCGGGACGTGATCGCGTGACCACAGGGCTGTGCTCAGCAGGGTCCTCGGGGAGGGCCTCCCGGGAGGGGGTGCCGTGGACTCAATATTTGTGTCCCCAACATTCACGTGTTGAAACCTACTGTCCCCCTGTGACGGCATGAGGAGGCGGGGCCTTCGGGAGGTGACTAAGTCATGGGGGTGGAGCCCTCGTGAAGGGGGTTAGTCTCCCCATAAAAGAGACCCCGGAGAGCTCCCTCGCCCCTTCACAAGGACACGGGGGAAAGACGCCATCTACGCCCCAGAAAGTGGGCGGTGCCTTGATCTTGGACTTCCCAGCCTCCCGGACTGTGACAACTAGATTTCTGTCGCTTATAAGCCGCGCTGCCTATGATACTTCGTTACAGCGGCCGGATGGTCTAAGAGGGGTGGCACTGGAGCTGAGCCCCGAGGGCAGAAGGATCCGGCCGGGGGCCGATCGGGCAGAGGAAGCAGCAGCGGCAGAGGTCCTGAGATGGAAACAAGCCGGGTCCTGAGCCGGAGTGCAGTCCGAGGCGCAGGCTGGGCTGGGGGTGACGAGGTGGCTGGGGAGCCCGGACCTCGGCGAGGAGTTAGCAGATGTGGGCTCTGGATCCCCAGCGCTTTCCCATGACCTCCGTCCCTTCCCCCAGCGCTGTCCTGGGGGCTGCACTGCAGGCGGTTTTATGAGAAATCGGAAAACTGGCCGTTGAAGCTGAGAGGCCATTAATACGGATGTTGGCTAAGTGGCCTTCTGGGAGCCATGAGGCAGAAGGAGGGAGGGGTGGGGCCTGGGGGCCGCTGAAAAACTGCGTCCATGAGGCCAGACGGTGGCGGCCTGGGAGCCATAAGTCTCCGAGGCCAGAGGGAAGAGGCGCAGCTGGGAGGATGCTGGTTTCTAGTCGGGACCAGATGGTGAGGAGCGGGAGGGGCCCGGGGTGGGCAGGGCGGGCAGCGATTCTGAGAATCCTTCCAGCCTGCGGCCATCTGCATAAGGTCTGTCTTCCACCTCCAGAGAGGCCTCGGGGATTTTGAAAGGAAGGATATTTTTAGAGAAATTTGAGAGGAACTGGTGTGTGATGTCCCCAGGCCCTGGATTTGGAAATCCTGGTTTCTGACCCAGTTTGAATCGGATGTGGAGCATGAGATTGTCACCCTGAGTGAGCTGGGCAGACTGGGGGATGCTAGGTCCCTGTGTCCCACTGGAAAGACAAGCTCCTTGGTGTCTCTGAGCCCCAGTTTCCCATCTGGAAAATGGGAATAATGATAGTACTTAACTCCTAGGCCTGTAAACATTCATTCAATTAATTCATTCCAGAAACATTTATTGAGTGCCTACTGCATGTCAGCCCCAGTTTCAAGCACTGATAATGAGAGCTAACATTTACTGTGAGCTGACTGCATGCCCAGCACTGGGCTGAGAGCTGTCCATCATTCACTCTTTGAATCCTCCTGCAGCCCCGGGCAGTAGGTACTGTGCCTCTGAGGCTCAGAGTGGTAAAGTATCTGCCCAAGGCCATGCAGCTCCTAAGGAGCAGAGCAGGGATTCGAACCCAGGCACCCTGGCCCCAGAGACCACACCACCCATCCTCACACTTGGCTGCACTCCCGTGTCTAGTGGAGGTGCGGGATGGGCAGCTGTTATGATCCCTATTTGACAGATGGGGAAACTGAGGCCTCCGAAGGTCCACAGCTTGCCCAGTGCCACACAGTGACGGATCCCTGGGCTTTTCATTCCAGGGGAATCTGGGGGTGTCCATGTCACTTTTCCTCAAGCCACTCCAAGGTGCATGCTCCTGGGGCGGGCATTTCTCTGGGCTCACCTGCCACTGCTCCTGAGGGATCCTGGCCGGTGACAGTGCTGTGGTCACCTGATCCTCCTTCCTGACTCTGGTGCTATATGCGCAGTGCCTTCCAGCTCTGCTCGCAAAACCTCCTCTCAAGGAAGAGTTTGACAAACTCACTCACAAGACCGGTAACAACACACTGTGGTACCATCCATCCGTCTGTCTGTCCATCCATCCATCCATCAATGCATACATACATACATACCTCCTTCTGTCCATCCATCCATTCATCCATCCATCCTTCTGTCCGTTTGTCTGTCTGTCCATCCATCCCTCCAGTGCCTGGAGCATTCTGGGAACAAGGCAGCCAGCGTGCCCCAGTGAGACAGTGGTGAGAGATGAAGTTGGAGAGGTGCCCGTTGTGGGAGATCAAGATTTGGCCACCCTGAAATCTATCTCTTTACCTTGGTTGTTTTCTCCGAGGACATTTGACCTCCCCCACTAACTGCCTAAAGAATTTGACATGGTAGCTCCTTCCTGGAACAGATCTATCATGATGGCTGTAAAGATAACGTGGGGTAAATGTTACAATAGGAAAGGCACCAACAAGCCCCTCTTATCAGAAGTTCTGTCTCTCTGGCCACATTCTCTGGATGACCCTGCGAAGAGTTGCCAGACAATCATTTACATTTATAAGGGAAATCTCCATTTGTAAAGGTATCTCCCTCTCTGTTTGGAGAAGAGAGGGGGATGAGCTCATTTCTAGTGACTTGTCAATGTGGAAGGTGAGGCCTTGAGCTACATAATAAACCTTACTCTTGTTTACTGTGCTTTAGTGGTAATCTCCTGTAACTGACTCCCCCCACCCCCAAAATCCTCCTTTGTCATTGGCTGAAAATGATATTTAAGACGAGAATTTCTGCTATTGTGTTGAGAAACGCAGTGTCCCTGCTTTCTCCCATGTATACATGTTATTAAACTTGGTATTATTTTCTCCTGCTAACCTGTCTTGTTGATTATTTGGCCAGCCAGAAGAACCTTAAGGGAAAGGGCAGAGGGAGATTCTCCCTCTTCCCCCGACACCGTACATAGATCAGAGGGCTCTGTTAAAACTCTTTAAAATTTAAGGTTTGATTAGACTCCTACGCCTCACCCTTTCTGGCTCAGCCCAAGACTCTCCCAGAATCCTTCAACAGACCTGGCCTGGGTGCTCCTGGGGCTACAGCAGATGCGGAAGTGGGCGGGTCTGCTGGCAGCTGGCTGAGGGTGGGGGTGGGTGGGATAGGATCCCGTGTCCCAAGCGTCAAGGCCGACTCATCGCCCACTCACGGCCCATCTGTCAGCCCCATGCACCTGCCTCCCTCGCCCTCCACTTCCTCCCTGGGAAGGTCGGGGCGGCCTGTACAGCGTTCATGGCCCAGCCGGGCAGAGGGAGAGACGCTCCAAGGGGAGCGTCCTGCTCTGTTCTTCCCAGCTGCAGATGTGCCCCTGGGGAAGAGCCGGCCACCGTTCCTGAGCCCCTCCTGACTCAGGACGCACCGGGAGGAGGGGAGGTGGCCGACAGCATAGGCTCAGCAGCTGGAGGCCTGGTGTCTCTCCTGCCCCACTCCTGACAGCTTACCAGCTGTGTGAGAGTTGGTAAGTCCCTTAACCCTTCATCACTTAACACCTTAGTTTCCTCGTCTCTAAAATGGACGCACCGATGCCTCCTTCCTTGGGTTATGGGGGCATGACATGTGTGAAATACCTCAGTAAGTGCCTGACACACAGTGAGCGCTTTACAACCCAATGACACTTCAGTTAGAAGCACTTCTGGAATGCAGAGGAATCCCTCCAAAAATCCACTCCTCCATAAAAGCAAGGAGAACGCTGGCCAAAAAAAAAAAAACTGTCAAAACCAACTTTTTCAGAACTCTGGATAGTAACTCAAGGCTTAAGACTACAGGAGTATTTATTCAAGAAAAATGGCTGAATCGCAGGAGGATCAGCAAACGTTGTGCAACTGTAACTTGCCCTAGCCCTCTCTCCCTCTCCCCAGCTCTGCGGTAGGCTGAAAATCCAACGGCCTCGCAGCGAAGGTAGCTGCAAAATCAGAGCCTAGGAGCCACTGGAGAGAGCAGAAGGACAGACGCTCCTCCAAAGAAGCTGTGCAAACGGCCGCTAAGCACGTGAAAAGACGCTCAATACCGTTAGTCGTTAGGGAAATGCAAATCAAAACTGCAATGAGATACCGCTCCATGTCCACTAGGATGGCCGTGATCAAAAAGACAGACAATAACAAGTGTTGGTGAGGATGTGGGGAAATTGAAAGCCTCACACGTGGCTGGTGGGGATGTAAAGGGGTGCAGCCCCTTTGGAAACCAGTCTAGCAGTTCCTCCAAAAGTTGAACATAGCATTACTATGTGACCCAGCAATTCCACTCCTGGGTCTATCCCCAAGAGAACTGAAAACATACATCCACACAAAAACCTGTACACAAATGTTCGTAGCAGCATTCTTCATAATAGCCAAAGGTGGAAGCAACCCAAATGTCCATCAACCGATGGGTGGATAAACAATAAAATGTGGTATACACATACAATGGGATATTATTCTACCATAAGAAGGAGTGAAGCACTGACACGTGCAATGACAGGGGTGAGCCCCGAAAACATTATGCTAAGTGAAAGAAGCCAGCCACAAAAGACCTCACTCTGTATGATTCCATTTACAGGAAATGCCCAGAGCAGGCAAATCCACAGAGACAGAAAGTAGATGAGTGGTTGCCTAAGGCTGGGGGGGTGGGGGAGGGAGTGCCTGCCAAGGGGTTTGGGGTTTCTTTTGGGGTGATGAAAATGTTCTGGAATTAGTGGTGATGGTTGCAGAGCTCTATGAGTATACTGAAAACAATTGAACTGTATATCATAATTGAAAACTATGGTGTGTGAATTATATCTCAATAAAACTGTTATTAAAAAAAATTCTACTAACATCTAGTCCAAGCACCATCGTCCTGCACCTGGACATTGCTGGGGTCTCCTTGGGGCCTCTGCCCACTTCGATCCATGCTCCCCTCAGTGGACAGAGTGGTTTGTTTGAAGTCAGAAACACGTCTTGTGTAAGCCCCCTCCATCTTTCATATCTTCACGCTGACCTTCCTCTCTTGACTCTAGACCTGAGCACATGCTGTTCCATCAGCCTGATGAGCCTTCCCCTGCTGTCTCCCCGGCTAAGTCCTGCCCACTCTCCAGGACTCAGCCAAATGTCACCTCCTCACGGAAGTCATCCAGAAACCCCTGGCCTGGGCCAGGTGCCCCGGCTGACTTGGCCACGGCTCGTGAGTGTTTCCTCATGGAATGTTCGTCTCACTGGTCCGATGCCTGTTTCTCCACTAGACCGAGCTCCCTGCGCTCCGAGGGGAGGCCTGGCTTGTCCCCGGCTGTAACCTCAGTGCCCCCATCGGCGTCTGGCACGTAACAGGTGCTCAATCAACACCTCTAAGTAAGTGGCGCCCCGGGCTTCAGTGCAACACAGGACGCACCAAGAGCCCGCCCTACAGAGGCCGCCGTGTGACATCGGGCAAGACACCACCCGCTCATGCGAGAGCACGCACTGCAGAGTTTGCTGGCCGGGCGGGTGTGAACGTCTAACTCAGTTGGCTTCAACAACTGCTGTGTGACAATACGTGGTTTAGTGAGAGCTTCTCTTTATATGTTTAGAGAAAAAGAATCTAATCTCCCCTGTGAGGGGAGCTTTACATACTTAGCACCACTTGGCAGATGGAGAAAGAGGCTCGGCAAGGTGGAATGTCCTGCTTGAAGTCACACAGCCTGAAGGAGGTGGACCTTCCACTTCATTTCACTCACACATTCATTCATTCACTTCATAAATACACATTTATTATTCAGGTACAAGGTGTTCTGGGCACTGGAGGATACAGTGGAGAAAAGACGAAAGTGGGCCTGACCGCATGGAGCTGACATTCTAGAAGGAAAGGCAAGTAATGGCTCCAGATTATGGTATGTGCTGAGAAAGAAATAAAATATGGTAGTGACCGAGTTGGGTGGGGGTGGAGTTGGCTATTTTATTTGTGCTGGTCAGTGAAGGCCTCATTGAGGAGGCGACATTCACCCGAGACCTGGAGAAGAACACTCCAGGCAGAGGGAACAGCCAGTGCAAAGGCACATGCGTGGTGGATGCTCAAAGAGCATCAAAGGGGCCAGTTCGGCTGGTGTGGAGTAAACAAGGAAGCAGGTGCAGTGAAAGGAGAGGCCAGCAGGGCCGACCATGCAGAGCTCTGTAGGTGGTGGTGAGGATTTGGGTCTGGCTGATGAGGGGGACAAGCATGCTGGACCATGGAACAGAATGTGCAACTTGTATGTGCTATGTAACATTAAACCAAGGGAGTTCCCCACCTGCAGTGATTAAGGGTGAACTTGAGTTCTGTCCTGCGCTTGGCTGAGGAGGATGTTTCCTTGACTCATAATCTGGTGGAGGGACCCAGCGAGGACCACCTGAGACAGGGCCCTCTGAGCAGTTCAGTTCTGCAAATGCTTAGAGGAAACTTCTCCAACCAGGACTTGTGCTGCAACAGGATTCAATGTTAACTGGACATTCCAGAACGGCATCTCCCGGAACATTCGGGAAAGACCACGGAGGTGAACACCAAAAGTTGGACTACAATGGACAGTGAGATTTGCGGAGAGGAGATAGTGACATTGGCCCAGGCAGGGTTTACTGCAAGGGCAAAGGTCAAGAGATGGAAGGAAGCGTGGCGAGCAGAGCAAGTGCTGAGAGAGGGGGCTGGAACTGGGAGGAGAGCCTGGTGGGTCCCGGGACTGGGGGGCGTGACGTTGGGTGGTGGAGTCGGTCCATGGTCACAAAGGACTTAAGTGCGAGCTGAGAAGTGATGGCGTGATGCTCAAAATTTCTCCTCATCCTGAATAGCCTCATAAGTCATTGTCCCTTTATCAGTAACGATAGATTCAGTCACATATAACAGAAAATCCAAATAACAATGACTTACAAGCATGTATTCATATTCTTTTACTTACAGAAAGTTTTGGGGATAAACAGTCCATGGCAATGTGGAAGCTCCATGAAGCCATCAGGGATGACAGACCTTTCCTGTTTCTGCTACACCACGAATGGTCCATCCTCGTGGCTACCTCATGGTCCAAAGTGGGTGCTGAGCACCAGCCATAGTGCCCACACTACAGGTAGCCAGAAGGAGGAAGGGAGTCAGAGCACAAAAGGCACACCTTCCACATGAGCCTGTTCTCTGCCCTGAAATCTCAACTAAGATTTCTGCTGTGACATTGGCCTTTACCTCATCACATTACCTCACTTAGCACAAGGGAGGCTGGGCAAAGTTATCTTCCTTCCAGGGAGCCATGTGCCCAGTTAAACTTGGAGTTCCGTTTCCAAGGAAGAAGAGGAGACTGGATATGAGGTGGGCAACACACAGTCCCTGCTAGACCCCGGGGTTTTGTCTCTTGCAAGATCTTTAAGGGAAATTAGCATAAACGCTCAGAGATGTCCTGAGCTGGCCCCCCCTTGGCTAACTAATTCACCATGACCTTCTCTCCAGCGATTCATCAAGGTCCATTTTGGGCCCAATAAAATGCCAGCTGCTGCAGTCTGGTTGAGGACCGTGGGTTCAAGGCGTTTAGTGTCCTCTTTCTGCAGAGAGGGGCTTTCTAACCGTGCTCACACGACATCCTTCATGGCACCTCAATGCAGATGGTCCCGGCCTCACCACAGTAGCCACGGCTTCTGCTGAGTTCTCTTCTTCCTTCCCCGCTTTCACGATGCCTGTGCCTTTTAAGGGACATTTTGAGGGCCCCGTTTCCAAAGGAAAGTACCTTTTCGCCCTTTGGCGGGGGATGGGAAGGTGGAGGGCTGGGGAGACATGGGCTGGGGACAGGGAGGGCGAGTGAGGAGACAGCTGCTTGGCTTAGAAACATCTTCTCCCAGGATCCCAGATGTTGGAGAGGGAGATGCTGGGTGGGAGAGATGCATACGAACTGTTCTCACACTGCGTTCACGCCTTGAACAGTAGCGTGGTTTGTGCAAATTACTCATTAGGTAAAGTAAGGCCCCAGATTAAGAGATGTAATTGCAGTCGCTGCATCTCTCTGCATGTACAGGCAGAATCCCGATGCTATCTTGGAGCAGGACTCGGCTCTCTTCTGGGAACTGGTGCTTCCCGGTCTCATTGGACCCCTGGCTGGAATTTTCAATGTCACAAAGCCAACATTTTTTTTTGTTTCTCCTCTATTTTCCACGTAGGGAGGATAGACTTCACCTTGGGTGCTTGACACCAGCCCTGTGGGCCAGAAAATGACCACACACAGTGAGGGGAGCCGAGATGCTGGAGAGACGGTCTCCAAGTCCTTCAGAGGCTTCCCAAGAAAGGTTCAAGCTCAAAGGCATTTGATTTGAGAGACTGCAAAGGGACCAGTAATAGGCATGAGTTACCTTGGAAAGGGAGGGAACCCTGGGCGGTGCGAGCAGCAGTGGCGGTTCGTGTACTCCTTCTGCTGGTGGCACTGGACCTGCACTCTGCGCGGTGTGAGAGGTGGCTCAGAGCTAGGCTGCCCGGGTTCAAATCCCTGCTCAGGTTACTCCACCCCTCCTTGCCTCAGTTTCCTCACCTGAAACTAAAGATAGTCCTAGGACATGCCTCACAGGGTTGTTCTGAAGATTAAATGAGTCAGTAATATTCTCAAGCAGTTACAACTGGCGTCTGGCACATGGGTCAAGCCTGGTGCCAGATGCTGCTGGAAATCACAGGTAGAGCCCTGACCTTTGGACACAGTCATGCTTTCAGAATAAAAAAAACCCAAAACCACTGGTTAAACGAGAATGATGAGCCATCTAGCTTTGTGCCCATGGCTGGGAGGGAAGCGAGCTGGGTGAGGGGCACCCGGGCTGTTTTAGCTGCCAGGCACAGATCACATGTTCTTCCCTGGGCCAATCACTTCCACCCGGGCAATGGACTGCTCTGATTGGCCAGCCCTAGGTAATATGGCCACACCCCCACTGAGGGGGTGGAGTCAGCCTCGCCAATCAACGTGAACGACAGTGATGAAGGGGCGGTTCCCAAAAGAAAACCAGGCAAGTGTGACCAGAAGGTGGGGACATGGGTGCTGGGCAGGCTGAAGAGGCACAGAACCACTGCGCTCCCATCCTCCATTGTAACGTTGGTCCTGGATCTGTGTGCAAACGCTGGAGTACTTAGCCAAGAAGGGAGGCCATTTAACCAGGCTCTGATATCCAGATTTAAATATCTGAGGTGTGCAATGTGGAAGAAACCCACCACCCTTTCGTGCAGCTCCAGTCCTCAGGCCAACGGTTGGAGGCTCCATGGAAGGAAGAACTTTCTAACAGTTAACACTGTCTGTAGTGAAACAGGCCGCCTTGCGAAGGAGAGGGCTTTATCATTCTCCAAGTTCAGAGTTTTCAGGGGTATTGCAGACAGGGTTTGTTGTCGTAGGGGAGGCCAGGCGCCTGCAATGTTTTCCGAACATCTCTTACAATTTTATCCTTTTCCCTGTACGCCATCTGTACTATGATTTATTAAATATTTTTCATTTGCATACATTTATGTGTTTTACTTATAGACATATATTTAAAAGAAATATATAGTAGTCAGGGCTTACGAGTAGGGGGTAGGAGGAGTTAGTGTTCAATGAGTACAGAATTTCAGTTTTGAAAGAGAAAAAGTTCTGGAGATGGGTGGTGGTGATAAGTTACTCAACAATGTGAATGTACTTAATGCCATTGAACTGTACACCTAAAAGGGGTTAAAATGGCAAATTTAACATACGTGTATTTCACCACACAAAAAAAATTTTCAACTAAAAAGAGCAGAAAAAAAGAAAGAAACACACACACGCTCACAACTGTCACCATCATAAAATGGAAAATCAGTATCATATCCCTAAAGTAAAAATAAAAGCAATTAAAACAAAATATTTATATTAAATTCTAGCCTAATACTGTGAACTGATCTCTTATTTTTCCAATGAGCATTAGCAAGAGCTATAAAATTGCTTAAATATATTAGCACTGGGCGGCCCCGTGGCTTAGCGGTTGAGTGCGCGTGCTCTGCTGCTGGTGGCCCGGGTTCGGATCCCGGGCGCACACCAACGCACCGCTTCTCCGGCCATGCTGAGGCCGCGTCCCACATACAGCGACTAGAAGGATGTGCAGCTATGACATACAACTGTCTACTGGGGCTTTGGGGGAAAAAAAAAAAGGAGGAGGATTGGCAATAGATGTTAGCTCAGAGCCGGCTTCCTCAGCAAAAAGAGGAGGATTAGCACAGATGTTAGCTCAGGGCTGATCTTCCTCACAAAAAAAAAATATATATATATATATATATATATATTAGCACTAAACTTTGACTTTCTCCTCAACAAAATCAACAAAATTGAAAGAGAATTGAGCTGGGAAGAACCACTTCTTGGTGTAAGTCAATGTTATTCTAGTGCGGTGCCTCCATAGCCCCCGAAGTCATCTTTGAACCCCTAGCAGTTTCTAGAAGTTTCCCTCTGTTTCCAAGGAGGAGCCTGAGGCCATTACGCCGATGTTGGGAGAACTGAGAGACCCCGACATGGGGTCTTTTTTCCCCCTCCATCCCCTTTCCTCCTCTAACCAAATAGCTCAGAGTGGATATGTTTTCATCATGGACGTTTCTATACACTTCAGATTTTATTTGACGAAAGAGATCTGTTGCTTTACACAATTTGTTTGGAAACTATTGGTTTCGATCTGGGATGGTGTTTTCAACTTTAAGATTCCAGGACTCATCTTAATGATGATCATTTGCAAACAAAACACACCATTTCCTTCTCTCTCTCTGTTTTTTTTTTTTTTTTTTTTTTTGCTATGACATTGTTTTCAGACCAGGGTTTCCCTGCCCCAAACCCACTTCCCTTTCCTCTTGTAATTAATCCTATTTTCCTTGGCGAGCCACCCCTCCCCCACTCTCTGTCAGGGTAGTTTGGATGAATCCAGGGCTGTGCAGGTGACCTGGGTCACTCAGAAATCTGTAGCCTGTGACCACAGTGATTGACTAAGGTATGGTCATGTGACCCAATTAGAGTTCATAAAAGCCAGTTCTCAGCTGTCAGCTCCAGTAACTGTAGAAGTGTCCTCTTTCCCCTGCTTTTGCTGAGAAGTTAAGGTGTCGAGCTGGAGCACTGGCAGCCAGCTGACTACAGGAGAACAACATCTGCCTAGACTGCAGCCAAGCCAGGTGAATGAAAGATGGAGAAACAGCCACACGGTGACATCCTCTGCATTTCTGGATCCAGCCATACCTAAAGCAGAAATCCCCACCCCGCTTCAAATTTGTCATCCAATAGAATGAATCCAGCTTGAGTTGGGGTTTCTGTCACTTGCAACCAAAGAACCCTGACTGATACAAGACTCTCTTTCTCATGAAGCCTCTCGTGAGCTACTGTCTGATCACTACATGCTCTCGTAAACAGTAAATACAAATCATCAGACTGGGAAAAGACTCAACTATGATGTCTTTGGTGAGTAGATTTTTTTCCCCTAGACTCCAAGGAAATAGACCAGAGACTGTCATATGTTAATGTCTTGCCATGAGGCACTTTCTCTTCTTCGTGGGTTTAGAATTGTCTAATGTAAAAGCCTCTGTGTGCTGTTCCATGAGACCTACGAAGTGCAAGTCCTCAGGGCCGCCCAAGGTCTGAGGCCCATCCCCAGCTCAGCTCTGCCCTTTTGCAAAACACTGGTCATTTTGTCTCTGAAGATGTGATTCCATTGCTCACGCATCTGGCTGTTGCATCCAAAAACAATATTTTACTTTTAGCTTCAGAGCCCATCTCAACATAAACATCTGAGCTCCTGAATGTTGCTCTAACAGCTTGACAACTCTGTAGGTGTAGAGCTGGCTGCCAGCCAATCCAAATTTTTATGCTTCTTTCTTTTAATATAAACAGGCCTTTGAAGAACTGTGGATTCAGTGAATGAACAAAGGAACTTGTTTACATAAAACATGCAGGGAGAAATTTCCACTGTGCTTCAGCGTATAATTTCAGGCTGTTTTCTGATGGGCCAGCACATTATGGAGGCTGTCCTCCATATGTTGGCCTAATTGTGCACACCAGCCAGTTAGTTTGAGATCTGGAGGTGGGGGCAGGGAGGAGCAGTATTAAATTCTGCTGTGTTGGTTCACAAAGAATGGACTTTTGAGTCCAGGGAAGACCCCTGCCCAGTTATACAAAAGAAAGAAATGGCAAGAGTTTGAAGTCGCAGTGCCTGGTGTTTTGTTGAAAGGAAGGCAAAGGTCTTCCGGGCAAGTCTTCTGAGCCTGCACCCCAATGTGCACCCAAATCTTGTGATTGACGTTAATTTGTAGAAGGTAAAATGAGCAGGAGGTCATTCAGGACAGGGGTTGGGTGGGATGATTAGTGATGATTAATGATGGATTTATGTTATTTGGGGAAAATAAAGGTTGTTTTTTACAGGCTCTTGCTGGGAGCCCTATGAATCATCTCTTGGTTAATGAAAAGGCCTCTCCCATCATTCTACGTGCCGATGACAAACCATCCTAGGGGAGGCCAAGAGTTTTCAGAAAGTGATTTGTGTGATGATGTGAAATCCAGAGAGAGAATGTGCTGGTGGGGAAGGAACAGAGAAGGCGAGAGAGTGGAGTGGGAGTGAGACGGCAGTGGGGGTTGGGGCCCCGAGGGCAGATGGGGGAAGGAAGTGGAAATACACTCTGGGAGAGACATTGGGGCATCCGTGGGAGTGAGCCGGTCTCACACTGTGATGATCAGAAACCCTCCTGCCCCGCCTGGCCTGTTGTTATGGATTATTACTTTTTATCATGGGTTGATGGTTTGGTCAGTAATAAGAATCAGTAAAGCCTACTTACAAGGTAAATAAATTAGCCCTCCTACATGGGGTTAAATTTTATCATTATTTCTTTTGAATGGCTCACAAACTCATACCTCTGGGATGCTACCTTCTGGGACACCAAAATGAAATCACAGAGTTTTTTAAACAGTTAGCATTTCAGCTAAGGCCCCATTTATGCTCCCCCAGCAAACCAGATAAGCAAGGATGATAATTCTAATACAAGCCAACATGTAGTGAACACCTGGGTGCCAAGCACTGTTCTTAGCACTTTACGTGCTTTATCTCGTGTAGTCATTACAACTGTAGGAGATAGGGCCATTGTTAATCCTCTTTTGCAGATGAGGAAACTGAGGCACAAGCAAATTAAGCACCCTGCCCAAGCCAATGCATCTAATGAATGATGGAGGCAGAATTTGAACTTTGGTGGATGTTAAGGCCCCAGGTGACACTGAAAAAAAAAAGAGAGAAAGAGGTAAGAGGTCAAGTCTTTGTTGAATGAAGGGGCATGAGAGAATGTTTCCAGATGAGGGGATGGAGAGTGTTGGATGGGTGGCACAGACACATCACAAGAGATTCAAGCAAGACATACTTTTGAAATCAGAGGAAGGAAAGTGGTACCTTAAGTGTTCTGGGAAACAAAGAGGATACCGACCCTACCTCTTGGCCTGGGAACCTGAATCATGAGAAAAACCAAAAAAAAAGCCTCCACTTGAGAAGGACACCATGTCCTCGGAGAAAGTCAGATTTCCGTGAAGGCTGGTCACTGACGGGACTGCTGGCAGAGTCATTTGAAGATACTGGGGAGGGAGGGAGGTTGTTGATCAAACAGTTGCTTCAAAGATTTTAGGAGGCAGAGAAGAGGATGTGTGAGGGAAAGGATCAGAGGAGGCAAAAATTAGGAGAGAAAGTAAAAAAAAAACATTGTTGACAGGGAGAAAAGAACCAACACACAGATAAAAGGAATCCCTGAAGGAAAATCTGAAGCAAGGGAGCAAAACAAATACTAAAAAACTCTAATTCAAGAAAATTTTCCTAACTCTAAAATAAAAGGGATTTGAAACTATTTATTGAAAGAGCATATTGCATCCTGAGAATAGTGACCCACTGGGACCAACACGAAGGTCAAGTAAAATTACTGGACTTTAAAGAAAAGGAAAATATAAATCTTTTGGACACATGATTAGAATGTGCAGAGGGGAGCAGACGGACTTCAGGCCTGGCTGGACGCATTGTCTTAAATTCTTTCATCAGAACTTGGTGTCTCTGACTTATTAATCTGTCATCTTTGTATCCATCACATGGCTTCAGGTACAGGCAAATTTTCTCCATATGGTGTCTCCAAGAATTTCTCAGGTTGTATATCACAACATAAAATCCAGTGTAAAAAGAATACCTATTGACAATGGCAGTAACAGTTTAAGAATTGCATTTCAGTGCACCACCTTGGAGCTAATCCAGGTAGCCAGCGGATCCGATGCTCTGATTGGCCAGGCACGGGCCACCTGCTCACACCTGGAGACAGCCCAGGAGGCCTCAGTGGGCTGAGAGTGAGAGAGGGGTGGTTTCCCAAGACAAATACAAACTCTGTCCTCAAGAGAAGGAGAAATGGATAAATTGCAGGTAAAACAACTTTTGTCTGCTAAAATTCTTAACCTGCTCTTTCCTGCTCCTGCGTTTCAGTCCATAACCTAGGAGGAGACTCCACGGGTGGTATAGATGAAAGGATGGGTTGGTGTGTGGCTGGAAATAGGATTCTGTACACCATCTCGTTCTCCATAATAAAGAATTTGTCTGGTGCTTGTCCTGGGTTCTTGAGAGGGAACTTCCTGGTGGGTGAACACATCCATGTGCCAGAAGGGTGATGTGTCCTGATTCCACGGCGACTCTGTGTTTGAGACCCCCCCAGAGCTTGCCCTGTGAGTCTCTTCATTTGGCCAGCTCTGATTTGTAGCCTTTATATCAAGACTGTAATTGAGGGGGCCGGCCCCGTGGCTTAGCGGTTAAGTGCACGCGCTCCACTACTGGCGGCCCGGGTTCGGATCCCAGGCGCGCACCGACGCACCACTTCTCCGGCCATGCTGAGGCCGCGTCCCACATACAGCAACTAGAGAGATGTGCAACTATGACATACAACTATCTACTGGGGCTTTGGGGGAAAAAAAGGAGGAAGATTGGCAATAGATGTTAGCTCAGAGCCGGTCTTCCTCAGCAAAAAGAGGAGGATTAGCACGGATGTTAGCTCAGGGCTGATCTTCCTCACAAAAAAAAAAGACTGTAATGGTAAGTATAGTGAGTTCAATGAGTCGTTCTAGTGAATTAATGAACCTGAGTGGGTCATGGGAACCCCAGAATTTGTAGCCAGTTGGTCAGAAGTGCGGGTGCCCTGGGGATCCCCAAACTTGCAGCTGGCGTGTGAAATGAAGGCAGCTTTTGGGGTACAGTGCCCTGAACGTGTGGAGCCTCCATAACTGTGGGTGTTGATGCAGAACTGCACTGCAGTATTGCCCCATCCCTTCCTCCTTCTTTCTGAGGGAGATTCGGGTTGGTACTCGGAAACGAGTCCCCAGGCTTACAAGATCACATGATTCGATCCTTAATCCTACTGTTGTGGAAAGGAGCATGCTGGCAGCAGGCACACCGGGGTCAAGGCCAGGTCTGTCCACTCCCCGGGCAGAGCCACACCTTTTGGCTCTTGGGTCACGCAAGAGCTCACACTGGCTGTCAGTTTCCAACTGTCCCTTCCCCCACCTGGCTAAGGAGCAGTGAGATGGATGGTGGGATCGGAACCCCTCTCCTCTCTACCTTTGCTGGAAACGGGAGGTGGGCAGGCTGGAGGGGGAGGGAGGAGCCTGTGTGAGCTGCAGCCTTGCTCAGCCTCCCCAGGGAGGTGAGAGACAACTGCCTATTAAGATACGGGGAGCCCGGAAATGGATGACAGGTCCCTCCCGAAACCCGGTACCGCTCACACACTACTACCCGTGTCTCAGGGTTTAGGCTGACTTTGACACTCTCTGCTTATCGCCTCACCTCTCCTCCCTCCCTTCTTGGTTTTTCCTTGGACCCTGTCCCAGTTATAAAGAGGAGGTGGTAAATGCCCATCCAGTTTATCAGGGAGTAAAAGGTACTGAGATTCACAACCAAAGGATTATTCTGGAATAACAATCATGCATCAACCTCCCCTCCTGTGCACTCTGTCTTTTTGGAATCTGAGCCTGGCAGGCAGGGCACAGGAGGACAGATCCCCTGAACAGCCCTTGAGAAATTCTGGTCCAGGCTGTTAATCTTGCACAGGCATAAGAAATAACCATACTTCACAGATTTACTTGTACCCTGTCCAGTATACAGATCATTGTAACTAACACATAACATGCCTATGAACCAAAGTACTGGAAACTCAGTCCTGGAAATTCCTCTGAATAGGACTCTTCCCATAACTGAGAAGGCCAACATCATTAGTAGCCCCTTTTCCATTTAGCAGCTAAATGGCAGGTCTGTGGGGATGCTACTGACCTAGGTTTGCTTTTATGGGATGGAAACCTGCTTGGCTCTGCCTCTGGTAAGTTCAGCTTCAAAATATTTGCTCTTAAATGGGTTAACTGTTTTCTCCTGACCACACTGAAGCCGGCAGCAGCTGACGGACTGTTAAACTAAACATGCATTTTCCTAGGAGAGAAACTAATTCATTATGTAGCGGCCGGCGGGTGTGCCAGGCTGGGGCCTGGTGAGGAGCGGGCCAGGCTGGGGTGGGCCTAAGAGACCACGAGGGAGCCAAAGCCCCAGAGAAGCCACAGCCTTGGCCGGTGGCAGAAGAGAGTGAGAAATACCCTGGTTTCTCCCTTCCTCTAGCCTCCAGTGCCCCAACAGTGCTTTCGATTGGCCAAACCTGGCCCAAAGCCTAGTGACAAGGGAGCCTAGGGAAGCAGGGGTCAGGCTCCCCGTGACAAGAGCAGAGCAGGAGACGGGCAGGCAGAGGATCTGAGAACAAATGCACCAGTGACCAGCACAGAGACAGCAGGAGACCATTGACACAATGGCCTTCCTAGAAGCTGGACCTGGATGGGAGGTCTCTCAATATGCACTTCTGAATCCTACTAGTCTGACACAATTCTCCCAGGAGCGCTTCAGTGTCACCCCTTAGAAGAAGCTATTTTTTTTCCAGTTAGGCTGGCCTCGAGGTGGTGTCGGCATATCGCGAATATACGGTCAGTTGTCCAGTCGGTGCATTTCTCTGTCACTCTCTCCTCTGCTCTCTCCTTCAGCTCTGCATACAACTTTGGCTCTCACAATAAATATTTCTTAAGCACCAACTATCAGCTAGGGGTTGTGCTAGACAATGGGGAATACAAATATGGAAACAGCAGGGTCTCCATCTCTCTGGAATCCAGTCAGGAAAGCGGATAGTTAAGATCCAGCTTGATGACATCACAGGGACAAGATGCTTCGAGGAGTCT
Organism: Diceros bicornis minor; assembly: GCF_020826845.1. Lineage (NCBI taxonomy): Eukaryota > Metazoa > Chordata > Mammalia > Perissodactyla > Rhinocerotidae > Diceros > Diceros bicornis. Next base: position 13,572,748 of record NC_080758.1, read on the forward strand.
CCAGAGAGGGACGTGCTTCTCTCTGCCTCAGATAGTCAGGGAACAATGACCAGAGACAGATGCGACAGGTGGGTCCTGAAGCACAGGTAAGAGTTTGCAGGCTGCTCCTGGGATGAGTCTCCATCACATCTTCCCTTCCTCATCTCTCCCTGAAAGACAGTGTGACTTTATGGTCAGAAGCATGGACTTAGGAGACAGACTCTTTTCAGTTCCTGGCTCCCCCACTAGCTGTGTGACCTTTGGAAAATGACCTCAGACAGATCACACGCTCTTCCCAGCCTCAGTTTCTGCATTTACACAGTAGGGATAAGGATAGTACCTACCTTATCCAGCCAATGTGATAGCTAACTGCTGTATCAAATTGTTACTGAACCAAGAGAGCTCGCCTCTTGGTGAGTTAAATAAGACTCTACACCAGCGGAAGTTGTCTCACAAAGTAAAGTGTATTTGCAGCAAATAGGTGGCCATGAGGAATCATTTCCAAAGTCATGGTGTCCCCAAACAAAGGGAAGCAGGAAATTTTATTTCGGTTGGGAAATGAATATTCAAAACGGAGAGGCGGGTATTCGCTTGCACAGGCTCAGCTGGAGAACATGCTTCCATAAAGGAGGCCTAAGCTCCTCCTGGAGAGATCTTTGTATAAAAATAAGGCAAAGGTCATGGGCGTAGCTCTTGTGGTGAGGCTTGGTCAGTTTCAGGATCGCTGGTGGTTACATCTCCTGAACACACAAAAGGAAAAGAAATAACTTGGAAAAACAGTTAATTGCTTCCAAACTCACCTTTGAGTTTCTCGGGCACTAGTCGGTAACAAAATGACCCCTAAATCTAAGGTGGCCAGATTTCAGTTTGCCTAGGACTGAGGGTTTCCCAGGACGCAGGACTTTAGTGTTAAAACCAGCACAGTTCCAGACAAACCAGAACAGATGTCAACCCTACTAAATCTCAGTGGCTAGCATAATAGAAGTTTTTTTCCAGCTCACATGTCTTCTGGGCAGCCACCTTCCATGCAGTGATTCAGGGACCCAGGCTCCTGCCTTTTGGCTCCACCCAGACTAACAGGTTGTTGCTTGGAGGGTTCTCTGGACCAGCCACACATGATTGGTCAATTCTAAGTCACATGGCAGCACCTCACTGCAAGGGAGGCTGGGAAATGTAGTTCTTTAGTTCCACTGGGAGAGAGAGGAACCTGATTTAAGGAGGACACGCTGGTCTCTGCCGGGAGAGTAAATTAGTTGAGGGAATTGAAGCTCTTAGGGCAGGGAGGGGCATGTAGGAATGTCATGCATTATTAGTGGTGTTATCATTGCTCCTCATGTTCGCCCACTCAGAGAGGCCTTCCCTGGCCACCCCAGCAAAGCCAGCCCTCCACCTCCACACACTCTCTATTTAAGGCCATGGTGATCATCTTGACAACGTGAATTTCTTAAGTACGCATTGTTTTCCTGTTTACTACTTGTCCGTCACCCCTCCCCAACTAGAATCTGAGCCCTCTAGAGCCGGAGCCTTGGACGTCTCGTATGCCCGGGTCCAGCTCAGCAAACATCCACTGAAAGAATACAGGGCAGAGAGCGGGCAGGGCCCTTCACACGGACGCCCCTCTCTCCCTGTGCCCCTCATCCCCCCTCTTCCCGGGTCTCACCTCCAGCCTCCATTTCCTGGGAGCCCTGGGGTTTTTGGCGGCTTCGTATATTCCAGACGGACCCAACCTGCCCCTAGTCCAGCCTCTTGCTGCTGTTTCTCGGACAAGCCCTTTATTCCCGCCCACTCCCCACACCCCCTTGTTGAAGAACAAGGTTTGTTTTGCTACCAGTGTGATTAACACACATTCAGTAAACACCTTATGTCACAAATTGTACCAAGCTCCTCTTATTAGAGTCTGTATATGGCTTCTGTATATGGCTTACGTAAATAAAATATTTACGTATCTTGTTTCAGTGGCATATGGCCTGAGTGGCAGAGTAACATGGATCGGGGGGTGACACTTCTCCCAGCATGCCCCTCTGTACATGCCCCTCTCTGCTGCCTCTGGGGTTGTCAGTGCTCCACCCACCCCCATCTAGAAGGCCTATGGCGTTTGGGGTGAGGCCTGTGGGTGGCCCTCCCCAGAGACCCAGGCGCAGGGTTCTGTTGGGACTGGTGGCCAGGATATGAGAGAAGATTCTGGGAGGTGGGACGTGAAGGAAGAAGAGGAGAAGGGGGCGAGTCTGGAGAGACAGGGCTGTGCAGAGGGTGAGACTGGGGTAGCCTTGCTGGCTGTACATACCTCAGGATGAATCCGAGGAAGCATCCTGGTGCAACTCACAGACTCTGAGAAGCAGAGGGGCCCAGGCTCCCTGCCAGCCCTGCCCTTCTGTTTGACAGATGAGGAGACAGCTGGGGTGGGGCTTGATGGTCCAAGGCCACACAGCTCATCGGAGGCAGAGCTGGCACTGGGACGGAAGCATAGGAGGGCTTCAGGGCCAACACAGGAGACCCCACTACAGGCGTGGTTAACTTACAAGGTTCCATCTCTATATGCTTAGCAAAAACAAACACACAGAGAGATGGAAAGAAAGAAACACAGACAAAAAGGAAAAAGAAAAATAACCGTTTTAAACATGAATAGTACACGTGACCTTTTGCACCATCCACGTAGCAGCTAAGATCCTGGATTCTGAAGCCAGACAATCAGGGTTCAACCCCCCAGACATTTGTCTATTTTCTCCATCTGAGAAATGAGGACAATAACAGAACCTCCCTCACAGAGTTGGTGTAATAATGAAATAGGCTGATATGTTTAAAATACTTGGAAAACCTCCTGGCACATAGAAAGAGCTCTGGGTTATACTATTATCATTTTCGCTGTTGTTAAAATCTATACCCATGTGCCTGAAAGAAGGGGAGATGGGAAGCGTGGACTAACTGTTCTTCCGTGATTCAGATCACAAGCATCTTGCTCACCTCTTTAAGTATGATTCTAGTTTTTAAAAATCTAGGGGCCGGCCGGTGACGTAGTGGTTAAGTGTGCACGCTCTGCTTTGCCAGCCCGGGGTTCGCAGGTTCGGATCCGGGTGTGCACTGATGCACTGCTTGTCGAGCCATGCTGTGGCGGCGTCCCATATAAAGTAGAGGAGGATGGCCACGGATCTTAGCCCAGGGCCAGTCTTCCTCAGCAAAAAGAGGAGGATTGGCAACAGAGTCCCTAAATGCCAGCAACTGCACATGTGTACAGAAAATCAGGGCCCCTGTAATTTATGGGTGATTTAGGTGGTTTCACGGTGTTTTCAACTACACCTAGTTTCTGCCTAGAACTTGGTCTTTAGTCCAATACGTTGGCCCCGTCCCTTCAACTCCACTCCTATTGAGAGGGCCTGCAGGCAACTCGGCGCCCAGGGCCCGTGGTGAAGACCTAGGAATGAGGAAGAGGAGAGCAGGGTGGCAGGGAGTAGGAGGCGGGCAAAGAGACGGACACCTGTGGAGACACCTGGCCCTTTTCTGGAAGCTGCTGCAGTGGGGTTGGGTTCCAGGTTGTTCTCTGAGGCAGCCCTGAGCAGAAGGACCATTGCAGTGTCTTATCTCCTTTCCATGATTTTCAGGTGACCTCTCCTTCCTCCCTCAGTCACTTCTGGTATCCCATTCAGAGAAGTCCCACACGCCAGCAAGTGCCACATGGCGAGGCAGCTTCTGCGTTTCTTGTCGTGAGGCTGCTCCAGCGCAGTAACGCGTCACCTGCATCTGCCTCCATCTGCCCTTGCGTCTCTTCCCTTTCTCCTCACCCTCTCTGCCTGGGCCTGCACCTCTAAAATAGGACCGCACTTTAATCCCAGCCTCTGTTTTCTAGAAATCTCAGACTAAGGCACGCCTTCCGGCTCACAGCCTCTCAGCCTCTCAGCAAACTCGGGGCTGGGCTGGCTCCCCAAGTCTTACTGAATCCAAATTGATGACTCTTTGAAACTGGGGACAATCCCGGTAGCCTGACCTGTGTCTGCCTGGCTTCGGCAAAGATCCCGGAGGGGGTCTAACGAACAATTCCCAGGATGCTCTGAAATGCCATTGTGGTGTCTGATCCCGGGCCGGCTTACTCAATCGTGCTGAAGTTACCGATATCCACAGAAAGGCGTGTTCCTTCTCTTCCGTCTTCTCCTCAGTTTGGTCTTTGCGTCTGTGGAAATCACTCCATCCCTCCTGATGAGCAGACATTGTCACATCCTACCCACTCAGCCGAGGGGGGCTCGCAGACTTGTTCTCTGCCCTTAAGAAGATGAACGGTGGGTGTTTCTGGGACCAAACCCTCAGGTTTATTTCGAAAGTCGCCTCAGGCTCTGCTGGGGCTCAGGGGCCGGCCCTCCTCTGGATGCTCAGGGCGCGAAGAGGATTGTGTTCTAAAGATGTTGTATAAGGTCAAGATGGTGCTTGGTTAAAATTATCCTTGAAAGCTCTTCATTGCACCCGGAGAATGTCAGAGCTGGCGTGTGCTCAGACGTGCCCTGTGCTGAGGTTTAGTGCTCTGCAGCTGCTGTCTTGAAATGCTTAATGATTTTGTCTTTGAACTTGGGTTTTGTAAGTGAAGTGCAATGGGGCGATGGAGCATGCTTGGAGCCTCAGTTTATGAGCTTATGAGCAGTCCTGCCTCCTCACCTCCTGGACGGGTCCTCAGGGGCACGCCCCCCCTTCCCTGGAGCCAGGCCCCTCACAGCCTCCCTCCTCCTGACCCCCACTCTGCAGGCTGGGAGGGCCAGGGTGGGGCGTGCCCTTCATGGCCTTGTAGGGAGGGGCCATGGGCTACCCCACCCCACACCGGCAGCTAGAATTCCCTGTATCTTTGCAGTTACTGAGCCGTACATTTTTTTTTTCCCCTAAGCCATTTTGAATTGGGTTTCTGTAGCTTCAAACCAAAAGATTTTTATGGACTCCATAGGCAGCCAGCGCTCTGCCCACCACACCACACCCCCCACATCAAAATCGGATTTCAGGAAATGATTTGATAAAGTTCTTCCAACCAAGTGGCAATAGCTGATAAGTTTTCATGTGTTACCCCCCAAGGAGCATTGCTAGGGATGTAGAAAGTCAAAGAGAGGGAACTTAAAGATGTTTTGGGGGACCCACATCCTTTTTCTATATCAGCAAATTGATACTCAGAGAGGGCAAATGTCTTGCCTAGGGTCGCACAGCAAGTGAGGGCAAGAAGCCAGTGCTCTGGCTGCAGTCACCTTAGACATGCATTTGACGTCCCAATTCCAATATGATCCACCGGTGTGCTCTCTCTCTCAGTTTCTCTATCTCTGTTTCTGCCTCTCTCTGTTTCTGTCTATCTCCGTCTCTGTCTCTCTATGTCTCTCTGTGTCTGTTTCTCTCTCGGTCTATCCCTCTTCATCTCTCTCTTTCTCTTTCAAATATACCATCACATGATGAATGGATAAACAAACTGTGGCATATCCAGACAATGCAATATTATTCGGCCATAAAAAAGAACAAAGTATGGATATGTGCTACAACATGAAGAATCTTAAAAACATTGTGCTAAGTAAAAAGAAGCCAGTCACAACAGGCCATATGTTGTGTGACCGCATTGATATGAAATGTCCAGAACAGGTGCATCCGTAGAGACAGGAGTAGATTAGGGGCTGCCTCGGGAGGGAGAAAGGAGGAACGGAGAGTGCCTGCTGATGGGTGTGGGGCTTATTCTGGGAATGATGAAATGTTCTGGAATTATATAGTGGTGATGGTTGCACCACTTGGCGAATCTTCTAAAATCACTAAGGCCCGTGCACAGGATGTGCATCCTGGACTGTTTTCAAAAGGGTGAATTTTGTGGTGTGTGGATTGTACCTCTCAGTAAAGCAGTTATAACAATACCGTCACCTGACTGCACGCGTGGTCCCTTGTCTGTGTGCACGTAAAGTGACTGTGCAGGTGAAACACACACAACCAGGGACTCTGTCCTCCGGGCTCTTGATGGGGTGTGCAAGGCTGACTTTGACTCTGGAAATGTCCCCCTTAGATCAGTCTCAGTAGCTCATGCCTCAGGTACGACGCCCCACCACTGGCTCACCTGTGCTGGCCAGAAGAGAGCAGAGAATCCTAAACATAAAACTAACCACTGTTAATCCATGCTGGGCAGACCCTGGAGGCTCTGAGCAAGCTTGCTTTCTCTTTTTTCAAACGGGAGATTAGCATTTGTTAGTGGTTAAGACCCCCCAGGACCACCCTGAAACTCTCCCCTTGATAAATTGCAAGGTTGAAAATGCATTTAAAAGGGACCGATTCTGGCTGGGCCATAGTGTTCTCTGAATGCTACTTCTCAGATCCCTCGCCCTGTCTTGAGTGGACTCCTCTCAGCTGCGCATTCCCGGAGGCAATTTCATCTGTTAAGGGAAGCAGGACTGGCCAACGGTGCAGGCCACGCGGCTGTTGCCCCATCCCGGGGCCCAGAACGAGCCTGGAACAGAGGCCTGGACCCTGCTTTTCCCAGTCTGTCTCCGTCCCCCACTCTGCTCAGAGTCTGAAGTCTCACTGAGCTGAATGTGATGCTGCCCTTTAAATATACACAATTTTTCCCACAGTGTGACCAGCCCCTAAAGGCAGTTGACTCCTTCACTGGGACTCAACCAAAAAAAATCCGTGCTTCGCGCCAATGCTGGAGGGAAACGCTGCGTTAGACTCGCTGAGAAACGGTGAATCTGGAGATACCAAACTCCACAGACAACCTTGACCCTGCACCGTTTTGTCTGGTACACCATCCTTAGAATAAACCCTCTCTGGGAGGTCCAGAGGGAGGGGTGGGGCCCCGGATGGCTTCAGTTCTGGAGAACAGCTGTTGAGCACTCCCCGTGCGCCTGCAGCGTTCCGAGTGCTCCGCACACTTAACTCATCAATCCTCAATGTTATTACCCACATTTAACACACGAGGAAACTGAGGCCAATTAAATCACCTGAGATGACACGGTTGGCGGGAGGGGCAGCCGGGCTCTGAACTCCAGGGCCCCTTCTCTTAGCCACTCTGAGTCACTGTGTAAGGTGCAACTTGCGGGCTGGCCTCACAGCTGGAAAGGAGTCATGGCCAGGTGTGAACGCCCCCGCTCCTGCCTCAGGATGCTCGCCCTGGGTACCGGCCTCCTCTGATCAAGGGCCAGCCTCGGCCAAGGGCATGAACCGGAGTGGGAATGTAGTGCTCCCACAGCGCCGGGTGGGGAGAGACCAGAACTTGCACCTATGGCTGGGGGCCATGTACGCTGGCGCCAGCCTTTTGGCGAGTCTAGTGTTGTCTAATAGAGTTGAAGATGCGAAGACCTGACGGCCAGCAAGTGCACTGTTGCTGCAGCCCCAGCAGAAACACATTTCACGTGTGCAGCAGGAGGCATGTCCGAGGACGTCCCGCACAGTGGCTTGGGAATAGCCCCAGTGTGGCGGCAACGGCCCGGGTGTCCATCAGCAGTGGAATGGACCAAGCGATGGGACGCACCCACCCAAAGGCATTCCAGCAAGCGTAGAAGGGAAATTGAAACTACGTGCACCCTACCACTGAGCAGCAGAAGCCAGACGCCAGGATCACATCACCAACAATCCTGCGCACATATGTCCCCAGTCGGGCAACACTGACCTGCTGTGTTTGTTTAGGCCACAAATCTTGGGCAGCATAAAAGCAGAGAAAAACAAGGAAGCTATTGCCTGAGTCAGAATAGTGACGACGTTCAAGAATCGAGGAGGCTGTGATTGGACCAGGAGACACAGAAAGCTTCTGGAAGCATCTGATTGTCTTGATGTGGTGATAGGAGGGGCATCTGAATGTTCACTTGATAATAATCTGTTAATACTAATAACTATGTGTGTAACCGAACCAAGTGGGCTTGCCTCCTGGTGAGTTAAATAAGACTCTACACCAGTGGGACTTGTCTCACAAAGTAAAGTGTATTTGCAGCAGATGGGACGCCATGAGGAATCATTTCCAAAGTCATGGCCTCCCTGAACAAAGGGAAGCAGGAAATTTTATTTCGGTTGGGAATGAATATTCAAAAGGGAGAGGTGGGTATTCGCTTGCACAGGATCAGCTGGAGAACATGCTTCCACATAAGGAGGCCTAAGCGCCTCCTGGAGAGATCTTTGTATAAAAATAAGGCAAAGGTCATGGGCGTAGCTCTTGTGGTGAGGCTTGGTCCCTTTCAGGATCGCTGGTGGTTACATCTCCTGAACACACAAAAGGAAAAGAAACAACTTGGAAAAACAGTTAATTGCTTCCAAACCCACCTTTGAGTTTCTCCAGGCACCTAGTCGGTGACATGTGTTGTACACTTTCCTGGATGTGTGTTGTATGTCACAATTTTTAAAAATGTGAAAAATAATGGTTCCACCAACTCAGTGGTAGAACAGCCTCTTCTACCTCTGTCGCTAATGTCCCACTGACACTCATCCACGTAACCAACCCCGGGTTCAAACTGCAGACAGACTCAAACTGCAGACGGACTCAAACTGCAGACAGACTCAAACTGCAGACGGACTCAAGCGGCTTCATGCTGCTTTGTCAATAGCCGCAGGTTTGTCTGTCCCACCATGTCATCCTAAAGCCACATGACTTCTGCGGAGAAGGGCATTCTGGTCTGTGCCACGCAAGCCTGGCAGAGTGGCCACGGAGGGCAGAGGGATAGAGGGAGCTTCGTCTTCCTATTGTCCCAGGGGTCCCATTCCCCCAGAGCCAGCCGTCCAGCCTCAGTTCTTGACTGCCATGCTTCCTGCTTTGTAAACAAAAATCCAGGGCAATGAAACTTGCTCGGCCCCTAGGGAATGCTGCATTCCTGCAGCCGCCCAGCGGACCCTGCCCCCACGACGGCCCCAAGCTCCCAGGCTGGCTCCGGCCACCCTTAGAATGAGAAGACGACATTGTTTTCTTTTCAGCCTCCAGTGATGAGCCAGGATCTCCCTCCACAGGGGAAGGTGCTGTTTGTTTGGACTTTGGGGTTTCGTTTCGTTTGCTTAGCTATTTGCACTTCTTTCTGGTCTGAGGTTGGGACCAGGTTTGGTACTGATGTCTTGTGTGTGATCTGGGTGGTTGTCCTGTTGGCAAACAGCTTGGCTCCCTGGCCCTGCAGAGAGGACCGCAGGATGGTCTGTGCTGCTCTGGGGGAGCGTTGCCGTTTCTGGCCGGCAGCCACATACCTTTGGTTTGCTTTCACCTGCTTCTCCCCAGGCTCTTGCTGCGATATGATCAGAAGCCTGAAGCAAACAAATAAAAACAATGGATGACCTTGCGGGGTGCCCACTATGTGCTGAGCACCACTCCAGTAAGCATGTTGACCTGCTGAATCCTCACACTCCCCTCCATGGGAGATGCCATTACCATTGCGCCCATTTTATAGGTGAGGACACTGAGGCACAGAGAAGTTAAGCAACTTGTCCAAGGTCACACAACTACTTACTGGCAGAGCTGGGATTTGAACCCCGTTGGCCTGGCTCCAGGGCTTCGCTCTAACCAGGGCTTCCTTCCACTCCTTTGGGGAGATGCTCTTCCCGCCCCAGAGTCGAGGCAGAGTGAGTAGCGGGAAGGCCCAGCCCTGGGAAAGACGCTCTGGGAGTTACGTCTGCAGAGGCCGTTGCTGCCCAGGCGTTCACCTTCACATGGGACCCGCCTCTGCGGAGAAGCAGCCCCTCCTAACAGACCCCGCCACCAGGATCCCCGGACTCATGTTCCACAGCAGGAGCGCCGTGCTGTCTCATCATCTGCTGCTGTCTATGTACCAGGCACGAAGCTGGGCTCTGTGCAGCCGTGCGTAGGACCAGGTACAACGTCTGTCCCCAGGGAGCCGCCCTTTGGGGGCCCGGGCAGAAACTTCAAAATGGAGCTTGTCCTCCCAAGATGTGGCGATTGTTCATTTTTCAAAAATCAGATCAAAATCTGGCCCTGCCTCTAGCTGCTCTGGCAGAAAATGGACTCGCCTTCAATTCAGGGGCTTCTTGCCCACCCGTGGTTTAGGGCAGATTCACGGGGCTGACCTGAATCTGACCAAGAAAACCGCAAAAGGACCCCTGTCCTGGGGCACGAACGGCTGGGCTGTGTCTCTGGCACCAGGTCACCTGGGTCAAGCCCCAGCTCTGTCACTTAGTAGCTGTGTGGCTTTAGGAAACTTACTCCCTCACTCTGTGCCTCAATTTCCTCATCTGTAAAAGGGGAATAATAATTAGTCCCTACTCACAGGGTCATTGTAATGATCAAATCTCTTAATACGTGATTAATACGTGAAACACTGCTTGGCACACAGTAAGCACTCAGTGAACGTCGATGAGGACAATAACAATAGTAATAATAACAGTTGTCATTCCTCCTGCTCTCCACAGCCTCTGTTCCAAGGTCGTGTTGCTGCTGTGCTGGGCGGCAGAAATACCCCTCCGTGCTCTCGTTCCGGCTTTCCACAAACCCCAAACAGAGCCATCTCCCAAGGTGCTGCTCCCATGGACCCCGCGCCCCTTTCTTTGCCATTTGTGGAGATCCCCAGGCCCCACCTCTCTGCCCGCCTCCAGGAATCGCCCTGCAGGGCCTGCTGCTCTCACCCTGTAACCCCCACTCTGGCCTCCACTCCCGCCGGGCGGCACCTGGTTACCGTAATTACTCAACCTTGAAACCCGGACAGAAAGGGGGCTCAGAACTCAGAGGCCTTGTGGGCTGGGAAGCGAACCCAGGGGGACAGAAGGTCCCTTGTCATTCTTCTTTTGTGGAGGGTCCACAGGGGCCATCAAAAAGAGGAAAAAGAGATGAGTCACAAATTCATTTCTTAATCATACCACCCTGTAAATAATCACAACGTAACGTGACAAGTGCTATAATTCATTCGACAAACGTTTCTGGAGCACTTACTATGCATCCAGCACTGTTCTAGGCTCCAGGGGACAGAGCCGAGGGCGTTATCCCTGCCCTCATGGAACATAAATTACACTCAGGGAGAATTACAGAAAGCAAGAGAAAGGCGTAAATATACAGAGAATACAGACGGTGATGAGGCCAGGAAGAGGTATGGAGGCGGGGAGGGAGCCAGGAATGCCCAGGTGGCCTGAGGATCTTTTGCAGTTTCATATGGAGGATTACAGAAGGCCTCATTGAGACCTGAGGGAGGTGAAGGAGTGAGCCTGGAGACCTCTGGAGGAGAAGCGTTGCAGCAGGGGGAACAGCAAGTGCAAAGGTCCAGAGGCAGGAGCGTGCCTGGATGCTGGAGACACAGCAAGGGGTTCAGTGTGGGGGGTGGGGCTCGGAGAGGCAGGTGGGGGGAGGGGGTACTTCTCAGGGGTCCTCGTGGGCCATGGTAGGGCTTTGACTTTCACATGGAGTACGAATGGGAAGTCATTAGAAAATTTTGAGTTTGGGAATGACAGTCCGGTGTATATTTTTAAAAGGTTCCTCTGGCTGCTGGTGAGGGAGCAGAGTGAAGGGAGCAAGGGAGGGATCGGGGACACCAACGGGGAGGCTCCTGACGTGGTGCTGGCCGCTTGACCAGGGTCGTGGCGGGGGGGTGAGGAGTGGTCCTGAGGTGAGCTGGGCGATGGAGGTGCACAGAAGGTGCGAGTGAGCGCGCGCGCCTGGGGGCTTGGAGAAGCCTTTTGACCCCATGTTGAAGGAGGAGGAGGGGTTCACCAGGAAGCCTGGACGAAGGTGGGCGAGGCAAAGAGGCCTGAACACGCATGGAGTCGTGGCCCTCGGGGCTCTGCTGGCCCCAGATGAAGCCTCATGGGGACCAGGCACCAGCCTGTGCCTTGTGCCTCTGTCTGCTCCTCCCTCCGTGACAGGGTGGGCTGGGGCATCGCTGTGATTAGTTCTCTGCCCTTGTCTCCTGCTTAATCTCCCTCCTCTCTCTCTCCTCCAGCCACACCAGCCTCCTCTCTCTAGTCACTCCCCACAAGCTTCTCCTGCCTCAGGGCCTTTGCTGTTCCCTCTGTTGGTGAGTTTCCCCTGGTTCCTCATCCCCGCCCCCTCACTCCATCCCCCTGCATTCATTTCTTTACAGCACCTCCCACTGCCTGGAATTATTGCGTATATTTATCAGCCTCTTGGTTTAACTGTCCCCCTGACCAGAATGTAAACCTCATGTGAGAAAGGGCTCTGTCTGCCTCATTCAACTCTAACGCCCAGCCCGTGGCACAGGGCAGGTGCTCTGAAAACACTTGTGGGATGAACGGATGAAGTGCTTACTGATCAATAAATGAGGATACTGCAGTTACACGACCAGCAATCTCCGGCCCTCCTGGCGCTCTGTGTGAGGGAAGGTGGGGGGCAGGCTGGGCTGGGCGCAGAGGGAGAGGCAGGTAGTGAATATGGAAACAAATAAACCTTGTTTGTCTGAGCTTGGCATCAAGCTGGCACATTGATTTGCAGCCTCTGCCGTCAGGTAAAGAGCTGATCTTTGAGGGGGTCCCCCGGGCATCCGTGTGTGGGAGTGGGCGTCCCTCTGGCGAGGAGCCCTTCCTATACCCCGGAGCGCACCCTGTTGGGGGTCGCCTCGGCACACGAGGAGAGAGTCCTGCCCTTCATCTCTTTATACCGTGCCACGCTGCGACCAGAGGTGGGAGGAGGTCAGCGGACCCAGGCTGACGGGGAGACGACACCAGGTTGTCTTCACGCGTGGACTCCTGACATTCTAAGAAATTCTGGAAAATCACGAGAACTTAATCAGTTTCCTCATGTCTCGGGGCCCGGCAGGATCAAGTGGAGTGTCCCCCGGGCTGGCCTCGCCTGCGCAGAGGGACGGGGGTGTCTTCACCTGTAGCCGGCAGCTGGCTCGCTCCCCCAGGCCACTTCCCGGCAGCGAGCAGGGCTTTGCTTCCTGACTATTATTGGTGTCATAAAACCACCGAATAGGGTCTACTGCAGCCGCACCTGGAGGAATCGGTCATCGCCACAGCTCCCGGCAGCCTCTGCGGACCATTAGCCGACCTTGGCTTTTCTTCCATTGATTAAGGGCACGGCCTGCCACAGGCTGACGGGGCCCCACGGGCTCCTGCCTCCTTGCTCAGCACCGGGTGGGAGCAGGCCCTCTGGCTGGTGGATGCTTGAGGGTGGACTCAGGCAGGACTCAGGCAGGAGGGGCGCAGCAGCAGGTGTGAGGGCCCAGAGAGGCCTGCTCAGACCTGGGGGGCAAGTCCTGGGTCCTGGAGACTCCTTTTTCTTCGTTTCCCAGAGGAACAAAACTGACCATGCTCGAAGGACTCAGAAGTCGCTGATCTGGTCCCCCATAGGTCTTCAACTGTGCTGGCATTTGGGTTTGCTGGATTGGAGAGGGCTTCCTGGAGGAGGTGGCCAGGAAGCCTGTCCTTGAAGGATTCCCTGTTGGACTTCAGAGAGAGGGAAGATGCAGGGGAAGCATTCCAGGCACGGGACGGGAAAATAGGGATGCTTGGAGGGCAGAACGTGAGGTGGGGGTCCGATCTGGAGCGGGAGGCAGGCACAGAGCACATCACGAGCGGCTTCAATACCAGGCTAGAGACTCTAGTTTTAATTTTTCCCCTTAACTGTGGATTCGATGCTGCACATCCAGCTCCTCCCGAGGCCGGGGAGGCAGCCCCAGGCAGGGAGTGTCAGAGCAGGACACTGTGGCCCTGGAGGGCACACACCCCCCCAAAGGAGGCTGCCACCGGTGTGCATAGTCACTACCCAGGGAGGCCGGCCTGCTGTTGCCAGGTGCTGGGTCTTTGCAAAGGAAGCCAGAGATCTGGATTTTCACAAGAGAACACAAAACCTTGAATAGACAGGCTCCTGCATGGGCAGCCTCTGCCTGGGCATCTCAAGCAGGTGAAGATTCTGTCAGCAGGGAATGGAGGGGTTGGAGTCCCTGGCATAATCATGCCTGACCCTGGTCAAATTCCTCAGCAGACATCTGCGTGGGACTCGGGGGTGGTGTGGAAGGCAGCAGGGCCCATGGCTTCCTGGACGTGCCTGGTTTCCCGCAGCCTCTCTGCAGGGGGCCACAGCATCTGGAACCACTTGCTGAGCCTCCGTTCCCATATCTCTGAGAGCGAGGGAGTCAGACTCTGTTCGACCTTGGCTGTGACCTTGGGTGCACCAGGAGAGAGGGGCCGAGCCCTCCATCCTGTGGCCTCTGCTCTGACCCGTTGGCCACTCTGGTAACTCTGCCCAGGCAAGGGCTGCTCTGGCTACAGCCCAGGACCCCCGCCCTGCCCCCCAGTGGTGCATAGATTAGCATATATTATCTAATCAAGAATAAAGCCACACCGCCTGCCCTTCCCTGGGGACGGGGGAGGCTCTGAGACAGCAGCTGGGAGACTTTTCTGACTTAGAAATCTTCTCAGAGATTTGGAACCCTGAGTGGATGGAAAGAGAACTTGCCAAGGGGTGTGCTGGTGGGTGGGTGTGTGGAAGGACCCAGCCAGGACCCCCTGCAGGGACTGGGAGGCCCCGAGTGAAACTTAGCACGTCTGTTTTTGTTTTTGAGGAAGATGGGCCCTGCACTAACATCTGTTGCCAATCTTCGTCTTCTTTCTCCCCAAAGCTCCAGTACATAGTTGTATATCTTAGTTGTAGGTCCTTCTAGTTCTTCTATGTGGGACGCCACCTCAGCATGGCTTGATAAGCGGCCCCGGGGCCGCCCCCCAAGCCCTACTCTTGATTCCTGCCTCCCTCCCTCCTGTTTTCTCTCTGGAGGGAATGGGGGCTCTGTCTGGGAGTGAGTGGAGGGGGCAGGAACATGGGGACACTTCAGGGAAGGCCAGGCCTCCTGGGGTGCAGCGATGGGGGTTGGGGACAACCGGCCTCGGGCTCTGCTCCTGGTGGGGGAAGTGGGAGTAAAAGAAGGAGAAAGTGTCACAGGGCCACAGCCAGGGGGGCTGTCCAGTGTGTCAGCAGAGGCAGGTGGTCCCTGGGGTTCTCTAGGACCCGCATGGTGGTGGCTAATGTCAGCCCTCAGCGGGGAGAAAGGGGAACAGAGACCTGACTGAGAAAGGTGTCAGAACTGAGACGAGAAGGGGCAGACCTGGGGAAGCCTCAGGGGTGGACGTCCAAGGCAGCGGCCGGGGTCTGAGTGTGGACCTGTGTGATGGTAACGCCCACGCCACCGAGAACTAAGTGTGTCCAGCACTCTGGTCAAGTGCTTTGTGGGAACAAAAGCCTTTTATTCTCCCCTGGATCCTCTGAACTGGGTGGTTTTGTCACGCCTGCGATGCCGATGAGGCGGCTGAGATGCCAAGCAGTTTGCCCAGCACGTGGAGCTCGTAGCGTTGGAGCCAGGGCGGCCCGGCGTCTGCTCTCGTCCCCCGGCTCTCCCCGCTCGGGCTGCCCGCCTGGGGGAGCTCAGTCAGCTCAGACCGTGGCCCACCGTCTGAAAGGGGCCTTCACAGAGAAGGAGGTTGAAGGGGAACCTGGCAAACACCATCCGGGTGGCTCTAGTTCTTCTAGACACAAGCTCCCGGGGCGGTTTTATGGGAATCTCTCCCCTCTTCCATGCCCCTCTCCTCCCCTCCCAAGTCTGGGACAGAACTCCGTCCCTGCTCTGCATTTCTGGATCGCCAGGAAGCCGGTGTTGTCTCTGACCAGAGCAGCTACCACACACACATAGTCACACACACGCTCACACACACTCATAGCCACACATGCACACACTTGCAAACACACACACTCTCTTACACACATACTCATGCACATGCACTTATAAAACACACACACTCACCCCCACACTTTCAAACACACTTATACACATACACTCATACACTTTCTTACACACATACACATACTCATGCTCTTATAAAACACACACACACTCACACACACTCGTGCCACCAAACCTCCTCCTCAGATGCCATATCCTCGCCTTTGCTGAAGTCAACGTCATTCCAATCCACAAGACACAATTCACTGCACACGAACACACACCCACATATGCAGCCCCACCCATCAGCAAGCACACAAACGCACCCACCTGTCGTCCCATGCACAAGCACAAGTCATCCCCGGTTATTCTTTCTCAACACAAACACACGCTCGTGCATCTCCCGGGCTCCCGGCTCTTCTGTGCAGGGCCCCTGTCAGGCGCCCTGGGGGCCGAGGAGGATCATCCAGCGTGTGGGGCCCTGGGTTGGGGGGGGTGCTGCCAGGACAGGGCGGAGGTAAGCCAGGGCCTGAAGGATGAAAAGGAATTTGCCTGGAAAGTTGGGAAGACCAGTGATTCATTCATTCATTTTTGCTTTAAATTCTCCCTTTGTTTGTTTGTTTGTGAATTATCTGTTTCCTCCAGCAGAAGAGAATCTCCCCACCTGCAGGATTTTCGTTTGTTCTTTGCTTTGTCTCCGTGACTTGAACAGGATCTGACATGCATCCGAGCTCTTAATAAATCCTGTTGAATGAATGAATGCACACGTGAAGGATTCACACCCTAAAGGATTCTGATGGGGGTGATTCGGCTCATATTTGACGTGAGGGATTGTTTCACAGTGTCCACAAGGAATAAGGATCTTTCTACCCCTTGACAGAGAAGAGGATGAAATTAGTGCTTTTTTTCAGCTGGAGAGAGTGGCTTAGAACAAGTGAGATAGGCAGAGCTGAGGTTTGAAAACCTGCTTGGTATTTCAGAGTTATGGAGAGGGGAGAGGGGGGAGAAGGCAGGAGGAAGTGGGGAGGAGAAACACAGGGAGGGAGAGAGGCAGGAGGGGTGGGGAGGGAGGGAGACAGGGAGAAACTCAAGAGCCCTGAGACCTGGGTCTCTGAGAACTGAGGCTGGGCCGTGAGGCCTGCTTTCTGGACGTCAGCTGAAAGTGAACGGGCCCGGAGGACAGGAGGGAGGATGGGCATGTGCGAGGCTCTACGCTTCAGGTGTGCATGGACTCAGGCTGGACTAGAGCGGCGTTTCCCAGAGTGTCATCCGGGGGTGGACTTCAGGTGGTTCCCAGATGCACACTTTTAATTTTATTAACTGTTTATCAGAAATAAAAGAACCATTAATAATGTCATGACTGTTATTCCCCAGGATGAGGTTAACTCCTGCGAGCCCGCCACTGTCAAGCTGGAGACATATCTAATCAGGGGCAGGTGAGACGCAGGGAAGCAGCACGGGGCTGGGGTGTGAATGCCGCCGTTGGGGAAACACGGACCCAGGTGACGTGGCAGGCAGCCTCGGGCTCCGTGGTTTAAGGTATGACAGGACCTGGGTATCAGGCCAGTGGGTGAGCTAACTTAAGAGGAGGCCCCATGGGGCTCCCTGCACCTCTCATGGCGCTGCTCTCCCGAAGAGGAAGGTGATCTTATAAGGTCTTACTGGAGGGCGAGGCCGCGCCTCCCTCCTCATGAAGCCAAGCGGCACCTTGAGTGGATGAGAACAATTCTGATTGGCAAATGCTTTAGACTCCAAATAAGGCAGACTCTGAGCCTTTGCACTGGCTGATCTTGCCTTCTGGATACTCTTCCCTGCATGGTTCATGTGGCTGCTCCTTCTCATTCAGGTCCCCGCTCACATGTCACCTGCTTGGAACAGTTTCCTGGCATGCCCTGTGCGCCATACGCCTACCCACACTTGCCGCTCTCTCACCCATGGTTGCGTCTTGTTTTCTTGGCTGGAATCATCTTGTTTATTTGTCAATGTGTCAAGTGTCCGTCTCCCCCATTATGTTTAGCTCCACGAGGGAGGGACGGCGTCTGGGGTGTTCATTGCTGGTACCTAGTAGGGACTCTGGCGTTTGCTAATGATTGAATGAATGGCCATGCATATTTGATTATCTGCCACTATCTCTTAAGCAGGCTTTTTGTTACACATTCAAGACATGCCAGGGTTGTCCCTTCTTCTTTCTTCCAGGGCAGACCTGTAGGCTTTTGTACTATAACCAGAGCTGGCATCAGCGTGCTTTAGTCATAGCCAGTGGAGGGCCAGGCGGTGGAGCAGAACATTATTTAACCAGAATCTGTGCCCATGGTCCCTGGGGAGTCATCAGAGGCTCCCACACATCTGGCTCTGTGTGGGGGGTCCTGGTCGGCCAGGCCCTCGGTGGCAGAAGGGAAGGCCTGGTCCCCGTGGATGCCTGGCCGATTTTCTCTCAGTGTTTGCCCTCACGGAAAGGCTTTGCAAAGACAAAAGCTTCGAGGCCCGGGCCTGCTGCCCATCAAGGTCGCCAGGTTGGCGTGTCTCCACAGAGACCACAGAGGCACATCTGTTTCCTCTCACTTCCCAGGGACGGTGTCTGCTCTGAATCTGCTGTGCCGGGGCCTGGAGCCTCCTCCGGGTGAGCACTTCCCACATCCCTCCCGACCCCCAGGCGGAAACCCAGACTGGGTCCCCTGCCCACGGGAGGACGAGAAGGAGGGCCGCCTCTGCTCTCCCCAGGAGACAGACAGCTTGGGAGACAGGGCAGAGATGGGGCTGGATGCAGAGGGGACCCCGAGGGACCCCTGTGGCCACAGCTCCTGGGAGCCCGTGGGGTGGGGGGCACCAGCATGAACAGCTGTTGCCGGTTCAGGCCTGTCCCAGGAGGAAGCAGCGGCTTCTGTCGGGATCAGTCTTGGGGTCCTCTGGCCCCGGCACCCGATGCCTCGCTGCTCGCTGCAGCTCTCAGACCCCGG
This sequence comes from Diceros bicornis minor, assembly GCF_020826845.1. Lineage (NCBI taxonomy): Eukaryota > Metazoa > Chordata > Mammalia > Perissodactyla > Rhinocerotidae > Diceros > Diceros bicornis. The sequence continues at coordinate 13,591,259 of NC_080758.1, forward strand.
TCAGCCGCTCTTTCTCTCTGTCTTTCCCTTGCTCTCTCTGGAACTCTCTCTCTTCCCAGTTCTCTCTCTTTTTCTGTCTCTTTCAGTCTGGCTCCCTCTGTGCACTTCTCCATCTCTCCGTGTCCCTCTACGTCTCTCGGCATGTGTCTCTGTCTTGTTTCTGTCTCCTTGGCACCACAGATAAGCACAGACAGGGGTCAGTGTCTCAGGAGCTAGAGGAAAAGCCGGTAGAAATAGTCAAATTGTGCCCAGCCCCTTCTCCTGCTCCGTGGCTGGCGTTGACCCTAGTTGACCCCTTGAGCCCCTTACCCCCGCCCAGTCAGATTGTCCCCCTCCTGGGATCTGTCTCCTCCCTCTCCCCATGTGGCTGGGAGGACCATTTGCCAGCGGGGAACATCTTATGGGAGGAGTCTCAAGTCCATTTCCAAGGACCCCTGCAGACAGGAAGTGACCTACTGGACCGTCCGCACATCTCTACCTCTCTGAGCCTCACTTCCGCCATCAGAAAATTGTGTCTAATTATCGTGGCCCAGATCACAGGAGTGTAGAGAGAAATAAGTCAGAAAAGATGTATGAACATTCTTTACAAACCACAGCAGGAGCATCAACCGTAGTGCCATCAAGGGCCGGGCCAGTAATATAAACGAGCAGAGAGGGAAGTGGGCCAGTACACAGGGCAACAGGGAGGGGTGGGGACTGTGGCAAACCAGAGAGCCCAGGCTGTAGGGGTCCCACTACCTAGCTCCAGTAAATTGTCACTCTGCAGGCCCAAGGACCCAACATGGCCAAATCTTCAGATGCTTATAGAGATGCTAAAAGACAGATTTTTATTTAAATTTTTCATGCTGACAGTTCCATCCTGTTGACAGAGTTTGGTTTCATCGCCATCAGCCTGAGTCCCCCGAAATCAAGCTTAGGCTGATGTCTCCCCAGGGAGAGCATTGGAACCTCCATTTCCCCGCAGAGCTGGGTTATCTGCAGGGCACACGGCGATGCTAGAACTGTGGCTTGAACCTCTGCCTACAACCAGGGCCAGCAGAGTCTTATGTTTTGAGTCCCAGAGTGACTCCCCCAGCTGCCTGGCCACTGCCGGCCCCCTGGATCCTCCAGCAAGTGAGGGGTTCACGGTGGAAGCAAAGGGAGGAGGGTCGTTAGGACCTGCTCCAGAGCCACGGCCAATGTCCACTAACTACTGGGGCTAATCCACGCCAGCTCCACACCGGCCAGGCAGAATGGGAAGGGGGCATGCATGAGCCGGGGATCTGAGCTTGAACTGCAAATGTCCTTCTTTACTGTCCCTTACAGCGTGTGTGACAATATTCCTGCAGCCACTGCCCACCAGCTGCCATGGTGAGAGAATCCTTGGATGACTCTTGGTGCCCAGGCTGGGGACCCTCTGTATGGACGGGGGTGTGGATCCTTGGTTTGCTGAGCTGGCCTTTCTGACACTCCCGTCTGAGGAAGGAGGGTGGGTTTCAAGAGGTGGCCCCTAAAGGCAGAGTCCTTGCTGCCCCTCCTTGGCAGCTCAGACCCTATTTTCAAGGCCCCTCTGGTGCCCCTCCTCCGAGAAGCCTTCCTTGATGTCCAGGGAAGCACGGCTGATGTCCAGGTCATCCAAAGTCTTCCAGCTCTTCTAGGCTGTGCTCCTAAGAGAGACAGGAGGGGGGAAATGACAGAGACAGAGACAAAGGACACACTCCATACTCGAGAGACAAAGAACCAAGATGGAAGGCTGTTCACAGGTGCTCAAAAACATCCACACAGCTCTGTGTTGTAGCTCTAATTATAGCAGCAAAAGCTTGGAACCAAACTACGCGACGTCTCCATCAGTGAGAAGTGGTCGAATACAGCACGATATGGCCACACGGTGAACTAGTGTCCACCATCGACAGAACGAGGCAGCTCTACGTGTGGGAGAAGAAACGGTCTCCAGACTGAGGTTAGTGCAGACAGCGTGCCGCAGAGCAGTGTGTTCAAGATGCTCCCGTTGGAACCGAAATGGGCCGTGCTCACTCTTCACAGATGAACCGGGCGCCACACTCTGACCTCGACACTGAAGACGCAGCAAGGAAAGCAATAGGCAGGTCCCCGTCCTCATGGAGCTGTTAGCGATCTTTTTCTTTTCTTTCCTTCTTTCCTTCCCTTTCTCTGTCTGTCCGCCTGTCTTTCTCCTTTTTTTTTTTTTTTTTTTTGCATAGATGCTGTATATGAGGTGACAATCTCCAGAAGGCCACCCGAGAAACTGGTCCCAGCTGTTCAGGTTGCATCTGGGGACGGGAGCCGGGAAGACTGGGAAACAGGATGGAAGGGGACTCCCTTCTCCCAGCCTGCCCTTCTGTATCATTGTTTCCCTTGTGTGTCTTCCCTACCGAACATTAGTTTCAGTAGAGGACTCCAGAACTTCAGCTCTAGATCCCTCGAAACACACAAGGAGGGCGTGTGCCTTCTGAACGCCACGCTCTCGCCCGCTCCCAGACCAGCCCAAGGGGTCCTCTGCCCTCGTGTGCTGGATTACGCTGACAGCCACTGAACCCACTGGGTGTGTCCCAGACTATGTGTTAACACACTGAGTCCTCTCAGCAGCTCCAGGCACGAAGTACTAAGACTGTTCCCATAACACAGACGGGGAAAGTGATGTATCATCATTTATAACTTTTCCAGTTTTGTAAAATGTTCAGGTTATACATACCCCAGAACTTAGTGGCATAAGACAACAATGACATTTATTCTGCTCGTGCGTCTGCGATTTGGGCAGGCCTGGGCAGGGTCGGCTTGTCCCTGCTCCGCTCGGCATTGCTAGGTGGCGGAGGAATCATCAGAAGGCTCCCACGCTCGTGGTGATGCTGAGGCCAAGAGCTGGGGCTCCTCCATCAAGTCTCTCTCTGTGCTGTCTCGCATGGTGTCTCCAGCATAGCTTCGGGGTAGCCGAACTGCTGACGTGGTGGTTCAGTGCTCCCAAGGCACAAGTGCAAAGAGAAAGAGAGAGAGAGAGAGACAGAGACAGAGGTGGTACAGGCAGCGTCTGTACCACCTTTCTTGACCAAGCTTTGGGAATCTGCAACATCCCCTCCACCACATTTTATCACCGAGGACGACTCATTCATAGTCAATGGAAGGGGAATTCAACTCTACTTCTACTGGAAGGAGCATTAAAGAATTTGCAGGCACATTTTAAAACCAAGACACATAGCAAGACAATGGTTGTAGGATTTGAACCCAGACAATCAGGCTCCGGAACATACGCTCCTGGCCGCCCTGCTCCACCTCTCCATTGTCTTCTCTTTTAGGGAAAAAGGCTGCACTCAGGCCCAAGCACATAACAGGTGTTTAATAAATGTTTGTTGATTATATTGCACGGACTGTGAACTCCACAGGCCCAAGGACCGGAAATGATCCTCGCTCTCATCTCCAGAGCTCGGGGGCAAGCAAGAAACTTCCAGGGACCACTGGTTAGAATTGCTAAAGAGGTCACCGAGATGCATCTGCCGGGACACAGCTCTGATGAGGGAAGAGCCCGCTTCCCTGGGCAGTGTTTCCATGGTAACCAGCAGAGGCCCTGGCTTCACCAGGGTCCGCATTGCATCTGAGGGCTACTGGACACCAGGCACCCTCCTTCTGCAGACTGCTTCCTAGGAACAAAACTAGCCAATTCACAGGAAAGCGAGGACAGTTGCCATCTTGATACCAGTGACAGGACCTGTTATTCTGGCAGAAGCGAGACAACGGGGTAGGCTTAGGGCCAGAAGGGAGCGGCCTCCGATTCTTGTTGAAACGCATGGGATTAAAGAGAACAGCCGAGCATGTCCTTGGAGATCATCTAGTCCCGAATTAGCAAATAAGTTTCATTCGTTCATTGATTCACTCTACAAACTTCCACGGAGGATCTGCTCTGGGCCAGGAGGTCTTCCGGGAGCTGAGCTGCGAACAAAGGATCTGCCCTTGCGGGGCTGACGATAAACAGAATACACCAGAAGGGAATCATTGCATCAGCTGGTGGAAGCACTATGGGGAACATAAAGCTGGGCAGGGGGACAGGAGGGTGGGAGAGCGGGGACAGGCCTTGTTGAGATGGTGGCAAGCGAGCGAGGACCCGACAGAGGGCAGGGAGGAGTCCTTTGGCTCACCTGCCACCTCTTACTCTTAGTTTTGGGGACGATGGGACAACTGTGCACGCTGCAATGCGCGGCCTGTGGGAGGGTCATAAACTCCACTCTGCGGACTCAGGTGTGGCCGTGTGACTTGCTGTGGCCAGCAGAGTGAGTGGAAGTGCCACACGCTGCTTCCCATCAGAAGCTTTGAGAGTGCCGTGCATGAGCGCCCGCCTCGGGAGATGCTCCTGACAGAGCAGGGCTTCCCAGCCGAGGATGATATGGTCTCCAGGGGACACCTGATGATGTTGTGGACATTTTTGTTGCCACGACTTGTGGGGAGGGTGCTGTCGCACCTAGGGGTTGTATTCTTTTGCTAGGGCTGTTGTAACAAAGTACCACAAAGTGAGTGGCTTAAACAACAGATGTTTACTGTCTCACAGTTCTGGAGGCTGGAAGCCCGAGATCCAGGTGTCAGCAGGTTTGGTTCCTTCGGAGGCCGTGAGGAACAGCCTGCTCCAGCCTCGCCCCTGGCTTCTGGTGGTTTGCTGGCATCTTTGGTGTTCCTCTGCCTGTAGACCCATCACCCCATCTCTGTCTTCATCTTCACATAGCGCTCTCCCTGTGTGTTTGTCTGCCTCCAGAGTTCCCCTTTTTTAATGGATACCCGTGATTCTGGATTCGGGGCCCACCCTGCTCCAGTATGACTTCGTCTCAACTAATTACATCTGTAACAACCCTATTTCCAAATAAGGTCACATTCTCCGGCCCTGGGAGTTAGGACTTCAACACACAAATTTTGGGGAGATACCATTCAACCCATAACATAGGTGAGGCCAGAGATGCTGATAAACATCCTGCAATGCACAGGACAGCCCCCCACAACAGAGAAGTATCCCACCCAAAACGTCAACACTACTGAGGTTGAGACCTTGTGATGAGCCTGGAGTCCCAGAGAGCAGGTGACCCAAAGCAGAACGGCCGCCCACCTGGGGAGGACCTGCAGCCCGAGGAAAAATATAGCTTTTGCGGTTGTGAGCCATGGAAACATCTTGTCCGTTTGTCATGCAGCATAATCTGGCCCATTGGGACTGACACAAGCTGCCTGGAGCCGCTTGGCTGGATTCGGAACCCAGCCCAACCACAGCAGGATGGAATGCCGTGATCGTCTAGTGATGTCTGCCCTGGAGCAGGAAGGGAAAGTGACCCCAAAGCCCTCGTATTTACTGCTTCTGACCTAACCCATCCACTCAGAATACTGCTTTGTACAAAGTCACACGACTCACAAACTGGCGTCAGCACAGGGCCTTGGCACATAGTAAGTGTTCCCGAAGTATTTGCTGGCAAATGAATCACTGGTAAGATTGGCACGCCTCCAGTTATCTTTCAACGCTCCTGGGTCACATTCCCACAGATTGTCATGCTCCCAAAATGTCTTAAATGCTGGGACCAAGAACAGCCCAAGCCACCAATTCTACTTTTCCCATATCAACAATCACTCAAGGCCTCGTCTAAGAGGATGGAACGTAAGGTGTAAAGTGTTACTTTTCTCTGGGGTAATTTTCTTCATCTGGAAATTCAAGATGAGGTTCTAATGGTGGCATTTCAGGCAGCAATGATGAAATGGGGAAGGTTCTGGAGAAAGGGGGAGGATGTGCTCTTGTCGATGCTGGAGTCACTACCAGCAGTTGGAGGCTCTTTACGGCGTTAGGTCACCAGGGCCTGAATGCACATCAGTAAGAGAGGGTGCAGTCATCTGTGCACGGTCAGGGGGCATTATCAGGAAGGATCCACGCTCTGCATGTTTGGAGCAGGGTCTTAAAAGAAGCAAGTAAATGGTGCAAGGAGCCCAGCCCAGTGTGAGTCTTACAGAGCAGAGGAGGGGCGTTATCTCTGTGTGTCACCTTTGATGAAAGCTCTGGGCTAGACCAGTGCTCTGCAGGAGATGGCATCTTGAAGGAGGTATTTGTCAGGATTCTTTCGGCTGCAAGTGACAGAAACGCAAATCAAATAGACTGAAGTGAAAGAGGCGTATATTAACTTATGTAAATGAAGGCTTGAGGTGTTTGTGGCTTCAGGTACAGCTGGATCCAGGGTTTAAGCGACCTGGATTCTGTATCCTGGAAACATGGATCTATTTCTCTCCATCTCTCAGCTCTGATTTCCTTTATGTTGGCTTGATTTTCAGCTGGCAGTGATGGAAGAGATGATGAGCAGCAACCTCAGGCCTTTATCCTGCCCTCACGGCTACTCTTGTAGCAAGAGAGGCCTCTTTGCCAGTTGTGCCAGCAAAGATCCCAGGATCAGCTCTAACTGGACCGACTCAGGTCGTGTAACCACCCCACCAACCAGTGACTGAGGCTGGACAATGGACGGGCCAGGCCTGGGTCACATGCCCATCCCTGGATCCAGGGGTGAAGACAGCCCCACTCAAAGCACATGCGCTGAGCATGGGGGAGAGGCGGTCCCATAAAGAACCAGGGTGCCGTCACCAGAAGATGGAGCAGTAGTCACTGACGATCAGAAAGACCCAACATTCACAACACAGACTGAGGACCCCATTGCAAAAACTCCCCCTGTTAGTACGAGAGCCCCTGGGGGCAACCCTCTCCTTGCCAATGAAATGTGATTTGAATTCATTTCTCACATCAAATACGTCGAGACAGTGCGTGACTCGTTAAGAAGAAGGATGAGCGGGGAGCACACCGCCAGATTTTAATACGTTCCAAACGACTTCTCCGTCTGTTTATGGATTGCTACTCCTCGAAGAATTCAGCTCCCTACGATAAGTGTTAATACCTCATTTCTTGGGGGACTCTGCAGTCTGGGGTTGGAATTGATTGTGAACAGAATAAAATAATTTGCTTTTTATCAGCATCCTCCACAGGAACGTGTTTGCGGCCAGTATGGGCCTCGGAGGAAAACGCGTCGAGCTTCACCTCCCTAATCCGTCCGTAAGATCCCTAAATCACCGCCGTCACGCAGCGCCACTCAGCCAGAAATGACCGGCGCTCTGGAATAATAAAGCAGAATTACGGTCGCTGTCACCTCCCGCTGATGGCTCCTTTAGGGCCAGATGGGAGCGAGACTTCAGAGTTGGGGTTGGGGAGCGCGGCGAGGACCTGCGGGCTCTTCCAAGAGGGGGCGTCCCGTAAGTCAGGGCTCGTGCTGGTCTCTTGACTCCCAGAGTCAGAATTAATGGCCCTTCCCCAAACCGCAGAGGTGGCAGGCAGGCTGCTGATTTACAGACTACCGATGTGTTTCGTTTGGGTTTAAATGTCACCAAATCTAATAATTGGGGATTTCCACATAAACATCAGGATCTTACCCTCTTCTTGAAAAATAGGGGTCCTGCCCTTGGCTGGTGCCTAGAAGCAGCGCCCCACCCCGCCTCTCCAGTTCACCACTCCCTGGAGACTCCGCCACTCTCTGTCACCCACCTGGTCCGGTAGCCCCTGGGCCAGAGAGCCCAGCCCTCGGTGCAGCAATCGGGTCAGAGCTCAGACTCTGCAGACAGACAGACTGCCAGCTTCCACTGCCAGCTTTGACCAGCACCAGCTGAGTGACTGGAAGCAAATGACTTATTTTTGTGTGTGTCTCGGTTTCCTCATCTGTAAAATGGGTATAAAACAGCACCTATTACTGAGAAGAGTAAATGGGTTAATGTGCATACAAGGCGGGTCGGTTTAGAGCCGCCCCAGCACCAGGGAGCGCCGTGCGTGAGTGAGCTGTCGCTCGCTGCGCTGCTTCCCGTTCATTTGGTCTCCACGTCATCCTTACCACCTTGGGCTGAGCAGTGGATTGAACTGTGCCTCCTAGAAGATACGTCCAACTCTGAACCCCCAGGACCTGTGAATGTGACCTCATTTGGGAAAAGGGTCTTTGCAGATATAATTAAGTGAAGGATCTCAAGATGATATCATCCTGGATTAAGCAGCTGGGCCCGAGATCCAACGACAAGTGTCCTTATAAGAAGAGGAGAAGAGACATGGAAGATGGCCACGTGAAGATAGAGCAAGGAAGGTTCTCCTCTAAGCCTTTGGAGGGACCGCGGCCTTGTTGATACGTTGATTTCAGATCCCTGGCCTCCAGAACTCTAAGAGGATAAATTTCTGTTGTTTGAAGCCACTCAGTTTGTGGTGTTTTGCTACAGCAGCTACAGGAAACCAGTAGAGATGGGATGGCAGATTCTCCGGCCCGCACCATTCCTCTCCATCCCTGACCCAGCTCAGTGCCTGATGCATTCACACTAGGACGAGGCGGGTTGACTCTGGAATACTTTCCAGTTGGGAAAATGTATGTATGCCCCACAGGACCTCTGTGAAGGAGAGGGGACCTTTGTAAGGCAAACCGTGCGGAGACCACGTCCCAACTCCTAGAGCTCACATTTTGGTGAGAGAACAGCAAGAACCGAGTAAGCAAACCTGCAAGGTAGAAGCGTGGTCCTCATCCTCATGGTGGATGAAACCTGGCTCATTAGATCCACTTTCCACCCACAGGAAGGGGAAATAGAGAGAGTGGAAGAACAGAGAGGTTAAGTAATCTCCCAAGGTTGCACAGCCGGCTTGTGATGGAGCTAGAGCCTAGTTCTAGACTGGGGCTCTAACCATTTCCACCTACTTCCCCTCAGGCAGGCATCTTCAGAGAGCTGAGATGTTATACTTCACCTATATTAGCACCTTTATCTCTCCCAAGTGGTCAAACCTATTATCATCCTCATGTTACAGATGAGGAAACTGAGGCACAGAGAGCTTAAGTAACTTGCTTAAAGTCACACAGCTCATGAGTGGCAGAGCAAGGATTTGAACCAGGGAGGCCACTCCAGGATCCGTGACTGGGACCCCAGTCTTCCACAACCTCCACCAAAGGGTCAGAGTATTTTAAGAACTAGTTCTAACTTGTTAGGTTGTATTTTGATAACTAGTCCCAACTCTTCAAGTCCTTGCGCCCATTCTAATGCAGCTTCACGGAATTCAATGTGGTTTTAGCATAAATGTGATCAGGAAACCAAATTCTTTTATGCACAAAGGAAAAAATGTTACAAGATTTGCCCCACAAGGGGTTTTTCAGGGATGAGGAGGTTTTCGGGAAGGAATCACCTGTGTGATGAGGTGGAAGGTTGGGTCTCACCTCTGTGGGGTCAGTACACGCTCTGGTCTGGATCCCTCTCTGCTGTCGGCGCTGCCCATCATCTGTCAGCTTTGTCCCCTGACATATCTGTCTCAGCTCCCAGCACAGTACCTGCGAGTGCTGGTTGTTGAATGAATCTCTCTGCTTCAGTCTCTCTCTCTCCCGCTCTAACTCTGACTTCCTGAGGCTTGCTCCACCTAACGTGCCTAAGACCCCGGATGCCGAGCCGTCCAGATGGAAGATGACCGGGCGGGCGCTGTGACTCGGGCGCCCGCCCCAGCCCCATCACTGCAGGAGGGAGACGGATGGACACGGCCGTGGTGATCAGCGCCTGGATCCGGGGCCTGATTACCTGTCTACGGATCAGTGATTTATAGGGAAGCCTCCCTCTCCTCCAAGACTGGATTGCAGCTAATTTACCGACAGTCTTTAAATCACCCCTCCCCCGACGCGGTGAAGCAACGCGAGGCACCATCCGTCATGTGCTGCTGTAACCACTGACTTGATTAAAACGCGAGCAGGAAGAGAAATACCCACCTCCGTGCCAGGGCGGGGGCTCCGCCGGGAGCTGGCTGTGTAATCTATCCAGAAACGGTGGCGGCCCACACATGGCCCGCTTAATTTCATGTTTGGCTGCTGATGGGTCTTCATTTATAGATAATATAAACAGGTTGACAGGGCCCTAATTAACTGATTTGTGGTCCTTTGAGAACAAATGGTTATTAATATTCATAAACATTTGTAACACTCAGGCAGATGCCCGGCCCTGACATGATCATATGTCCTCGACTGCATGCACCTGTGATTTCTGATTTGTCTCTGCCCATGGACGCCGGGGGCCTTGTCAGGTGCTGCTGGCCTCTTGCCAGTGGACCCATCCGTCTCCAATCCCACCCCCAATCTCCTTGAGACAAGCTGAGAACTCCCTCCTCTGGGAAGCCCTCCTGGATTGATCTCTCTCCACGGCGATACCGTCTCTCTATAGTAGAGTTACCTGGTGTGATGTAATTGTTTACGTGAGGATTGGTTGTTTAATACTTTTAGGTTAGTTTATCCAAGAATGCTCTGCTTTGTGAATATTTCCTAAAATCAGGGACAAATCAATTTCTCCCGTTCGCAGTGGAGTCCCATCTTACTCGGAGTCAGTTGTACTGTGAAAAATGACCAGAACAGCAATAGCTGCATCTACTTGGCTCTTTATCACGTGCCAGGCACTACGTTGAATGTCTTACCTGCTCCTCTCTGTTAACTGTCTCGCCACAGCCTGGTGGGGCAAGTACGGGGATCCTCGCCATTTTCCAGGTGAGGAAACTGAGGCCCAGGAAACCCACCCAAGACCATAGGTCAGTGAGTGGCACAGTCAAAATTACTCTTAAAACATCTCTAAAAGGACTCATCAAGTCCAGTCTATACGGTTTAACACAGTGACTTTAAAACTGTCTTCACCTCAACACAGAGCATGACATGTATTTTTCACTGTGATCTGGTGCACACGTGTGCACAGAGACACACGTGTGGGTGGACACACACGTGACAGAGTTGACAGGCCTCGTAAAGCAACATTTACCCTACGAGATGTGCAGCAATCTGTTATTTTCCTTTTGTCTTCACCCCTACTCCATCCGATTAAGAAAAATTCTGACCCACCAGTTTTATTTCTTAACCTCCTAACAGCTCTCAACCCTCTGATGGGTTATCTGGTGACAGAGTTTGAAAATCCCTAGTGGGAAGCATGCCCCACAAACATATAGAAAATATGTCATGCATTTCCTTAAATCTTTGTAAATAGTGATACTCACACTTATCCAGGGCTTACTATGTGCCAGGCACTACTCTTAGAGCTTTTTGGTTATTAACTCAATCCCTAGCACAACCCTATGGAATATTAGGTGGAACCATACAAAATGGTCAATAGTTGACAGTTTCCGATGGGGAACAGCAATTTCATATGGCTGAACTCCATATATCTCCTCGTGATAATTCCATTTTACACACAATAAAACTAAGGAACAGAGAGGTTAATTAACCTGCCCAAGGTTGCACAGCTGGTATGTTATGTTGCTGCGACTTGCTCCCAGGCAGCCTGGCTCTAGCCAGTGTCCTCCTAACCACTGTTTGGCCAATGGCCTTTCTTCAGTGACTCCTCAAGGACACTGAGGAAGCTTGCAGCAGCCAGGAAAATGGGCAGTGGTTTCCCCTTCTTGCTCTATGCCTGGGAAACCCTTCAAATTGTCCTCATGTTCTTTCTACAGGATTCTGAGATTTCCTGGACTGTTCAGACATCACAGCATCCAGTGCCCAGGGCACCCCCGCCCATGAGCTCAAAGGCTGGCTGGATCCCCACCTACCTCTAGTCCTTCTTTGTACATCCATCTCCCTCCACAAGCACCGCTGAATTTGTGGGTGAATTAAACGCAATATGGTGCGGTTACCGGCTGTGTCCTCCTCGGACTTGTACCTGGGATGCATTTAGCAAACATCAGTTTTAAAAAGTAGCCAGAGGCTCACTGGAGAGTCGAGCCACATTCCGGACTAGAGTATTTATATCTAATGTGTTTATAGAAAGCGTCGAGCTCGAGGAGGCGTCAGAGCTCTGATGTCCGACTGCCCGCCCAGCACAAGGATTTCACGTGAGAGCACCCTCAACACTCCATGACCTGCCCTCGTCACAAAACCTTCCAGTCACACGGCGCCCCTTTGCGTCCAGGGCATCATCCCTCAGCTTCTGGGAGTTTGAACTACATTTTGTAGGCGGGGTGCTTGCTTACAGGACTTTCATTTCCTCTTAAGCATCGTGGGCCTGTGGGTTCCAACCAAACAGCCTCCACCCAGCTCTGCTGCGGAGCCCCGGAGACAGCAGCACACTCTTCTTTGGAAAAGAATGGGGTAGCCCAATGCTGGGCGTGGCTCAGGTCCTAAAATTACTAACCAAAGTGAACATCAAGTGTAGGAGCTACCGAGTGACTTCAAGCCCCAGAACCACACTCAGCGTGGGTAAGGGAGCCCATAGGGAGTGGCCCTTGGCGACTGGAGCCCAAGGAAGGAAAGGCAGATCCACCTCCGCCTCCAGCCAGGCTGGGGCCAGGCAGGGGCGTGGCCTGCTGGGTTATTTACATTCATTTAAATACCACTCAAACGCTAATTCTTACCGTTACAGTTACTATTATATTTGTTATAAAACTAAAGGAAATCTTCACATGTCTTATTCTGCCAAGCATATTCAGCTGTATCCGTGTCTGATGCCACTCCACTGTAACCCTAACAACAAGAAGATCTGCTCTTAAGGGAGACTGATATACTTAAAGAGCACTCGATGGGACTGAGGAGATCTGGAGGCTGGACCTGTCTCTTTCACTTACTGACTGCGACTTTGGGGAAGTCGTCTAATATTTCTGAGACGTAGATCTTCTTTTTTCTACGCTAGTGTCTCAACTGGGAACAATTTTGCCCCCAGTGGGCATTTGGCACCACCTGGAGAGAGACTTTTGGCTGTCACGACTTGGGGTGGGGGGTGCTACTGGCATCTGGTGGGTGGAGGCCCAGGATGCTCTAAACAGCCTATAGGACACAGGACAGTCCCCACAACATGGGATTAACCAGCCCAAAATGTCAACAGAACTGAGGGTGAGAAACTCGGGTGCAGACACGCAAAAGGTGTGAAAAATATTGTAGTGAATATCCACGTCTCTACCTCCCAGACATCAGGAGAGGGTTGAAGCCCTCTGTGTACCCTCCCACTCCCCATGTATGGCCCTCCTTCCCTGCAGAGGTAGCCACCATCCTACACTGTGTGGTTATCATTCTTGCGCACATCCTTCCTTCTCTATACACACCATCTATAACAAGGAAATGACAATAGCAGATCGGCCTCATTTATAAGGTTGTTATAAGGAGTTTGCCACAGAAAGCCCAAGAAATTGTTTTAAATATCCCATAAAATAACTTACAACTTGGGACGATTACTGTGATTTTATTTGCTTTTCCTACTGCCCCTCTGAGCAGTCAGAGCATAAATCGTTCTGTCTCATTTGACAGACACAGACATGAAGCCCAGAGAGGTTGGGTGACTTTTCGTTGGCCACACGGCAAGTTAGGACCCAAGTTGGGCTCAAACTCCAGTCTTGTGAGTTGACTTCTGGTTTCAGCAGTCGAACTTAAAGACACTTTGAAAGAATTTGAACCACAGGAGTTAACAGAAGTTGATTCTGGGCCTCTCATCCAGGTGAGCAGCTGCTCTCCGGCTCATGTCAAAAGCATTTCACTCTGATTTATCCGCCTCTCCCTAAGTCACCATTTCATTTCACGAAGCAGCGTTCAGGCCGCCATCTCTCCAGATGGATTGAAAATTGAAGTCTCCTCCAAAGGCATTTGCCCTTTCAGGCCAGCCCCCTCTCCAGAGAGAGAGGCCGCGGGAACAGCAATTTGGCTGCCTCTCGTGTTCTTTTTGTTCCTCGTGAAAAACCGTTAAAAAGAAACCAATTTTTGAGAAAATGACCCAGGTGATTAGGTGAAATCACTTCTCTTGCTTTATGCTCCAGCTGAGAAGCAGCAACCAGAGAGGAAGAGGGAGAGGGGGGGAGGAGGGGAAGGGGGGAATCAGGTCAGGGAGGCAACTGGGCCAGAGTTACTGCCCATCCCCCAGGAGGTACGGTCAAGGTTGGGATGCAGACCCACCTCACAGATGACCCCAATCTTATTTCTTTCTGTTTATTTAATCCAAGGTATTTGCACACAGATTAAATCATCGAATAGTTCTATAAGGTTTGTTACAGAAAAGGCATTTTCTCACTCCCTTTGCTCCGATTTTCTTGCACTCTAGGGCGACTGCTTTCAACTCTTTTAGCTGAATGTTAGTATTTAAATCTAAATAGCATGCTGGTAAAAAGCCTCCCTGCCTTTGAAGGCTAAGCAGGTAATCAAGGAGACATAATTGGATGTTATTAGGTGAAGGACACAGATTCAGCTGCATGCACATCAGCAACCACCTTATGCTCATGAGGCACATTCAGCTAATAACGTTGAAATGGAAAGAGAGAAGGCACCCTTGTCCCCACTGGTAACATGGAACCTACTTACCAGGAGGGCCAAGACTATACCCCAGTCTTCTGTCCCTCCTACTGTGGCAACCATCCACTTCATTACAGTAGAGCTGATGATGAGGGTCAAGTTTCCAGGGGGTTAGCAAAATCTTCTAGTAACAATTACAACAGTAATAGTAATAGCAGACACTCTTGGTTTTCTACCCAACAGCCATCACCTCCCACTTCTTCCCTGCAAACAGATCCCAGATTTTGTGTTGAGATACGAGTTAGTAATCTCAAGATCTCAGGGAAGCTGGCCCAGCCTCAATCCCAGAAGATTAATCTGGTCTATAACCACCATGGTATACCCTTTCCCCTTTGTCAGTTGCTGGTTCAGGAACTGGCATATGACTCTGTTCTGGTTAATGAAATGTAATGAGAAATATGTTGGGGGGTGCCCACCCTAAAAAAACAAACAGACAAAGCCTCATCATGAAACCTTTTGCCCCTGACTCTTTCTTCCCTCTAGGAATGGAAGATCAGAATCTTGGCAGCCATCTTGTGACCATGAGGATGAAGAGCCAATATGCTGGGGAAGGCAGAGCAGAAGTGTGGAAAGACCCTGCATCCAGGATGAGCTCACACTGCTGCCACACCAGTCCCGGGAGCCCAGCTATCTTGTTCATATGAGACAAGAAGATGTCTTCAAAGCCAAAGACAGAGTTAGTTAGATGCTCTGTAATTGCAGCCAAGCGCATTCCTACTGACACGAGTTTCTTTCTATTTAGAGTGGCTCTGATTGAGTGTCTCATTTCCTCGTGAGGAAATCAACAGACATTTTATCCAGCCACGAGGATGGGCCAGCAATTTTCTAGGCCCTCAGAATACAAAGATGAATGGGACCCAGTCTCTGATCTCATAAAAATGGAAAACATAAGAGAGGACACATGCAAAAAGGTCTTATTCATAACAGCTCCTACCCCCACGTGTCAGGTACTGTGCCAAGCACATGACATGGGATCACTCATGGACGCAGGGTGGCCAAAGCTGGTGAAACAGCACCAGTCCTGCCAGACAGCAGTGGTCCTGCTTCCTGTTCACAAGCAACCCGGGTCTACAGGCTGAGCGTCGAGAGTCTGACGGCTCCCAGGGTCAACAGTGGGCTGGAGCCTGACACCCACTCTTTTTCGTCTTTGCTGGAGTAAAGGAGTGTGCAAGCCTCGGCTGCAATGAGGGAAAATTCCAGAAATTCCAGATGATGAAGACTTGAACCAACTGGGCCAAGTTGGCCTCTCAGTTCCAGCTCTGCCCTTCGGGTGGGAACACGGGTCTGCTGGCCTCCGCCGTGTGCATATGGCGGAAGCGTTATAAATAAACTTCCTCCCCCCCTCCCTGGCGCCCCCCACCTCTGAATGCTCACTCTGTGGTTTCCTCTCCCTTTGAAAGCCTTGCCTGGCCTGATGCGAATCCTAATTAAAATCATGCACAGCGTGACTTTTAATTAGCCTAAGCAACCCCATGAAAGGCATCCATATCGAGCAGGTAATTGTGCCGAATGACTTTCCCCCAAGGATCAGCCGTCCACAATGCCCCAGCTGATGGGAG
Source organism: Diceros bicornis minor (assembly GCF_020826845.1). Lineage (NCBI taxonomy): Eukaryota > Metazoa > Chordata > Mammalia > Perissodactyla > Rhinocerotidae > Diceros > Diceros bicornis. Next base: position 13,607,103 of record NC_080758.1, read on the forward strand.
GCCCTTGCGCCCACGCTGGGAAGGGCCATGGAGGGGTCAGGCTGGGCTTAGCCAACCCCAATTTTCACTTGGGGCTGCCTCTTTTCCGCCAGGAGGCAGTGGCTTTTACGGGTGGGAGAGCCAACGGGTTGCAAATTTATTTCCTGTAAACTACATGGGATTTAAAACAGGTCCCAGAGAGCTAAGACAGCTGCCGCCTGAAGGGTATGGCTGGGTTTTCTATCTGGGCAGGGATGAAGGTGGGGGGGTGGTGTTGCTCCAAATCTACTCTTTTTTTGGTTCTAAATCTAGATTTAGGGGAGGGAATAAACAGAAAATGAAATCATCTTTTCTTAGCCAATAAAATAATTGGGGCCCAGTGATTTCTTAAAGCAGAAATGATTTCACTCTTCCTCGTCCCCACAAAGCCATAGATTTTTCTGGGCCTCTGTTCATTAATCAACTGGAAATGTGGCTTGGGGGAGGCGGAGGAGGAGCATTTTGTGCTCAGGAGAATTCATTAGGAGTTCTGGAATACCGACATCATAACTCACTGCTGGTGCAGCTGGCTGCAGACTTTCCAGAACCCGAGGTTGGGGAACCCATTAAAACGGCAAGCAGCCTTTCTGCAAAGAAACTCAGCTCGAAATGGAGGAGGTTATAAGCAGGACACCAGGAGCCTTCCTAGGGGCCTAGACTCTCACAGCTCCCTGGAAACGTACAGGGCCAGGCCTGGGAAGCCCTATAGTGAGTGCGGGAGCAGAAAAAACGTCACACGTGTCAGAAATCATAACAGAAGTCCAGGGGAAAAGAGGATCCTAACTGTCAAAAGGCAGATTTTCATAAGGTACATACTTGTACGTTGTTATTCTGCAAATCTAGGAGTGGCACATACTAAAATAAATGTAAAAGAGCTGGTTATTGACAATCTTTTCCCTTAAATTATTTAAGTGTCTTGGTCCCTTATTTTATGAACTTGACATTTTTAAAGAGACAGATTGATTATTCAATTCAACCAATGGATAATGAACTCCAACAAAAGGGACACCTTGTTTAACTTGAATTTCAGAAGTGAGAAGATAGACGTGTGTGTTATGGGGAGAGGGGAGTCTGGATGCCACCATTCCTAGGGCAATAGAGATCTGACATGTTAGGTGACAATCTCTGGCCTCTTCAAAGTCCCCAAGGCAGTGAAATGCCTCTGGTCTCTGCTGCTTCCAGCACTGCCCACACCTGGTGATCACTTCCCAGCAGGAGCCCCAGTGACAGGCATGACATCCTTCCAGAGTAAAGGACACCCCCCACCATCATTTGTTCCCTCCTTGACAGGCATCACCCGCCCACACACAGTAACTGCTTCTTTAGCGATTTTGTGAAACCTTCATCCCATCCATACAAAGGGCTTTGGGGGGCTGCCATGTTCACCAGGATGTGCGTGCAGTCATGGCAGAAGGAGAGACAATGGCATGACTTTCTTTGCTTTTCCTCTGTCTCTCACGTTCATCCAATGTGGGAATGAGTCCTGTTGGTTATTCCTCCCAAAATATCCAGAATCCGACCACAGCTCCCCACCTCCACTGCTGTCACCTTGGTGCATGCCCCAGCCATCCTCTCTCTCCTAGTTTGCTGTAACAGCCCGCTCACTGGGCTTCTTTCTTACATTTTTGTCTAGAAACTGACCTGTTCACGGCTATACTTTTTAACCTTTTCATTTTAAAATTAAACAGAGGTACCAAAAAACACACAAAAATGTATAGCTTAGTGAAATATTATAAATGAACATCCTTATAACAGGACCAAGTCCAGAAATAGCATTTTGCCAGAAGCCGCTCCCTGGCTGCGTCCCAATCACAGCCCCACCCCCTGACTCACAGTTAACACCTCCCTGCCACGGCAATGCGCCTCCTTAGACCCTAGACTGAATGATACCCATTTGGTGAACTTGCTATGTCTTCTAAGTCCACAGTTTCCCATCCATGCCTCTTTTCCTTAGAATTCCTCTGTTGCTCGCCTGGGCCGTGTGACCTTCAGAGTTTCTCACAGTCCGGATTTTGGTAATTGCATATTTCTGGTGCAGTCAATACCTTCTTCTCTCTGTCCTCTGTATTTCTTGAAAAATGGCAGCTGGACCTAGGGGCTTGGTCAGAATTATGTGTGGTACTGAAGAAGTTCTGAATTAGAAAGGAGTTCTTGGGGAACTGAGGGGGATAAAGTTAGAAAGTGGGGTCACCGTGTTAAAGGGCACCAGCCAAAGACCACCAGGAACTCACCTGTAGCCACGGCGACGTTTATTATGTAGCTTGCTGCAACAGAGGCGATCACGCCCACGACAACCTAGGGGCATCTCGGAAGAGGGATGTGGAAGTGCTTCCGTATAGGATTTGGGCTTCCAATGAATGATTCTAAGAAGGGATTAAGGAGGCAGGATCAAGAGGTGGGGCAATTTGGTGATCGGGTATCTTAAATATTTTTAACTTGAAGGTAGGAAGATTAATGCAAGGCCAGAGTTGTCATTGGTTAAGAGGCAGCCGTCACTCATTTTAGCAGAAAACGGGCATGTTCAGTCATTTCTGTGGCTGTCGAGCGGTCTTGTCTGTGCCTAGTTTCACAGGTGGTCACTGTGTGGCCTTGTCTGAACATGTTTATATTCCGTGAACGTTGTTCCCGTTGATTTGGGAGCATCACGGCCTAGCTGCCAGCTGCCAGGAGGGTTGTTTCTCTCTTTCTCAGTTCCCTTGCTGGTCTAGCTGCAACCAAGACTGATTTTATATTATCAGTGGTCATACTGTGGAAGGCCTTGACTATTAGTCTGAGGAGGTTTATATCTATCGTGGTAGATAAGAGAGAGCTACCAAAGATATTTGGGCTCTGGAGTGATCAAGTTGGAATTATACTTGAGGGATCGGGTGTCAGTCTCTTGGGAGAGAAGAGATTCAGTTAGAGGCAATTGTGATGATGGAGGTGAGAGGCAGTGCCGTGTGCCTAAAGGTGCTGGTGATGGGAATGGAACAGAGATGATCGGGGCATTTGTGGGGAAAGGACCAGGCTGCACCCTGGATAGGATGGGGGTGGTGACAGAAGATAGTGTGGCCAACACTGATGTTTGCTCATCCAACTGCCCTCCCCACCCTTCTTGCTAACCAAACCCTGATTGTTTTGTCTAGGCAAAATGGAAATGAATCACGATTGGTCAAAACCAATCTCGACTATCCCAGGCACCGTGCCAGATACTTTCCGACCAGCCTTGCTGTGAGGCTGCCCTGTGACCCCACTCTGGCTGAGGGGACCAAAGAGGATGTGTGATGGGGCTCCTGGGAGATGTTTGTATTCCTTACAAAAAGAACCGGTGTAAGGAGAGTGCTCCCTTGAACTGCTCTTTTTCCCTTGTTTTTGGCAAAAGTGGAGCGTGTGATGCCTACAGATGCCCTCCTAAATCTTCTGCTAAAAATGCTTGGTTTTCTGAACCATTGTTTGTTGGAGTTGCTGTCACTTGTGGCCCAAAGCATCCTAACCAACACCAGGGGAGCCAAAGATGACTGGAAGGTCTTTGAACCTGGATGACTGGCTGGATGGCTGCGTAGACAGAGGGAAGTCTGGAGGAGAAGCCATGTTGGGGGTGGGTGAGGAAGACGGTAATCTTGTTGAATCTTCTGGGTTTAAATTGACAGCAAATACCAAGGTCTGGGGCTTGGGACACAGGCTGGAACTGGAGGAGGAGGCGCTGGGAGCCGTTGGCCTGAGATTGAGAGATGACGCCACGGAAGAGGAATCCAGCAAGCGATGTTTGAAAGAGCCGCCTCATGCCTGTTTGGGGGTGGGGGTGGGGGTCCTGGGGAAGCACATACTTTAGCTCTTTTCCACATAATCAGATATTCCTTGTAGGATGTTGTGAGCTCACAGCCTGGCTCAGTTTCTGTACTTTCAAAGCCCGGCTGGAAAAGAGATTTGCATCCTTTCTATCACTATGATTGCCAACCAATTCCCACAGGAGAATGCCTTCCACTCTCCTGGAGCATTTGTTTCCTTTTTGAAAAACTTTTTCTTTCTTCATTTTTCAATGTTTCAAACAGAGCTGCTGCCACAGTCTCCGGGAAGCTGTACATCAGCGGAACAGCCGACAAGGAACGATGGGTCCTGCGGAGACAGGAGGAGGAGGGACGAGGGTGGAGGGCAGCAGACCCTCTGGCCAGGGCCCCAGCAGGGTGGTTGGGAGGAACAGGTCTAGGTGGGGGTCCGGGAGGGAGCACAGGAGAGTTTGGGGACCCATGGACTGCTGACCCCTTTACGTCTTAAAATATTCACATCTAACCGTTTAAAGCAGGAAAGAGAATAAAACTGACATGAGAGCCAGTCTCCTGCCTCTTGGTCCGTTGCTTTCTCCCCAGCTTTTCACTCCAAATGAGATGAGAAATCAAAGGAGGGCTTTGAGCAGAGGAATCACAAGGTCTGACCTGTGTGTAAGTGTGTCACCTAGACCACCTTGATGAGGAGAGGAGGATGAGGATGGAGGGCCAGTGCAGAGGGCGAGAGACCAGAGAGGAGGCCGCTGCAAAAACCAGGTGAGAGATGATGGTGCTTGGACCAGGGTGAGAGCAGTGGAGGAGTGAGAAGTGGGTGGACTGGGGGTATATTCCGAAGATAGAGCCCACTCCACTTCCTGATGGATAGGATGTGGCATGTCACTCCCAGGCTTGGGTCCTGAGCGACTGGAAGGATGGACCTGCCATTGACTGAGATAGGAAAGACTAAGAATATGCAGATTTAGAGGGAGGTGTAAGGAGTTTCATTCTGGACAGGTTAAGGCTGATACGTCTATGCAGTGAGTGCGTGAGTTGGGAGTTCAGAGTTCAAGCGTGTTTTAGGCCAGAGCTATGAATGTGGGAGATGTTTAAAGCCTTCAGCCTGAGATGATCTCCCAGGGAGACAGCATGGGCAGCTTAGAGAAAAGAAGACTCCCTCCCTAATCTTCTCTAATGTGGATTTACTGTGTGATCTTGAACATCCCTCGGAGCCTTTGGCTTGTCTGTAGAAATATGGCTTGAAGAATTTGATCTGTAAGATCCTGTCCTGCTCTGGGATTCTTCAATGGAGGGTCTTAGAGATTGATCACTGTCTGGGAGCTGCAGGCCAAGGCAGTGGCTGCTGGCCTCTACCAGTGCTGATCCCTCTGAGGACAAACACCTGGGTATTCATGGGCTATCACCGGACTTGACGAAACATCGTGCACCTGGAGTGAAATGTCGGCTGTCCCCAATTCTTCAAGCTGGAAACTGGAGCCATCAACAACCAAGCCCTTGATTATCTCCAGTTTTCTATAACAAGAAATCAGAAGCATTGGAAAAGTCAGTCCAGCTGGAGTGGCCGGCAGGGTCAGCCACCTCTGCTGTCACACTGCCAGGAATCATTTGCCACCTGTTTATCCACCAGCAGGAAATGGAGGGCTGCAGATGCAGCCAGGGCCCTTCCACTGGGCATCTCCTTCCCCATCAACAAGGGCATGGCCATCCTTACCGCCCGAGCCCTGTAAATATAACCATTTACATTACATTATAGGGTGACTGGGCCCTGTGGGGGTGGGGTACATGTCCGCCCTAATTACACAATGTCTTCAGCTGGTGCATCAGAGATGGGGCCCTAGACAACTGGGGATACCTTTGTTTCATGTCATGCAGGATATTTTCAGAGAGAGCTGAATGAAATGGAGACTAGGGTAGATTGGAAGGGTTTGCTGGGTTGGACAGAAAATTGTCTGGTGCCCAAAAGGTCAAAGTCGGCGTGTCGTGCTGATGAGACGAACAAGGAAACCTACGCATGTAGCCCTCCCAAAGGCGGTGGGTGAGGCGGTTAGGAATATGCATTCTGGAGACAGGATCCCCTAGTTTGAATCCTGGCTCTGTCACTTGTCTGTGTTACCTTAGACAAGTGACTTGACCTCTGTGTGCTCCACATGAAAAGCGTGCCCCATATGCAAGTGGGTACAATAATGGTACCCACTTCCTAGGATGGTTCTGAGGATTACATGAGTTAACACGTGTTAAGTCCTTAGAACAATGCCTGAGGCACCGAGAGAGTCCTGTGTGAGGCTTGCTGTTCATAAGAGATCCTTAGCCAATTCCATCCCACTGTTTGAAAAATCACCTGGAACACACCTGGACTCAGACCTCTTTTGGTACGTGATAAGAAGAACACAGCTCATGCACATCTTACCTCTGTTCTCGCTCTTTAATCATATTAAGCCAATAGTTCTTGACCAAGTGTCTGCAGTGGGCAGCTCTGGGCTGGCAGCTCAGAACCTTACAATCAAGACGTGGAGCCAAGACAGAAATGTGTGACTTGCTGAACAGAAAGACAGGTGCCAAATGATGTCCAGGATAGTGACAGGGAAAAGGGCAAAGGGGAGAACATGATCAATGGCCAGACACTTGGACAGACAGAGAGAGGTACAGGAATTTGACCAAAGAGCATCAGCAGATCACGTACTTGGAAAACCCAAGAGAATCAACTGGAAATTTTGGAGCTTATCATTTGTCCAGAAGTGCAATGAGCTACAAAATCAGCACATGTTTAGGGAGCTAAGCAAGTCAGTTATAGCATTTCCATAGAGAAAAAAACATGTAAGGAAAACCTAGAAGTTTGTCAAAAAGGAAGGAAATTTAGGAGGAACTTGCCTTACCAAATTTGGTACAGGAATCAAGAAAAAGATCAAGGGAACAAAATCCAAATGCACAAATTAATGTGTCCTATGTATTAAGAACAAGTGGTTAAACCCCAAACTGAAACAAATTCAATTTTCAATAGCAATGATATACAGCACTTAGATATATTATTATAACAAGCCTTTGGGATCCATATGAATAAAACTATGAAAAGAACCAAATAATAAGATACACAGCATATTCCTGGATAGAGAGTTAATATTGACTAGATATCTATTTCCTTTCTTTCCATCTGTAAAATGTGAAGTTCCACGAAGTTATCATGAGAAAAATGGTCTAAAGTGAATTTGGAAAATTAAGTCATAAAAAAATTTTTTTGAAAAAAAAATGATGAAGTTCTCTCTATTTTGTATTTTCACACATAGAATTTTAATAACTGAAGTGTGGGGCTGATTGGGAACACAGCAACAAATCTCAATAGAAAATTCTGGAAAAGACTCACATAGATATGACTTTACAATGTGATAAAACTTGTATTTCCCTTGTATTTCCATTATTTGCAGGAAGACAGATTATTCCATAAATGGTATTCAGACCGTTTTGAAAGTGCCTAATGATCTAGATAAAAACATTAACTCCGAGCCATATCTCATCATGTACATCAAAATAAATTCCAGATGCATTGGTAAATTAGACGTAGAAAACATCAAAGTTCTGGAAAGAAATAAATGAATGTTTACATAATATCGAGGGATGTGTAAACATGACAAGAAATGCAGAAAGCACGAAGGAAAAGTTTGCTGAACGGGAAACGCAATTGAAAAACTTTTCTCTTAATATCTCTCGAGTTTATTCATTTCTCAATTCCACAGACTTATGCCAAGATATCATTTCTTGCCTTCATTCATTCATTCATTCACCGAGTGCCTACTCTATGATAGACACTGTTGCTGCTGCCAGGGATGGTTTTTAAAAAGAGCAAAAATCCTGACCCTCTAGAGCTCATACTCTAGTGGGGAGGACAGAGTACAGATAGGATAAAGAAGTGACATATGTAATATATGAGATTGTGTTTGGATTTATGAAGAACAATAAAGGAAGGGAAGGAGATATGTTTTGGGGGGAATAATTTGCAATTTTAAACAGACTAGTCAGGAAGTCTTCTCTGAGAAGTTGACATGTGAGCAAAGACTTATGGGGGAAAGGGGGTGATTTATGTGGATAAGAGCCAAGGCTCTGAGCCAGACGTGCCCGGTCATGTCTGGGGCTCCTTGAGGAAGCCAGTGAGTGAGACAGAAGAGCAGCAAAGATGAGGAGAGAGGAAACGGTAGGTAGCCCGGGGACGGCGCTGATCACACAGGCTCTTGTTTCCCCAGTCACAGGACAAAATGGCCCTAGAAACAAGACTCACGTAAGTTACCCAGTTCCGGGGCTTTCTTCCATGCTCCTTGAGCCCAGCTGGTACAGCTCTACTCATCTGCCTGTACCCTCTTCCCTGAGGCTTCAGTCGCCCCTGGGCGGGAGGTGATTTATCCCCCAAACTAGATCTTCACTGAGCACGAATGGGGGCACCATTAATAATTATTCCAGGACTTGGGACTGTCCCAGGAAAACTGGGACTTGTGGTCACCCTGACTGGACACCACGTTTGCATAGCACTTTACATCACACTGGGGAAATGCTCATTGTCTGCACAGATGAGGGGGACGGGCTGATGACCCAAAAGGCTTGAAACCCAGGCTCCACCATGCCCAGCTCTGTGACCCCGGGCAAGTTATGTGCTTTCTCTGGGCCTCAGTTTTCCCATTTGTCAAATGGTGGGGCAATAATGATCCCCACCTTTCGGGGTTTCTCTGAAGATGCAGTGAGCTAACACACAGACAGCTCCGCAAACTGTGCCTGGCACGTGGTGCCTGCTCTACAAGGCCTGGCTTTCCTCATCATGGGTCCGAAAAGGGTCTCAAAGGCCCAAAACTAAAGCGTTGGCAGGGCTGCTCTACGGGAGAAGCTGTTTCCTTCCCTTTCCAGCTTCTAGAGGCTGCTCACATTCCTTGGCTCATGGCCCCTTCCTCCATCTTCAAAGCCAGCAACCTCAGGCCGAGTCCTTCTCACGCGGCCATCTCTCTTCTGGCTCTCCCTCTTCTTCCTCCCTTGTCCACTTTTGGAAGTCCCCTTGTCCACTTCTAAGGACCCTCGTGATCACATTGGGCCCACCCAGATAATCCAGGATAATCTCCCTTTTTGAAGTCAGCTGATTAGCAATTCAATTCCAATGGCAACCTTAATTCCCCTTAGCCATGTAACCTAGCATATTCAGTTTCCAAGGATTAGGACATAGACGTCTTGGGGGATCACTATTCTGCTTACCACGGGGGTACTTGAAACTAAATCTCCTCCTCCTCCTCCCATCCCACAGGTGGGAGCATTGAGGCCCTTGAAGAGGACATGAACTGTTCGAGGCACTATCACTGGTCAGTGGCAGTGACCAGACTCCACCCACAAATCCTGGCTCCAAGGCCAGGGCTTCCCCGGGCAGAGAAAGTTCCGCGTGATATGTTTCACGGCTGGGGTATTCAGCGAGAGATGTACTGCGTTACCGCTCTGGAAGCACCTGGCGTGGTTTCCCAAGCCACTCAATCTGGAGTCTTTCCTCTCAGTAACAAGGGGCAGAAGTAAACCCAGTGACAGCGACTTTCTCTGTTGCTGGAAGTCATGCCGAGTTCCACAACAATTGTAGAAGCATCCTTTCCAAATCACAGACTCATTACAGAAACTATTTCAAAATAAATGTCTGTTTTCCACCCAGAATAGAAAATCGATACCGCAGGCGTGCTCGGTGGGTGGCTGGTCCGGGAGCTGATTTAGTCCCACTCCTCCATCTCAAAGGTCTCACTGGGACTTTCATCAGGAGCCCGCCCCCCTCGCACCCGGGTTGGGGAGGGGCGAGAAGGCGGGTAATTTATACACATAATTATCCTCATGGAGTGAACAGATGGGAGACTTTCTCCAGGGGACATGGTGTACAATGTCCCATTTCTCGCTGGGGCAGCAAGGACAATTCCAATTAACCAACTTCCCGTGAACCGGCCTCCAGCAGAACTCAGGGGAGGGGAAAGGCGGAGAAAAATGTTCGGTGTTCGCATTCGCATCTGTCACAGCTCAGCGCCCACTTGAAAGCTTAACGCTCTCGCCACCATCAGAGGCGATGTTCTCGGGTTTCTAGAGCTGCCAATCCTGCTCAGGCGCCAACTCCAGCCCACACTGGTCCCTCCTCTCTCAGCCAGGAGGCAAGTGTTGATGGGGTGCTCTCCACCTCATGTGGGAACACAAGGCACCCCCCAGGCATTGGTCCTGAGTCAAGGAATGTGTAATATCATTGGGAGAGATGAGTGGTTGACAGGACCACTTACTTAGGCTAACCGGGGTTCCACGGGACCTGGCGGAGTCGGGGAGAGCGTGCACTGGCGAGTCAGACAGACCCAGGTTCACATTCCTGCTAAGCCCCGTGCCCAGCTACGACCTTGGGCAAATCATTACTACGCTCTGACCCTCCTTTTCCCAATGAAGATGTGCTGTCAACACCTCTTAAGAATCGTGAGGAATGACTGGGTCACATATGTGAGGTACGTGGTTGGATTCCTCTCCCCTCTTCCTTTTTCCCTTTAGTTTCTCAGAAGGGGAGGGGGCGCCCAGTCACTTGGGGTGAGAAGGGAAGAATTTACAGTGGGGCTGCAGCATGAGCTGAGCTGGAAAGGAGAGTGTGGCAGACACTGCTAGTTGCCTCTAAGTAGCCACTTCTCCCTCCGACCCACCGGGACCCTGGCTTTGTTCACTGTGGCATGTGCCACCGTGATACTCACTTTCCCAGACTCCTTTGCAGCTAATCGTGGCCACACAACCCCGTTCCAGCCAACGAGACATAAATGGACGTCTGCGGGGTGTTCCTGAGAATGCCGTCTGGCTTCTGCGACACAGGAACCACCTCTACTTTCTTCTCTCTCCTTCCTGCTTTGACGTGAAGCCACCACTTTGGAACCAGAAGGTGACAAGCCTGTGGATGAGAACCAGTAAGGCGAGGGTGCAAAGTGGGAAGACGGAAAGAGCCTGTTCCTGGACGTCAATGACTGAGACAGCACTGGCCCGCACTGCCTGCCCGTGGGCTTCTTGTGACGTGAGAAAAACAAACCCACCTTCACTGAAGCCCCGGTTAGTTGAGTTTCCTGTTACTTGCAAGTGAAGGATTCCTGAGGGATACAAATGGTTTGCCACGATGTCGAGGAATGGGACAGGCGTTCCCGTGGGAGGGGCAGCAGAAGCAAGTGAAGGAGAGTCGAGAAGCACAAAGTCTGTGTGGCGGCCAGGGCTGCTGCTTCTCCGCCGTCCAGTCCAGTCCAGAAGACCTGCCAGGACAGATGCACCCCCCGCCAGTGACTGGTCTAGGAGGGAGCGTGTGACCTATTACCGGCCAATGAGACCTGCTGGGAAGTCTTCCAGAAGATTCTAGAGAATGTTTTCAGACTCCTATGAAAATACCCAAGAACAGACAACCCCTCCCCTCCTCTCCCCTCTCCTTTCTGACATTTTTCACACCTGGAACGGCCTGGAACCGTGGGCAGCCATGTTGTTGTCAAGAGGGGAGTCGGCTTGTGGACAAAGCCGATGCCCCAAAACCACAGAACAGAAAGCGGAAAAGACCCAGTTTCCTTAACAATGTCCTTAAGCCACTGGGTTAACAAAACCACAGCTACCTGAACTCCTGTGTGAGTAATAATAACCATTGAAGTCATGACTGTTGAAAACACTTGGAGTTGGGTTCACTGTTACTTGCAGCCCAAATCATCCTAACTGATGCCTTGTATTTGAGGGGAAAAAAGATGGATTGACCATCATCCGTTAGATATGCTGGGAGCGTCTGGTTGTTTTAAATTACTGCTTCCTTTAATCTTCCAGAGCAGATCATGAACACTCGCCTCAGGGCAGGACTGCATCTGTCTTTAAGTCTGAGGGCCAGGCTGCCTAAGTTTGAATCCTGGTTCTGCCAATTTCTAGCTTTATGACCTTGAGTGAGTTGTTTAAACTCTCCTTACTTTGCTTATTTTTAAAAAATAGAGGTAGTAATTGCACCTGCCTCATGGAGTGGTTGTGAGGATTAAACGAGAGAATACATGGAAAGAACAGTTCCTGGCATGTGGTAAGAGGTGTGTGTGTTAGCTGTTGTTGTATTGATACACAGGCACACAGCATTGCTCATCCAGAATGTTCTTCTGCTGTTACAGGAATAATATTCCCACTTCACAGATAAGGAAATCAAGGCACAGAAAATTAAAGTTGTTTGCAAAAGGTTCACACAACTGGGAAGTAAAGAAGCTAAGATTTGAGCCCAGGTAGTGGGGCTCCAGGCCCCAACCTCTTCGTCAGCGCTCTATTCTAGATCATTTACATGGTGGTCAGATGGAATGAACCAGCTGACCAGGCGGGTCATTAAGCAGGCTGGAATCCATCCTGCTTTGCTGGTGCGTGAATACAGTCGATTGCCGGCGACCACGGTGTGCTCCTTCTCTGCCAGGCTCCTCGTCGCCTCCCAGCTGCAGTCATTTCAGAGCACCATTATAATTTCTCTTTCGCATTTTGGAGCCGCTGAATGGGTCTGCAGGCTCACAGGTATGGAGGGAAGCCAGCCAAACCCCCACCATCTGGCACCGCCCGGGAGACAGCATATGCTGCGGGCCTCTGTGTGAAGCATCCCTCGCAGCGCCTCCAAATGAGACCCTAAATGCCCCCATGCCGAGAGGGGGTGGTCCCCAAGGCCCCTGCTGAGGTGTGCCAGTCCCCCACAGCTGACATTCCCCGTGCCCTGTGTCTTCTTGGGCTTCCTGGCCAGCAGCCCAAAGGGCACCAAGCTTGGATGGAAGCACTCCTTTTCTTGTTCAGGCTGGAACAGTGCCCTTCAGGCAGGAGGTATAAAGAAAATAACTGACGTGAGACCAGACTGCAAGTATGGTGCACTAATGCGGCACCACCCAGGTCCAGGCTCTGCACGAGGTGCCAAGAACACAGAGATAAATAAAGCCTGGTTCATGCCCTTCAGATGCTCACAGTTTAGGGAGCAAGACAGGCAGTAAACAACTAATAAGAGCCAACATTATTGAGTGCTCCCCGTGTGCCAGACACTGTTTTAAGTATTAATGCATTTGAGTTCCACACCTACTCCACGAAGTGGGTCCTTTTATCGTCCACATTTCCCTCAGGAAACTGAGGCATGCACAGAGAGGTTAAGTCACTTGCCCAAGGTCACACAGCTAATAGGTGGCTAGAGCCAGGGTATGAACCCAGGCCATCTGGTTCCAGAGTCCAGCCTCTTAACCACCCACTCCACTGCCTGTAGCACTGAGAAGAGGAGTAGACGTGCTCTAAATAAGAACTGGATGAGGACGTCCTGGGAGCCCGGAGTGGGAAGCCATGAATGCTCCCCACTGGGGAGGGGATGCCCAAAGGGAAGGTGGGCAGACATGGACTTCGCCAGACGATGATGATGGTGATGACGATGATAAGAATAATAGCAGCTAATATTCAGTGTGCTTACTAAGTGACTCAGCTGAGTTACTCAGTTATTCAACACAACACGCTTAAGAGGGTCACCACCATTAACTGAGTTTACAGTTGAAACGATTGAGGCACAGAGAGGTGTGGTGACTTGCCTAATCTCACGCCACTGGGAAGAGGCACAACCAGGATTTGAACCCAAGGAGTCTGGCTTCAGAGCCTGTGACCTCACCACTAGACTAAAGGGACGGGGAGATGGTGCAGGAAGAGGGAGCTGCTGGGCAAAGGAGGGGACGTGGGATGGTGCCTGGAGGGAATGAGTCACGGTGCACCGTGTGGTGAGGGGGCTGTGGGGGAAGGGGCATAGGGGGAAAAGGAGGTTTAAAAAGGCTTTGAATTCAGGCTAAAAGGAGACCGGACCTCAGCCTGAATGTGGTGGAGAGATGTTGATGGTTTCTCTGAAGCAAGGTCGCATCCCGTGTTCAATGGAGATCTCAGTTCTGGTTCTCGCTCTGTGATAAACATGTGCCCACATCACTGAGACTCTGCTTTCTCTCCTGTGAAGTGGGCACATCACAGCCTGTAGTAAGATAAAAATCCATGCACAGCATAGTGTAAGGGAGTGAGAGGTGAGGAGTCCACGCTTGGTACATACTCGGAGGATGAAGTATGAGATGGGGGCACCGGGGCACGAGGCTGGAGGGGCGAGCAGCGGCAGGTGGGCGGGGAAAGCAATGAAAACTAGTTAGGTAGGAGAGTGATGTGGGTCTGTATCAATCAGGCTTCTTAACTGCAAACGACAAACTCCACGATGACTGGTTTAAGCAAAACAGAAATTCATTAAAGGATAGCAGGCAGCATAGAGAATCTTCCAAAGAACCAGACAGCAAGACCAGGAAATATACAGCCAGGAGCTGCACCCGACCACACAGCACTGGACACCAGAAAGTGCACCCCACTACCCCAGAAGGACCAGATGCCTCCAGGGCCTTGCTTGACAAAACCTCAATTCCACTAGTCCCTGCATATTCCCTTCCAAATCATAGTCTCAAATGAGAGGATCTGATTGGAGAAGCCAAAGTCACATGACTGCCCCCAGCAGCAAGGGAGGCTGGGAGAATGCTGTCTGGAGAGGTACGAATTGCACTATGGGAAATTCTCCAAACACAGGGTGGGCATTCAGAAGGCATGGGGCAGCCTCAAACCTTTTCAAACACCCCTTCCATGGCCCAGTTTGCACTGTAGTTAGATCTCTCCAGCAGGAGCCTGGGGTCGGGATTTTAGAAGGACAAGGCTGGAGACGAAGGAGACCAGATCAGGAGGACACAACAGCAAGAGACGACTGGGACCTGAATGAGGGCAGTGGTGGCCAAAATGCCGAGAAGGGGGTGGACCCAGGAAACACTTAGGAGGTAGAATCAGCAGGACTTGAAAATGAGGAGCTGAACCCGTCAGAGGTAGACGAATGGAACCACACAGACCACCACCGTTTGAGAGCATCATAATCCTCCTTATGCAAAAACAATACTGTGACAAAGGATGCAAGCCATTAGGATGACTGACTCACAGGGAGAGAAGTTGGGGTGAGAGGAAAGAGGGCTCACTGTCATGTCTGGACTCCAGGCAGAGGAAGGGATGTGACAAGCGGAGAGGTCTCATTCTTCCCTTTGAGGGCTGGATCCAGAAGGAAGTAGCACTCACCACTTCCGCTCACTCTGATTGGCCAGAGGCTGGCCACATGGCCACACCAACACCAAGGAGGCTGGGAAATGCAGTCTTCACTCTGCACAGCCACGAGGCCAGCTGGAAATGGGGAGTTCTGTTACTGTGAGAGAGAAGCAGATAATACAGGACAGCCATGGTCTCTAACCCACCACCCCTCCCGCCTCCTTCCCTGCATCTATAAAGTCAATGCACATGTGAGAGGACAGGAAGAATGGGCCCAGGAGAGGGTCCCCAGGGCTCTGCTCCCACTTTGGAGCAGTGGGGAAGGTCAAGCTGCCCCTGTGTGCACTTTCCCTGCCCCCTCTTGCTCTCATCCACCTCAATCCCCACTTGGGGATTTATCTGAGTTTCTCCTGCTGTTGGGGTCAGCGTGTAGCTGATCCCCTACCCCTGTCGCTGCCGCTCATGTGCTCCAGCCCTGGCCCTTTGCCCTCTTCTCCATCCCCAGTGCCAGGCGTCCCACACTTGCTCCTGCTAGGTCACACCACTTGGCATGGACCCTGAGCAGCTCTCAGCAGCCAGGGCTGGGCAGCTCTGCCAAATGGCAGCCTCTTGGCCAGAGAGAGGACAATGCCAGCCCTCATTCTCCTGGCGGCCGAGTGGGCTGCTTGTGAGGGCAGGTGTGGGCACGCAGTCATCTCACAGGGTGCCCGGGGACAACTCCTCGGGGCAATGCCAGGTTGCAGAGGGATCTGCCCCAAAGTGCCCTGCCCCCTCATTCCTCAGATACAGCAGAGAATGTGTTTTCTACTGTCTGTGGCATCTGCCTTCTCCTGTCTGGCCTCAGGCACCTGGTGCTCCCCTGTCCGGTGGGTCCGAGGAGGAAGGAGCTCGTGGAAGGGCTTGTCTGTCTTTGCCTGCCCGGCACGCGTCCTCCATCTCGTGGTAGCAGCAGCTGGCTTTCCCTTGGGAGAACCGCCCTCGCCCATTCTCAGTCCTGTGGTTGGGGTGAGGCTGTCTCCACAGGTGGACGTGTGACCCAGGCCGGCCATCAGAGAATCCCATTCCCCTGCACACATGTGGAATCCAAGACGGTCACGCGACCACACCAGGCCCGTGAGAGCGCGCTGAGAGGCCGGCCAGAGCCCTTGGGGCTCTCCTTGCGTGGAGTTGCGGCGTGTAAGACACAGGCTGAGCTTCTGGTGGCCATCTCTGCCGCCAAGAGGGAAAAGCCTGCCTACAAACTGAGCCAAAAGAGACAAAAGAAAAGCAGAGAGAAGGATGCGAAAGGCAGACTCCTGAGGCCACTTGTGGACCCTACTTCATCCCTTGACGCTTCGTCACAGGATCCAGTGGATTCCTTTTTGGTTTGCACCAGGTGGAGATGGTCTCTGCCACTTGAAAATGAATGCTTTCCGCCTGTGGCTCTTCTTCCTGGATTCACAGAGTAGCCCAGAGGGGATAAGGGTGTGGGGTCTCCATCACCATGGACGTCTCCTGCTGGCCCTAGGTTCCATCTGGATGGTCACCTGCCCTTTTAACAGCCCTTCACCCCAGAGCTGGCCCAGCCTCCTGCCCTCAGCGCCTGCTCAGCTCCTTCCGGCTTTGTTCCTAACCTCCTTTCCTCCCCTCTGTCTGCGGCTGAGACCCCTTCATATCCCCCGAAACAATTCCGCAGCTGCCAAGGACCAGCATTGTGACGTGCATCAGGGCACCACACTTCTTAAAGCCTTCTTTCTCTCTCCCTTTTTCAAGCTAATATATTTTTAAATTTTAATTAATTTTTAAATTGTGGTAAAATAGACATAACATAAAATTTACTATTTTAACCATTTTTACGTGTATAATTTAATGGCATTAAGTGTATTCACATTGTTGTGCAACCATCACCACCATCCATCTCTAGAATTTTTTCATCTTGCAAAATGGAAACTCAGTACCTATTAAACAATAACTCCCCATTCTCCCTTCTCCCAGCCCCCGACAACCACCCTTCTACCTCTGTCTCTATGAGTCTGACTACTCTAGGCACCTCATATGAGGGGAATCATACAGTATTGGGCTTATTTATAATATTTGCCCTTTTAACAGCCTTTCACCCTGTCTTTACTCATTTCCTTCATTCTTTAGTTTAGACATCCATTCAGTAAATATTTCTTGAGCATCTGATACATGCCAGCTATTGTTCTATGTGCTATAATATTGTTCTGTGTGCTTATTTGGCATACAGGATCCTGGCTTATTTCACTTAGCATAATGTCCTCAAGATTCATCCACGTTGTAGCCTGGGTCAGAATTTCCCTCCTTTTTAAGGCTGAATAATGCTCTATTGTACGGCTATACCACGTTTTGTTTATTCATTTGTCTGTTTGATGGGCACTTGGGTTGCTTCCACTTTTTGTCTATTGTGAATAACGCCGCTATGAACACGGGTGTGCGAATATCTATTCACCTTCCTGCTTTCGATTCTTTTGGGTTATACACCCAGGAGTGGAATTGTTGGATCATACGGTGATTCTATTTTTAACTTCTTGAGGAACCACCATACTGTTTTCCACAGCAGCTGCACCATTTTACTTTCCTACCAGTGACGGACAAGGGTTCAAATTTCTCCACATCCATGCCAACACTTGTTATTTTCTGGTTTTTTGATAATAGCCATCCTAATGGATGTGAAGTGGTATCTTATTGTGGTTTTGATTTGCATTTCCTTAATGATTTGTGATGCTGAGCATTTTTTCATGTGTGCATTGGCCATTTGTATATCTCCTTTGGAGACATGTCTATTCAACTGTTAGAGCCTTCTTTACTCATTTCATTCTTCTTTAGTTCAGTCATCCATTCAGTAAATATTTCTTGAGCATCTACTACATGCCAGCTATTGTTCTATGTGCTATAGATACAACAATGACCAAGACAAGACAAAACAAAGCAAACCAAACGAACAAAATAAAACAGAAAACTCTTGCCTCCATGGATCTGCCAATCTTAATCTATTTATAACAGAATTCTTGCTTCTGAGGGCTTGATTTGAAAATGAAATAAAATAATGTCTAAGCCCCCCAGCAGAAGGGAGGCATCTGTCAGCTCAGCCCCTCCCTGTACTTTTGTACTCTCCCCTCTCCTGC
The DNA here is from genome assembly GCF_020826845.1 of Diceros bicornis minor. NCBI lineage: Eukaryota > Metazoa > Chordata > Mammalia > Perissodactyla > Rhinocerotidae > Diceros > Diceros bicornis. The sequence continues at coordinate 13,625,074 of NC_080758.1, forward strand.
CCTTCCTCCACCCCCTCCCCATCTTCTCCCTACCCCTCCCATTATCCAGTCTCCCCTGCCCCTTCCCTTGTCGGTGTGCATTTCAGGAGCTGGTGAATTTCAGGAGCTTGGTGTGCATTTCAGTAGCCAGTGAGTCTCAGAGCTCGAGTCCCCATGCCTGTTAGGTCTTGGTGGGGGATTTCCATCCCTCCTTCAGCTTTGCTCCAAAATACAAGAAAACATTTTGAAAACATTCACCAAACATCACTTGTTAACTCTGCCATAGAGCAGTGTACTCTCAGCCCACATGGAACCTCCATGAAGAAAGCCACCATTTCACAATATATTCCATTGTCTGATACATTTATTGGCAATCTTCGATGACCCAGGAGATAGGTTGAGGCTGGGACCAACAACTCAAATATTTACAAGGAAGATGGATGCAAAAACAGACACGACTGTTTCCAACGCTCTAGCTGCAGAAGAGGCAGCTTGTAGGCACGAGATGTTGGCCTAGTGAGCTGGGGGTGAACCTGATCCTGGAGCAGTGGGTAGAATTTGACCTGGACATGAGCAGACAGGGAAGGAAAGTGGAGACTAATGCTTATCAGTTGATCTCCCCTTCTGATAACCAATGATTATTTAATCCCTACTATGTCAAGTACTCTTCCAAGGGCTTTATTTAGATTCATGTGTTTAATTCTCACAACCACTCTAAAAGGTGTTAGTAAACCCATTTTCTAGAGCATGAAACTGACATAAGGAGAAATGAAATCATTTTCCCAAAGTCATAACACTGTTGAGTGGCAGATGCAAGAATCGAACACAGGCTGTGTCTGGCCTGCCTTCGTGGGCTGAGCCACTGCTCCTCCTCCGCCCAGTACTCAAGGGCCAGACACATACTATTGCTTGCATTCCTAGTCTGGCCCATCTGGCATACAGTAGGTGTTCAATAAGTTAATAAATATCTGCAAAGGACTTCCCAGTTTATAAAACACTTCACCTCTGTTAGCTCATGTGTCCTCCTAGGAACCCTGGGAGGGAAAATCGATATTCTATAGATTTATAGATTAGGAAAATGAGGCATGATTACAAAGAACTGTGTAGCAGAGTTGGGGTTCAAATCTGTATTTTCTGACAGGTTCCTGGTCCTGGGTTGTCTCCACCAGGCCAGACCGTTAGGAGCCATCAAGGCCACAGTTGGCATAACCCTTGGGCGAGAACATGATGAGGTGGCAGCTGGAGAGGAGCGTTGATGTTGTTTATGGAGCTCTAGTGTCCAGTGAAGAAAATAATGTGGAGCGGGTACTTAGAAAGGAAAATAACAGAGAGGAAACCCTTTAGAGATCTGGGAAAAGATCTATCCAGGTAGTGAGGATCACATGTGCCAAGGTCCTGAGGCAGGCATGAGCTTGGTGTGTTCAAGGAACAGAAAGCATCCTGGTCCAGCTAGAGTGTTGCGAGCATGATGTGGGGGGCCAGGAACACAGGGAGTTGATGTCAGGAAAGGAGGTGGAATTTTATTCCGGATCCACTAACCCCCTGGAGGGTATTAGCAGGTGAGTGACTTGGCCTCATATATCTTTTAAATAATCTCTCTTGCCATTATATGGAAGATGGATGGGAGAGTGCAAAATGGAAGAGACAGGTTTGAGGGATGCTGAGTGGTCCAGGTTAAAGATGGTGGTGGTTTGGACCAGTGTGGATTTGATGGAGATGGCGAGAAGTGGACAGTGCAGGGTCTCCCATGCAGGTAAAGCCATGGGATTTGCTGATGCCTGGAAGGCAGCAGGAGGAAGGAATGTGAGCAATCAAGCATTGACCCTGAGTCATGGACAGCTGGCTAAAACACAGCTTCTGGAAGCTTCTCCCAATGGATTGAGAAGGTCTCTCAGCAGTAGATAAACAAGTTGTCTCGTGTCCTTAGGAAGAGGTGAACTGATAAATGCCCACCTTCTTCTCCAGGCTTCTCCTCAGGGCTCATTTCCATGTGTCCAGTAAGGGGACAGGCATCAGAGGCCGCCAGGTTTCCCAGCTCTCTGGAGGGGCGCATTCCACGCTGTCTGCTGCTCCTTGATGGAGAAATGTGAGACAGGAGGGAAAACATAGGAGGCTGCCAGCCCTGGCCTCTCCTCCATCAGCGGTCTGCTCAGGCCTGTGTGTCCCGGCGCCGAGCAGTCCGTACAGACTGGCTCTGTTAGCCCCTCGCACATGGGCCCCGGGATTGGACTCATCACCAGCTCATGATGGATGGTGATGGTAGCCGGGACTCCACCAGCTGCAGAAGAGTTGCAGGTGTTCAGATGGCAGACGGGGCAGGCATGAGTCCCCACCGTGCACCTTTCTACTGGAACAGAAGCATCTAGAAGGGTCTGGACATCCCTCTGCAATTCCCTCTGCAAAACTGGGGGGGAAATGACTGTGGGTTCAGCACGTCCCCATCACTCTTCTCTTGATGGCCACCTCCCAGGATTCCTTTGGTCTTCTAACAGGCTTGCTCCCCCACCCCCCAATTTTTGGAGGGCCTAGTCTTTGGCTCTCCACCTGGGCTCCCCACCTCAGGTACGGAAGTTTCCTGAATTCCTCTCCATCAAAACTTCTGCATTTTATTTTATCTCATCAATGAAGACACTATTCTTAGAGCTTAATCTGATAAATGAGTGTGCACAAAAGCGTTAAAAGATGCACTGGGTATGCAGTCAATGACTTGAATTCCTCTCCCAATATTTGTCCCTCATTAGCCTGGGAGATGAGACAGCCCTAGAGAGATGATGGGCATTCTCAGCACCCACCTGAGACTCTCCTTGGCTCACCCAGAAGGTGGGAAGGAAGAGGAGAGACTGTAGCTTTGTCCCTGTGCGAGCCACCGTCACCAAAGCTCTTCCCGGGGCGTGTGCTGTGAGAGGGCACCCGAAAGCAGCTTGCAAGCTGCCCGGCGGGGAGGCTGGCGGGTGAGCGTCATCCGGCTTTTGCAGGAAGCTGCACGGGGTAACACGTTCCCTAAAAATCTGAGCAATTCTGGTTGTGACCCTCGATGCTGGCGGTTGCAGAGTTTCAGCAGCTCTCCAAATTCCAGCACCCATTTGGAGCGGGGCCATCAGACTCCATCGTAATCGTTGCCGCTGCCATTGACTGACCCCTGCCAGGGGCCACCTGCTGTGTCAGGCGCTTTAACATGTGTCCTTGTTTCATCCTCGTTCTAACACTGCTGAGATTGGTGCGCGTCATCCCGATTTTCAGACGGGGACTCGAGGCTCAGGCGCTTGCCCGAGGCCGCACTGCAGGAAAGAGGTCCGGGCCGGCCGGAGCCGCTCACGGCTCCCTGGACCCCAGCATCCGTGTCCTCTCTCTGATCCATGCTCTCCCTCCTTTGTAGTGAGAAGATGGGTTCCAAACAGGCCCAGCTCGATTATCCCAAATTTTCCCACACTCCCTTTAGATTCCTTTTTGACGCTGCGTTTCTGACGGGGATTTCTCTAAGGCTCACAGAGAGCCTTGTATTACAGGCCTGAATTGCTGTGTCTCCTAATGAATCATTTGACCACTCAGCATGCTTTCTTTTCTCTCCTTTTCTTTTCTCTCTGTCCTCTCCTCTCTGACTAGACAAATGATATTCTAAAAGCTCCTTTATTTAAAGCAACAAAGTCTCCAATCCAAAATGGTTTGTGCATAAAGAGAATGTATTGGCTTTGGTAACTGAAAATGGCAGTAGTGGGTCTAGCTTCAGGTGCAGGTTGATCAAGTTGTTCAAAGGATACCATCAGGATCTGGTTTCTCTATCTCTTGGCTCTGTTCTCAGACAGATTTCTCCCTTTGTGGCTGTAGCATTTTTTTACCTCTTCTCAGATGCAAGGCTTCTGGAAAAGAGTGAGCATTTTGTGCCAACATTAATTCATTCATTCAGCAGATATTTAGGTAGCATCACTTTGTTCCAGATTTTTTTTCTAGATGCTGAGGATACCTGAGACAAAACAGATAAAAATCCCTGCCCTTTGGGGCTTACAGTCTAGGCAGGTGTGACAATAAATGGATTAACAAATAAATATATGAGAGATATCAGGCAGTGACAAATAGAATGAAGAAAAGTAGTGCAGGGCAGAGAGAGAAAGGGGGACAGAGGGGCTATCTTACAGCGGTCAGGAGAGGCCTCTTGAGGAGGTCAATTTTTAGAAGAGACCTACGTGAGGTGAGCTCTGTGAATACAGAGCGACGAACATTTCAGGCAGGGGGACCAGTAAGTGCAGAGGCACAGCGGAGGGACCAAGCTGGGTGTGTTAGTGGCAGAACAGGGAACGGGGGTGGCTGGAGATACAGAGGGAGGGGGAGGGTGGCAAGAGGTTGGAGAGGCGGCAGGAGCCCGATCAGGTCATGGGAGGAGCTTGAGTTTTGTTCCTCATGTGAAGGAGCAGCCAGTGGAGGGTGGAGAGCAGGGATGAGAAGCTCTGATCTGCACAGAAAGGACCCTCTGGCAGCAGCAGATCTCAAGCCCTTACAGGCCACCTGCTCATTCCTGGACCCTCACTGTGACTGGGGACGTGAGACCCTGGGGGGCCGAGGTCTGAGCTGAGCAGGGGGCAGAAGTTGTCCTCCAGGGAAACATCAGTACTGCCAACAGGAAGAAGACGAATGGATTCCAGGTGGCTGAGATAACGGGGGTCCCCCCCCGGCAGGCCTCATGTCTGCTCTCATGTGTCACCTTCAGGAACCTTCTCCATGCCCACCCCTCCACGTGGTCTCTCTCTGCAGACACACACGTGGGGGCAGTGCAGGCGACATAGGGCCGTTCATGCTCTGTTCACATAGCTGTGTCTTCTCTTCTCTGATGGATCAGAGGTTGGCAAACAAGCACCGTGAGCCGAATCCAGCCCAGAAAACCTGTTTCTGTCCAGCCCCTGAACTAACAGTGGTTTTTACATCACACACACACACACATACAGACACATGAAAATGCAACAAAAATCACAATTGGCCTGCAAAGCGTAAAAGATTCACTATCTGGCCCTTCACAGAAAAAGTTTGCCAATTATAAGCCATTTAGGGAGGGCGTTTTTTCCTCCTCCATCTCTGCGCCTCTAACTGGATTGGTTCCAATGGCAACATGTGATGGTGCGTGATGTGATCAGGCCTCCCTGATCACCAGCCAAGGCACGGGGTTTTAGAGAGCACGTGGAGAGTCTAGTCTTGCAGTCCAGGTTTTCATAGACAGTAGTCACAGTACAGGGTTCTGTACAGTGAAGGGGGACCTCGGCTGTGTGTCCCTCCACAGCATCCGTCCTACTTCTTTGGATGACAACCCCCCTGTTTTCATTTGGCAACATCCTCTCCTCTTAGCACTTGAGTTTCCTGGGGCATCAGCCTAGGTTCCAGAAAGGAGTTCTAAACCCACACTGGGCCAATGAGCTGAAATTCTGTTATTTCTGTGAAAAGATTTGGTGGGGGCCAGGGAGAGATCTCTCTTCACTGGCCTTGCAAGTGGGAGCATCTCAGCCCCACCCACCTGGGGGTGAACCCAACAGAGGAGGGCGGAGCTGAGAGAGGAGACAGAGGGAGACTGTGGGTGATGTCAGCTGGTCCCGTTAGTGCTATTTGCCGTCCAAGCTTCTCTTGCCAGCTGTGTGACTTGGGGAGAATAACCATGGAATTCATTGACCAAATCAGAGCACTTGTGCGAGTGCATGGGGGTGCTCATAATCATTACCTGAGGGCTGTCCCAGGAAAGCCAGGGTGAGGGTCATCCTAGACCTGGGCAAGTTACTTTAGGTCTCTTCATCTCAGATTCCTCATCTGAGGAATACCTGTCTTCAAAGGGGTGTAATGAGGATTAAATTAACTCAGAAGACTGCCAGGAACATCCTAAATTACTGCAATGTGTTAGCTAGGGTTGTTGATGTTGTTTTCGTTATTGTTTGTCCCCGAACACTTTAAATTTCCTCCCATATTTAGAGAGTTTCCCATCTTATGGGCTCATGTCTCCCCAAATGAGAAGTCAGAAACACGTGTCCCAGACTTCCTTGCAGCTGGGGTGCAGGAAGGTGAGTTAGATGCCCCATGCGATCTGGAAGCTGGTAACCTGCAGAAGGCTGAATGCAGATCCTTGTTGGTGAGGGGACACAGGGACACACAGTTTCCTGATGGCATCAACGCAGGGGCTCTAGTGCTGGTGCCTAGGCTCGGCTGCAGTGTCCCCAGGAGTGGGGACAGCAGTGTTTGCTCTGGTGCAGTTCTGCAGTGCGATTTGGATGTCACCCCTAGCTTCAGAGCCACCAAGCCTGATTCTTTGTGCGTCCCAGAGATCCTGTGAGCCACGTGATAGCCTTCAATAGGCTCTTTTACATTTAAACAAGCTAGACTGATTTCTCCTGTTTGTATCTAACTCACAACCGATAAAATCCCCTAGATCCAACCATTCCTGCAATCCTCCCCTGGACTTTTCAGTTAAACAAGCCAATCATCCTGACCCATCTCCCCTTGTCTTCTAATTCAGTTTAATTTGGATCCCTACCACTTACAGCCAAAGCCACTAATACGTATACTTGCTGTCAAAATTTGGGGGGAAATATAGAAAAGTAAAAACCATAGTTCTTATATAAAATCTTTAAACTATAATTCCTTAAACACTCCCCTCCCCACTATGTAATATTTCCATCCTCCCTTATCAGCCCTTTAAACAGAGTCCCCGGCTACCTAAGCACAAAGCTGAGCACAGACGACAGGTGTCCCCTATGTTACTACTGAGATTTCCCAATTGCTGGCTTAGAAAACGCAAACAAAGGTTCAGTCTGTTGCTGTCTACCTTGGCAGGGCTCCAGGAATAAGTTGAATCCTTGTGTGTGCTTTGAAAGGTGATTGTCTCTGGAAAAGCCTGTCTTCCTTCCCACCTTGAACTCGTGGTTGCCCCGTATCTAGAGTGTTTTGTGAACATATGAAAAGGAAAAGAAAAGACAGCAAATTCAGAATGTCATACCCCCCTCACTCCCTCTTCCAGCTCCCTATAAAAAATGCAGCCCTTGGAAGGGAGGTTTTCTGAATGCAGACCTTTGTGCAAAATCTAAGATTTATCCTCTTATCAACACCCCCAAATAATTTATTTGGATATGAAGTAGGGTTTCAATCCAAGAGAAAAAATTATAAACATCTCTGGAAATAAAGTTTCCATTCATACTCAAAGTTTACATTTCAAACATTATTTTCCATATTCCCTGTTGGAGCTGGGCAGAGGAAGAGAGAAAACTGGGCACGAAGACCAGGGCTCTGCCTGTGCTGTGTTTGTGTAGGCAGACAGCGCGTCTGACGCCGCCTGTGAAGGCAGGGCTCCCGGCACCGTCCCTCTGCAGGGTTTTGATTCTGGCAAGTCAGGCCTCACCTAGATGAGAGCAGGGCCGGGGGAGAGTCTTTTATTTTTTTTAAGGAAATCCAACAAATGCACTCAGAGATATCAGTTTTGCATGTGTGTGACTTGCAATGTTATTTCAAAAAATATTATACAGTCCAATTGGCCTTTCGTAGTGTACATTTCTATTGACTTTAATGCATTTGTATGTGTTGTGTAACCCCCACCACAGTCAGGATACAGAGCAACTTCATCACCTCCCCTCCAAAAAAGTCCAGCCTCCTGCTAGTCCCTGATAGTCACAACCTCCCCCTCACATATGACCCCTAGCAGCCCCTGTACTGCCCTCTCTCACTATGGGGTTTTTTCTTTTTCAGGAAGTCATGCAAATGAAAATGTTCATTATGCAATCTTTGAGACTGTTTTCTTTCATTCAGCTTAATGCCTTCCAGATTCAAAGAAGTTGCTGTGCATGTCAGTATCTCCTTCCTTCTTATCACGTCAAGCACGTGAACCACAGACTGTGCAGCCATTCGTCCACTGAAGGTCATTTGGGTCATTTCCATCTTTTAACAATTATGAAGGGAGCTGCTATACACATTTGTGTACCGCTTTTTGTGAGATCGTAAGTTTTCTTTCCTCTAGGGTAAATACTCAGAAATGGGGTTGCTCTGTCACCTGGTAAGTGTATGTTTAATTTCATAAGAAACTGGAAAACTGTCGTCCGGAATGACTGTACTGTTAGGTGTTCCTAAAAGCGACATGTGAGTTCCAGTTTCTCACAAGCTCCCTGGTGTTTGTAATGTCAGGTTTTTATCACAACCATTCTAACAGACGTGTAGTGGTATTTCACCGTGCCTTCAATTTGCATTTCCCTAATGGCTAATGATACAAAAATGTCATCATCTGTATGTTTGCCATCTGTGTATCCTCTTTCATGAAGAGTCTGTTCAAGTCTTTGCCAATTCTTTAATTGGGTTGTTTGTTTTCTTACTGTTGAGTTTTGAGATTTTTTTACATGTTCTGGATATGTGATTTGCACATACATATTCAGATACGTGATTTGCAAATATTTTCTCCTGGTAACAAACTTGACTTCTTTTAACAGTCTTTTAACAGTGAATTCTTGTCACAGTGTCTTTCACAGAATAAAAATTTCTAATTTTTATTGAAATATTTATTTGAAGTCAATTTTAATAATATTTTCTCTTATGGATTATGCTTTTCGTATCAAGTCTAGAAATCTTTTCCTAACTGCAGGTCCCAAGGATTTTTCCTATTCTTTGCTTAGATTCTATTTTTCCATTTGTTTCATGTGTGTTCATAACTGTTTATTGAAGGATTTTTATCATATCTGCTTTAAAGTCTTTGTCAGAGAATTTCAATACCTGTGTTATTTCATTGTTGGTGTCTGTTAATTGTCTTTTCCCATGAGTGTTGAGATTTTCCTGAGTCTTTACATATCAAGTAATTTTAGATTCTATCTTGGACGTTTTGTATATTATGTTATGACACGCAGAGACTTGTTCAAATCCTGTGCACCAATACCACAAGGTTGCTTAAGAGCTTGGGCATGAAAGAATGGAGAAAAGAAAGAAAAAAATGTGGAGATGTCCCCACTCTCTCTGAGTGTTAGAAGTTCCCTTCCCCAGAACTGGTTCCCTGAACAGACTAGCAGTCTCCCCTGGGCTTCTCCTGAGGCGCTGTCTGTCTTTGTTCTAGTGCCCATTTCTGGGTTTGGGGATCAGGTCATGAGATACCAGAGATCAAAATATGGCAAACTCACCACCAGTTTGATGGGGCTTCAAATTCCAGTCTTCCGCCCTGATCCACCACAACAATTTCCTTTTCAGAGTCCGCAATTCACTGCTCCATGCAATCTGTCCAGGTTCTATAGCTTTATTCCACGGGAGAGACACGGTAGAGTGTTTACTCCATCTTACCTGGAACCAGAACAGGCTAACATCATTTTTTAAAAAATAGTGATTCATTCATTCATTTCAACATGTTTCTTACAATTTTCCTTGTGTCAAAGTCCCGTCTCACGGTATCCACTGCATGTGTGTGTTTGCCCCCTGTACCACTGGGACGGGAGCTTCTCCAGCTCGGCGCCTGGTTTCATTCATCCTGAGTCTTCCCCAGGACTAAGCATAGGATGGGAGATAGAGTAGACCCTTAAAATAGTATCTAACATTAGCATGTAACAAATGTCAGAAAATCCAGCTCAGCTAGTTTAATCAATAAATGGTTTTGTTGTTGGTTTGGTTTGGTTTGGTTTGCTGCCCATAACAGAGAAGTCTAGAGGTAGCATGCTTCATGGCAGGTCTAATCCAAGATCTTATATCTTGGATATAAGATATAAGATCCAAGAGGAATCTAATCGATTCCCCTCGTTCATCTCTGCTTTCTATAATGTTGGCTTCAGCCTTCGACTCTATTTCTGGCAGTTCTAGGTTCTCATCTGGTGGCAACAGAATTGCTCCTGGGTGTCTAGAACACAGATTCACACCACACAAACTAGTGGAAGAAAGGGGGTCTCATGGTATCTACTGCATAAGTGTTAAATTTTTTATCATTTGGCTAGCCCAAACTGGGTTATGTCTCTGTTCCTAACCAATCATCAAAGCCAAAATGGTGGAGTGTGGCGCTTGGTGTCAGCTCATACGAGCTCCCCTACGTATCTGAGCATGGTATCAGTCCCACCCAAAACATGTGTCTGGGAATACAGGACGCATAATTTTCCCAAAGGAAAATCAGAGTATAAACAATGGGAGAAAGGATAGATGCTATGGGGCTAAATCATTTACATTAATCTTGAATGCAAATACTGAAAGTGCCAACTCATCCTTACTTAATTATTTAAAAGGATTGTGTGTTCATGTAAGCAATAAGTCCAGGGGTTCAGACACCAGGGGTGGTTTGATTAAGATCCCTCTTCATTTTATCTTCTGTTTTCTGTGAGGTGCCCCTCTTCTCCTCCTCAGCCTGGCTTCCCAAAATGGCCCAGCAGTTCCAGGATTCAAATCACCAGTTCTTCCATATCCAGAGGGAGGTTTCCAAGGAAAATATGAGCTCTCCACTGATTGGCCACCCTGTGCCTAGAAGAATATCATACAGTCAGACTTCCGTATCCACATGGGTTTCAACCAGCTGCAGATCAAAAGGCCTGCAGTGATTGTATCTGTCTGAATATGTACAGACATTTTTCCCCTGTCATTATTCCCTAAACAACACAGTATAATAACTATTTACATAGTATTTTCATTATATTATATATTATAAGTAATCTAGAGATGACTTAAAGTATATGGGAGGACTGCATACGTTACATGCAAAACTACACCGTTTTATACAAGGAACTGGAGCGTCCGTGGATTTTGGTATCCACAAGGGGTCCCAGGACCAATCCCCTGAGGACACCAAAGGAGGACTCTATGCTGATTGGCTTATGCCTGGTTTTGCTGAGCCGATCATGTGACAAAGGGCAGGGGCTATGCTAGGCAGCTTAGAACATTCAGGCCCCACTGCTGTGGTTGGGCGTGGGGTCAGTTTCCCTGAGAGACACAGCCTACCTGGGAGAGGGGCGAGCATCCCCTGAGGGTATTGCATGGAAGGGGCATGGGCAATTAGGTTCTGACTGGGTACGAGAAATATCTACAAAACTACCAAACACAAAACCTATGACTTTCCAAAGCAGAAAATGAGTCTTTTTCGTTTTGAATTTCCACAGTCGTCACAGTTAATGGCACTTAGTAGTTTCTCAATCCATTTTTGGTGACTGGATTAATGTTAAAAACAATTGCGCTATGGGGAATAAAATTCTAATCGTGTGTAAAAATAGGATTCACAGCCCTGGGGCTAATTCCAGTTGAAGGCACTAAAACTGAGAGATATATTTTGCTATAGCTGTGTCTATGAAGAATTGTCAAAATATTTTGAAGTTAGGTAATAATTTGGTATCTATTAAGATTCTATCTTCAAAAGCCTTTTTTCAGCGAACACAGAGCATTGAGGACAAGACAAACCATGTCAAAACATTCATCTTGTATCATTTTATCTTGGCTTCTAGGCTAAGGGCGGTGATAAATTGACATATGTCACAAAACTCAAGACTCAGTTTTTAGGAAGGGAACTGATGCCCATTTAAGACAGAGTGCCTGGTGGGATTCTGAGAGTAAATTCTATAGACTCTCAGGAAGGGTGAAAACGCTTCAGAACTCGTGGTCGAGGTGCGAGTTGAACAGAGGCCTATGGATCAGTAAGATGATCCTAAAAGCCAAGGATGGTGCTGTGGGTGGGATGAAGGCCCAAAGCAAAGGCTTGGAGTCAAGAAAAGGGAAAGGATGTTGTGTTGGGGTCCCCAAGGCCACTCTTAGGGGTGCTGATTCACTGGAGTATCACCAACTAGTGCCCGGAGAAACTCCAAGGTGGGTTTGGAAGCAATTAACTGTTTTTCCAAGTTGTTTCTTTTCCTTTTGTGTGTTAAGGAGATGTAACCACCAGCGATCCTGAAACTGACCAAGCCTCACCACAAGAGCTACGCCCATGACCTTTGCCTTATTTTTATACAAAGATCTCTCCAGGAGGAGCTTAGGCCTCCTTATGTGGAAGCCTGTTCTCCACCTGAGCCTGTGCAAGCGAATACCCGCCTCTCCCTTTTGAATATTCATTTCCCAACCGAAATAAAATTTCCTGCTTCTCTTTGTTCAGGGACGCCACGACTTTGGAAATGATTCCTCATGGCCACCTATTTGCTGCAAATACACTTTACTTTGTGAGACAACTTCCACTGGTGTAGAGTCTTATTTAACTCACCAGGAGGCGAGCCCACTTGGTTCAGTAAGAGGAGGACTCACAGGAGTCAGCATCTGATCCTCCTCATGGCTGTGACTAATTACAGTGAAAGGAGACAAAGGGTATCAGCAAAGGGACAAGGAGCACGGAGTGAGGTCTGGAGGAAACTGGGAGCAAGCTTCCAAGAGTCTCTCCCATTGGAGTCCCACAAGACTCCCTTAATTCCTCCAGCAACAAGTTGTGGCAACCTGTGCGAAATCTTGCCCACCGGGGAAGCTCGTTAGAGACTGTGCTCCAGATTTTTATTGGAACCTGGTCACGTGGCAGCCTCTCCCGTGCATGTCCCAAAACTCTGGACTCCCAGCAGGAAAGCAGGTGTTCAGCATAGACCGTATTGTTTTGTACAAACAGTTCAGGCACAGTGAGCCTTTCTTGTCAGTCAGGGTGTTTGGAACCTCCCAAAATCCAGGTTCCCAGACGCTAGGCAAGGGCCAACCCTGCAGGCAGGCCTTTCCAGGGACAGCGGTCAGCCTGCTGTGGCAACTCTCTTCTGCACAGATGTTCAAGAGTTCAGTCTTAAAGGTCAGGCCTTTTTACGTCTCTCATCACGGGGACTCGGCATCTTCGTAATTAACACACACTGCTCCCGCCCTGTGCCAATCATTGGGTGAGTGATTGTCTCTCTCTCTCCCTTAGTTTCTTTTTCTGAAAACAGAAACAAGGCCGACCACAAAGTGGCTGAGCCCATTAACCCAGGCAAGATGTGAGGACACCTGTTCCCCTCAGGGAGACGGTGGGCATCCCTCCCTCCACCCTTTGTCCCCATGGCTTCTGATATAACGCAGAGGAGGGCAGTGGGGGATCATCCTAGCCTGTCCAGGCAGGAGCAGGATTCCTTTCCACTCCCCCTAGCCCAGCCTGGTCTCAGGGGGTCACGCAGCTGAGCAGAGCAGGAGAAATGGGCTGAAACAAGCTGGATTTATTTCCTGCCTTTCAAAGCACTTTAAGAATGTGCACATTTATAACCTCATTTCTTTCAGGAAGATCAAGAGACAACCCAGACATACAGAGATAGATGAGCCTCTCTAGAACAGTGCTTGACACCTAGGGTGATCAAAAAGCATTTGCAGGATAAACTAGGGCATTAATAAATAAATGCCTGAATGAGTGAAACCTGATTTTTTTTTTTTTTTTTGGTGAGGAAGATTGGCCCTGAGCTAATATCCATGGCCATCTTCCTCCATTTTGTATGTGGGACACCACCTCAGCATGGCTTGATAAGCAGTGTGTTGGTCTGCTCCCAGGATCCAAACCTGCGAACCGTGGGCTGCTGAAGCAGAGCATGCAAACTCAACCACTATGCCACTGGGCCAGCCCCTGAAACCTGATTTTGAGTGGAGAAATTTTTTGAAGATTACTACCCTTGGGTCCAGCAGAGCAGAATTTGCCAACTCAGCCACCTGTCAGTTGCTGCCAGCCCAACTCAGCAGCTTACAAGAGGCATTTACTCACACTCACAGGTCCACAGGGCCACCATGGCTTGGCTGACCTCCACCTGTTCCACTGGGCTTGGTGCAGGCTGGGGGTTGGTGTCAGGTCTGCCTCACGTGTGTCCTTCCTGGGCCAGGTCTGGAGGGACAACAGCTACCTGGGCACGCTCTTCTTGTGGCTGATCCCCTAAGCAAGAGCCAGCCAGACTGCACGAGCACATTTAATACCTTTGCTCTTGTCGCTTCCGCTGACATTCAACTGGTTAGCGCAAGTCTCGTGGCCAAACCCACATCAAAGAGGCGGGAAGCGCTCTCCACGCACAATGTGAAGGGAAGAGAGTGAATATTTGCTGAATGATAATGCACACTATCACAGAAGCTATGGCCCTAAACATGCTTGTAAATAAACAATGAACCAATGAATCCGAAATACCTCCTGAAGGAGGAAAAATCACAGTTGCAGCTAATGCAAACACATCCACAGCCATCTGCCAGCAGCCTGGTCTCGGTGGCACCAAGAATAACAGGCAATTGCCCCCGGGGACTTCTAGCCAGTTCCAGGATGGGAGGTGCGAGATCATCGCTCCCCCCAGCAGGTGGATTGAGCACACATTTAACTCCAATTTCAGCTTAAACCGCAGCTGTTGTCTTGCCTGGGGACCCCTATCTTTTTACATGTTATTGTAGATCAGCTGCCCGCTGCTGCAATCAAGAACTCTCATGGGTTGTCTGGAATTTCTAAATCAGCGCTGCAGAGAGCCTGGCGGATCAGCCAGGCGGGCTCCCCGGCAACGGTGACTGATGCCCGAGTCAAACAGACAATCCTGGGGTCCCCCAGGAAACCAGCCCCCACTCATACATCAGCTCCGGGGAGGACATTCGCTTCCCTGCAGGGGAGGCCAGTGGCGGGTGTGGCCAGGCAGCAGAAAAGGTGGAAGGTGCTGGGCACACACCGTGGCTGTATAGGATTCCCCTGTACTGTTTAGTATTCATGAAAAAGCACCTGCCAGCTTTCTTTAATGCCCATTTGGTTCCCAACCCTGTCCTTACCATGATACAGTGGAGGGGACAGAGATGGAGAGTGAGATGAGCCACCATCAGATTGGAGTACACAGACCCCTGGGGGACCTGAAGATTTTCCAAGGGTTCATAGGCACGGACAGTTTTAAGAGAATTGATTTCCAGGGGCCGGCCCCGTGGCGCAAGCAGTTAAGTGGGTGCGCTCTGCTGCGGCGGCCCGGGGTTTGCAGGTTCACATCCCAGGCACGCACCAACACACAACTTGTCAAGCCATGCTGTGGCGGCATCCCACATAAAGTGGAGGAAGATGGGCACGGATGTTAGCCCAGGGCCAGTCTTCCTCAGCAAAAAAAAAAAAAAAAAAAAAAAAGAGGAGGATTGGCAGATGTTAGCACAGGGCTGATCTTCCTCACAAAAAGAAAAAAAGAGAGAGAGAGAATTGATTTCCTGACCCTCCACTATCTGCCACTTCTGCCTTCACAATGTCCTTTTTCCACTATGTGAAAAAAAAGGGTTGTCAGTCAAGGTACCAACATAACACAGGAAGTGCACTCAAATCGGGTAATTCCAGGAGAGTTTAATAGAAGAAATATTTATAAAGGTGGGGGTGGGGTAAAGAAAACTTCAGAGAGGGCAGCCCCTTTGGGCTGTTGGGGCCCTGAGTGAGGTGAGGGGAGGGGGAGGTTTCTAGAACCTGGAGGCTCGGGAGGCTGTGTAAAATGTGAAGGCGCTGTGGCCTCCTGGAGAAGCAGCAGCTGCCCTGGGTCACCCCGTGGATGAGGCCAGGGAATAAACGCCCAACCTTACGCTCCTCTCCTCTCTCCCCGCCGCCAGGACTCCCCGTTGGCCAAACCCAAGCGGAAGCCATAGGAGCCCACTGACTGGTCCATGCAGTCAGCCTCCAGCAAAAGGAGAGGGAAGGGGGAGAGTGGGAGACGTCCCCACTGAAAAGGCATCACCCATCCTGAATCTTACAAAGGTGCCACCTCTGCTGCGAAAAGCCCTTCAGGGCACCAAGCAAAGGCACATTTTGAAATAATCACCTCCGTGTTGAGAACACGGATGTCTCCAGTAACTGGGAACCACATCTGTCTACCAGTTAGGTTGTTTTCAATTCTTCACTGTCACTGGAGGTGAAGAACCGAGTACCGATGTCAGCTCATAGATTATCAAAAATCACCATGTAATTTTTGACACATAACTTAAAAGGAGCCCCAAGAATTGAGCAACATACAACAGAAGCCCTTCCGCTCCCATCTGTTTGTTTACATGAACAGGTTCTCAGCGTGACACCAAGAAAAACAGAATGGTGTGAATACAACTGATACTGAAACCTGTCTCTTTAAAATAACAACATTCATTCATGAAAACACTAATTGAAAAAACAGTCCCACTGTCATATTTTAAATAATATATCCCAAAGTATTTTACTTTTTGAGGATTAATCATTCTTTATCACGAGCTATGACATATTTATGTTGTTTTGAGTTGTGTTCTACTAACAACCATAATGATAATTGAATTTAAAATAACATTTTAAAATTTAAAGACTTGTAGTCAATGAAAATTTTTTTAAATTTCAATTTATGAGCATATTTTTGTTGCTCAGTGATATATGATAGAGTGATTAATAAAAGATTTCCAAGAATAAAAATATGATACATTAAGACCAAATTTCCCCCGGGGGACTACAAGTTCACAGAGAAAAAAAAGAACAATGCAGAATTCCTAACAATTAAAGTGAAGCTTGTACGTGTATTTTTTTTCAAATCCACAATGGTGGGTATCAAACCGCAAGAGTATTGAGCGTCAGTTGGACATACTTTGAAAGTTTCTTTTAAAATATCAATATTTACAACATATCAAATTATATCCATTATATACTAATTTTATTATATTTGTATGTAAAATAAATGTATATTTTAATAATACTAATATACACTTACATAGTAACATAATATATAATTTATATAATTATATCCAAATATATATTTAAATCTATGATAAAAAATTTAGATAATAGCTTAAAAATGTGAGAGTCTAGACAAGATTTTTAAAGTTGGAGGAGATGCTAGGGGATGAGTCCGCAGAATTAAGCAGGGGTCAGATATCTTGAAGGACCTTTGTGCCCATCCTATGCTGGGAAAACAAGGAATGAAATACAGGATGTCCCAGGACACCTGCCTCCAGGGCCCAATGACAAGGTGATAACGTGCTGTCAGAGGAGAGAAGGATGGCTGCGGCCTCAGGTGATCACAGCAGATGTCCCACAGGAACGGAGATTAACCTAGGTTTGAAGAGGAGGTGAACTGCGTCTGAGTATGTGGAGGAAAAGTTGCCAGGAAAGTTTAGAAAGAGGCAGTTGGCTTATGGATCCCAGAATCCGCTCATTTGCAATCAGATCAACCTGTTAACATTCAGTTACTCTCAACTTTAACAACAACGACAACAGTAATAATAGCATGACTAGTCTATATTTGTTGAACACTATTTTTAGGCATTGGTCTGAGATATCCAGATATAGAGATGGAGATTCTAGGATTCTAGCACCCATTCCAGCCCCTCTACCACGCGGCTGCTCTTTTGTTTCTCTTGTGTTATTAATGCAGTCCTTCCTTTATTTCATTCTGCAAATAGCTGTTGTGAGCTGACTATGTGCTGAGCACTCTAGACGTATTTGTCAAGATGTCTTAGCTGTCAGTCGACTCTCATGGGCGTTGATTTCCTCGCAGCATCTCACTCTGGTGTGGTTCCATTCTCCTCTTCTCACTGGGGATGCTGACCCCCTGTTCCCAGCCTGGGAAGAGAATGACGCTCTCTCTGCTCTCCTCTCCCTCATTCTCCAGGCTCAGGGCCCAGCTCCCACATCCAGCTTGTCCTGGCCAGTCCTTTGAGTGTCCACTTTTCTCAGAACCCCGACATCTCTTACAGTCTGTCACACCACCCAGTCCACAGTCTGGAGTTTTGCACTGTGCCTCTAATCAGAGTGGACGCTAGAACTACATGTGACACTTCTGACTCTCCCCAAGATTTCTAGTTCAGTGGCGCCCACTGAGATGAGATTTGAGATTTCATTCAGCTATGAATTTCCCCCCAAATGGACAGTACCTTAAACAGATAAAAATGTATTTCTGTCTCATGTAAATGTGGACAGCCCGGGGCTAGCACAACAGCTCTGAGACAGCAAGGGCCCAGGCCCCCTCTGTCTTGTTGCTCTGCCCGGCTCGGCATCAGGCTCCTCACTCATGGCTCAGGTGCCTGCTCCAGATCAGACACGGAGTCTGCGTCCCAGCCAGCAGGAAGCAGGAGAGAAGCGATGGACGGAGGGAATGCTGTCTCCTTAAGATGCTCCTTGGAATTTGAACACAGCACTTAGGCTTATATTCCACTGACTGGAATGTCGTGATCTGGCCACATCTACCAGCAAGCCTGAATGGGAAATGTATTTTTTATTCAACATGGTCATGTGCCAAGCAAAATATCTGGGCTTCTAATACAAAAGAAGGAAAGCACAGATATTGGGGACGAGCCACCGAAGTCTGCCATAGCATCTCACACTTCCCTTCCACCCGGACTTGCCCCATTTCTCCAGCCCATCCCCCACCCTCTGGTCCCACTTCTCCGTGGATCTTAAGGACCAGGGCACAGAGTCTCCGTGTCTGTGCCCTCCTCCCCATTCCCCAGGCAAAGCCTTATATTTACTAATATCAATACCGTTTCCCAGGGACTAGTTGTCATCTGACTTACGACGTTTAGTAGTTGTGAATACATGTTCACAGATGGACTTTCCATTGATTCACAATCCAATTCTCACATTGTGAAGCAAAAAAGAAATGTTTTCCGCCTATGGTCAACAATACTGTATTATGCACTTAGAAATTTGTTAAGAGGGTAGATCTCATGTCAAGTGTCCTTGGCACAAAAAAGGGAGGACACAAGGCAACTTTGGGGGTGATGGATATGTCTGTCACCTTGATTGTGGTCATGGTTTCACAGGTGTTGGCACATGTCCAAACTCATCAAATTGTCTTCATTAAATATGTGTGGGTTTTTTGCTTATCAATTACACCGCATTGAAGCTGTTTAAAAACAAATCAATAAGTAAATTTTTCTGCTCGGTGAGGCTGTCAGCTGTCACGGGGAAGTGAGCAAAGATGGCCCTGCACGGCAGACACGGGTGGGCTACACCGAGGCCACAGCACGTAAAGTGGAAGATCTTAACCAGCACATCTGTCAGGGTGCTCGGTTGCTAGCAACGTAATCCACTATAGCTATTTAAGCAGAAAAGGAATTTAGTAAAGGGTGATGAGGAGCTCACAGACTCTGGAAGGAGCAGCAGATCATGTTTCCTGGAATCTATGCATCTGGGAATAACGCTGTTATGATGACAACCTATGGGGAACTGACAGTTCCACTACAGGCAGAGGAGCTCTGACTTGGAGCAGAAAATCTGAGAAATTTCCAATTTAAAGAGAAGATTTTTAAAAATAAATAAAAGCAGCCTCAGTAGTGGTATCTGAATTAGTTCACACTTTGCTCTTGGAGTCCAAATGGAGGCATTGATAAGGTCATTGTATGAATGATCTCAGATGTTTAATTAAAGAAATGGTATCAATATCCACACTGACCATCTGCTGGGCCAACAACGTTTGTATTCTAATCACTTGGTTAGAAAGGAGTTCAGACTCCACAAAGGCCTGTTGAGATACAGTCATGCATCGCTTAACGACGGGGACATGTTCTGAGAAACGTGTGGTTAGGTGATTTCGTCGTTGTGCCAACATCACAGAATGTGCTTACACAACCTAGATGGTGTAGCCCACTACATACCTAGGACGTGTACTTTTCTTATTTTCTCTTTTCCCGACTGTGATTAAATAAACTATTGATTTTGTTTTCAAGGTAATTTAAGGGGTAATACAGTTCCAATTTGATAACTACCACCTTAATGCATTCAGAGTAAACAAAGTGTAGGGTTTCAATTAGTTGTTTTTGTCATCAGAATCGACCACACATGATGAGTGGCCCCGTGGAGATTGCTGTGTGGGCTGGATGGGCATGAAGTTGTATGTTAATGATTCAGAGACCAATCGCCAAGAGGAAAAATGGTATCAGAGGCTGGGAAGGGTTTCCCGGAGACATGTGTTCTTCAAGGGTAAATTACCACTGGATTTCTTGGGGAAAAAGTGAATCGGAAAGTGATTTTTGAGAATTCAACAGAATTTATTCTATTTAGGTCAAAAACGTCTGTCAGGTATCTTGGCAGAGTGGGGAGGGTTCACTGTAAAGAGAAGGAACGCCAGTCTTCAAAGAGGCACATTCTATCTTGTAGGAAACATTTGGGTGTAAGTGACAGAAAACCCACGTTCATCTGGTTTCAACAAAGGAAAAGAGTTTCTTGGCTCATGCCAAGGTGAGGCCAGTGGTGGACGGCTTTGGGCGTATCTAAATCCTGGGACTATGGCTCTCTTTATCTCTGCACTCCAGCACAGCTTTCTTCGACTTCACACTCAGGGAGATGCCCTCCCCATGGGGACCTCTGCAGACTCAGTCCTACATCCTTCCACCCCCACGTCCCTCTGCAAGAGAACTTGCACCTCCAGCAAAGGCCCAGGATTAGCTCTGATTGGCTCTGACTGGGTCACATGCCATTCCTGAGCCAATCACTGCAGCCAGAGGCATGTAGTGTCTGATTGGCCAAGCCTGGGTCACGTGACACCCCTGGAGCCGGCCTGGGACTAGTAAAGCCTGGTTCCCAGATCAAGCTCAGAGTCCTGGCCCAGAAGTGTGGGGTGAACGCTAGGCAGGCACAGGGAGAACGGCCTACCTCATCCATCCAGACAAGCGGTCCTCCAGAGTCAGCCTAGAGTCCTTGTGCTCCTCGGCCCCTGTGGGCCTTTGGTGCCTGGACCTCATTTCTCAGCACCTCTGCCCTCCACCGTGACCACCTGCCTCCTCCTTGAGCCTGATTCTGGACCGTGGCTTCTGCCCAGATCCCTCCCTTTCTTGCTCTTCCTCAGCTCCCCCTCCCTGGGAATGTCCACATGCCCTCTTCAACCCCAACTGACTCTCCTTCCTTCACCGACATCCTGACTCCAGGTTCCAGCCGTGTCACCATCGAGGCCTCTGAGCTCCCTGTTCCTGTGTCGTCTCTGACATCAGATTGCCGAGGGCCAGTGGGCACATGGGCCAGAACTGCCTGTTGAGAATGGCCCTTCTCTCTTGCTTGCACGAGAATATGCCAAACATGCACCCACTGTCTGCTCTGTAAATCATGCTGTAGCCTCAGGCCAAAAGCAATAAAACTCGGACACAGTTCAAGTTTTTATGGGAATGGAACAAGATGATGACTTGCGTGTATTGATGTATTGTGTGTGTGTGCATATGTGTATCCATGTGTGCATAATTATGGAATTAAAGTTATTGTTTCAGCAAGATCATGAATTTCTTCTGTCATCGAGAATATCATAGTGTGATACTACTTATGTTAAACAGACGCAAGACATACAAATAACACTTTATATTTTCTATGTGTAGATGACATTATCATCATTATAGCTAACATTTTTTATTTATGATCCCATTTTAGTCTCACAACAACGTCACGAGCAAAGGAATGCTTCTCTTCTTATCTAACAAATAAGGAAACTGAAACACAGTGAAATTAAGTTACTTGCCCACAGTCACACAAATGGTAAGTAGTGAAGTCAGGCATGTGCTAGGATTGAACTTCTTCCTCCTGGTGAAGTTGGGGGTGGCCGTGTGACTGGATCCAGCTGGTGATATGTGAGAGAAGTGTGTGTATCACTTTGGGGTTGATGCCTTTATGTCCAGGGTTTCTTTCTCAGTCTTTCTTCTCTTTTCCAAATTCTAGGTGGAGATGAACCACCACCACAGGTACATGAGTGAGAGTATTGTGGAGAAGTGATGCCCACTGCTCTGAGATGGACATGGATTTGAGCAAGAAATAAACTTTGTTGCTTTAAGCCACTGACATTTGGGCTAATAAATTAAAGCATAACCCAAATAAATTCAGGCATTCTAGATATCTGTGTGTGCTTGATGGCTAATGGCTAAGAATTAAAGCTTTATTTTACATTTAAAGAATTTCGGTTGTAAATCTTTTTTAAAGGTTATACTGATGTTCACTGTTCTATTCTTTTAACTCTTCCAGTATTTTTTTTTTTTTTTTGGTGAGGAAGATCAGCCCTGAGCTAACATCCATTGCCAATCTTCACCCTTTTGCTGAGGAAGATTACGCCTGAGCCAACATCCGTGCCCATCTTCCTCTGTTTTGTATGTGGGACGCCACCACAGCATGGCTTGATGAATGGTGCATAGGTCTGTGCCTGGGATCCAAACCTGTGAACCCTGGGCCGCCAAAGTGCAGTGCACAAACCCAACCACTATGCCACCAGGCCAGCCCCCTCTTCCAGTAATTTTTAAGGTAAAATAAACAGTCATGACTTCTTAGATAGAAATACTATGGCAACTTCTCGGTTGTTCATTTCAAAAGTAATATTCTTTTATTATCAAAGGTTCTTATAGTACTTACTCTGTGCCAGGCACTGTTCTAGACGCTTTACAGATATTAACTTGTTTAAACTTGACGATAGCCCTTTGAGTAAGGTATTACTATCATTACTTAACTTTCCCATAGTTAGTGGGCGATGGAGCCAGGATTTGACCCCAGGCAGTCCGGTTCCAGAGATGTGCCTCTAACATCTACACTATTATCATCTCTCTACCTCAGAGACCTAGAGCAGGGCTTGGCACCTAACAGACCTTCCATAAACTTGTGGAGTGTATGAGTGAGTGAATGAATGAATGAATGAATGAATTCCACTTCACAAAGTCCCATCATTTACATGCTTCCATTTGAACACCACCACAATCCATTGCCATACATGTCTAGAAAGGCGACAGTCTGGCAAAGTGAAGGGCAAACTCTCCCAGCTAGGAGGTGGAGAGCTGCTGTTCCCGCCTCAAAACAAATGAAAAGAGAAAAGGTTTCTTCTTTCCTTCCAAGGGACAGATGATCCTGCCTCCTTCATCTCAGATGGCACAGACTGCATTTTTTTTTTTTTTTTTTGGTGAGGAGATCAGTCCTGAGCTAACATCCGCCAATCCTCCTCTTTTTTTTTTTTTTTGCTGAGGAAGACGGCCCTGGGCTAACATCTGTGCCTATCTTCCTCCACTTTATATGGGACGCTGCCACAGCATGGCTTACCAAGCAGTGCGTCGGTGCGCGCCCGGGATCCGAACCAGCGAACCCCGGGCCGCCGCAGCGGAGCGCGCGCACTTAACCGCTTGCGCCACCGGGCCGGCCCCCAGACTGCATTTTTAACGTACGTCCCTCTCTCCTGTGCTCTGAGGAGCGTTCCCTGCTCACTCTGTCACGTGATAAATCACAGGGAGGCTTGAACTGCCCTTCCGGGGACTCTGCCTGCTCCAGGAGTGGGGCGTTCCTTCCAGAAGAGCATCCTTGTCTTAGTCTGCTCAGGCTGCCATAACAGAACACAACAGACTGGGGGACTTAAACTAAGGAAATTTATTTTTCACAGTTCTTGAGGCTGAAGTCCAAGATCAAGGCACCAGCAGGGTTGGCTTCTGGGGAGCCTCTCTTCCTGGCTTATAGATGGCCGTCTTCTCGCTGTGCCCTCACGTGGCCTCTCATCTGTGTGTGCACTCCTTGTGTCTCCTCTTCTTCTTATAAGGACACCAGTCCTATCAGATTAGGACCGCACCCTTATGACCTCATCTAAGCTTAATTATCTCCTAAAAGCCCTGTCTCCAATACAGTCACACTGGGGGTTAGGACTTCAACATGTGAATTTGGGGGGACACAATTCAACTCCTAACAGTTTTCTTGACCAGAGCAGATAGGAGCCAGGGTTCAGCAGAGCCCCCAGCCCTCTGCCCTCGGCAGAGGGAGACCTTGAACCTTATGACAAAGTGGGACTAAAGAGGGCACGATTTTGCTGCTTGCTTCCTCAGCAGGATTTATATCTTCTCTGTGCACATCGTTCTGAATGAGAGACAGCAGGAGAGTAGCCAGGGAGGGGGCCTTCCTTCCTTCCTTCCTTCCTCCTCCCTCCCTCTATCATTCCATCTCTCCATCTCTCCATCACTCCATCCCTATCTCCTTTCCTTTTTCCCTTCCTCCAAACTTCATTCCTTCAAGCCACTGAGTTCCTTCTCTGGACACTGTTTTAGGCACAAGTTTACAATTATAAACAACAGAGTCAGCCCGGCCCTCATCCATCAAGCCCACATACACATGAGGGAGACAGAACACTTGTTTACTTAGAAAATAAACAAATAAATAACACAACATGAGATAGTGTTAAGTGCTTTGAAAGGTATAACAGTGAGTGTGACAGGCAGGGCTATTTTAGGGAGCATTCAGGGCTGCCTCTCTGAGCAGAAGTGTATGTGAGAGACCCAGGTGATGAGAAAGAGAGAGCCAGGCCAGAGAGAGAAGAGCATTCCAGGCCAGGGGAACTGCTTGTGCAGAGGCCCTGAGGTAGGAGAGCTGTGCATGTGCAGTGAATGGCAAGGAGGTGGCATGGCCGGTGCAGAGTGGGTGAGGGGAGAGAAGCGGGGGTGGGGGGTAGAGTGGCACCTTGCTGTGGGTGCCCCTGCCCTGGGGGCTCAAACTGCTCTGGGGGCTCCTCCTCTGCCCTCTTTCCCTTTTCTCCCCCTTTGGGGCTTTCTCTGTGCCTCTCCCATCTCTGCGGCTCTCTCCTCATCTCTTCCTGTGTCTCTCTATGACTCTCTTCCTCTGTCTCTGTCTGTAGGTCCCCCTCTGTCTCTCTCAGCAGCACATTTAGCACACAGAAGCGTCTGGACCCCAGGAAGCACCTAAGATGCTCACAGAAATGACTGAAGTCGGGCAGTCCACCCACTCAGTCACTCAGTCGCGCACAAGCAGTGGTGAAGTTTCCAGCAGGTGCCGGTCCCTGGCATGTGAAGCCAGCCTCTCTTCTCAAGAAGCTGACAGCCCACTGGGGAGGCAAGTGTGCAAATAAAAATTAGCGCCCCAAGAGAGGAAGGAGAGATTCCGAGGGAGCCGCCCAGGGGTCCTGAACTCTGCCTGGGAGGGTTGAGGATGTCTGCACGGAGGTCGTGACATTTGACCTGAGGTGGAGGGTGGTGTGAGAGCAGGAGCTCTGGAGTGAGGTGGCCCCTGTTCAAAAGGGAACCCAGGTGTGTCACCTGTGGGTTCGCCTCTCTGTGCCTCAGTGTCCTCTGCATCGTCTGTAAAGTGGGAGGATTCCAATCCTGGTGCCCACCTGGCAGAAGAGCTGCTGTGAAAGTTGTGCTGTGGACTGAATGTTTGTGTCCCCCAGATTTACTTGTTGAAATCTTAACCCCCCAAGGTGATGGCATTAGGAGGTGGGGCCTGTGGGGGTGATTAGGTCATAAAGGCAGAGCCCTCAGATATGGGATTAGTGCCCTCATAAGACAGACCTAGAGAGCTCCCTCATCCTTCTGCCACATGAGGACACAGCGAGGCGGGCTCTCACCAGACACCAAGTCCATCAGCACTGCAATCTTGGACTTCCAGCCTCCAGAACTGTGAGAAATAAATTTCTGAGGTTTATAAGCCACTCAGTGTATGGCATCTTGTTATAGCAGCAGGAACAGACTAAGACAAGTTGAGTGAGGTAACACGCATAAAAAGCTTCGAACAGACCCTGGCACACAGTAAGTGCTCAATAAATTTTGCTCATGGGAAAACAAATATATAAAAGAACAAAAACATAATACAAAATGTCTTTATACTATGGGATAAAACCAGACCCAGACAAAAGTCATGTATTTTTCCCTCAACACCCTCTGAATAGAGATCATTCCCTCTGAGAAACGGCAGCCTCATCCTTTGGTGAAGTGATGGAATTCCGACCACTGGCATAATCAGAAGAGTTTTATTTCATTTCCTTCAGAGGCTGCAGGATGCAGAGTTCAATGTGTGACTTCTGGAGCCTTATGCTTGGGTTCAAAATGTAGATGCTGGCTCTGCCACTAACTCTATAACCTTGTGCAAAATACTTCCTCTCCCTGCACAGTTTCCTCATTGTCGAGTGAGGATGGTCTCGCAGTGAGGATTGAAATAAATAACTGCAAGGTGTTTAGACCGTACCTGGAATGTCTGCCCAATGCAATTTTAATAGTCAGAGTTGATTCCATATTTTAAAATGCTTTGTAAACTGTAGAGTCCTGTGCAAGGGTGTGTTGTTGGTATTATTCTCATTCCATCCATGTGAGTTTATGCAGATGGGATGATCATTATTAGCAAAGCCAAGTCATGTTTTCCCAGCTGGTTTCCTGGTCTCTTACATTTGCACATAATTTTATTTGCGTAATGCAGATTTCCCCAGTAGATTTCAAGCCAGACTTTTCCTTCTTTCTACTTGCCTAATAGGAAGTTCCATCTTGGGCCGGCCCCGTGGCTTGGCGGTTGAGTGTGCACGCTCCGCTGCTGGCGGCCCGGGTTCGGATCCTGGGTGTGCACTGACACACCGCTTCTCCGGCCTGCTGAGGCCGCGTCCCACATACAGCAACTGGAAGGAAGTTCCATCTTTTCTTGGAGTCCTAACTCTAGACAATTTCTTGGTGCTTCTCTCTACTCTGCTCTGCTCTGCTCTCCCCAGTCCCCACCCCCATATCGGCATTACCCCTGTCTGGTTTCCCTCATGAAAGCAACCAGTGGCTACAGCAGCTCCAGGCCCCACGTCTACACAGCACGCATGTTCCTTCATGCACAATGTCGGGGGTGCTTAGTGTCTTGTTCCAGCTCACAGGCTGTCAGCAGAGACAGGGCTGGAACCTGGATCTCCCAACTTCCCAGGCTGCACTCCACAAAACACTGTCAGCATTCCAAAATGAGTAATGATATGGCGGCACAGGCATTGCAAGGCCCTCATTCATTCATTCAGCCAGTCCTTTATTCATGAATGCACTCAACAAATATGTGTGATTCTGGCTGTGTGCCAGGCACTGTTCCAGGTAAGAGGACATGGGCCCTGCCCTATGCAAAAGGAAAAGGAAAAAACAATAATTGCTCATTTCTTTTGGAAAATATGCTTACTCCACACTGTGAAAAGCATTGGTGGCACCAGAATTTTTTTACAGGAGGGTCTTAGAGGCGGCAATTTTTTCGGAAGGCGGAGTGATAGAAACTTTTAGTGTTTCTGCATACCTGGTTCTCCCAACCTTTGGGAAATACAGCGGGACGCCACTTCCCCTCCCCTTGAAGGTAGGTGGGGCCTTAGGATGCACTCTAGACAATCGATGTGGATGGAGGAGGCATCGTGTGTCACTCCACTGAAGCATCTCAGGGCAAGTGCGGAGCCCCAGGGCCCTACCCTGCACTGTGATGGTGGGAGCTGGTGCTTCAAGACTGATACGGCAAGATGGAAGCCCTCCGGATGGCTGAGTCCACACGGGGACACTGCCCTTGAGGGTCATCTGGACCAGCAGTCAATTTTGCATCAGAAAAAAAAAAAAATCCTGATGTGTTAAATGACTGTGATTTGGGGTTATTTGTTTTTGTAGCATAGCCCAATCCTTCCTGACTGGTATGGGGCTGGGGGCGAGGGGAGGCAGGCTGGGATACTGGCTTGAGGCTGAGTTTGTAGAGCATCACACTCGCTCCTTGGAGTGTATGTCCCAGATAAATCATAAACAGTTTCCTAAAGATGATCTTACTTGACTTTGCAAATATTTTTCTTACCATTATATTATGAGTGACGGCATTGAGAGCATGACAGATGTCGTGAGGGCAGTAAAGGACCCCTTTCCAAGCCATTCCTTGGAACCACTGTTAATTAAAAAATAATAACATAATAATTAAACACATTTCATTTTAAATGAAAGAAAATTAAATATTAATTAATAAATAAACTCAAGGACTCCGGTGTTTGGGGATTTCTTAAGGACCAACTCTTACTGCGACTTAATTATGAAGCTCAGCTGAGAAACATGAGGCTATTAGACAGAGGTCGACGGGGCCCGGGCTGACTCAGGGCTGCACAGAGACGGGGCCTTTATTAGTCTTCTTTGCTTCTATGAAAGCAAAGCACGTTTGCGTTCCACCTGGGGACTAATTCATTTGTCACTGTGAAATCTCTAAGGACAGGGATGTCCATTTCAAACCTCATTTGCAGCTGCCTTTTCATTTTAGTGGTTTTGGAACAGAATCTATCTGCTTCAACCTTAGTACATTTGGTTCCCCCATGCAAATGTCTAGTGCCCGCAGTGAAATTTCAATATAACGTTAACAATTTGTTTCCCTGCTATCAGCTCCATTTGTCAAAGGCTTGGACCTAGGCCCATAAAGAAATGTCAGTCTCGTCCCCTTTGTAATGGTTTTATGCAAATAGTGTCCAAGCCTCAGTTCTGATAATGATTTCAAGGAGAAGAGAAGAGAACAGAAGAGAGAGAGAGAGAAGGAAGAAAAGAGAAAGGAAGAGGGAAGGGGTAAGAAGACGGGGTCTTGGAGAGAGAGGAGAGAGAACTGAAGGGAGGTGGGGAAGGAGCAGCGTGTGGGTGTCCACGAGCAAACAAAAATATACCGAATCCTCCAGAAGATGACGGGATAGTGGTGGAGACCCGCTCCTGCGCTGAGCACCTCACAGCATTGTTGTGAGGGCACAAACGAGACACGGTGTGAGAAATACTGTGAAAGGTCCAGGGCTCCCTACACAATATTAGTTATTACTGTGTGAGTAGGGGGAGGGAAGCCAGACCAGCAAGTCAGGGAGCAGAGGATTTTCAAATTGAGGCCGACTTATTCCTGGGGGCACACTTTCCAAGAGCCTGTGGGCCCGGACCCTCCACCTCCCAATGTTAACGCTCCCGGCACGGACCTGAGAACGCTTTCCCTGCCCTGCTTTCCCATCCTTCTTTCACAACCGCCCTTTCCTCATTCTAGAAGAAGAGGAATGAGCTTCAGCCATCCAGAACCTTCCCATAGTGCCTTGCTTCGAGGCAAATGTCCCACACATTTGACAAGGGGGTATCTTGTAATATTGGTGTCTGGGGCAAGTGTCCTTTAATTAAGACTCCCTGATCCCCTCCACCCACCTCCTAAAGACATTCATTTCCAATAACATGTTGCTTTGATGTTCAATAATTATTTATCCAAATTTTTTATTTTGTTTTGATCACTTGGGTGTTACAAAGAATTCCAAGGACAACTCAATCCAGATGAATTTTAAACGTAGTTAATTTATAAGTAAAATAATTGATAGGATAAAAATATATTAAAATAAGATAAAATTATCAGGGGGAAGTGGAAGCGATCTTTCAAGGAGAAAAGGGAATGAGATACATTTTTAATGGTTAAGAAAAACTTGGTAATATATGTTTTAAAAAAGATAGTGGATAATAAATAGCTAAATAAATATGATATTTAGCTTTAATTGGATACAGTTAAAAGGGTGAGGCAACAGTTTTGTTACAAAATATTAACATTTACACTACTCTGTCATTTGCACAAATTTGTCATTTTTGTCCATTGCATTTGACTCTTTAATTTCTTTTCCAGAAGAGCTGTTTGCTAATGGAGAACATAACTCCTTAAAGCTATTCTCTTGCTCTTTACTTCTGGCTTTCTCTTCAGGGCTAATTTTTCACAAGGAATCTGCATTTGTATCAATTCATGAGAGTTATACAAAGTGGGTGAGAAAGGAGCCCAGGTCTTTCCGGCATTCAGATCCTGAGCAGTTTATCCTGGATCTCGCTTAGCAGCTGCAAGGCCGTGACCCACCCACCAGCCCTGCTGTAGGGGAATGGGATTCACACCTCACGACGCTGCACATTGCGGTATGTTATGGAGCGTGGTGCTTATGGGTGCTGCTCACTGAGTATCTCCAGTCTCCTTCCAGACTCTTCCCCACCCCCCTTTGGAAGCCATGTGACTGACTTTGCCCATGACACGTGGAAGGACATGGTAGTGTCCTTCTTGGCCAAAATTTTAAAAGCCAGTCTCCATTAAGCCCTATCATCTTCCTCCTGCCACAGTGATGGTAGAAGGATGTGCCAGGGTGGACTCTCTGGGATCCTGGGTCCCAGTGTGCAGAAGTGCCAGCTGCCCCTGAGGGGGAAAGGCAGCCTTTGTGAGAATGACCTCTTTCTTATTTTAAGCCCCTGAGATGTTGGTCTTGTCTGTTACTGCAGCATAACCTCCCCACCCTGCACAGTACTGACAGTCATGTGCAAATAGTTGAAATTTCAAATGTTAAATCTGTGAAATGCAAATTACTTATATTCAGCTCATCTTTGTAACCGTTTCTTTTTCATCTGGAAAACCTGCAGCGCTTCTTCAAGTTGTATTTTTGCATCTGCCTTTTTGGAATAAATTCCACAACTGAAAAATTTGCATTTTCTCCTCTAATCTGCCTTCAGAGGGGACCCGGGAATTCACCACTGTGATGATTAATTTTATGTGTCAACTTGACTGGGTCCTGGAGTGCCCAGATAATTGATGAAATGTTATTTCTGGGTGTGTCTGTGAGGGTGTTTCTGAATGAGATTAGCATTTGAATCGGTGGACTGAGTAAAGCAGATTGCTTCCCTAATGTGCATGGGCATCATCCAGTCCTGCGAGGGCCTGAATAGAACAAAAAGAAGGAGGAAGGGAAAATCTGCTCTTTACACCTGACTGCCTAGCTGGGACGACGGTCTTCTGCCCTTGGCCTGGGACTCAAGCCACTGGCTCCCTTGGTTCTCAGGCTTTTGGACTGAGACTGCAACTACATCACTGGCTCTCCTGGGTCTCCAGCTTGCAGACAGTAGCGGGACTTCTCAGCCTCCATAATCATATGAGCCGATTCCTTACAACAAATTATATCTAGTGTATACACACACACACCTCTCTCCTTTTGGTTCTGTTTCTCTGGAGAGCCCTAATACAGCCACCCAGCTGGGTTTTGCTACTCCCCTTAGATCTTTGAGCATTTCTTCTGTGATCCCTCCTTTATTCTTGCCTTCTCTGACCCTTGTGACATTTCTTGAAAATCCCATTGCCTGCTCTGACCCAGGGTCAGAGGGTCTCATCAATAAGCAGGCCTGGTGTCCATCAACACTTCCTATCAAATAAGAATGTAAACACAAAGGTCTTTCCAACAGAAACACCATGTGCAACTAATAGAGACCAGAGAAAGTGATTCATTAGCCCAGAGAACTCCGGGAAACTGATTAGAGTCAAAAGGACATGACCCACTGCTCCCCGACAGCACATCCAGCCAGGGACAGCATCCTGCATGTGCCAGTTCGCTTGATGGATGGCCAACCCTGAAGGCCGGTGGGAACCTTTGCTCCTTTAAGTCAACCAAGCGGCTCATTTACACACTTTTTTAAACCTTCCTTTTAGACAATGATTTTCTGGATCAATGGCGGTAAAGCAACAGAAATTCTCACTTTGTAACCGAAAGATATTTTTGCCTCCAATGCATATAAATGTTTCCCCATCTATCTGAAGTCTTCGCGGATCAGGGATCCAACATTTTTAAAAGTTGAGGGAAACCAGAGCACCCAATCCAGTGTAAAAGTCCTGAATGATGTCAGCCCCCCGAGCCCTGGGTAATCCTTAAGCCACACACCATCACGTTCCAACAGTTCTGGCTTCAAGTTTTTCTCAATACCTGCACAGTTGGGCTAATTAAAGTTATCCTAGGCTACTTGTGTGTTATCTTAAAGGGACAGAAGGACACCCTCTGGAGGAATGAAGGGAGAGAATTGATAACTTGATGACCCTTTTGCGGAACCAGCTGAATCTAGAGACCCAGTAGTGAGCAGCTGTCCAGTATGATGTCAGAGACCCTCCACAACCCATGGCCTGTGTCTGCAACCCTATCACCACTGCTTCTTCTAGACTGAGACACTGAACACCCCTTTTTAAATGCAAAGGTCATACAACTGAAATATTTTATCAGTCAGGACACTTGGTCGTATGCAACAGAAAACCCGAGTCCATTAGCTTTAAATTAAAGGAATTTAATTATAATTATAATTTAACATCAGATAACTAAGAAGTGTAAGGAGTAGTTTGTTAGTTTCAGGCACAGCTGGATCCAGAGGCTCAAAGTATGTCATCAGGTCCTGACTAATGTCTCCTGGCCTCTTGGCTCCTCCTCTCCCTCTCAGGCCCATTCTTAGAGAGAATCTCCTGTCACTGCTGCAGGACAGACCGAGTCCAGTAGAAGAGTCTCTGTGCGCTCCCAGAAGCCACCGCCACAGTCTCCTTGTATCTCATTAGTGCTGAGTGTGTCACATGCCTGTCCCTGAACCAATCAGAGTTGCCGGGAAAGGAAAGCCCTGATGGTCTTAGCCCACCTGACCATAGGGCTGGTTAAGCCATTTGGGTGAGAGTGGGGGGTGGTTTCCCAGGGAAATTGGGGTTTGGTTACCAAAAACCAATGGTGGTGTGATGGATTCTGGGTAGCCAAAAAAAATAATGTACATTACAAAACTCATATTCATTAAAGAGATTTATAAAGTGAAACGGGATGCACAGAAACAAAGTTTCACATCCTTCTGTCTGAAGATGAAACCCATGAGCCTACTTACCTGGGCTGACTTCTCAGATTAGGCACCTGTGACCTTGGAGGGAGAAAGCCCCCAAGTGCTGGGACACAGAGAAGGAAAGTTTGGCCTGTGGGAAGGAAGAAGAAGGTCCTCGAGTGGAATACTGACCAAGACAGCAAGGTGCCAGGGAATGGTGGCCACCAGCAGGATGCAGGGAGCTGTCTACTCAGGGATCATCAATATAAATAACAACATAGGGATAATAAAGCCACCACTGAAAAAGTGGTTTCTATGTGCCGCCATCCCAGTCACTCTGCATGTGTGAACACATGCACATCTCACCACCATTTTATGGGGGTCATGTTATCTTTATTTCCATTTTACAGGTAAGACAACTGAGACACAGAGGGCTTGAGTAAATTGCCCAAAGCCACAGCTATTGGTGGAGACATTGAGATCTGAACCCAAGCAGTCTGTCCCAAAGTTCACTCACTCAGAAAAGATAGTGAAGAATCCCCCAAAACCAGAAACCAAGATGGTACTGCTGGAAGAGGATACTGAAGCTTAGTAAATCAACTCCCTCTTAATCACAGAGGGGGAAACTGAGGCCTCGATACTTTGGCTGCTCGACCACCCAGGGTGTTAGCAAGGACGCCTCCCTTCAGCAGCGAGTGACAGAAAATGCAAACCAAACTTGTTTCAGCAAGAGGGGAATTTGTTGGCTCCCAAAACAAAACATCTAAGCGTTGTGTTGGTTTCAGGCACAGCTGGATTCTGGACTCAATTCAGTGAGATCCTCTGGCGCCCTGGAGCCATCTTCAGCTCTGTTCACCTCATTCTCAGGCTCTGGGTGGCAAGGTGACTGCAGCACCTCCAGCCTCATCCTCCTGCTTCAACCCAGCAGAAAAGAGCCAGGAGCTTCCAGGCAAGTCCTGAGACTCTTTCTGATTGGGTCACCTTAGGTCATGTGCTCACCCCTGATGAATCACTGTTGCTGGGAGCACCACACAATGATTCGCTGAGCCCTGGAAATGCTACATGCTGATTGGCTGAGCTTTGGGTCTGGGCTCCACCTCTGACTCCCAGATCATATCTACTGAAGGTGGGGAGGGATTTTGCAAATGAAAATGTGGGGTGAGAGTGTTCTATTTACAAAATAAAGTGATAGAGACACAGGGGTTTAAGAACAGCTATTCACAATACCCAGGCTCCTATGTGAGAAAAGTTCATTTTTTTCTTATATTACTGAGAAGCCATCAAAATGTGTGTAACTTCTTCCAGAGTGTCATCTATGTCTTTCAGACTCATCTGTTTGTGTTTGGAAAATGGATTTGAAATCACTGACCGATTGTTTATGGGGTCTCTCCATTCATTGGACATACGAATGCATCAGTCACTGCTGGTGAGTTCACGTGTTGGTGAG
Source organism: Diceros bicornis minor (assembly GCF_020826845.1). Lineage (NCBI taxonomy): Eukaryota > Metazoa > Chordata > Mammalia > Perissodactyla > Rhinocerotidae > Diceros > Diceros bicornis. The sequence continues at coordinate 13,658,645 of NC_080758.1, forward strand.
GTCAAGCCACACGTTTATGAAATATCTTGTCTGCCTTAAAAGACGCAACTATTTCTTCTCCCCAGTTCCTGGGGCATGCCACATCCGAGAACAATTCTGCAGTGGAAAGCGAGTCTTCTACAAGACCTCTGCAGAGGAAGGAACTGAGACAACAACCTAGGTGGACATTTCTTTCCTGTGTAAAATGCACGCATTAGGGAGCTTGCTCACGTGCTCATTTTGATGGACTGTGGTCCCTCATGAGAATTCAGTTCAAGCTTTTACTTGGGGCCTCTCCAAGGGTGAAGAATGTATCCTCCGTCAGTACAGTGCCTAGTTCAACATTGGTGCTGGATAAATGTGAATTGATGGCTCAGAACGAATCTTCCTACATTGGGGCTGGCCACCTCACAGAAGCCATGCCCCACGCCCTCTTCAGGGTCAGACGGTCTGAGGCAGGGGGTGTGAACACACTGGGAGAGAGAACAGCAAAGGCAACTCCTGTCTTGTGTCCACTGGAAACCTGCCCACCTGCCATCCTTGGCGTATTCCCTGGGTGGCTGTATCCACCAGGGATCTTTGGTTGCATCCCATAGATGCTGGGTCCAGCCAACTTCAGCAAAACAAGGAGTTCCTGGAAGGATAGGGTTAGCTCAAAAAAGGAAGGTAACGTTGAAGAACCAGCCTTAGGAAGGGCAAGAACTGAGGTCGTCTCTGAGGTTCCACAAGCAGGAAATAAAGAATTTTTTTCAGGGCACCACAGTGAGTTCTGTATTTTATTCCTCCCCAGAATCAAATTCCCTGGAGAGAGGGAGATTGGCTCAGCTAGGATCACATGCCTACCTTGGCCAGGATGGGGACAAGAAGCCCACCTTGATCAAATAGTCCCACCAAGGACGAACATAATGGGTAAGGGTAATTCTCCCAAAGGAAACCAAGGTGCCTTATCAAAAGGGGCGGGGGGTGGGGGGAGGGCAATAGCTGGCTTGCAAAGAATCCAACATGTCAAACACAATGGCTCACCTGTGCTCCAGATCCCTACCCCACTCTACATATTCCCTTGATCTGCCCAGACATAATCTGGAAAAGCAAGCGCCTTCCTCTCCCAGGTAAGTACCTGAGAGCCAGTCCTGGGCAAAGGCCCAGGGACCCTTACCCCAAGGTGTTCATGGCAGCTTTGTCTGTGATAGTGAGACACATGCAGTCAACCAGAACATCCATTGGCTGGAGACAATGGCATGGTTACAGAGGTTAAAATAAACTAGGGAAGTAGATTTCAACAAGAATGAAAACTCAGAGGCATTGTGTTAAACAAAAGTAAGCAAGTCATAGAAGGATACATATAGTAAAATACCATTAACATAAAGAGTTAAAATATACCAAGTAATATGTATAATATTTGTGAGTATAAACAAATTCATTAAAAGTATGATATCCATGAGCATGGTAAGAAAACAAAGCGAGGGGGATGGTTACTTCTTGGGGAGAGGGAGGGAAATATTCATGAGAGGGGTGGGCAGGAGGGTTCCAGTGCACTTGGAAGTCAGATTTCTTTGGTAGAGGGGTGAGTACCCAGGTGCTTGTCACCTACACGTTTCTGTGTCTAAAATACTCCTTAAAACAAAAATCAGGGCCGGCCTGGTGGCACAAGTGGTTAAGTGCACACGCTCCACTGCAGTGGCCCAGGGTTCGCTGGTTCAGATCCCAGGCGTGCACTGATGCACCGCTTGTCAAGCCATGCGGTGGCAGCATCCCATATAAAGTGGAGGAAGATGGGCACGGATGTTAGCCCAGGGCCTGTCTTCCTCAGCAAAAAAAAAAGAAGGAGAAGAAGAAGAGGATTGGCAGATGTTAGCTCAGGGCTGATCTTCCTCACACACACACACAAAAAATAAAATCAAACTGCAAGTGTATGACCCACGCCCAGGGCATCATCTGCTTTGCCCTGAAACGATTAACATCCCAGTGGGTCTGCAGTCTTCCTTAGCTAACCTCAGAGAGACGTGAGCACTCCTGCTCATTCCACTCAGCACAGCCCATCCCTGCTCCACCTTTCAGGATCCCTCTGGACATTCTCGCTGTGTTGTTGGGGAGTGAAGATGCCCTCCTCCCCGCAGCGCTTCACACACTGTAATTTGTCTATTGATCATCAGTCAGGATTTAGGAAGGCGCTGCAGGCATGGCTGTCTCCCCATGGGAACCTGGACATCGTCCAGCTGCACAGAACCAGAGAGCAATTGTCAGGTCCGATCGTGCTGGGATCTGCCCGGGCCCCCAGGTCTGTGCAGGAGGATGCTGGGGCTCGGATGTGCACAGAGAGAGGCGCAGAGGAGACCTGGTGTCCCTGCCCTGTCTCTGTCTCTGTCTGAAGTGGCAGAATCCTGAGTCCTCCCCACCAAGGCTGATGGGGGTGGAGGAGTGGGGGGAGGTGAGTCTGCCCATTGCCACCAGCCTGCTTTGGGCCTGGAATTTCATCATCAGAGATTCCTTCGTTTTTGGCTTTCTACCCTTCTCTTCTCTCAGGCGGGATGGCTGATGGAGCCATATCTGCCTGCACTGTAGCAGGGGCTTCTGAACAGCGTTGGAGTCTATCTCTGGGGGTGGAACAGAGCACAGAATCGGGGGCAAAACGGGGGAGATGGGAGGAAGGAGAAAGCCCTGTAAGTTCAGAGATGCCGCACAAGCTTTCCATCCTCCCTGCTTTTCCTGGGGGCTCACACAAGTCTACGCTGGGGTCCAAGGAATGAGGGAGAATTGCTTTATCTCAAAATCTATAGTTAATGTCACCTCCTATGGCTGAGTATTCTTGGTTGAGTTGGGATGGGCTTAACAGATAAATGCTTCTGAAGAATTTAAGTAGAGAACGGCCATTATTAACCCAAAAGCTCCAGCACGGCTTACAGAACACAGACAGCCACCCCAGGCAGAAGCAGAAGATCAGTCTCAATGGAGGGGAGGGTTATACAGCCTCTGAGTCAACAAGAAAAACCCCAGTGAAAATCAAAGCCTCAACATGTGTGCAGAATATTCCTCCGGAGCTCTGCTCTAGTACTTCTAGATAAATCTAAAGTGGGAAAGTACATCCACTAAAATGTGCTCGGGTGTCAGTTACCAAATACTCAATTAACACAAACTTAAAGAATCATATTGCTTGTCCCCTATAACAGAAGTGATGATTAATTCAGCTCAGCCACATCTATCTTTCTGCTCTGCCTTCCTACCACATTGGCTTGGTTCTTAGGCTCATAGCCTCATGCTCACATAATGGCTGCTTTGGCTCCAGCATCTTGTCCTCAACCAACTGTTTTCAAAACCAGGAAATAGAGTTTCTTCTTGTGCATCCATTTTATTAAAGATGAAAATCTTTTCTAGAAGATTCTTCAGACCCCAGAGTAAATTTACTCTCTTGTTGCATTGGTCAGACTTGGGTCCCATGGCCTCTCCTGGCTGCAGGGGAGGGTGGGCAAGATGTTTCCCGAATATCCTGGTGTATTTGTGCTACATCTAGAGTGGGAGGAGTGCTGACAGGGAAATGGAGGCTAAGGCTGGCAGCTGGGTAAGTGACCCTGAGCTCCTGCCCCTGAAAGGCAGCTAAAGGCTTTAGTCCAATGTCTCTTCATGGGGTTGTACGGACATTTGGGTAGGACAATTCTTTATTGTGAGGGCTTAAAAATCCCTCGTAGGTTATACAGCAGCATCCCTGATCCCACAGGCTAAATGCTAGAAATGACACCGCCATCAGTTATTGTGACACCACAAAACTCCCCTGGCTGTTTCCAAGTGCTCTCTAATAAGTGGGACTGTCCCGAGTCTACAGCAAGGAGCCTTAACATGTGTGAACTGTGGCTGCAAGACTCAGATATGACGGTGGGTGGGTGTAGGGGTGGAGGCAGGGCCCACCCCTAGAGCAGCTTGGTTTCTGGTCTATTCTACAAATTAAGTTTTTGTGAAAAATTTTCATTCAAGAAAGTGTTTACATCTAGAAATAGTCAAGAATGCCTACTTGAGTCTAGGCTGGAGTTAGGTGAATTCAAAGCTGCCTCTTTCAGTGTGAGAAGAATCGGTCAACGTGATTATTTCACTCAGCAAATATTCTAAGCAAACTTTTGAAAGTTGATAGAATAAATTGTGGCTGGTGGAGAGACTGCACTTTCTTCTATTTCCCACTTTCAGGGGCTTCTGTCTCCTGGATTCACCCTTCGTTCACACCACGGATGGGTCTTAGAAACTCTTGTGTGCAGACCTCAAAGGCATAGAAAACTACAACACTTCGGGCAAAGCAATCCTGGCTGGCTGGCCAAATTGTTTCTTTTTGTTTTGAGGGGTTTTATCCTTCTAATTCATGCATTTATGGTATGTTGTGGAGAGTGGGAGAATTGAGTTGCATTCTTTTTTTTCTTCCTTTAGAAGGGGAAAAATAAACTTGGCTGGAGTTGACTGCCTCCTAATCCCCAGTAGGAATCTGACATTTTCCTTTTGCTTTTTCACCCCCTCTAATCTTCACAGAGCCTGAGGTGGGGCTGGGTCCGTCCAGCAGAGTGTTACCATAATCCCACCCAGTAATCACGAAGGTATGCCTGAGGGTTCAGTGGAGATTGAAATGTCCCAAGCCCGTCTCTTTTCTAGGGTGATGAAAAGTTGATCCGGGCACAGTACCAAGTGCTATTTATCAGATTCCAAGTGGCATTGTCCCTGGCGCCTCGCCCTGCTGGTGGCGCTTGTTGAGGGTGGGCTCCATCAGGCGAGCAGGCGGGGTGACCAGGGACCAGGCTTGGGGGATTCAAGATCCTGGCTGGGATGACTGTTTGGTTCTGGCAACGACCAGGGCACCATGGAGATGAGGAAACACACAAAATGACTCATCTTGGCTCAGAGCCCAGAAAATGTATGCTAATGCCTTCATGCAGACAAAAATAAGATTATAAAGATATTGAGTGCAAAAACTGCCCGACCTCAAATAATACTTCTCTTTCATCCATCAACAGAGACGCAATAATTTGCTGAGATTCAAAGAATCAAAGAGAAAACCATCGCATGAGTCAAGTTATTTATTAAGTCAATTTTTTCCTCTCCACACCCCATGCTCCTCTTGACAGACATTGCCAGAGCTCACCAATATCCCTAGCTCTCCACTTCTTCCAGACCCACAGGAGGATCAGACTTCCCCACCCCTGTAGTCACATACAGACATGTGACCACTCTCAGCTAATAAAATCCGAGAGAAAATGGCAGGTGCTATGTCTAAGGTGAAGCATGTAAAAGCTGGAATGTGATTCGCTATGCTCCCTCCCCATGCCATGGTGGTCATGGGGGCTTATATTGACATGGTGCAGCCTCCATGAGACTGGATCACTGAATGACTATGATGAACAGAGCCCCTCAAACAACCCACATCAGATATAAAGTGTGAGAGAGAAAAACTTTTTTGGTATTAAGCCATGGAGATTTTGGTCTTGTTTGTTACTGAAACATAACCTTGCCCATCCTGGTTAATATACCCAATACCTTCCACCACAATATCCTATAAATGGACACATTAAAAGCCCATGACTTTCTCTAAACTTACACTCGAAAGATTATTGATTCTCAAGTTCCCCCAGGCAAAAAAATCAGAAGTGTGACAGAAGAGACAGCTGCTGACTTCAAGAATGGCTGCCCCAGTGTTGAATCTGATGAAGGGAAAGAAGCATTTAAAAGTGCTCACATCAGGGATGGACCTTTTAGTGGCTATATCAAATGAGATCTAAATTTAGAAATAGAAATAGCCTAGTTACAGGTAGGAATGAACCAGAGGGACTCGGGTACTTGGTGCCATCTGGGGATTATCTGAGCTACATAATTGCTGTCATCTACGTTGTGAGTATATTTCATCTTAAATCTGTTAAGAATTCGGAGGAGAAAACATTGAGAAAATATGTTCCTCACGAGAGGATAGTCAATATGTCTTAACCACAACTACAGAAATCAAAAGAACTCTGCTTTTGTTCCCATAAAGAATGAGCTATAAAGAGATGTGAGAAGGTTGGGAGACTGCAAGTTTAAAACATCAAAATTGATTCTGTTTTATTTAAAAAAAAAAAAACACTTGGCTCAGTGTAGTAGACAAGTGTCCATTTTGGCCCCCACCACACACACTCACTCACACTGTTTTTAGTAACAAAATATTTCCCACATATTTTCCAGGAGACCACTGCAGTTGCAAGCCAAGAAAAATGAAAACATGTCCACACAAAGATGTGCATATGAATGCTCACAGCAGCATTATTCATAATAGCCAAGAAGTGGAGACAATTCAGACATCCATCAACTGGTGGATGGGTTAAAGATACAAAACAAAACGGGTGGATCCATACTATAGAATACTATTCAGCAACAAAAAGGAACAAACTATTGATACACACCATCACCTGGATGAATCTCATAGACATTATGCTAAGCAAGAGAGGCCAGGCTTAAAAAGTCACATACCATATGATGTCATTTGTACGTCATTCTTGAAACGGAAACTATAGAGATTGGAGGTCAGATAAGTGGTTGCCAGCAGTTGGGGGAGAGAAGAGAGGTTGGCTACAAAGGGCCACACAAGGACATTCTGAGGGTGAGGAAACCGTTTTATATCCTGATTATGGTAGTGGATACACGAATCTATACATGTGTTACAATACAATACAATGTTCACCAGTGAAAGGTCAATTTTACCATGTGATCATTTTAAAAATAAAATTATTTTTTAAAAACTTGCTTGGTTTAATTTGAGCATTTGAGCTCTGAAATTCGATCTTCTGGATCAGAAGCTCTTTGGAAAACTACTGGATGGTCCCATTTTGTTAAAGTTGAATCTTTAAAGAAAATGTAAATATTCGATTCTTGAGTGAGCTGATTATTTGGGAGAGGGTCAGGAATAAAATTTAACACTTAGTGTTGATTTTGATGGCATTCCAGCCAGTTAGCATAGTTCGTTTGAGTGTTTGGTTCAATTCAGGTGACTAAAAATATGTATTTATATAACTAGATGTGTATGTAAAGGAGTCATTTCAGAAAACATGGAAATGCAATTTTTATAAAATGGAGATGCTTGACTTGTAAGGCTGGGCTTGAAAGTTTCAAATTCCTCTGCAGTATTTATGATTGTTCTGCTGTGTCTCTTAGAGAAGAGATCACGGGGTCTCCGTAATCCAAATCCTGTTTAATATAAATGTCCAAGGGAAGGGAGGAAAAAGTGCAGCAGGACAGGAATAGATTCTGCTTTTTTTTTTTTTAAGGAAGTTGAAAGATAAAGTTTTTAAAAAATGAAGAAGATGAGGGATTACCAGCAAGGAGGAAAAAGAAAAGTTCAGAAGTGCTGCCAGTTCTTCGAGAAAACTCTACTTAAAGAGACACCATTAGGTTTGTGTCAGAGACTCCTGATTGTCTATCCTTCCTCCTTGTTAACTGAACCCTGATGTTATTTGGAGAGGTTGTATTCCCAGCTAAAAAAATTTCTCAGGTTCTCTTCTACCTAATGTTTATGTGACATAGATCTGGCCAGTGGCTACTAGACATAAGCTACTGGGTGGGACTTCCAGCAGAACTCTTTAAAAGACGCTGACTCCGCAGGCAGGTGCCCTTTGCCACTGCCTGTCATGTTGGCTGGAGCTCTGGCAGCCATCTTGAGAGCATGAGGACATGGCCTGCAATAAAGATAGAGGAGAGGAAAGCCAGAAAGAGCCTGGGTCCCTGATGTTATCATGGAGCCACCACTCTAGCCCTGGACTACCTGCTTCTAAACTATTTAACACGAGGGAAAAATACACCTCTAAGTTATTTGGGGAGGGGCTGGGGGTCTCTGAAACTCCTAGCCAAAGCAAGCCTCAAGAAACTTGAATCCTATTTTCAACCACCCATAACAAACCACCTCCTGATGTGACAGTGTGTATATTTCTCCTCTTTCCAAGTGGGCCCTTTCTTAATCTGAAATGACAGATGTTTCTACTACTTTTCCATTTGCACGGAAAAAGCCAAATTATAACGTATCATCTTCATTTCACCATAATAACAAATCCTTCTTTGAAGTCAAACACAAGAAAGCTCATCCCAGGAGTAATGTCCTGATCATCAAATCTCTGAAAATATATATTTTAATTTGCTACCCCTGCTGGCATGCCAGTTGGTGGGTATGATAATCCATGGAGATTTCACTCTTATGTTTCTAAGACTGATACAACTCAGCCTCCAGACAATCTTCAATGTGTGCATTTGTTAAGAAGCATCATAGGTTCACGAAATCAAAGAGCTGGACGGACCTTCAAGAATAATTAGAGTTGAGATATTGCTTATTTCATAGGGCAAAAGTTTATGGACGTCATCAGCAAAGTAATCTGTTGGCACCGCAATGCTTTGCTCAGTCCTAGGGAAAGCTATAGATATTCCAGAACACATCCAAGAGAGTGAGCTTCTTGCCTCCCTATCCAGCTATCTCTAATCCGAGCACCTCTGAGGTCCCCCTTCCCCAATTATTCACGGTTTGGAGCAGGCATGGCTCTGAACTACTAACAACAGAATCCCCTCTAGCTAGTGGAGGGGAGGTGAAACTTTCTCCTACCCTCTTAGATTCTGTGGCTGGGCCTGAGTTAAGCTGGCGTAAGACAGACTAACAGGAGAAAAACATACAAATTTCATTTAATATTGTTATATGCACATGGGCCTCTTCAAAAGCAAAATAAAGACCCAAAGAAGCCTTTAGGCCAAAAAGCTTATACACTTTTTAAACAAAGAACAATAAATTGTGGAGATGTGACAAGACAAAGTGGCTTGGGCTAGGGGCAGTAAACTGTGGGACAGTGAGTAGGAAATATATGGGGGAAACTATGGGGAAAGATAGGGTTATTTTAGTAGGCTTGTTTGTACAGATGTGTTTAGCATCGACTCCCAGTCTCTAATGACAAGAATGCTCTTCTCTTCAGGTGCAGGGAGGTCGCCTTTCTCATGGGACATTTTATGACCTGCTTTTAGGTAGAAATGGGAGATCAGAGAGCCCTTCCTGCATCTGCAGGTCCTCAAGTGGCTTCAGCTCAAAATAATCAATATGCCAAAGTGACACATTCTGAGGTGACACGTTCTGAACCCCTTCACGTGTTTAGGCCAAAAAGGAATTTATTTAGTGGCTCCCAGAATCTCCACGAGGCCTGGAGAATCAGACTTGGAGGTTATAACCAAGAACAAGGCATGCGCCTCACTCCTGGCACTGTTCACAGACCCTGCAACTCACACGCTGACACTGAGCACAGGGTATAAGGTGACAGCCCCCCACCTCCCTGGTGGCCTCTGAAAGCCCCATATCTCTTCAGCACCCTCCCCAGAACGCACTCTGCATGTGGCCGCCCTTCACACATCCCTCTCTTCTGAACTGACGTCTTCTCTGTCTCCCTCTGATCAGCGGACTCCAGGTCAAATGTCTGCTCTCCAGCTCTGAGGGGGACTGGGAAGGTGGGTTTCTGGCTTCTCCTTTGAGGATATGCAGACACAGAAGGGGAGAAAATCCCCTGAGTGTAGAAGGGTTTTCAGAAGGTTCTGGAAGACCACAAATCATGACAAATGTCCACTACCCACTTACTCTCCCTGCCTAGGCATCCTAGCTCTGCTCTTGACCACAGTTACAGCACTTTTAAAACTTGGCAAAGGGGTATGAAAAATGCAGTATTAAATTCCCAATTCCCTAGTGGAGAAATCAGGAGGAGGGAGCCAATGCTCGGTAGAGAAAAGTCACAATATAAATTCCAGATGTTATTCCAGGAGAAGGTGTTTTTGGCATGAATTTGCTATTTTAATGTAATGAAAACCATTCTGTTTTAGAAGAAAAATATTCTAGTTTCCCAGGGGGGTGTGTGTGTGTGTGCGCGCGCGCGCGTGTACACAGGTACATCAAAGCATAATTCTCAATATGTTAAAAACATAACTCTCAGAAACTAGATAGCGACGTTGTCAAATCTATTTAATTAATGATGGAACTAATTGGATGGCCAAGCAGATTCAAAACAGGATATGAGAACAAGGATTCTATACAGTCAATGAAAAAAAAAAGAAATACTGCAATACAATTGCTAAGTCAGACACTTTAATATTTCACTGGGCAAAGAAACTATAACTTTTAGGTTATCTTTAGTACCATCAGAAGAGAAAAATAATGTACATTACAATTTTTCTATATGTTTCACCTCTCACTTTCCAGAGTTGTTAAATGTCTGGGCCCCAGACAATAGTCAGAGGGAGTCAAAGTCCCATTTCCTTAGAAAGTTAGTTAGAAGTCCTCCAGACTGTCCTCTACTCAGACCCTAAAAGGTCTCACAATCCTCTTTATTTCCAAGTTTTGAACACTTTTTCTTAACATATATGCAGTTTTCTCTCATCCCTCAAAGACAAATATGTCGGTTTGATTGGAGCTTTCTCCCTTGGAATACATGCAACCTGTCATTCACCTATTCAATAAACATTTACTGGGCTTCCATTCTGTGTCAACAGCTCCCTTGGCCACTGAGGAAACAGACCTGAATTAGACACAATTCCAAGTGTAAGAAACAAGAAACATGAAATCAACACCAACAAGCTAATTGGCTTGATAGAAGTAACAACAAAGAACTGTGGGATGAAGGGGAGGGAGGAAGCAACTCTGCCTCCAGTGTGGGGGCAGAGGAGGAAGTAAGTTGGGCAAGTTCCACATTTCTTGAAGACCTACTAAGTGCCAGGCACATCCCAGCTGTAAGGATCCCAAGATGAGTAACATGTGGAAACCAGCTGGGGTGGGCTCTGGTGCTGTTCCCCACTCTTCTGCCCCAGGACCTCAGTTTTCCCTTGAGAATTCCATGCCCACTTGGTTGCCATCCCGATGGAACAGACAATCAAGGTGCTCTGGACAGAGTGTGGACACGAGGCTCAAGCTGAGGCTTGTCTCCTGGGAAATTTTATCTTGAGATGAGCGACACAAGAAACAAGAATGATAGGTCATCACCCCAAAACATAAGCCCTGAAGAGATTGCCCAGGAGTTCCTGCTCCCTGGACCCCAGAGCTGACCCCAGTCTTGTCCTCCCAGAGCCTGCTCCCTCAGCCCTTCCTTTTGTTCCCAGAGGCACCCCACATCCTTCCATAGATTCTTAATTTGATAAGGCCAGCCAAAGCCAGCTTCTGTCACTTGTGACCAAAGGATCCTGGCGGATGGATACAGCCACCCATGGAATGTGCCAAGGGTGACAGGTGGGTGGGTTTGCAGTGGATCCAAACCTGGCGGCCCCCTCCCTGCCCCTTTTCCCAATGTGTTCACAGTCCTTACCCTGGGGATGGAACATGGCACAGCTCTTTTGAGAGACAGACAAATCCCAGCTAGGAGAATCAAGCTTCTCAGCCACGAAGTCACATTTTTTAGCTCCTTCTGGGTGCCAGGCACTATGCTAGGAATAGAATGACATACTCCCTGCCCTTGAAGAGCTTCCAGTAAGTATTCAGCCAAACTCCCAGGGGGACCGGACTTCATCAACATTAGCCCAACTCAGAAAATCCTTCTACCTGCACATTTCACACAGGAAGGAAGGATCCATCTTGAAACTGACTTCCTCCTGTGAAGGCTTTGGGAGACCCGGCTTCCTCCAGGTTCTCTCAGGCCAGGACCCCGATTTCACTGGGAGAAGGAACATCCTCTTGTAAGGCAGGCATCAGAACTCCTGTAAACACGGCTTGAGGGAGTCCACTACTTGAAATGTCAAGAGGGTTCGTATCATCAGTGTATGAAGACCCGCACAGGCCACGGGGCAGTGATTTCAAATATGTTTTTCCAGCACCACAGGACGGTTATCTTGGGGAAGGTCATTGTTTTTACCTTTATTTTGAGACTGTTTCACAGAGCACTTGCAGCGATGAAGTGTATCATATTTCATAAAAGAGACTGCGTCAAAAAAAACTTGCTCTTTATCTTCTCAGAATTTATTCATTCAACAGATAGTTAAGGAGCTACTGTGAGGAGGTCCTATGTTAGATGCTCAAATTACAGCATTGAACAAAACGGACGAAAATCCCCACCTCAAAAGAGCCCATATTCCGGCGGGGAGAGCTTATGGCAACAACTTGATTTTCATTTGGAAAACTCTACCCTCCCTGACCCACTGGATAGGATGTGGAGGGAAAGACTCAGGAGGTGGGGCCTAGGATCCAGGTTAACCCAACAGCCACGGCGTTGCCCTGGCAACGGGAATTTATTATGGGGTGGGGGGCACGTGACCTGAGCTGATCCAATCAGAAATCGCCTGGGGCTTCTGTGAAAGCCGGGGGAAGACAGGCGTGGGGTCATTTTACCCCCATCGTTCCCGGAGAGTTAAGCCAACACCTATATGTCTTGATGACCGCTGCGTTTGATGTCTGAATGTAGCTGTGCCAAAGATGACCACATAACTTGCTGTCCAACCCAGGACACGCGTGAAAGGGGCACTATTCACACTTATTCCAGAACAAGGGCATAAAGGAGGACCATCCTGGGCAAACCAGCAGTTTTTCATCACAAGAGGCAAGAAATTACCTTTTGATAAAACCACTCCACAGCCTTGTAATAAATGTCTTCTGCTTCAGTTACCTGGAGGGCCGTTCTGAGGCTTAGTGATGGGTGAGACTGAAGGGGCTGCTATAAATAGTTCAGGAGCACACAGGCCACCCTGGGGCTTCCCTGGTCAGAGCAGCACCTGTGCTCGCCCTCAGCACCCAGTGTGCTGGGTGCCGGGCGCTGCGCTGGGATGGAGGATCCGGGATGAACAAGGCACTAAGAACGGGCCCCTTGCGCGAGGAGCTCACTGTCTAGGAAGAGACAGAAACACCCAGAATCGCAATTGCAGCACAGGATGCTGGGGAGGACCACAGGGAAGCCCATCTGCTCGGTGTCGAAGTGTACTCGCATTTCAGCGTTTGCCTTCGTTCCCTAAAACCCAGTGATGAGCACAGCTGACCCGCCCTCCCCACTCCTCCGCGTTCACTGAGAGATTCCAGCACTCCAAGTCCAAGTGGCAGGTCATCTGCGGGTAACACGTGAGCTACGTTCCGTCCCTCCACCGTTAGAATTTCAGCCTAGGAGCCTTAGGAAGGGAAACCCTCATCTTTGGGTCAAGAGGACAGCAGGGATGGAACAGAGAGAGGCTCAGCCTCCCTCCCCCTTCCCACTGAAGGCTTCCAAGGGGGGAGGCTCCGGCAATATCCACTCATGATAAGACCTGTTCACGATGTGGAGTGGATCACCGGGGTACATTCTCAACAACTTTCATTCTGAAATTAAAACCGAAGACTCATTTTGCAAAGAGGAGAAAGACATAGGTAGCAAAGGCCCCCTTTCTCTGCAGGGACCATCTCCTGTGGCGGGAGGGAGCCCTGGGCGCTGGAGTCCCGCGGGGTGATGTTGGCTTTCTTAGTCTGTCTGTTGTATTTAGAGAAACGCAGACCATCGTGCCGATGTCCTGCCCGGATTGAATGGCCGCCCACCCTGCGGTCAGCACGCCCAGCTCCCATCTCTTCCATAACCCGCCAGGAGGAAAAGCAGAGATACAATGTCTGTCGTCTTCCCGAGCGGTACAGGCCGTGCGTCAAGTTAACCAGTGGATTTGATGAAGTGTAAGACAGCTTGTCATCCAACAGCTAAGTGGCCCTGTTTCCTTTCCCTGGGATAATATTGGATTTCATACCGAGAACATCAACAAGAGAAAGGCACGTAGCTAACAGCTCGTTTCTGAAGAACATATGTTTCTGCTCAATTTTTGCACCTTTATTGCTCCAGGTGATATCGCAATACTTTCTGCTGCATAACAGCCTGATTGGACTCATCTGTCTTACATCTAATTCAAGTCAAAACCAGTAAAGCGAGCCAATTCCTGGCCTATTTGTAACTCCTCCACGAATTATTGTTGCTGATTCTCTTGGGTTACAATTTTTTTCAGAAGCCAATAGCTGAAAAAACAAAATACTGATAATATTGAGGGAGATCTCCTTTTCTTTTCTATATTGTTTTCTTAAAAGTTGAAAATGGCAATTTGGGATCCCAATGGGACAGCAGATTTCATCTGCATAGATAATATATTGTTATTTCTATAAAGAAACCACAAAGCAAGAAAATGTGTCTACCTTTAATTCTACAAACACAAAACTAATTCTTCGGAAATCTGTACCCTTCTTGATAAACTTGATAAGCTGTCACAGCTCAAAATTCTAGTTGCTCAGACCAGCAAGGTTGGAGCCACGCTGGAGACCTGTGTCAAGGTTTTATTTTTCTCGTTCAATCCGTTTTACAAAAACATCCAATCCATTTTACAACCCCTCCAACCAGGCTTCAACCACGTCTGTCACCTATAGCACTACTTCCTTGGTCAAAGCCACGATTAAAACTGTGTCCTCATGGATGTCCCAGGGTTTGCACTTGGCCCCTGCTCTGTCCCTCCCCCCAGTGTATTCCTAACACAATGGTCAGAGTGATCCTTTAGCTACAAGTCAAATCACTCCCTGTCACATGCAGGATTCTAAGATGGCCCCGAGATTCCTGCTCCCCGGTATAGAATGCTTTCCTCTAGAGCATGGACAGAAACTGGAAATATGATGTGATTTCACCCTCGTGATTAGGTGACTAATTAGTTCACTTTGAGTTAATCAAAAGAGAGAGTATCTGGGTGGGCCTGGCCTAATCAGGTGAGCTCTTGAAAGGAACTAGGATCTTCCTGAAGGAGCTATGGAGGGGGCCACCTGACAAGGACCCGAGAGCAACCTCTAGGAGCTGAGAGTGGTGTTCAGCCGACAGCTAGCAAGACAACAGGAACCTCAGTCCTTAAGTCACATGGAAATTAATTCTGTCAGCAATCTGAGGGAGTTTGGAAGCGGATCTTTTCCTAATACAGCTCTAGATGAGGACACAGCCAGCCAACATCTTGATTTGAGCCTGTGAGACCCTGAGCAGAGGACCCAGTTCAAACGTGCTTGACTCCCAGCCCACAGAAACTGTGAGATAACAAATTTGTGTTGTTTTAAGCTGCTAAGTTTGTGGTCATTTTTCACACGGTATTAGAAAACTCATACACTCTCCTCTGCTCAAAACCTTCAAACTCCTCCCACCTCCTGCAGACAAAACCCAGATCCTCACCATGGCCTGTGAGGCCCACTGTGGTCTGGTCTCCCCACCTCTCTGGCCTTTTCTGTACAGCCGTCTCCCTCCTTCACTCTGCTGTGGCCACTCTGTTCTCTTCAACGTGCCACACATGCTCCTGCCTCAGGGCCTTTGCACTTGCTGTTCCCTCTGCCTAGAATCCACTCTCTTCCCAGATATTAGCCTGTCTCTCTCTCTCACAGCCTTCAGGTCTCACTCCATGTCAGCATCCTCTGAGGAGCCCCGTTGCACCCTAAACCCACCATTCCCTGCCTCACTTTCCTTCTTAGCACCAGCCACCTCTTGATTCATTCCAGACACATTTTATCTTTTTACTGATTGTCCCTGACCAGGGGTGAGCTCCATAGTGTTAGGACCTTCCTTGATCCTTTATACCTAGAGCCTAGAACAGCGCCTCCAACATAATAGACGCTCGATAACTAGGTCTTGAATGAGTGAATGAATGCTTCAGGGTTTAATTGGAAAACCAGGCAAAACGGAGCAGTCACGGGAGCCCCAAACGCCAGGTGAAATGGGCCACAGAAACTTTAAAGTGTCCATATGGAGAAGTCAAAACCACAGAGGTCCATGAAAACCGTTTTTTTAGTACTTCCCAATCTTTATGTTTTTTGAAGAAACTGAGTAAACCCAGAGTTTCAGCCTTGGCTTTTCTTTTAATAGGAGTTTCTTTGCCTGCCCAGCAGCCACTGGAGCTCCTGGGTCCCCCAGACACCCGTCTGGTCAGGCACTTTGGAGAAAGTGAGGCTGACATGAGAAGTCACTGCCTTTGTGACTCCAGGCCAAGACACACAGCAGCAAATGTCAGCCAGAGACGGGCTCTGTCCTGAGGGGCTGCTCTGCTGGAACGTTTTGCGTAACTGGAAGGCGAGGGCAACAGCCATAAGGAAAATTAACGTGGACGCCCAACGGCTTACGAAGCAGATGCTGGAAAATAAACAGAGCAGAGGGCGTCCGGCCCGCTCAGCCTGACTCTGTTATTGTTTATCCACAGAGTGACGGAGCAGCGCGGGGGGAGAGGGAGAGTCAGGGCTGTGCCGTCGGGTCGAGGACTCGAGCTGATGTCCAGCTGCCCGCTCTCCAGCTGTGTGGCCCTTGGCAAGGCTGCTGTCTGACCTTCCCCGGGCTGTAAAGTGGAACCACATCGAGGAGAAGCCTTTCTGCCTTAGGGGCTGTTGGAGGGTCCATAACAGACGGGGACAAGATGACTCGGGGGTTTCTCGACAAATCTTGTGTGGCACGTCCCTGTGCTGGCCTGCTCTGAAGCTTCACAGAAGGACCTCGCGGAAGTCACTTACCAGGCCGGTGGGGTGGCTACTGTTACTCTCCTACCCTCCAGACGAGGGACGCCAGCCTGCAGAGGGGACTCTTGCCCACGTCACACCGCGGAAGCAGCAGAGCCCGGATTCAAACCCAGGCCGCCTGTCTCCAGAGCCGTGAGCTCCGCCACCGGCCGTGTCCCAGCGGCCTGTCTGCGTCTGTGCGCGTTACTGTCTGCCCTCGGCGTTGGCTGATTGTGTCGTGGACGGCTGAGGTCTGGACATTAGCAGTGGCCGTTCCTCGAGCCCTGAATCTGGGGGATCTGAAAGGTTGGCGTCACGGCAGCTTGGAGGACTTGGAAGACCTGGTTTCTGCGGAGAGGCCCACCCCAGAGCCGGGGCGGGGGGAGCTGCCTGCCCAGGCCCAGGCCCTCCACAGCACAGCCTCCGTCACTGAAGGGCGGCCACAGCAAGGGGTCGTTGCCCCAGCCTGAGATGGAGATGATGACATAGATGTCACATGACGGTGGAAAAGGAACTCTCTGCAGGTCCTGTGACGTGGGCTTTTCCAAGGACCCAAATGCTGGAGAGGAAGAGGGTGGGGCCAGGGGACAAAGTGCTAACTTCTTTTGAAAGAGGAAGATGACATTTATATTAGTTGTCTCTCAAGAGTTCATGAAATTATGGAAACTCTTACCAGTAAGCTTTTCTTAAAAGGATCCCAGAGTTTAACAAAAGTATCAAGAGTTTGAATCTTTCAGCATTTCTAAATCAGCCTTTTTTGTTGTTTCACTCTTTTAATACTTTGCTAAGTTTATTTTTATCTGTATAAAATATTCCAAAGTTAAAACAATTTTTTTAAATGATAGCTTGGGTGTTATCCCTCTGAGTGTCGTCCACTGTTACGTTTGTGCTTCTTATCCACGAGCTTCCACCCTCCCTTTGGGGTCCTCACTCTTGGAGAGCCAGCTCAGAGGCCACGGCTTCCCGAAGCTCCTCCTGACCCCCAGGCGGTGCGCTCGGATGCCCTTGGGCCCTGCAGGTACTGGATAGGGGGAAGCCAGGTGGGCTGGGGGCTGGCCACGGGAGACCCAGACCCTGTTGCAGCGGCAGCTGCTCCCCCACCAGCCCATTGGTGCCACACGGGACCCAGACTCCGTGTGGCCAGATCCTGCCGTCAGGGATCCGGGATGTTATTCAGAATTGAGGAGAAGGTGTGTAGTTCACAGTAAACCCCATCCCGTGTGTAACAAGAAGAAAAGCGACGGTGAGGGGTGAGGATGCTTAAATTAGCAACAGCTCCCTTGTGCCTCTCTGCTGTCTCCAAGCCTCAAGAAGGTGGGAGGCAGCCAGCTCCCTCTCGCGTTTCTCTCCAGGGTCAGAGGCGGTTCTCCAGGTTACAGCCCCTGCTCAGCCCGTCCTCGGGGAGACCCGCTGGGGCGCAGGACCTCACCTTCGCCCTCTTTGCTGAACCACTGGGGCCTCAGCTGTTTCCACCCAGGCAGACCCAGGGAGCTCACAGAACATTCCTGGCCCAGGGCGGTGGCTCCGAGGGGAAACGCCCTCACGTTCAGAGAGTCTGGTCAAGCAGCAGCTGGTTTTATAGACAAGGTGGTTCGTACCAGACAGGTCAATGCTCTCGACCTGGAACTTTATTCTAGTCATAAGTTTATATCACTCTTTTAGATATGTTAGTAGTAACTATCAATAATGTTAGTAATGCAATTGGATGATGAAGGATGACTATTATTTCATTATTATTAATACTTAGATACCAATTTATTAATGAATAATAGAATAATTTCTGGAGTGCTTTGTACAAAATTGTGCAAAATACTTTCATACACTTAACAAGTTTGATCCTTGAAAGTGGGGAGGGAAGAGCTGTGAGGGGTGGTGGGGGAATTCTTACCACCCTATCTTATTTCATAGGTAAAAGAATAAACTGGGGCACAGAGAGGGCAAGGGACTTGCCCAAGGACACAGAGCGAGTAAGTGGCTGGGCGGAGACTTGAACCTGTCTCCGCACTCCTGCTCCTGACCTGGGGTGGTGGGTGGAGCACGGGGATGGGAGTCAGGCTCTGCATTCTCCTCCCGCCCCCCCAACAGCTGGCTCTGGTCGTCCCCTCTCCAAGCCTCCGTGGTCCCATTCTTGACATGGGAGCAAACGAATCATTGGACAACGCGGTTCCCAAGGACGCCCTTAGTTGAGTTATTCTGACACACTAGGGCCTCCACCTCCCTGTGGTTCTTTTCTCCAGCTCACCCTCCTCACTCCCTCCCCCACATAAAGGGGAGGATCAGAGGAACCGCATTCAACCTTTTTGTAAAAAGTCACAGAAAATAAAAAATAATTTACCCCAAGTTATGGAAAAATCAAATTAAAATTAATTTTTATTTAAATAAAAAATATTTAGTCTCCTTTTTAAAACATGAAAACCTTATAAATACGGCCAGTGTCCACTAATGATCCCCTCCCAGTCCTGGGCCTGAGCCCTCTCCAGAGGTGACCACCGTGTTGACATCAGCGTCCCGGCCTCCGGACCTGAGTTCCAGGCACCACAGACACGACTCTCCACAGAGACTAGACGGTACTTCTGTAGGCGAATGTTTGCATAGACGGCCGCTCACATCACGCGTGGTCCTGCATCTTGCTCTGCCTCCCTCGGTTATGCGCAGGGGAGGCCTGTGCACCCTGCTGCGTAGACCCCGTTCACGCCGCCTTCCCTGCGGGATGCGACCCGGGTCGTGAGGCGGCCACTCAACGTTTAGGACTGTTTCCAGGGAGACGGCACAGCCCCGCCCCGCTGTGGAGGTGGGCGTGGTCACGTGGCTTACTTTGACCAATGAAATGTGAGCGCTGGTCCCACGTGTCATTTCCCCTTAGAGGGCAAGAGCCGCCCCTGGTTTGCAAAGTTCGTCTTTGTCCTTCCAGGACCATCGTGGGAGCGTGAGGAAGGAGCTGCCCTCACCTCGCCTGGGTCCCTGAGTGGGGGCGACGTACAGCAGAGCCCCCGCCTACCTGAGCGGGATGTGCGGTGTGAGCGAGCATCTACCTTCACTGTTTTAGCCTCAGGTTTGGGTGATGTTTGTTTCTGCAGCACCATCTTGTCTGTCCGGAGCGATGCAGGTTCTTCTGTGGTTAAGTTAATAACAGCCCCACAAAGCTGTCCAAAATCTCATCCCCAGAATTTGTGAATATGCTACCTTACATGGCAAAAGGGACTTTGCAGATGTGATTAAATTAAGGAAGATTAATCTGGATTATTCAAATGGACCCAATGTAATCTCAAGGGTTCTTATGAGAGGGAGGAAGGAGGGTCAGAGGCAAAAAGGGTGACATGTTGGGGGCCAGCCCAGTGGCCTAGCGGTTAAGTGCACGCACTCTACTTCCATGGCCTGGGGTTCGCAGGTTCGGATCCCGGGCGCGCACCGATGCACCACTTGTCATGCCATGCTGTGGTGGCGTCCCATATAAAGTTGAGGAAGATGGGCATGGATGTTAGCCCAGGGCCAATCTTCCTCAGCAAAAAGAGGAGGATTGGCAGGTGTTAGCTCAGGGCTGATCTTCCTCACAAAAAAAAAACAAAAAACAAAAAAGGTGACGTGATAACAGAAATAGAGAGAGAGAGATTGGAAGGTGCTACCCTGCTGGGTGTGAAGATGGGGATGGGCCATGAATCAAGGAACGCAGGTAGCTTCTGGAAGCCAGAAAAGGCAAGGAAATGGATTCTCTCCTGGAGCAGCCCTGTGGCTTCTGACCTCTACCCTCTAGGAGAATGAATTCTGACCTCTGACCTCCACCCTATAGGAGAATGAATTCTGACTTCTGACCTCCACCCTGTAAGAGAATGAATTCATGTTTTAGGACACTAAGGTTGTGGTAATTTGTCACAGCAATAGTAGGAAACTGATTTGTTTTCCGATGTTTTGTGTAAAACAAACCGCTTCAATGAACCTGGTTCCCACATCTCTGATATACGTGGCTATTTCTCAAATTTAGATTTTTTTAACAAAAGATGTATCCTACGAAATTGTTTTCCTTTTAAGAGTAAAAATGAAATTTCTGCTAAAGAAAATTACATTCAAAGCTTCTGAAATGCCTGAGGTTAAGTACACAGGACACTTACTAACCCATCCCTCCCAGTTTGATGTAAAGTTCCAGGTAATTGCCAACCATTCTCCCAGAGACGTTTTTGTTAAACTGGGCATAGTCGCAGTCTGTGGTTGGCCTGGGATGGAGAGTTCACAGCCTGGCCTGAGGAACTTAGAGACGAGACCCTCCTACTGAGGAGAGAGGATCCCAGGGGGTCCTCCCTGTGTTTGCCCTGACTGCAGACAGGCACCCTCTGTGGCACTGAGATCTGCAGCTGCAGGAAATGGCAGGACAGTCACCTTGCAGGGTGTCTCCTGGTCTCCGAGCCCTGATGTCACTTTGCATTTTGCTCCCCTGTGTTTAACCCACCAGGGGGTTAGGGAAAGTCACAAACCACCAGCGCAGTGAATAGTCTCCAGCCTCGCCAACCTTTGTCCAGCCTGCCTGCGTGTTCTCTGCATTTATGGCTAAACCTCTTCCCTTTTCATTGTCCTCCCCAGGAAGCCTGATGTGGAGTGGGCTGTGCACTAGGCAGGGTTCTTAATGGCTGGTTTGATTGATTAGGTCTCGGCTGCTCTCTCATTTTGGTCACAAAGGTTACCTTGCTCCAGAAACAATCAATGGATCACCCCCTTTCAGACCACAGGACATTTTATAGACAGACTGTCAAGTCGTTTTAAAGCTGTGAACATTCAGATTGCTTGTGTAGCTGAGCCCATGCCGGAACGCACCAATTTCAAGCCTTTGTGCAGCTCCGATTCCTCAGAAGCTGCTAATAGGTACATAGGGAGAGCAAGGCAGGATTGGAAGTCTCCCATTTAGGACAGCAGAAATAGAAAACGGGGCAATATCAATAACCCTCATACTCACGTCTACCTCTCTAGGGGCTCTGTGGAGGCACAGGCTGGAAGTGAGATCATTGAAGATACCTGTGGCTTTAATGGGCACCAACTTGGCCAACGGTGATGCTGGTCTACTCTGGGGCTCCCTGAATCCTCACCTAAAAGAGAAAGGGACATGTGGCACAGGCAGGAGGAGGTGAGAACAGAGAAATGCAGAGGACAAGGAAAGAGCTCATTAACAAGTTCTTTTCACCCTTCACTCTGAGAGGAGAGAATGGAGAGAAAGTTAGCAAAGGTCCAGCATTCGCCAGAAATTCACTCTCAGAAATGGACATTACTCTGAGCAGTGATTATTACATGTTCATGTGGTTTCTCTAGCGTAACCTTCCTATTTTGAGTTTCCAGCGCATATCCCCCCATCTTCTGGTAACCAGACTCCCATAAGTAAACAGTCAGTCTCCCATTCTCCATTCATGGGGTTCGGGATGAGCTCCACGTCTAGGACTCAGGGTGGAGCATGTGACCTGGCCTGGCCAATCAGCTGGCAGATCCCCAGACCCTGAAGTGGATCAGGATGAGCAGGTGACAAGAGTTGGTCCTGTCTCTGGGGCAGGAGTGACTGGGGGATGCTCCCTGGGGCAGGCGTGGCTGGACGTCCACCCAGTAGCTCCCCACTCACTATTTCTGCCGGCAGAGCCCAGCCCCCAGTCTAGAGGCAGAGAGCACAGTGCTTGCTCTCCATCCTCCTGTGCACTGAGTCGTGGGCGCGCGACCCCATCCTAGCCGTGGAATCTGAGGGAGCGCCTATTAGGGTTGTGGGTGGGGGAGGGAGACAGAGGTGGTCCTGGGAAAGATCTGCTCGACCTGGTAAAAGATAGATGTGTCTGACAAGAGCTTTCCTTACCTACTCTCATTGGATGCCGTGTGTAAACACAACATGCTCAGAGATACAGCAGCCATTTGGGGACTACACCAGAAAGACTAACAGAATTACAAAGAAATCTACCCAGAGCCTTACATTCTGAGTTACTGAATCACTCAGCACTAACTACCTTTAGTTTTCTCGTTACATAGAGGGGTGGGGTGGGGAAAATAGTATTTAAGCCACTTTCTGTATTGAGGTTTCATTATTCTAGTCAAATCATTTTAAGTGGACTAAAAATATGATGGTTTGCAAACTACCAGAAGTCGTGTTACCACCCCCAGAGAGCCCAAGAATGACACTCTTGTGATCCGAGCTGAAACAAACAGAATCCTGATGACACTGTGTGAACTCCTGAATCCATCAGGACCTGAAGCCTTACCTCAGAGTTTTTCAGTTACGTGAATTAATACATTTTAGTTTTGCTTAGATCAGTTCAAGTAGAGTTTCTCTTATAGTTTACTACGTTAAACTTTAAAACTTCTGCATAACTAAGGATGCCATTAAAAATTCAAAGATACTTGCCCAAAAATATTCTCTATAGGAATATTTATAACAGCAAAAGTAAATGAATGAATGGATGAACACACAAATAAATGGAAAATATTCACATATCTACAACACAATGGTTAAATCAAATACGGCTCATCCGTACTATATACCACCATGCCATCATTTAAAGGAATAAGGTAGGCCAATGTGTATTTACAGAGAATTATATCCAAAACATCTATTGTGTGGAAAAAGTAAGTAAAGAATAATATTTATATGTCTGCATATCTTACACGTATGTGTATTTGCATGCCCATATTTACAGAGGTATGTGCATAGAAAATAGTCTAGAAGGTTCATATTGAAATAAGAATAGTATTTGGTACAAGAAGGGGAGTAGAATTTGGGAGAGGGGAATATTTTTACCTTATATACTTCTAAATTGTTTCAATTTTAATAAGCATATATTTTATATTACTTGTGAAATTGGAATTAAATCCCCCCCAAAAATCTAAAATATGTGTTGCTCTAAGTAGGCTCTATTTAATACAAAATATTCTTGAATAAAGACAGGAAACTGAAAGGCAGTAAGCAGATTGGGCACTTGGCCGTGCAACAGAAACGGAGCAGTTCTGCTCGGCTGTGTGTCTTCTGTCCGCAGCCTCCAGGACGGGGCCTGGAACCGGCCAGGATTCCTGCTCCGGCCAGCCTGTTGGGAGGCCCCTTGTCCTTGGTCCTGGCCTGGTCCTAGGAGGGGGGACCCTGTCTCTGCTCCCGGCCAGCCGAGTCCCGGCACCTTGGAGCAGGTCTCTCGGGC
The DNA here is from genome assembly GCF_020826845.1 of Diceros bicornis minor. NCBI lineage: Eukaryota > Metazoa > Chordata > Mammalia > Perissodactyla > Rhinocerotidae > Diceros > Diceros bicornis. The sequence continues at coordinate 13,682,201 of NC_080758.1, forward strand.
CCCGAGCTGGCCGTGGCCGTCTGTGAGCATCGCTGCTGAGCCCCTCTCGGCCCCAGGTGCCCTCCACCAGCCTGGACTGGCTCCTCCAAGGCTGTCTTTAAAGGAATCCCGTCCCTCCTTTCACTTGCTGGTGACCCAGGGCAGTGAGGCTCCATTGTTTTGTGTTTCCCTCACACTTCGGAGATAAGAAGTGGGGGTAACCTGGTTCCTGTGTGTAAGGCTGCCTCTCAAAACAGTACGATAATTAGTACAAACACCAAACAAGCCAGTGATAGTCCTGACGTGCTCACTGTTCTAGAATAACCATGTTGGCAGTGACTACAGCAGCTGGCACTTCCTCATGCACTTGGTCACTGTTCGAGGACAAGAATGTTCTGCCCTCGGCTATTCTGTCCAAGAGGCGAGCCCCTCTCGTGGTGCAGTCAGCAGCGTCTCTCTTCAGCACTAACCTGGCATCATGCTCCAGGACAGGTAGAAAAGGTGAGGGAAGGAGGGAGGCCCTGCAGGGCTGGTGGACCCTGGGTCTCAGTCAGCTCAGGCTGCTATCACAAAGCACCACTGACTGTGTGGCTTATCAACACCAGGAATTTATTCCTCCCACTTCTGGAGGCTGGAAGTCCAAGATCAGGTATCAGCTTGGTCGAGTCCTGGTCAGAACCCTCTTCTGGTTTCAGACTGCGGACTTCTTGTCCTCACATGGGGAGAGCAGAGGGGAAGCAAGCCACCTTGTGGCTCTTATAAGGGCACTAATCCCATTCATGAGGGCCCCACCCTCATGACCCCATCTACTCCTAGTCACTTCCCAAAGGCCCCACCTCCTAATACCATCATGTGGGAGGGTAGGGGTTCAACATATGAATTTTGGGGGACACAAACATTCAGTCCATAACTCCTTGTAATGTCAGTGGCTTTTACTCTGAGGAAGATGAAAAGCCATTGGCCGCCTTGCACTGAGGAGTGGCAGGATATGACTCACCTGTTGGTCCCTGGGGGCCCTGTGGGGAGCAGTCTGTAGACAGCCAGAGAGGAACAAGGAGACCCAAGAGGAAGCGCCTGCCAGAACCCAACGGGAGGCAGTGCTGGTTAGGGCCACGGAGTGGAGGTAGAAATGTCGAGAAGGGGACTGGTTCTGGATCTGCTCTGAAGGTGGAGCCCACAGATGCGCTGCCAGATTGTTGGAGACGGGCAGAGAGAGAGGAATGAAGGATGCCTGTGGCTGAGAGGCTTCTAGACACCCTTTCTGAGATAGAGATGCCGTGAGAAGGCGGCCGGGCGGTCACTCAGACCTGTGACCCCACAGTTGTCCGTTCTTTCGCCGTGACCCTCCTGGTCCTGTACCTTAATCGTCTCTTCACATGTCTCTTTCCCAGCTTCAGGTTCTCAAGGACAGGGCCTGTGCCCTCTGTCACCATGTGGCTGGTGTCACAGCCAGGAGCTGGAAAATAGAGCAATCAGTCAGTGTTTGTGGAAGAAATAAATAGAGGATACGGAGAGGTTGCCTAGACATATGGTGGGTGCAACCAACCATAAAATTCTCAGCAAAAAATAAGAAAGGAAGAAAAGAAAAGAAAATCCAGCTAGAGTCAGCTGGATTTTTTCAAACGTGTTTTGTTGTTATTATGGCTATTTTGGACAAGGGCTTGGTCACTTGGCATTATCCAGTAAAATTAAGCAGTGAAGCCCCCTGATTCAGCAGTCACCCTCAGGAATCTAACTTGGGAAAACTCACACGTACACACACATACACACACACAGACATACACACACACACACACAAAGACACTCATTGCAGGCCTGTCCACAAGAGAGAAAACTTGGGAACAGCCCAAATGTCTGTTTTCAGGCAAATGAATAAACCATTGTGGCAGTGATATTACGAAGGAATACTATACAGTGAATAAAAGAAAAGTTCAGGGGCTGGCCCCATGGCTGAGCGGTTAAGTGCGTGTGCTCTGCTACTGGCAGCCCAGGTTCGGATCCCGTGTGCACACGATGCACCGCTCCTCCAGCCATGCTGAGGCCGCGTCCCACATACAGCAACTTAGAAGGATGTGCAACTATGACATACAACCATCTACTGGGGCTTTGGGGAAAAAAAAAGGAGGAGGATTGGCAATAGATGTTAGCTCAGGGCCGGTCTTCCTCAGCAAAAAAGAGGAGGATTAGCACAGATGTTAGCTCAGGGCTGATCTTCCTCACACACACAAAAAAATTTAAAACTAAAAAAAAAAAAAGTTCAAAACTATGTGTAGCAATAAATCTCAAAAACTATCGTTGAGTGAGGAAAGCAATTAGGAAAATGACCTAGCATGTTTTTATTTATATATAAAATCTACACTAAAAAATACCTATTCTTTTTTATTTAATTCTGATTTTTATCAAAGTCATACAGGATTATGGCGCTGACAATGAAAAACTGCAGGTCGCTGCCCCACCCCTCACCACTAATTTCTCTGCTCCATAAATAACCATTTTCGGCAATTTTAGCGTTTCTATGAGTATCTACCTCTATATTTCTAAGTAATACGTTTATGTGGCTACTTGTTTATTTTACTAGGTCATTACCTACTGCCTTCCTGCCATGAAACAAGAAGATGAAGATTGAGTTCCTAGACCAGCCCTGCTCACATCTTCGCCCTCCCCCGTCATCTTGGTGGAGTCTTATCAAGACTTCGTGGACAGAAGAAACGTGCAGTGTTTACACCACCAGAATCGGTAAAAGCCTCCACGGATGAGCTGAGTGATGTGAAATTTAATTGTCTTTCTTTTACAAGTTTTTGGGGGTTTTTCTCTCTAAAATGAGTAATTACCTTGATTTTCTCCCACTTCCTTGGTTTTCTATGTAGCGATCATGAACCCGAGATTCTCAGCCCTGCCGGTAACCACTTCTCAATATGATCACACCAGCAGGGAAGGGGACAAGTTTATGGTTTTCTTCCCTCTGGTGAAGGGCCGCCCTCTAGATCTGCTTCAGAGCAACGATCCTGACAATGATCCTCCCCTGGTGCTCCACCTTCGTCCTGGAGACTCTGCCCTCTGCCCTGGGAAGGATCGCTCGAGTCCTTGTCTGGGACTCCACCACGTCTGCTTTCTTGACCCGCCGCTGCTCGTGGAGCACATCCTCCTCCCGTAGCTTCCCAGAAAGGGCACGGAGGAGATGACTCTCTGCCACCTTGCAGGTCGGAATGTCTTTCTTCTGTCCTTGCCCTTGATCTATATAAGGTGGCTGTGGTTCACACTCTACCTTGGGAGTAAATTTCCCAAGAAGTTTGAAGGCACTGCTCCATTCCAGCTCCGAGTCCTGGTCCTGAATTTGAGATCAGCTTCCTCTCTCCGGAGGCTTCTAGGATTTTCTCTTCCTCCTAGATTTTTGTGAATTCGTGATGATGTTCCCAGTCCTGGGTCTTTTAAAATTAATTGTTCTGAGCACTACGGAGGCCCAGGAAGTGTAATTAGAAACTAATTTTAAAGTTCTGGAAAAGGCAAAAGAGACTTTGGAAGACAGTTTGACGGTTTCTTACAAAACTAAACATACTCTTATCATATGATCCAGCAAGAGTGCTCTTTGCATTTACCCAAGGGAGTTGAAAACTTAAGTCCATACAAACTCCTGCACATGGATGTTTATAGCAGCTTTATTTATAATTGCCAAAACCTGGAAGCAACCAAAGATATCCTTCAATAGGTGGACGAATAAAAAACTGTGGTACATCCAGACAGTGGGATATTAGCAAGCCATGAAAAGACATGGAGGAAACTTGAAAGCATATTGCTAAGTGAAAGAAGCAGATCTGAAAAGGCTACATACTGTATGATTCCAATTATATGACATTCTGGAAAAGATGAAACTATGGAGACTGTAGATGGAAAGATCAGTGGTTGCCAGGGGTTCAGGAGGAGGGAGGGATGAATAGGCAAAGCTCAGAGGATTTTTAGGACAGTGAAACTATTCTGTATGATATTGCAATGGTGGGTACAGGCCATTATATGTTTGTCTAAACCCACAGAATATACAACACAAAGAGTGAACCCTAATGTAAACTATGGACTTTAGTTAGTAATAAGGTGTGAATACTGCTCAATTGTAACAAATGCGCCACATCAATGAAAGATGTTAATAACAGGGGAAGTAGAGGGAGGGGATTGAGGAGTTATTTGGAAACTTTCTGTACTTTTTGCTCAATTTTTTTTCTATAAACCTAAAACTGCTCAAAAAAAGAAAAAAGTCTATCTTTAGAAATGAAAAGAGACAAAAAGGAGAAAGTCGCCTGTATCCTTTCGTGTTTTTTTTTTTTTTTTGAGAGTTAAGCAAATTAGCATGGCCACCACTGCCTCCCACCACCGCCTCCCCCGTCAGATCTAGGACACTGGGCCACGGTGCCGGGAACTCCGGAGATGCCCCTGCAGCCCCGTCAGGCTCGCCAGGAGAAACTCACAGCCGTGGACATGTCACCTGGGCAGCCCGAGGCAGGACAGGCTGCGTTCCCCACCCTGCGTGGCCTCTGCCTCAGGTGACCCCTTTCAGGTCCACCTCTGTGGGTCCTGAAGCACAGCCAGCACCTCGGGGCTGTCACAGAAAGAGCTTCCCAGCACCTGGGGGCTGGCTCGACCTCTCCTGCCTCGGATAAAATCCCTGTTTCACCTTCGCTTGCTGAGTGCCGGGACCCTCGGGAAGACCAGGAGCCAGTGAACAGGCCAGCTGCTGTGGGCTGAGAGCACAGCCCCTCCCCACCTGTGATCTGTGTCCAGCAGGCCTTGGCCCGGTGCACAGACGGCCGCAGCGGAGCAGGCGTCCTGGATGAGATGGAGCCTCGCGGTCCCCACGCGGCCAGCCTGGGTTTAACTTTCTTTGCTTGAGCGACATCAGTGAATAAACACCCGAGTGTGTGGATGGATCCCTGCCCACTTTGGATCCTACCCACAGCTGGTTTGTCCCGCGTAGCCGAGATCTGAATAGTTCAGCTGAGGGAAGACCTCTGACCCTGGGCCATGTGCACAAGGGCAAAGGCCCTCACTGAAGACAATTATTTTACGGTTTCCCGCACTGCATTTATTCCTGTGTCTGTATTATTCCCTTGCTAAGCTCTAAGCTCTACAAGAACTAAACTGTACATTTTCAATTTATCCTCATTCCTGTCCCTCCCATTCCACACCACAGGTTATTGTCCCTCAAAGACGGGTCTGGGGCTTATCAGAAATACAGCTTCTCAGATCCCAGCCCTGAATGCTGAAGGTGGGCCCCGGGAAGCAGATGTCTCTGCAAGCCCCTCAGGTGATTCACAAGCACGTGGGCCTTCGAAACACTTTGCAGTAGATGAGAAACAGATCTGTGTTTTCCCCGCAGATGAAAAATAAGACTGGTCCTTCTCTTTTAGAATTTAATCTGTTTATATTTAGTGTAATTATTCCTGTGACTTCTTACTCTTTGTTTTCTATTTGTGTCACCTTATCCTCTCCTTTCCTGCCTTATTTTGTATTATCAAGTATTTTTATTATTCTATTTTGTAAACTGCAATAAGATTGTTTTGCTGCTTACATTATTATTTTAATGCATGTACTAGAGATTAGAACATTTACCCTCCACTCATTAGAGTCTGCCCTAAATGAGAACCTCACCCCCTCCTGGACAATGCAGACCCTTAGAACATGGTAACACCACTTAACATCCTTCTGGATATTTGTGTCATCATTGTCACGTAATTTAATTCTACATATATTGTAAATGCCACAGGACATTATTATTATTGTTTTGTGAACTCATTAAATTTATCCACCTTTTACCCTTTTTTTTTTTTTTTGGTGAGGAAGATCAGCCCTGAGCTAACATCCGTGCTAATCCTCCTCTTTTTTCCTGAGGAAGACTGGCTCTGAGCTAACATCTATTGCCAGTCCTCCTCCTTTTTTCTCCCCAAAGCCCCAGTAGATAGTTGTATGTCATAGTTGCACATCCTTCTAGTTGCTGTATGTGGGACGCGGCCTCAGCATGGCCGGAGAAGCAGTGCGTTGGTGTGCGCCTGGGATCCGAAGCCGGGCTGCCAGTAGCGGAGCGCGCGCACTTAACCGCTAAGCCAAGGGGCCGGCCCCACCTTTTACCCTTTCTAATGCTCTTTATTCTTTGGTGCATTTCTGTGCTTTCATTCAGATTCATTTTCCTTCTGCCTAAACAACTCCCTTTAGTGTCTATTTTAGTGCAGATTTGCTGGCAAAAAAATCTCTCAATTTTTGCTTCCCTGAAAACGTCTCTATTTCATGCTCACTTTCAAAGTCTATTTTTGATGGGGATAAAGTTGTGAATTGGCAGTTGTTTTCTCTCAGCACTTGAATCATTTCATTATCTTCTGGCTCCTTTGTTCTTGTTGAGAAGTCAGCTGTTTACTTATTGTTTCTCCTTTGAAGGAAATGTATGGCTTTTCTCTGTCTATGTTTAAGACTTCCTTCAATTCTTGGCAGTTTCACTATGATGTAATTAAGTGTATATTTCCTTGTTTTTATCAGGCTAGGAGCTCTTGAATCTGCAGCTTGGTGTATTTCATCAATTTGGGAAAATCCTCAACTAATATCACTTCATATAGTGCTTCTGCAACATACTCTCTTTCCTCTATTTTTAGAATTTCAATGACATGTATTTTAAGACCTTTTCATGATACTCCAAATTTTTAATGCTCTTTCCCATATTTTCAGTGTTTTTATTCCATGCTTCATTATGACTGTCTTCAACAAACCTATTTTCTTCTTTGTCTAAATTGTTGATATAGTGATCTTTTGTGTTTTTAAATTTATTTATTTTATTTTTCAGGCTGAAACTATTTATCCGCTTCTTCTTATAAATTGCATTTCTCTGATAGAATGCTCTAGCTGTTCATCTTTTTAGTTAATATATTGATGATAATTACTTCAAAGTTTGTCTCTGATAACTTCAGCACCTCGTCATCTGAGGGTCTTTTTCTGTGTCTGTTTTTTCACACTTTGCTCCTGCTCCTGTTATATCTGGTAACTTTTTATGAATGCTAGAAATTTTATTTGAGAAGTGTAGTGTCTCTCAATGATATTATCTTTTTCTAGAAAGTAGATTCTTCCAGCAGCCACTATGGTAGGGGCAGATTTCCTTAATCAAATCTGGGATTAAGATCATTTAAGGCTGATTTTCAGTCTTAATAAGGCCTACTGTATTTTGATTTGATCTTACTCCTAGAGAAAGTCCTTTGAGAGTCTCAACTGAAAGACTTGCACGCTTTCCAGGGCTTCTGTTTTTTGAGGCTTGGACTCTAATATTTGTTGTTGTGGCAACATGATATTGGTGGAAACTGCTTAGTTTCTTAGCTTCTCTGCAGCCCACTTTCAGCTTGGCTTCTGGGCGTCTCCTCCTGTGCAGCTTAGGAATCGGCAAATACTTCAAGAGGGAAAGTGCTGCAGAAAGTCAGACTCACTGCTGGGGGTCTGTTTCCTCTCATGTCTTCAGCCCTCAAGTGATGGCTTTCTTGGTAGCCTTGAATGTCAGCATTTGTCTCTCCAGGCCTGTGAACTTCACAGAGAGCTCTGAATTGTCACTTTCTGCTTTCTCAGCCCCTCTCCTCTTACAACCTGACAACTAGTTCAAGGAGAAAAGAGGTGGAGAATGTGGGGCACACCACTATGTATTCCCCTTCTCTCTGGAAGTGTAGACTCTCAAGTCCTGGCAGCCTGAGCTGCTCTGATGCCTTCAAACAACTGTTTTCTTTCCTTTCTTCCTTCCTTTCTCCCTCCCTCCCTCTCTCTTCCCCTCTCTCTCTCTTTTTCTCTCTCTCTCTGTTCCTCTCCCTCTCTTTTCTTTCTTTATTTCAGTTTATTAAGCTTTGCTAGGTGTTCCCTTGGTCTGATCAAAGTTATGCCACCATATCTCAATATAGAGAGGTCCCGTCTTGCATATCAAACTAGACATAAATACCTAGAAAGCTGGAGTTGGAAAGATTTTCCATATCTCTTAACTAGCTAAATTGTTTTTGTTGCTAGTTTCTCATGAAACCAAAAATTGCAGGATTCCAGTCACAGACAAAGACTAAGAAAGCATCTAGCTTAGAGGTTACAAACTTAAAATCCTACCAGTACCAGGCAAATAGGTCAAAGAGTGAAGGAGTCCAACCATCATAAAACGGCAAATTCAATGATCAAAGACCAATGGCGCTCAGCCCCGGTGATGGGGAGACTCTGGGCTGGTGGGGCTGAGGGAGACCCGGAGAAGAAGGTTCCATCCTAAGGGACATTGTACTGCTTGCTTGTGGCGGGGTGGAAAAGTGGACTGATATCGAAATTATTTTAACATATAAGCTATGTTTTGTATAAAAATACATACTTTTAAAATTCTGACATTAATTACTTTTTAAACATTGTGCTTGCAAAAATAATAACAGCAGCACTTCGGCACAGAGATGTAGTGTTTAGACCAGGGGCTCTGGAGCCAGACCACCTGAGTTTAAATCCTGCCCTTGCTCCTGCCTGGCAGGTGATCCACAGTAAATCATTTCATCCCCCTTAGTCAGAGTTTCCCCATCTGTGAGGTGGGAATGATAAGAGTGTCTATCTCACGGGATGGTTAGGAGAATTAGACAAGTTAATAGACATGAAACACATAGAACCCAAGATCGTAAGTCTAGGAAAGTGTTCACTCAACAAATAAACAAAGCAGTTGGCAGGACAGGCTCCCTCTTTAAGCTGATTTCAGCCCACAGGCACCATTTCTAAGCATCTGCTCTGGTCCAACCTCCTCACTCTACAGACGGTGGCACAGTTGAGTCACAGAAGAGGGGGACCTGTTCAGGTGTGCATACAGCTCATTAGTCCTAAAACTGGGTCTAGGGCTGGAATTTTCTTTTGTTGCATTTTATCAATTAAATCCGAGTGCCCTGCAAGCCAAGCAGCTAATTTTCGTTGGAGGCAGAGGGGTCGAAGCTCCCTCAAACTATTGATAATCCTCTAATTGCCATGTCTGCCCTGAATTCGTTGTGATCATTAGCAGAGCCCTTTGTGCTCCAGCTGAGAGAGGAGAGGCAGGCGCAGACCTCTCGTTGCTCATCTAAATTTTTAATAATGCTCCAATCTGCAGATCATCGGGGCAATCAAACCCAAATTAGCCGGTACCCAAAGCCACAGAAGAACAAGGAGAGTGAAAGGGATAATGTTACTTTAATGAAAATTTCATCAGTGCAGATTTCTCATTGAATATTAAGGGTCCTGGCTTGAAGCCAGCATCGGAGCAGACTTCTGTGAATTGACCTTTCTGCCTCGGAAGGAGACACAAGTGCAGGGCCTGGCTGGAGTCACAAGCTCAGTGTCAACACAGGTGGCCGTCCTTGCAGCTCAAATGAAGGAAGCTCTTGAGCCTTGGGCAAGTCGGCTCAGGCCCCCAGTCCTTTCCAGAAGGTCTGGCTGCATCTCAGCCCCTCCCTGCCCCCCCCCCCCCGCCCCTCCTGACAGGTGAGAATCCCACACCTGACTCAGTAGCACCTCCATCTCCCCAGCTGCTCAGGCCAAATCCTTGGGTCATCCTCGATTTGTTTGTTTTCCTCTCACCCCGTCTGTTCCATCCATCAGTAGATCCCACCAGTGACCTTCACATACAATCCCAAGCTGGGATTGGTGACCCTACACTGCACCTTCCTGCCCCGCCCACGGTGGCCGCCTCAGGGGTCCAGCTGCTCCTGCCCTCAGCCCCGCAGTCTGTCTCCGCACACAGCCTGAGGGTTCACGTAAAATCAACTCAGAGCACGTGGCTCTCTCCTCTGCTCAGAGGGGTCTAAGGGCTCCGGTCACGCACAGTGAAAGCCAGTGTCCTTTCAGGGGCCTTTCAGGGGCCTACAGGGTCGTGCACGGATCCGGTCCCCTCACCTCTCAGACCTCGGCCCCCCACGGTCCCCCTCGCCCACCTCCGCACAGCCACGCTGGCCCCCGCTGCCCCTCACACACAAGGGCCTCGCCCCGTGTGCCCTCTGCCCTGAACGCTCTCCCCCAGAATCCCCGTGCCCTGCTCAGTTCTTCAGGACCCCCCCCCCCCGCCCCGTGTCACCGTCTCAACGAGTCCCTCCCTGAACAGCCTGTTTAACCTGTACCACTCCTGTCAACTCCTCCTCACCCTGCTGGACTTCCCTCTTGGCGACCATCACCAGCCGCCCGTTACCCCCCGGCCCTTCCGTGGCCACTGCCTCTCCCCCGGCCAGCGTGGGAGCCCCGTGGAGCAGGGACCTTGTCCGCTTTCCTCTCCGCTGCCTGGAAGAGAGAGGGGTGCGAGGAAGGCGTTCAGCACGGTTTGCTGGGGGAACGCATGCGTGAAGGGGAAGGCTTCACATGCTTTTTAGAGTAAGTTCACAGTGTTAATTGAGCACCTACTACGTGTCAGCTGGTTCTAGTCCCGGGATGCTCCAGAGAACAAAGAAAGAGCCTGCCCTCAGGGCTGGCCTGACCTCCGCGTGTGGACAGACGGACGGAGGAGCAGATGGGGGGGGGCAGCAGCAGTGCAGACGGAGCTCCGGGAGAGCGCCTCCTCGAAGAGGCTGAATGAGCTGAGCTCTAAGAACGAGGAAAGCCCCCGTGCGAAGATTGGGTGAGGGGCACAAAGGCTTAGAGTCTCCAGAAACAGGAGTGGCCTCTGCCTTCAACTGCAGTGATGGAGGGGACATGAGATGGTGGGTCTTGCTGGCCTGCTGATAATGTGGCAGCTGATGCTCATGACATTCACCACGTGCCACTCACACTTATTATCTCATCTGATCCTCACAACAACCTCACGAGGTAGGTACTGCTGTCAGCCCCATTTTACAGACGGGGAGACCGAGAGGGTAATTAAGGGCCCAGCGTCACATTTCTGTCTTCCTCAAACATTGTCCAGTGATGAGCTGTGACAATCCACCCAAACTCACTGACCCACAGCATCCCACACTTCCCAGCTCGCAGAGCGGCGGGTTGTCTGGGATCAGCTGAGCCGAGCTGGGCTCCATCGGGCGACTCTGCAGACGGTCACTGGCCTATCAGGCTTGGCCGCAGCTGGGGAGCAGGTTCGGACAGCCCTGCGAAGCTCTTGTCAGCCCTAGGAGGGCAGCTCCTCGGGACAGGACCTTCCAGAAGCCAAGAACCAAGCCAAACCCCACAACTGCACTTAGGGCCTCTACCTGCTCGAGCCCACAAGTGCCCCATTGGCCTAAGGAGGTCACCTGGCCATCCCACAGTGTTGGGAGGCCCTGCGACATCACGTGGCAAAGAGGAAGATGAAGACCTGGGGGCCACGACCCACCACCATGGGCGCACGGGGTGGTGACCGAGCTGGGTGCTCACCGGGCAGCTGAACTCCAGCCTCCTCACCCCTAACCACCAGGCTGCACTGCCTCACAGTCCCGGGGAGGCATTTAGATTTTAATCTGGGAGCGAGGGGAAGCTGTACTGGGTTGAATAGTGTCTCCCCCAAAATTTATGTCCTCCCAGAACCTCAAAATGTGACTTTATTTGGAAAGAGGGTCTTTGTTGGTGTAATTAGTTAAGATGAGGTCATACTGGATTTGGTGGCCCTAAATACAGTCCTAGTGTCCTCATAGGAAGGCCGTGTGAATATACGGAGAGAGAACATCATGTGACAGTGAGGCAGAGACGGAGTGATGCATCGACAGGCTGAGGAACATCGAGGATGCCGGTCCCCACCAGGAGCTGGAAGGGGGCCTGGTGCACATGCTCCCGCAGAGCCTCCAGGAGGGACCAACCTGCGCTTGACTTCAGACTTCTGGTTTCCTGAACTTGAGAAACAAATTACCGTTGTTTTAAGCCAGCCAGTGTGTGGTCATTTGTTAAGGCAGCCTTGGTACAGAAGCCAGCAGAAGGTTCTAGGCAGCGAACACATGATCTGATTTACATGTTGAGAGACCTCTGGCTGTGACAGGCAGCCAGTAAACGTTTCTGAATTAACGTCTTGAGGGATTTGTCCCAGCCCTCTTCTTGCCTAAGGCCCTCCCATGAGTTGACCCTCAGATGTGGGGTTCACCCGCTCTGCACGCCATTCAGACCCCCTCGTCCTCAGGGAGCCCTTCGGTGCCACTGTCCCCCGACCACCAGCCCTGTCTCCTCTGAACATGCTGCTTTTAGTCTCTCATGTTTTGACACATTTGTGCTTCTGTCCGCGTTCTCCTCGGCAATGTGTCAAGGGTGGAGGAAGCCCCACGTCACCCCCCACACGACAGCACAGCGGACCCCTCTCCCGACAGAGCAGGCCCTCTCCCTTGGGGTGTGGAGCACATCCCTTTCTCCTCCCCAGTCTCAGTTCACACGTCTGCAAAATGAACGGGTTTGGCTAAACGGTTTCCAAGGGCTCCTTCCGACTGGAACATTCTACGATTTAAACACTTATTTTACAATTCTTGAGATTCCATTCTATGAGTCCTCTCGCTGCTTCAACTCCTCAACAAATGCAGATCAAGAACTGACTCTGCCGTTGGCCCTGTTCTTAGAGCAGGAATCCAACAGCGAACAGAGACTCTTCTCTCATGTGGTGGACATTCCTGTGGGTGCAAATGACAGCAGAAGGGCACAAAATGAGGACATCAATTTCACATGGTGACAAGTTCTGTGCAGGACGAAGGGACACGACATGGGGTGCTTCTTTAGACAGGTGGTCAGGGCTGTTCTCTGAGCAGGTGACACCTGAGCAGAGCATGGAAGGGCATGAGGGAGCAGGTCATGGGGAGAACTGGGGAAGAGCATTCCAGAAGAGGGGGCAGCAAGTGCAAAGGCCCTGAGGCAGGAAGACGTGGGGTGTTGGAGGAAGGGCCGGGAGGCCAGTGAGGCTGGAATGGGGGAAGTGAGGGGGTCAGTGGTGGGAGACGATTTGGGGGAACCTACAGGAATCGTGACGGATCTTGTGGGATGTGATGAGGTGGGTCACTTTCTCCCAGGTGCAGTGGGAAGCCACTGAAACACTCACTCAGGGGCAGCAGGAGCTCATTGGTATTTTCCAGAGCTCACTCTCCCTCTGGGTGGGTGTCGAGAGTAGATTTCGGGGTGGGGACAGGAGAGGCGGTGGGAGGACCTGTCGGGGCTGTTGCAGTGACCCAGGCGAGGACGGAGGTGCCCATTGGGGTGAGGGCAGAGGGCTGGAGGGGCGAACAGACTGGAGGCCTGTCTTGAATTTAGCGCATTCGATGTAGGCTGGAGAAGAGGGAGGAGCCCAGGAGGACACGTGGGGGGTCACTGGCCCGAGTGACGGCGTTTGGTGGCTCCACTCACTGAGAAGGGGACACTGCGTCTTGTGTAGCTTTGTCAAAAAGTCCCCAGATCTGAGAGCCTGAGCGGCTCTGACTCCCCAGCAGCTGGGGCGCCTCCCCTGGGGCCATCGGGAAGGGGAAGCCCTGGGACACAGGACCTGTGTGCCGGTCACCACACCCCAAGCCTCGGCCTGAGGACCCGGATCCAGACATGGAGGCAGCAGGAGGCCCAGCGGCTGGCGGTGGCCTGGCAGAGCCCAGCCCGAGATTCACAGAGGAAACTGAGGGGCAGCGATCCTTCAGAGAGTGCGTCACCCGTCGCCATGCACGGTGACCCCAAACCACAGCGGGCAGTCAGGGGAGGGGGTTCTGACAGGATTCTTCTAGACCGCCATTTGGACGGAACAAGGCTGCTGTCTCAGCCCTGGCCTCCTTCATAAGCCCTAGAAACTGGAAAATGAATGTAACCGCAGAAAATGTAAGGTTTCAGATGCTTGGCTTAATCAAGGGCATGTTTCTCACTAGTCTGGCTGTTCTGCTTCTCAGAAGAAGCGAGGCCATCATTGCACAGGGAGGCATCTTTTCAGTGAGGTTTACAGACAGAAGGAAAGGGGGGGGAGTTGGGAAGAAGAGAGAGGTGAGGGGGGGGCGGGGGGAGTTGGGGGGGAGAGAGAGGTGAGGGAGGGAGGGGGGAGGGAGAGAGAGGTTAGGAAGGGGGAGGGAGGGGGAGGGAGGAGGGAGGAGGAAGGAGGGGGAGGGGGAGAGAGGTGAGGGAGGGAGGGGGGAGGGAGAGAAGTGAGGGAGATGGGGGGAAGGAGAGGTGAGGGAGGAGGAGGGAGAGAGGTGAGGGAGGGAGGGGAGGGGAGGGGGAGGGGGGAGAGAGAGGGGAGGGGGGAGGGAGAGGGGGGAGGGAGGGAGAGAGAGGAGAGGGAGGGGGAGGGAAGGGGAGGGAGAGAGGGGGGAGGGAGAGAGGTGCGGGAGGGAGGGGGGAGAGAGAGGGGAGGGGGGAGGGGGAGAGAGAGGGGAGGGAAGAGGAAAGAGAGAGAGGCGAGGGAGGGGGGAGGGAGGGGGAGGGGGGAGGGGAGGGAGAGAGGTTAGGAAGGAGGAGGGGGGAGGGGGAGAGAGGGGGGAGGGAGGGGGAGGGAGGGGTGGGGGGAGGGAGGGGTGGGGTGGGGGAGGGAGGGAGGGGGCGGGGAGAGGGGGAGGGAGGGGAAAGGACGTGACCCGCGATGGGACAGCAGACCCCTGTCTGCGGCTGCTCTGCTGAGCCCCGCATCCGCCCGGGCTGCTGTGTCGCCTGGCGCGCGTGGGGGGACGCGCCCTCCTGGGCGCTGACCGTGTCCCCCGGGCCCCCGGGGCGTCGGCCACCGTCCCCGGCCCCGCGGCCCCGCGCCTGAGACGCTCCGCGCAGGACGAGCCCCCCCCTCCCGCGGCGAGGGGACCGCGCGGGACGCGAGCGGGACAGGGCCTGGGGGCAGGGGGACCCCAGCCCCCCCACGGCCCCTCTCGCCCCAGGGAGGCGGCCAGAGGAGGCGCTGACTCGCGTCCGCGACAAACAGGACTCGGTCCCGCTGGCCGCGGTCTGGCCGGACCTGAGCGGGGCGTGAAGAGCAGCGTCCCCGGGGGGCGGACTGGCCTCCCGGGGAGGCCGACTCGGCAGGAGCCCCCGCCGCCCCCGCTGGTCCCCGGCCCTGACCCTCCCGCCAGAGAGGCAGGGGACGGGCGTGCCCGCGGTGGCGCCTCCTGTATCTCGGCCACAGGCAGGTCCTCAGGCTGCTGCGACAACACCCAGGAGCGAGAGGCGGCCTGTGTGGAAGAATCCCAGGCCTCCATGCTGGGGGGTGACTGTACCTTTTCCAGGGCAAAAAAGAGTAAAACAAAACCAGTGCCTCGTGGATTGATGCTGTGGGGCTGCTTTGTTATTACACACTTACTATTACCCAACGCAGTGAGCCGCCATTGTTCACTTTAAGCCAAGTTCCAGCTTCAGGGACAAAGTGATTTTGCATTCTTTGCCAAACCCCTGCCTTATCTTTCTCTCAAGACAATCCTGGTCCTTGTGACTTTGGCTTATGAAAACCACTGGTTGGAGAGAGATGAATGTTTGAAGGTCTTTTTTCTCCCTAAGATACACACGTTGTGAAAGGTACAGCAAAGATTCATTGGTGTGCCTCTGGATAAAAGCGGATTTCACACACTAATAGCAGATACATCGACTGATGGAAAGTACTTATTTATGGACCATTGAGGACGCAGATATGAATTATTCTTTCTTTTTAAACAAATTTTTGTGTTGTGACAGCAAACTACAAGGCAAATAACAGCATGAGCATAACTCTACGGTGGAAGGAAAATGACTGTTTTTTAATAGAAACATGTAAACAGTAAGAGAGTGCATAAAAGAATGTATTTATGGATTCCGAATCTTGCCAAAACCAAAACAATGTTTAAGAAGATATTTAGGGGCCAGCCCGGTGGCGCAAGCGGTTAAGTGCGCGCGCTCCGCTGTGGTGGCCCGGGGTTCGCTGGTTCGGATCCCGGGCGCGCACCGACGCACTGCTTGGTAAGCCATGCTGTGGCGGCGTCCCATATAAAGTGGAGGAAGATGGGCACAGATGTTAGCCCAGGGCCGTCTTCCTCAGCAAAAAAAGAGGAGGATTGGCGGGTGTTAGCTCAGGGCTGATCTCCTCACAAAAAAAAAAAAAAAAAAAAAAAAAAGAAGATATTTAAAACGTCGTCAGTAACTTTGAATGCATCTCGGTCAAACGTCTTTAGCAGACCACAGGGCCACCAGGAATTAAAGCCAGTACTGAAGAAGGAAGAAAAAGTTAAACTAGAGCTAACATTCTGAGCTCCGAATGTGAAGGAAAAGTGTGGACCCAAAAAGGAAGTTCAGATCAAACAATAATCATCTGAAGTTTCCAAAAAACCAAAAATCTTAATTTTAATTACGTGTCTTTTTCTTGCAAACATGAACAATTATACACACCGTATTTCTTTCTCTTTGTCTTTCAGGGAAAGATACATGATAAAGAAGCAATAAATTTCAGCTGGGTTCAGCCTGTGACGTCTCTGTATTCACAGGCAGCCTCTGCTGGGTTTATATCGGGATCATCCAGCACACCATGACCCAAACCGAGTCCTGCAGAAGCAAGACCAGAGTTAAGAGGAAAGCCTAAATCAGCCCCAGTTAAAAGGCAATATGTATATTTTTTATCAGAGAGGATATTCTCTATGAAGTCTGACAGCCGAAGTCCTAAGACAGTAGACTAGCCTCTTTCAGGGCATCTCAGATCTTTTCTAGATTGGTCTTTGTATTCATCAAGACTCTAGATTACAAGAGACAGAAATCAGATCAAATGGCTCAAATAAATGGATATTTACTAGCTTCTATCTTTTGAAAACTCCAGATCTAGGTCTAGCTTCAGGCATGGCTAAATCCAGCACTTAGAGACAGGCAGCATCTCTCCCCATCCTTGGCTCTGCCTTCCTCTCTGTTGGCCCCGTGTGGGCAGCCTCTCCTCCCGGCCTGGCTCCCGGCAGCTCCAGGTTCACACCTCAGCAACCCCAACAGAAACATGACTTTTGTATCCCACAGTTTCCATGGAAGAATTGAGTCTCATCAGCTCTGACTGGGTCCCGTGTCCCTCCTTGAGCCACTCTCAGTGGCCAAGAGGATGGAACGCTCTGATGGTTCATGCTGTTATAGAAAGTGCCCAGTCTCAGACTTCTAAAGCGAGACTTGGCTCTTTGTAAAGCTGTGTTACAGGAAGAAGGAGGAAGGCCCTCACCAGTTCCCTAACAGAGCGAAACTTCATGCTTTTCTTCTGAACCTGAGTCTGCCCAAGACCCTCCAAGGTTTGCCTGGAGAGGAGGGACACGGCTCTCGGGTGGGGAAGAAGGCTGAGCAGGGCAGGGGAGACTGGACCTCCTAGTCACGGATTAGCATCTTCACAGAGGGTTTGAAAAGGCCCTGACAACATACACTTGAAAGAGGTTACAGTATTCGTCCAGTAAACCGTTTAAGATCTATAAAGAGGTCACAGCATTTTGCCAGGGAAAAAGAATTCAGAATCCCTGTGCTAGTGACACGAAATTCTATTGATTGAGGGGGGCTGGGGGCTGGGGAAGAGATGCCACCGAGCTGCCTGCTGAAGGACAGGTGAGGCGCGGGCCCCTAGAGGAAAGAAGAGGGGCCGACACTTGAAGAAAGGAGATGGGTGCTAAGCAGACACACAGCAGATTCCACATCGGCTCCCCAAACGTGTTGCCACCATTGTCAGATCCTCTTCTTCTCCTTGCCCCTTGGTACAGCCCCACATCCATGGATAGCTGGAGTGTTCCTTTGGGAGGGATACCTCACAAGTGAACCCACAATTTGATCCAGCCAAACACACTGGGTGATGAGTGGGTGCTGCGTATGTGTTCAGTGTTGGAGAGGTGCAGGTGAATTTGGCGTGGTCTCCTGTCCCCGAGGATCTCACAGGACAGTGGGAAAAACAGATCTATAACATGATAGTTATAATTTGATGAGTTATAAAAAGATAATTGGGAAATGTTATTGAATGTTTAAGTGATAAAGATGAGTGTACATTTCTAAGGGATCTTGGATAGACCCAAAGCTTTGCACAATGTGGCCCCTGCCATTTTTCCAGTCTCATCTTGTGTCACTGGTCCCCAACTCCCATTCCTAGAACTCCAGCCACATTGGTCTTCTTTAAGTTCTTTGCATGTGACAAGTTCTGTTCCACCTCAGAGCCTTTGCACAGGCTGTTCCTTCCATCTGGAATACTCTGTCTTCCACACCTTTAGCAAACTAGCCCATTCTCTTTCTTTTTTTTTTTTTAATTTTTATTTATTTATTTTTTCCCCAAAGCCCCAGTAGATAGTTGTATGTCATAGCTGCACATCCTTCTAGTTGCTGTATGTGGGACGCAGCCTCAGCATGGCCGGAGAAGCGGTGCGTGGGTGCGCGCCCAGGATCCGAACCCGGGCCGCCAGTAGCGGAGCGCGCGCATCCAACTGCTAAGCCACAGGGCCGGCCCCCCATTCTCTTTCTTGTGAGCCCAGTTTAATTGTCACCTCCTCCAACAGACCTTCCCTGACAACTCTGTCCAATGTAGACACCCCCATCCCCATATTCTCCATCTCACTTCATGTTTGTTTCATTCAATTAATTTTTATGAAGTGCTTACTATATACCAGGCACTTTTCTAGAAGCCAAAGATAAATCACTGAGCAAGCAGACAAACATTACTGCCCTCATGGAGTTTATAGTCTAATTACAGGAAGGAGTAAACCAAATAAAAATTGTTAGAGGGCATTAGGTGCCATGGAGACACATAAAACAAGAAGGGGAGAGAAGTGCCAGGGGGGTGCAATTTAACAAGGACAGGCAGAGACAGCCTCTCTGAGAGGCAATATTTGTGCAAAGATTTGATGGAGCAAATGATCCAGTCATGAACTATCTGGAGAAAAAGTCCATCAGAGGATAAAACAAATGTAACTGGTGCCAGCTTGCAAAGAGAGTGAGCCTTGAGTCAGTGGGTAAACATCCCGCTCTCAGTGTTGCAGCAGACAACGAGAAGGCACATTCTGCATGGCTCCTGAGAGGGTCTCCAGTGGGACTGAGCCCAGTTACCCACCCGTGGGTCCCAGCTCTCTGTTACTGCACAGCAAACCCCCTCCAAACTCAGTGACATGAAACACCATCCAGTTTATTATGCTCTCTGGTTCCATGGGTCAGGACTTCAGATAGGGCACAGCTCCATGGTGTCTGAAGGCCTCCTCTAGGAAGAGTGGACGTGCTGGAGGTGACTCCAATCGCTGGCAGATTGAATCATCTGGAGACTTCTTCATTCACGTGTGTGATGTCTGCTTGGAGAGGCTCAAAGGTTAGTCTCCGCTGGGACTAGCCGGCATAGAGCTAGATGTGGCGTCCCCGTGTGGCTTGGGCTTCCTCACAACATGGCGGCCTCGGGGGAATCTGATTTCTCGCAGGATGGCTCAGGATCCCAAGAGCGAGAGTTCCAGCAAAGAAGGTGCAAGCTGAATGGCCTTTTCTGACCCAGCCTAGGAGGCCACATAGCACGATCTCCACCCGCTGGAAGAGTCACAAGCCGGGAAAGGGGGCACAGACCCCACCTCTAGATTGGAAGAACGTCAAAAATTTGCAGCCATATTTTAAAACCACCATACACAGTAACTAACTCAAATTGCATCCTTGCATTGGCATTTCATTCTTCCCGGTGCCCCCGCCTCAGTTCCTGGGATCACTTCCCCAATCTACTTGACGCAAGCCCTTGTCTCCAGCTCTGCTTGTGGGGGAACCCAAGCAAAGCCACTGTTCACTTCAACCTCAAACAAATTGGGGACCCTTCAGCTTTCAAGATGTGATTGGGTTTAGATAGAAAGGAATTCTAAATTGATCCCACTTCAGCTGGAATTCGTGATGGTCTCTGGGAGAAAAGGAAACTCACCCCAGGATACATTCCAACACAATTACACACGCTGCTTTCTTTCATAGCACTACTTGCGTCTTCCAGTTTTATTTCCCCCCACTTAGCAGCTGTTTGCTTTCCCTGGACTGCAGAATACATGGGAGAGTTTTATAATAACCTTTAAACTCTCTATCTTAGGAAGAGAAAGAACAATGATGGATGCATGAGTATTAACAGAGGGGAAAACTGACCCCTCTTTTGATTTGGCTTCGTTCACCCTGCGACAACATGGCAGAATTTAGATTGACCCAAATTGCCCCACATCTGAGTGGCCCCATGTTTTAAAAAAAAATCCACTGGAAATTTATATTTGTTTTTTCTGCAGGTGATTCATATACTTTGAACATATAAAATGCAGAATATGTCAAACATAGCGCCAATTTATTTCAAAGTATTTGCCATTAACGAGGGCCACTTCCAGGCCTCAAGTTCCTGCCCTTTCCTATAAGCAGCCTCCAGCATTTTCATAATAAAAAGCAGTTAGTATGCTTTAAGTCTTCACTGATTTGGAAATTATTTCCGAGAAGTCCACTGGTTGATTTGTTACTAGCATATTTTTTTCACTTGAAATCTGCTTTACAAAAGCATCTTCCTATATCCTCCAACTCAGAGTAACAGTTGTGGATTCTGATTGTGGCTGAAACAATAGTGATGAAGGTGATGCTGATGCTGATGGTGGGGGCAGTGGTGATGATGAAGGTGATGGTGATACTGATGAGAGTGATGGTGGGGATGGTGATGATGAAGATGATGGTGATACTGACGAGAGTGATGGTGGGGATGGTGATGATGAAGATGATGGTGATAATGACGAGAGTGATGGTTGGGATGGTGATGATGAAGATGATGGTGATATTGACGAGAGTGATGGTGGGGATGGTGATGATGTAGATGATGGTGATATTGACGAGAGTGATGGTGGGGATGGTGATGATGAAGATGATGGTGATATTGATGAGAGTGATGGTGGGGGCAGTGGTGATGATGAACATGATGGTGATATTGATGAGAGTGATGGTGGGGATGGTGATGATGAAGATGATGGTGATATTGATGAGAGTGATGGTGGGGATGGTGATGATGAAGATGATGGTGATATTGACGAGACTGATGGTGGGGATGGTGATGATGAAGATGATGGTGATATTGACGAGAGTGATGGTGGGGATGGTGATGATGAAGATGATGGTGATATTGACGAGAGTGATGGTGGGGATGGTGATGATGAAGATGATGGTGATATTGATGAGAGTGATGGTGGGGGCAGTGGTGATGATGAAGATGATGGTGATATTGATGAGAGTGATGGTGGGGATGGTGATGACGAAGCTGATGGTGATATTGATGAGAGTGATGGTGGGGATGGTGATGATGAAGATGATGATGATATTGATGAGAGTGATGGTGGGGATGGTGATGATGAAGATGATGGTGATATTGACGAGAGAGATGGTGGGGATGGTGATGATGAAGATGATGGTGATATTGATGAGAGTGATGGTGGGGGCAGTGGTGATGATGAAGATGATGGTGATATTGATGAGAGTGATGGTGGGGATGGTGATGATGAAGATGATGGTGATATTGACGAGAGTGATGGTGGGGATGGTGATGATGAAGATGATGGTGATATTGACGAGAGTGATGGTGGGGATGGTGATGATGAAGATGATGGTGATATTGACGAGAGTGATGGTGGGGATGGTGATGATGAAGATGATGGTGATATTGACGAGAGTGATGGTGGGGATGGTGATGATGAAGATGATGGTGATATTGATGAGAGTGATGGTGGGGGCAGTGGTGATGATGAAGATGATGGTGATATTGATGAGAGTGATGGTGGGGATGGTGATGACGAAGCTGATGGTGATATTGATGAGAGTGATGGTGGGGATGGTGATGATGAAGATGATGATGATACTGATGAGAGTGATGGTGGGGATGGTGATGATGAAGATGATGGTGATATTGATGAGAGTGATGGTGGGGATGGTGATGATGAAGATGATGATGATATTGATGAGAGTGATGGTGACGACGAAGGTGATGGTGATATTGATGGTGGTGGTGGTGGCTCCCAATACACTGGGAAACATTGGTTGAAGACAGAAGATATTAGCTGTGGATAGTTTACTAGTACAAAATATTCCTTTCACATTTTAATTTTCTAGCGCACCCAGTTACAATTTTAACCTCACTGAGGTTTTCATAAGTAATCACTTATGAACCTAATTTTGAGAACCATAACCAGCCAGAAACACCTGAATCCACATGGATCCTGTCAACCGAACATAGAGATCATGTTACCATGTCAGGGTCTCTTTGAATGGTGTCTCAGAAGTGGTTGTCATGGAGGTCTCTAGGAGAATACATTGCCTCAGCCCAAGGGGAATCATTAGGGATTCCTGAGTTGGGTTAACTGTGGAGATATTTTGGGAAAGAAGTCCCTGCCTGAAGACATATCATGTAGGTGAATCCCCTTCTTAAAAAATGAGCCCTTCTTTATCTGCTCTTGGTGGGAATCGACTCCTAAGGAGCCGATGGCATCGTGAATAGACATCAGCCTTCACAAAAGCATCTCCAGATGGGCTCACCAGGTGGAGGCCTGCTCTTGCCATCTGTGGGAGGGACCACAGGACCTCTTAGACCGTGGAGCTTTCATAGAAAGCAGATCAGTCAAGTTCATAAGCCACCTCCATGAGCCAGGCCAGTATCCAGTGACCACCTTCCACAGGAATGACCAGGAAGAAGACAGAGACGAAGAGTCAACTCACCCGAGAGCCGCCACACCCCCATTTTCCTTTTCTTTTCTTCCAAAATAAATAAATAACTCATGCAACATTTTCACCCATCATCCAAGGCAAGAATGAGACAGGTGTAGAAATGAATATATTAATCAGGCTCCACTCGCAGACCTGCTCCCTTCTTTCATTAGAGACTGTAATTTGGGTGCTGAGATTTTCAAAGTCAGTGAAATACTAAATAGAAACGTGTCAGCTGCTATCAAATGGATCCCCAAAATAACATCTCTGGGAATGGATCATTTGATAAAACATTCCTAAAGAGTCTCAAGATACATAACGAGTTTTTTTTTTTTACAACAAACTTGGCAGAATTTTCCTGCAGTTTCCAGCTTTCCAAGTATGGTTTTTTATTCCAAAATGCTTTTAAGGTTGCAAAATGAGCTTACTGCTCACCTCCCCCTATGCTGAACTGTCTCTTTTACATTTTGCAGTTAATGTTAACCCTGAGATTGATGACTTCTCTAGGGCTGAGTCACTAGGACAGGAAGGGCCAAATTTTCAATTACATCTGGACAAAATGGGAAGTCTGGAATAGTACACAGACAACACTCAGCATATTCCTTAAGAGACTAGAGACGACAAATGCTTCTGACCAGAAGAATCTCTGATGCTCCCCAAGAATGGGCATTCTCTTGTGGGTTTTCCTGGCAATAGGAAAAGGGAATTTGGGTTTTTTTTTAATTAAGTATTTTTATCTCTCCAGGTAGACCAAATGTGCTGTGAATTCAGTATCTGATCCTTAAGGTCTTACCACCATCCATTATTCCTTGAACCTGAGAGCAAGAAGTCCTCAGTTAACCCTTGCTGACAGCTTGATTCATGACTCCAAGGATCAGGAGGAGATGGATCTTGGCGTGGGCTGGGATAGCTGAAAAAGAAGGAAAAGGCTTGCTTTCATGAACAACAGCTATTATGGGCTGGAGTGTGGTCCCCCCCCCAAAATTCATATGTTGAAGTCCTAACCCACAATACCTCAGAATGTGACTGTATTTGGAGACAGAGTCCTTAAAGAGGTGATTAAGGTTAAATGAGGTCATTAGGGTGGGTCCTAATCCAATATGACCGGTGCCCTTATAAGAGGTTAAGACATGCACAGAGGAAAGACCATGTGAAGACACAGGGAGAAGACAGCCATCTACAAGCCAAAAAGAGGCCTCCAAAGAAACAGCCCTGCTGACCCCTTGATCTTGGACCTCTAGCTTCCAGAACTGTGAGCAAATAAATTTCCGCTGTTTAAGCCACCCAGTCTGTGTACTTTGTTGCTTATTGTTACCCAGCAGACTAACACAATAGCTATCTTGGCTTGAACCAGGGTTCTGTTCTCTGAAAGTTGACATTGCTTGTATGCATGCAGCCCACGACTGAAATACAACATGACAGGGTTCTATATCAAAGTCAAGGATGAGAGGTACTTGAACTTGAGCTGAAGCGTTCAATTTGCTCCCCGTCAGACAGAGCTTCTGTAAAATGCATTGTCCCTAAAGAGTTCCAAATGATTTATAATCCCCCAGAGTGAAAAAAGTAAGTGACCTTCTCATACTAATATTTCAAATACCCCTCCTCCAACTCCCACCAAAAAACAAAGTCATTTAGATCATATCTCAATTTAAGCCCCAAATGATCTTCTCTGGGCCAGCGTACCTATCAGGCAGTGTACTCCGAGGAACAGGTACCGTCAACTTCTTCCCTGGTGTTGTATGAACCTGATAACAAGAGGGTGTGAGCTGACGAAAAGAAGGATATTAGAATAATCCATGTTTAGTTTCTGCTGAGCATGGCTTCAACTCAATATTCCTCCATCACTGCTTTCCTCTTCCCACTTCCCTGTTTACAAACCTCACATCACCTTAAACCCCACCCGCTCTCCCAGGCTCCCCAAAGCAGGCCCCCCATGCCCCCCGGCTGGCGCCCTCTCCCCGTGTGGGTCCCAAAGCCTGGGCCGGGCGTGGGAGGGACACTGTCGTCTCCCCCCTGGCCGGCAGGCTGGGGCACCAGCAGTGGGGGTTACAGATTCCGTGAGCCGGTTGCTCCCATCTTCCCTTCCCCTGGTGCTGGGGCTGTGACTGATAGAAACTGCTAGACCAGAGCCCGGAAGACCATCAGGAACAGAGACTCTGACTGAAGGGGGCTCAGCATAGAGCAGGAGCCCGCATCTGCGGCAGAAACCAGCAGCGTCCGAGTGGTCTCCACGTGCCAGCCTGGGCCTCGTTGGCCCTGCACACACCAGGCCCTGGGGCGCCCAAAGCCACAGTCGGCCGTGGGACTTTGATCCTGTGCTTGAGCCAGTCTGCAGAGTAGAGGTGAGGGACACGGGCTCAGCCCTCCAAGCTGTGTGACTATGCGGAGGTCACCGCCCTCTCTGGCCTCAGTCTCCTCCTCTGTAAATGGGTGTCATGATGGGACCTCTCTCCTGGGGCAGGTGGGGGCTTAGCTGAGATGCTCCAGGCACAGTGTTCAGTGCTGGGCCTGCATCAGGACCAGCTTAGTAAACCTGAGCTCTGGTCATTCCCTGGTGTCTGGGGCTCGCCCTGCCCGGCTTTCCTCCACAGCTCAGCCTCTCTGTAAATGTGACACTACTCTGCAGCAGTGAAGACCCATGGCTGAGTGGATATAGATCCGGATATGGATTTAGGTACGGATATAGATATAGGTATAGATATAGGCATATAGATACATGGATATATAGATATATAGTATAAATAAATCTCCAAGTCCCCCTCTAGCTCTCATCCTCCCTTTAAAGCAAATGAGTGCCATGACCTCAGTGTCCACAGGCCCCTTCCCCACTGCCCACTCACTCCCCAGCCCACTCCATCTGGGCTTCCAAGCCCCCACTCTACAGACCTCCTCCCATCAAGTTCACCCGGGCTCCACTGAACGGGCCCGCCCCAGTCCCCAGACAGTGGCTCTGAACCGTGGTCTCTGCTTCCTTGCTCCCCACACCCTGCCAGGCCTTCTCAGCCTCTTCTGTCCTCTTGTCTTTGTGCCCCTTAAATGCAGGGGTCCCTCAGGTTCCATCTGGTCTTCCTTCTCATCCCACTCTGCTCACCCTCCAGGGGGTCTCAGCCTCCCTGTGACTCCAGGGGCACATACACCCAGGTGACCCCTTAACCACACCCAGCCCAGACCACTCTTCTGAGCTCTGGATCTACATGTCCACGTGCGTGTCCCACAGTCACCTCCAGCCCAACTCAATGAGGTCACCCCCAAACGTGGCCTTTTTGGATGTCCCCAGCTTGGTGACTGGGGACTCCATCCACCCAGGTCCTTGCCGGATCCTGGGCATCTCTCCTGTCCCCTCCTGTCCCTCACATCTCAGACCCAAGACCCACTGCATCTGCTCCTGGATGTCTCTTGACTCTGTTCCACGCCCACCCCCGTGGTCACCCTCCTAGCTCAGGTGACTGCCCTCTCTCACCCACATGACCGCCTCCCCCCTCATGGATGGCCTGGCCCTGGTCACCTGCTCCCACCCATCCCCCATAGTGTGCACAGAGTGACCATGGCGCAGCCCTGCCAAACCTCAGTGAGGGCTCCCCACTGCTTCTAGGGACACTCCCAGCTCCCCACTGTGGCTCCCCAGGCCCTGTGCTCTCTGGCCCCCTCTGCCCCTCCAGCCCCACCCCTGCCTTCTTCCCTCATCATCCTCACCCCCAACCCTGTGCTTCAGCCACAGTGAACTTCGTTCCGTGTCTTAAACTTGCTGCCCCATCTTGGCCTCCAGGCCTTTGCACACCGTGTGCCCCTGCCTGGAACTCCTTCCCCTGCTCTTCTCACCGGGCTGAATCCTTACTCATCGCCAAGTCCCAGCTGAGCACCCCCCCCCCAGCCTGTCCTGGGTGAACAATCCTCCCACCTGCATCCAGACACACAGACCACCCCTGAGGCGTCGTGGCTCGTCACTCTCTCTGTTTCCACAAGCAAAGGACGGTCACCGCCTGGCCCACTGCTCAGGACAGTGCTTGACACGTGGTGGGTGCGTCCCAGCAAATGTTTGTTGAGTGAATGAAGGAGTTATTTCCTACGTCTGTCTCCCCAGCTGGACGGCGAGCTTCCGGGAAGAGAGCCGGGAGTTACATTCTCCGGGTCCCCCACGCCCCCAGGTCACGGTCGGCGCACGACTGACCAAGTGACCAGTCGGCTCTGCCCCCGCGGCCTCCGTGTGGACCCTCCTCCTCACGGCGGTGAAAGGGAGCGTCCAAAGGCGGGTCGGAAACCGGACAGAGAGGACGTGCGGGGGGGGGGGGGGCACGGCCGAGCAGATGTGACGTCACCACCGACCCCGCGGAAACGGGGGGATTTAGCGAGTTGGGGCGTCTCTGTGCCGCCTGTGTCGCAGCCCGTGGTGTTTGCCGCACGTCGGCGCCCAGAAGGGGCGCGTCTCTGAAGGGGGCGAGGCCGGGCAGCTGCGCAGAGGAGGACGCTCGGCGCCTGTCCCTCCGCCTCCCCCGGCCCCGATGGGGTTCCTGCGAGGCGGCGCCCCGAGAGGAGCAGGGAGGCCCAAGGCCGCCGAGCCCGAGGCTCCTTCAGGACCTACCGGGCGCTTTGGTGTCGGAGGCGATGGGGATGGGTCTCCCCCCTCCAGAGCCGGACTCGGAACCGTCGCCCGTGGGGGTTGACGGAGCCGCCCTAGCGCCCGGTGTGGCCCTGGCTGCCCCATCCACCTGCTGCCGTCGGGGCCTGGGGTCTCCGGGCCTGTCAGGGGCCCTCCCACAGATGCGACAAGGACCGGCCCAGTGGTCGGGGGCACGGAGGCAGCGGATGACTGCAGAGGGCCTGGTGGCCAGTACGTCCCCTGGCTGACCGTCTGCCTGGCCTCGGGTCAAGGGCTCCCGGCTCAGCTCCTGCAGCTCGGCCCCGCTCACCCCCTGCTCTGCTCGGGGTCGGCTCGAGTCTCCTCCTTTCTCTGTGGCTCAGTCTCCCCGTCAGCCAAATGGGTAGATGAACATCCATCCCTGGATTATCTCAGAGAAGGGCGGAAGCAATCTCGAGATTGGGGGGAGGGATTCACGGAGAGGTTGTGATGCAGATGCAAAGTTCCAGCCCCTGGAGCCCCTGCTGCGTCCCGCGGAGCCACGTGGTGAGGTGGTTTCTTTCGTTCTAAAAACTGAGCTCATCATCACAGTAAATTCCTGAAGGAGCAGCTGTTGTTCCTGCCTGCCTAGCTTCCAGCCACCATTTGCTTCCATATCCTTCCAGTTTTCCCTTGGGGCAGCTTCTCTCCCCATTCCCAGACCTTGTGGCCGTGCCCGGGGCTGACCCCACCCCCAGCAGACCTGTGACCCAGGGCTGGCCCATCAGAGCACCTATTTCGCGACAGCAGCGACTGGTTTAGGATGGAATGTGACCCCAGCCTGGTCCAATGGCTGCCCTGCCCCAGGACGATTGGGCAGGAGACCGACCTTTCAGGCAGGGCTGGGAGGCTGGGAGACCGCAGCCTGGCGTTCCACTTACTGTTGCCCATGACGGATTACTCCACGACGTAACAGCTTAAGATCACTATGTTATCATCTCATTGGATCTGCGGTCAGGAATCAGACCGAGCAGAGCAGGACGGTTCCTCTCTGACCCCAGTGTCTGATGCCTCAGCCAGGAAGGATCAACGGCTGGGAACGTCACGACGGCTGGGGGGCTGGAATCTTCTAGAATTATCTTCCCTCAGTCTGGTGCTTGCTGCTGGCTGTCGGCTGGGACCCCCGCTGAGGCTGTCACCTCGGCACCTACGTGTGGCCTCTCCCCGTGGCTGGGCTTCCGCGCAGCGTGGCAGCCACAGCACAGCAGGACGTCTTCCCAGGTCAGGGCTCCGAAGGCCTTGTCCCTGGGAACCAAGAAAAGCTGCACTGCCTGCTCTGACCTGCTCTCGGAAGTCAGGCAGCGTCGTCCTCACCCTCTGTCTGTTGATGTCCGTCAGTCACAAGCCTGCCCGGATTCACGGAGAGAGGAACCGTGGCTCAGAGGGAGGAGTGTCAAGGTAACGCCGCAGATGAGTGTGGGAGAGAGGGATGTTGCAGCCGTCTTCGGAAGGTATAAGCTGCCACGGCTGGTGCTCGCAAAGGGAAAGAGCCTCCTACGGGTGAAGCCAACACAGAGGAAAGCAGAACCGTGAGATGAAGGGAGGGACCCACTTCTAATGACATCACACCAGCGCCTGGATCCATCCATGTCTGAAGTCAGCTACTCTTAGACCTTTAAGTTACGTGACAACAAATTCTCTATGTACCTTACCAGCTAGATTTCAGTCATTTGTAATGAAAACAGTCCTGATAGTAGACAGGTAGCACAACGCAGTAATTATGAGCATGCACTTTGGAGTCAGAAGACCCGAATTTGAATCCTGGTGCTTCCTCTTCAAGCTGTTTAACCTGGAGACAAACTCTCAGCAGCCTGGCTTTGGCCACTTGAGTAACAGAAACCGTCAAACTGCATGCAGGGATAGGCAAAGATTTCCTAATCTAACCGTAAAAGAAAAGATTGATAAATCAAACTTCAATACAATTCAGAACTGCCGTTCATCAGAACCACCATGAAGAAAGTGAAAAGGCAAACCTCAGATCAGAAGAAGATGTTTGCAATGTGTATACCTGACAATGGATTGAATCTAAAATATATACAGAATTCCTACAAATCAATAAGCAAAAGGCAACCCAATCAAATAACAAAATGAACAGACTTTAACAAAAGAGGAGATCCAAACATCCAATAAACGTGTAAAAGTATGCTTCATATCATGATCATAAGGGAAATGCAAATTAAAGCTGTAATGAGATACCACCACACATCCACCAAGTGGCTAAATTTTAAAAGATAGACAATACCAAGTGTTGGTGAAGATATAGGAGAGCTGGAACTCTCATATGCTGTTGATGGGAGTGAAAATTGCTACAACCACTTTGGAAAATGTTTGGCAATATGGACTAACGCTAAACATCCGCCTCCGCATGACCTAGCCCTGCTACCCTGGGAATCTACCCTGGAGAAATGAGTGCCTACATCCACCAAGAGACACATACATTCATGCTCATAGCAAATTGTATTCCTAATAGGAAAAAAAAAAATTTCAAACAGATGTCCGTTAGCAATAGAATGGGTAAATAAACTGAGGTCTATTCATACATACAATGGAATGCTACGTAAGAAAAAGAATGAACTAGTGCTACAAGGAACAGTATGGATACGTTTACAGACCTATTGAGGAGCAAAGAAAAAGCCAGATACAGAAGACTAAATATGGTACAGCCTCATTTACGTGAAATCCAAGAACAAGCAGAACCAACCTCAGAACTAACCTCTGATGGTAGAAGTCAGAATGATAGTTAACTCAGGTGGGTGTTGAATCAGAAGGGTTTTGGGGGAGCCTTCTGTTTGTTGGAAATGGTCTATATGTTTACTTGGGGGTTCTCACTTGGATGTGTGTATGTATGAAAAAAGTTTGCTGTGTTTACACTTAAGAATTGTTCATAGGAATGTATGTATGTGATAATCAATCAAAGAGAAAAAAAAAAAAAAAACACCTGCAGTGGGAGTGTGGCTGCTGTAAAGATTCTGGGATGAAGGATGCTGGGTAGGGGTCCCTGATTCATACCCCATCACCGTGGGGCTCCACAGCTCGCTGTGAAGGTGACACTGTCATCCTCATTTTCTACGTGAGAAAATGCATGTAGAAAGACTTTAGAGCTTTCTTAGAAGCTTAGAAGACCTGCTTAAAGACAGGTAAGTGAAGAAACCTGGGATTTCCTCTTGATCTTCCAAAACGTAATTCAGTAGGACTTTTTGTGCTTTCTACTATATATGTTATGATTAATAAATGTAAAGGTTACATATAATTAATAAAATTAATAAATTTATAATTAGTAAAATTAAGGTTTACTTAAAAAAATAAAACGTCCCAAACAGTCTTGCACGTAGATTTGAAGCACGCCTGGTATAGACCCCCAGAAGACCTAACACAGATTCCTGCAAGTAGCTGGGGAAGAGGGGTCCCCACATATTCCACCCAGTGACACTGCTGCATGGACCCTGGGTTTGGAATCAGAAAGGCTACAGAGAAGCATCTGGCTTCCTCTGAGATGTTCCTGCTCTGCCTGTGGTTTGTTCACAGATACAAAGATGCACTGTGACAGTCTTCAGGTTTAGTGCCTGTAGAACTGGCCTGAAGGCAGCATGTTGATTAGTTCCACATAAAAGATGGTTACATTTTATTCACATTCTGTGGCTGAAGTCCAAGTACAGGAGCGTCCTTGGACGGGGGTGGGACAAAATTAGCAAGAATCATTTGACCTAAGAGAGAAGACTTGTCCCTCCTTATAGCATCAGCTGGAGAAATAATCCCTCCCTTTTCCAACAAGGGACACTTTAAGTTTCTTGAAGCCAAACAGAGGAAGTGGACTGAATAATAAGGATGGTGAAAAATAATGCTTCCCAGGGAATCACACACTGCCGATTTGTGCCGACCTCGAGGCCTCCAGTGTGGATAGTTTGGATCTGCTGCCAGTGGAGTAACACTCTGGGCGCATTGTGGTGCCTGCAGGCAAGACTGTGTGGACCCAGGATGCTCCCGAATTCCGGGGAGGCCCAACTGCAGACACACGCTGGCCAGACCAGACCCCTGGGCCCCTGTGGTCCCCACGGTGAGGACCCGACACGGTGGAGGCAGGGGAGCGAACACAGCAGTTGCTCTGGTCCCGGCGATGTGCTTGTGGTAATGAATTCAGTCTGCCCTCTTCAAGGTCAAGCCTAAACACAGTGAAGCAGGGAGATTGAAGTACTTGCTTTGCCACCTCTGTTCCCTGGTCAAGCTGCTGGCTGCAGAGGGTTTCTCTGGTTGGCAGAAGGGCAGGAGCCTCCCTGTAGACCCCAGTGCCCCATCCTGCAGCGAGAAGCAGCGTCTGAGCTGCTCTTCCAACAGCTTGACAGACGTTTTAAACCATATTAGTGGTTTTTTATTCCTCTAAGAAATGCCACGTGTTTTCCCACCTTCACACACATGCACATTTTCCAGAGTATGTGTCATTTGTCATGTCGTTGAGTTGGAAGGAACTTTACACAGCATTTCACAACCCAGTCTTCTACCCACGGCAGAAATCTCTTTCTCAATATGCCTGGCACCTTCTCAGCCTCCCTTTCCTCAAACACCCCAGGAGTGAGGTGTGTAGCACTTGGTGTGTTCGGGGTTGCAGATGACAATAAAACAATCAAACTGGATTAAACAGTAAGAGAAGGCATTGGCTTCTGCAGTTGGGTAGAGTGGGCCTCAGGCAGGTTTGACCAGCTCTAGTTCTTTGTGCTGTTTCGCTCTGTCCCCACCTCTGGAGCCTTCATTCTCTCTGGCTTTCCTCGTAGTCACAGACTATATCCCCACTCTCTAGAAGGGAAAACGTTCCTATTCTCCAACCATTAAGCAAAAGTCCTAGCTTCAAAAATCAATTAATGTAATCCATCACATCAACAGGCCAAAGAAGAAAAACCACATGATCATATCAATCGATGCAGAAAAAGCAGATTTGAGAAAATCCAACACCTCTTCATGATAAAAACTCTCAGTAAACTGAGAATAGAGGGGAATTTTCTCAACTTGATAAAGACTATCTACAAAAAGCCTACAGCTATCATTGTACTTAAAGGTGAGAAATAGAAGCTTTCCCACTGAGATCGGGAAAGGGCAAGGATGTCCCCTCTCACCACTTCTTTTCAACATTGTACTGGAAAGTTCCAGCTAATGCAATAAGACAAGAAAAGGAAGCAAAAGGTATACAGATTGGGAAGGAAGAAATAAAACTGTCTTTGTTCACAGATGGTATGATTTTCTTTGCAGAAAAACCAAAAGAATCAACAACAACAAAAAAATCCTGGAACTAATAAGCAGTTATAAGAAGGTTGTAGGATAGAAGATTAGTAATATATGAAAGTCAATCACTTTCCTATATACCAGCAATGAACTGAAAGTGAAGTGAAATTTGAAATTAAAAACACTACCATTTGCATTAGCACCTCCTCCCAAAAAAGAAATACTTAGCTACAAATCGAACAAAATATGTACGAGATCTGTATGAGGAAAACTACGAAACTGTGGTCAAAGAAATCAAAGAAGAACTAAATAAATGGAGAGATATCCCATGTTCATGGATAGGAAGACACAATATTATCAAGATGTCAGTTCCCCCAACTTGATCTATAAATTCAATGCAATCCAAATCAAAACCCCAGCAAGTTATTTTGTGGATATCAACAAACTGATTCTAAAGTTTTTACAAACAAACACAAGACTCGGGGTAGCTAACATGATGTTGAAGGAGAAGCACAAAGTCTGGGGACTGACACTACCCAACTTCAAGACTTACTATGTATCTACAGTAGTCAAGACAATGCAGTATTGGCAAAAGAAGAGATAAACAGACCAATGGAACAGAACAGAGAGCCCAGAAATAGACCCACATAAATATACACACAACTGATCTTTGACAAAAGACAAAGGCAATACAATGGAGGAGCAAAGATAGCCTTTTCAACACATAGTGCTGAAACAACTGGACATCCACATGCAACCAGGCGAATCTAGACACAGACCTTACACCCTTCACAAAAATTAACTCAAAATGGGTCACAGATCTAAATGAAAAATGCACAACTATAAAACTACTAGAAGATAACATAGGAGAAAATCTAGATGACCTTGGATTTGGTGATGACTTTTTAGATACAACACCAAAGGCATAATCCATGAAAGAAAGAATTGAGTAGCTGGACGTCATTAAAAGTAAAAATTTCTGCTCTGTGAAAGACACTGTCAAGAGAATGAAAAGACAAGTTACAGGCCGGGAGAAAATATTGGCAAGAGACATGTCTGATACAGGATTGTTACACAAACTACATAAAGAACTGTTTAAAACTCAACAATAAGAAAACAACCCAACTAAAAAATGGGCCAAAGACCTTAACAGACACCTCACCAAAGAAGATATACAGGGCCCACCCCGTGGCGTAGGGGTTAAGCACATGCCCTGCTGCTGGCAGCCCAGGTTCGGCTCCCAGGCATGCACTGATGCACTGCTTGTCAGGCCATGCTGTGGTGGCGTCCCACTTAAAGTGGAGGAAAATGGGCATGGATGTTAGCCCAGGGCCAGTCTTCCTCAGCAAAAAAAAAAAAAAAAGAAGAAGAAGAAGATCTACAGATGGAAAACAAGCACATGAAAAGATGCTCCACCTCACATCTTGTCAGGGAAATGCAACTTAAAACAACAGTGAGATACCACCACACATCTATTAGCATGGCCAAAACCCAGAACACTGACAGCATCAAATGCTGGTGAGGATGCAGAGCAACAGGAACTCTCATTTATTGCTGGTGAAATGCAAAAAGTGGTGCAGCCACTTTGGAAGACAGTTTGGCAGTTTCTTACAAAATATGCTTACTCTTACCACACGATCCAACAATTGCACTCCTTGGTATTTACCCAAAGGAGTTGAAAACTTATGTTCACACCAAAACCTGCACACGGATGTTTTCAGCAACTTTATTTGTAATTGCCAAAACTAGGAGGCAATCAAGATGTCCTTCAGTAGGTGAATGGATAAACTGCAGTACATCCAGACAATGAAATATTATTCAGAGCCAAAAAGAAGAGAGCTATCGAGCCATGAAAAGATATGGAGGAAATGTAAATGCATGTTGCTAAGTCACACCGCAGAGTCCCCACACCTGGGACAGGAACTCAACATCGCCCGCGCTCGGCACCATTCATCAGGGCGCGCTCTGTCCCTGGGGGGTGTCACATCCACCTTGGCTTCTCGGGTTGCCGCTCTCCAGTTATCTCCCTGAAACAAATTCCCTTAAGTTGACTCTGCAGAATCCCATTCCAGAACTCGCCATCATCTCTAAGGAATATAAATTTCCATAAGAATTTTTTAAATTGGCCACCAGAATTATGGTTTCAGAGCATCCATATTATAAATTTCACAGGTTTCCAAACCTGCATATAACAAAACTGAAAAGACCTGAGCTTAAAATCAGAAGAACCAAATCCTCCTGTTCTCCGACGCTTAGAAAAGCATTCAATAGGAGTAATCGACTTACAGTGACAGCAGAACTTCTAGTCACTTTACGATCTGCACTTGTGAGGACACTCAATTGAAAACCTATTGATTGATCAAACCACTTTAACCACTTGACAAGTATTTGTAGAACAATTACGCTGTGCAAAACACTGTTAGGTGTGAGGAAGTGTGCACAGAAATGTAACACAATTCCATTAAATGAGGCAAATAATGACGATTTCCTGCCAGGCATCAAGAATTCTGCTCAATTCTGAGACACAGTCATGAGCAAAACACGGCTCTGAACACTGTAGGGACGAGGAAGTAAAGTAGTGCGTCCACGAAACTGGCAACTCTAATTCAATAGAGGCTTTATGCTAAATAGGAGGTGAGTCAGCGCTGGACACAGGCGAAGGGGGGAACCGCCTTCATCTCCTGCAGGTTGTTCGCGGCATGGAGAGCACTGCCGCCCAAGGAGACGGTGGGCCGCGGTGTCCTGAGAATCATGGCAATGGCACTGCCCTGGAATCAGACCCCTCGGGACAAAGCCAGCTCTGCCCCCCTCACTCTGCATGTGCGCAGGACACTGAAACGCTCTGTGCTCAGTTTCCCGTCTCAGATAACTGGGCGCCCCACCCAATTCATCGTAGATGAGACGGTGCACGAGAAGAGCTGCTGTGAGCTGTGCCTGGAGCCCAGAAGGGGAGGGTGGCGGCTGTCACTACTGCAGGGTCTCAGGAGGTTTGGGTTTCCACTGGATCCATTGATAACTCTATCATTCACTGCAGCCAGCAAGGGTGTCCTGAGTAGACAAGGACCGTCCGGGTCAGGGGCTCGGCACTGTGTGCAGACATGGGACCAGGCTGTGAGCCCCCTGGTCTAGCAGCCGCTTCACAGCCAACAAGCCAAGATGTGTGAGGGCAGCGTCCCCTCCTCCCTGAGCCATCACCCACAGTGTGGGGTGACTCAGTGCAGAGTGGGGTCACAGTGGCTGCTCTCCTGGCCGGTCGCAGTCTGTTTGTGAGGCAATAAGCAGATGAAAAGTCAAATAAATGTTGAAAGGGAATTAAGGGCTGTGGCAGGAAATCTTAGTGATTTGGGCTCAGAAAAAGCAGAGCTCTCAACCAGGGACAATTTTGTCACACATCCCAAACAGGGGACACTGGGCAATGTCTGGAGAGATATTTGGTTGTCACAACTGGGGACATGATACTGTCGTCTAGTGGGTGGAGACCAGGATGCTGCTCACCATCCTACAGTGCACAGCACAGCCCCACAGCAGAGAATGACCCAACCCCAAAGGCCACTAGTGCTGAGTTGAGGAGCCCCGGATGAGGGAAGCAGAAAGGCTGGTGGTTATTGGAGATGAGGTGGTTTAAACTGGGTCTCGAAGGACGATGAAAGTCGGGGGACAGACAGGAGAGGGAGGCCTTCCAGGAGGGGACCACAGCGCAAGCGAGGATGAGGAGGCAGGAGTGTGAAGTGGGGGAGGCTGGCTCAGCTGGAGGGGGCGGGCGGTGTGGGTGACGGTGGGCACGGGGCTGTGCGGTTTGCTCTGCCGGCATCGTCTCTCTTCTGCTGACACCAGGTCCTCAGGCTCCCATTGGGGAACTTGCCCGACCTGTTGCTGGGGTCCAGTGAAATGACCACACCCTCCCCAGACCAGGGGTCAACATGTGAGCAATAGGGACCAATCAGGCCCCCCTCTGGGGATGTGACTCATGAGCAGAGCGACATGAGGGCCCAAAAAGATTCACGGTGATGATGGTGGCAGAGGAGACCCCAGGAGCTGCCTTGATGCCCCCAGTCTAGCTGTTCTCATTTAACTTCCCTACATTCTGTGACCCACCCCCTAGCCTCCCAGTGCATTTCTTCAAAAGATTAAATCAAGGAATCCAGAGATGGTTTCTGCTGTTTGCACTCACTAAGGCGGGAGTCTGAGGCTTGGACCTTCCTCTGCCTTCTTCCTACAAGTCTAGTCCTGGGTCTGCAGAGCAGACAAAGATCCTGCTGAGGGGAGGACCATGGAGTGTGTGTGTCTGTGTGTCTGTGTGTCTGTGTGCGTGTCTGTGTGTCTGTGTGTCTGTGTGTCTGCGTGTGTGTGTGTGTGTGAGAGAGAGAGAAGGACCACACAGGTGCAGCCAGGCTCGCGGCCGACACTGAATGGCCATCTCTTTCCTTCCCTGATAGCAGAACTCTGCTTTTGTTCACCTGTCTGGTAGATGAGGATGTGCTGGAAGAAAGTGACCCTGTTCCAGCCCTAAGGGGAGAAACATGACTGGTCAGTGGTTCAAGGCCAGTCACAGTAATCCTATTCCCCCTCACTTGTGATTTGTTTAAGAGTGGGTGTGTCACCCAGTTCCAGCCAATGGGATCTAAGAGGAAATCTACTGCAGGCTTCTGGAAAGCTTTTCACAAGACACACGTGAGAAAAATCCCCCAGTGCTTCTTCCCTTCCTCTGTTTTGGATGGTTTGATGATGCTGGAGCTACAGCAGCCACTTTGAAACCCTAAGGTGGAAGCCAGAGCATCTCAGAGATGCAATGAGAGAGACCTGACGTCCTTGAGCTAATGAGTCAACGAAATCCGAGTTGCCCTTTCTGAGCTTCTTGTTAAATGAGCTAAAAAACATCTTTTTAATTTAAGCCAGTGCTTCTCACACTTTAATGTGCACGTGAACCACCTGGGGCTCTCGTGCACCTGCAGATTCTTATTCTCATTTTCTTATTCTTCATCTCTGTAGGTCTGAGGTATAACCTGAGCTTCCAGATTCCCAACAGGCTGCTGATGCTGATGTTGCCAATCCAGGGACCCCGCTTTGGGGAGCAAGGCTGGGAGCCACGTCTCGCTGGATGTTCTGTTACTTGCTGCCAAAATCCTAATCATACAACTATTTACATATTAACCCTGCCCACTGGATGGAGCGCGGAGTCTCCCCCTCCCACCAATCAGATACGCCCTCCTCCACCTGTGGGAGGAGCCAAGAGACAGGTACGTGGCGGGGGAGAAGATGGTCTTCCTTCCAAAAGACAAGAATGCTTGTTCTGAGCTTGAGTGGGAGAGAGAACGGTGATGAAGGAGGGCAAGCAGGTGACAGGGACAGATGCTGCTCTGGGGCTGTTTTGGCTCTTCTGTTGTTTCTTTATGGTCATTTATGAAACCCGGATGCCCTTTTGGTGAGCAGCATTTCTACCATGTTTATTTCCTTTTTGGGCAATAAGCCACGAAACCCTAATTGTCATCTGTTGCCCAATCTTTTCCATTTCCAGGCACATTTTCATTTTCTACATCTTGGAGAGCATGTCAGCATCCAGAACTGTTCTCCAAGGAAGGATATCAGGGCTCTGCAGCAGGGACCTGCTGAGCCACCAGGATGCCCGGGACTCCTTCCTGGAAGTGAGGGAATCCTTCCTGGAAGTCAGGGATTCTGTGGGGCCTGCTCAGACCCCACTCTCCTGAGAAGTCTAGAGCTTCATCTGGTCTTTGAGTCGGGTGGTGGAGGGATACTGGAAATGGCTCTGCCACCCATGTGCTGTGTGGCCTTGGGGGAATGACTTGAGCTCTCGGGAAACCAGCTTCTCCTCTGCGAGCAGCAGGAGTCAGGCCAGGTGACGTCTTAGGGCCCTGCCTGCTCTGGGGTTCTGTGGTCCTGAAATTCTCATACTAGCACGTGGGATGACAGGCCTAGATCAGATCAGCACTGTCCCTCTTGGCTGCACCTTCAAGCGACATGAGGGCATTAAAGACACCAATGGGTGCCCAGGTCCACTCCCAGCAGTTCTGATTTAACAAGTCTGGGGTCCAGATTGGGCATCAGGAATTTTTAAAGCTTCCCAGGTGTTACTAACGTCCAGCCCAGGTTGAGAGCCACGGCCAGACCCAATTCTACAGAAGAAACTGAGCTCACTTGGCTGGTCAACAAGTGAGCCCCCTGTGGATCCAAACCACTCCCCCCGCAGATGTGGGACCTCGCAGCCACCCTCCCCCAGGACTCAGTGAACATTGCCCCCTCTGTCCTTCTGGAATCTTCTCTCACCCTTGTTCTCTATCTGTCCTCCCCCGCCCCCTCTGATCTCTCCAGGAGCTACGTCTTCCCAGACAGGAAGGGCTCTTGCTCCCAGGGAGCTCCGGCCTCGGCCCTGGGAGAGTCCCTGCCACAAGGAGGGGCCGCACCTGGCCACCTCCTGGGGACAGGGAGGACGGAGGGACACACGGGCAGAGACACATGACCCCGGGTCCCCAACATGAGCCTGCCCACGAAGCCCCCGACACTGGGCTTGGCACACGGCAGGCGGAAGCTGCTGTGACGCGTCAGGATGACGGGGAAGTCGGAGAGGAGAAAGGAGGAGGAACGATCCTCTTCAATCAAACATTATCCCCGGGTCTTTACTTGCGTGTTTGGAAATGCTCGCTGCAACCCGGAGCTGTGTGCAGCTCTTTAGGGCCCCTGGTGGCTTCCATCCACGCCGACGAGGAGCTTCAGTCACCGCTTCTTTCTAAAGTAACGCGATTGTCAGTCTGCTGCCCCGCAGGCTCAGAGAGCCAGGAGCCGGCAGAGGCCGAGACGCTCCGTGGGCTGCGCCCGAGTGTCATCCTCGGTGCTCCCGTGTGCAGAGGAGCGGGGCTGTTCCTTCCCGGGGGGGCGTCCATCTCCGGAGGCCTCTGAGGACAGATGGCTGAGTGACAGCGGCTTCCTAGGCCCCTCGCTGGGCTTGTCTGTGGGTGGACCTCACTGGGGGTGGACGGTCCTTCAGCCGCTGCCCGTCCCCCCACGTCCCTCTTCCCTCCCCTCACGTGCGCTCAGCCAGAGGGAACTGTCCGCACCTCCTGAGCACCGGGCTCCCCTCACCTCCGGGCAGGCAGCTCCCTCTCCTAGACGGCCCCCCGCCCCGACCTCGTCCCGTGGGGACCCTGGAGTCTGTGCAGAAGTCAGACCGCAGAGTCCCCTCACGGCGGGGTGGGGCAGCCACACCCCACACCTGTCCGTCACTGGCCGCCACTGTCACCGGGGCCCTGTGATCAAGGCTCTACTTCCTGAGCCACAGCCCCTGGGTCCCTGGTAATCTCACTTTGTCCCTCAGGTTTCAGTTCAGATGTCGCCTCCTCGGAGACCCCTTCCCGGGACCCTCAAGGTTGGGGACGCTGTCCTGGGGGCTCCCGACCATCGCCGTGGACATGGCTGTTTACTCCGGGGTCACGCTGCACAGTGGACGAGCCCAGGGGACAGCGGCGGGGTCCCTTCCCCACTGCGTCCCCCACGCCCGGTACACGGCAGGGCTCTGGGAGCCTGAGCTGAGGGGCTGAGGGGGAGAGGAGGGGACACGCCGCTGAGCTGGGGCCTGACCGACCGGGGGGCCTGCCCAGGCCGTGCGCGGGCTGCACTCTCCGCGCTGTCCTGCCCCTCAGCCACGGCAGGCGCTCGCTCTTTGCTGATTTCCCAAGTCTCTGTCACTGAGAAGGTCTCATCAGGTCACTTGTACCCTCGAATCCTCTTTCCCTCTGTCCGTTTTCCTGCCTCCCGGAGGACAATGCCCCCCAGCCCGGAGAATCCTTCCCATCGAGAAACCCCCGAAGGAGGTTTCCAGGCCGAGCAAATGCCCAGCCCCCGGGTGACCGCTTTCCTGGGCCGCTCCTCTGACGGTGACCCCTGGCCCCTCCTGCATCTCAACCCCGATTCCTCGGTCTCCTCGGTGAAGACGGCAGCAGGGTCCAGCGCTGCTCCTCTCTCAGACTCCAGCAGCAGCAGGACACCTGGAGGGCGGGTTAGAGCTTGGACGGCCCGGCCCACCCAGAGGTGACGATTCGGTAGATCTGGGGGCGGGGGTGAGATTTGGCATTTCTAACAGGTCCCGGGGGA
The DNA here is from genome assembly GCF_020826845.1 of Diceros bicornis minor. Classification (NCBI taxonomy): domain Eukaryota; kingdom Metazoa; phylum Chordata; class Mammalia; order Perissodactyla; family Rhinocerotidae; genus Diceros; species Diceros bicornis. The sequence continues at coordinate 13,722,609 of NC_080758.1, forward strand.
GCCTGAGGTTGCTGATCTTGGAATGACACCCGAGAAGCTCAGCTCTCCACTGAAGGCTGTCCACCTGAAGACGGCGACCGTCGGCTCATGGGTCGCCTTCCTCCTGCCTCACTCGGCGCCCTCCCTGCCCGCAGGGCCCTGGAGTGTGTGGGAGACGTGGTGGCCCCGGCCCCTCTGATCTCATCTCCTCTCACCTCCCCATGTTCACGCTGCTCTGGCCTCCTTGCTGCTCCTCACCAAGGACACCAGGGTCTCTCCTGTCTTGGGGCCTTTGCACCTGCTGATCCCTCTGCCTGCTGTGCTCTTCCCAGGGCTCACTCATCTCCTCAGAGAGGCCCTCCCTGACCATGCATGTGACCTCATCCATCAGCTCTATTGTACTTTATAGCAACGATCACCTCCCCACACGTCATACAGTGGTCAGTTCAATGGCTATTGCTTGTCCTCCAGACTAGAGAGTGACCTCCGGGACAGTGGGGACTTTGTTGTGTTCCCTGCCCTGTCCTGGCACCCAGAGCTGTGCCCGGCAGGGATGGGCGCTCAGTGGGTACCTGGCAGTGATGGACTCAGAAGCAGAGCCCTCTCCCCCTAGTCTCATCAGTCTGTCTTCTTTAGGTTGACTGTGAGTGGTTTTCATACATCATCCACTTTCTTTATTGATTCTCAGATCCTACAGCTTCAGAGCTCTGCTGGGCAAAAACACCTGTTTTCAGAAAGAAACTGGAAGGTGGCTTCACCTTGCATGGGGACGGGCATGGAAGGCCCCCTCCGTCTCCTGAGAAGAGATGTCCAGTCACCGCAGGTGCAGGCTCCGCACAGTGGCCCTGCGGTGACTGCTCTCATTCATTCATTTTTCTCTTTTCCGGCTCTCAGCAAGCTGACAGCTCTCTCCTGGTGTTCATTTTCATTTAAGCTGAAAAAATTAAAAACAAATGGAATGCACTTAAGAGAATGCCTTGAGGAGTTAGCATTCCAACCGGCTGAAGTGAACGGGCTCCTTTTGGGTCTCTGCGATGATCAATTATTTATTGAGCCCTGAGTATGTTCCTGGCGCCACCAAGACAGAAAGGAGACAGAGTCCCCGCCCTGGGGGCTTCCCAGGGAAGACAGGAGAGTTTGTGAAGCTAAAAAATGTTCCAGCTGAAAAGACAGGGACATGTAGCTAAACGCTGCTCTATGCCTTTATTATATTTTTATTTTTAATGATGTTCATTTGTTTTCTGATCTAAAAGGTAACAGAAAGTTTATAAAATACTCTTAGAAAACAGAGAAAAAATAAACTCCAATTCCAGTATTTTTAATGAATATATAAAAAGTCTACCTGCTTTAAAAAATTAGGATTTAGTTTGCATACATAGTCTTCAGATTCTGCCCTGATTTTGACCTCGAATTATATCCTGTACATTTCTCTGTTCCATAAAATGGTCTTAAAAAACATCAGGATTAATAGTTATAAGATATTCCATCACACAGGTGTACAATGATTCCTCTGTTTCTGGACCGTAAGGTCGTTTTCTCTCTTTTCCTTTTTCTCTGCTGTTTCTGTCAGTGTAAATAACGCGGCCGTGAACATCTTAGGTAAGAACCCCGACTCCTGTGATCATCTCAGCTCCTAAAGGGAGGAGGGAAAACCGAAGCCTGAGCGCACAGCGAGTCCCGGGCGCCCCCGGGCCTGTGCGCGGAGGGGCAGGCGCCGCGACCACGTGTGTGGACCCCGAGCAGCGCCCGAGCCGCGCCTGCGCACTGCGGGCCGTCACCAGGAGGGGGCCCCCCAGAAGCATCACCGCGCCCCCTTTCTCAAGGCAGGCCCGGGCGGGTGGGAGCCTGCTGGAAGCAATCTTCCAGCACGCGAACAATTGGACCAGGGAAATTCTAAATAATGTGATATAAATTCGTTTTTAAAAAATAGAGCATCTCGTTATGTTCTTCCATTCTTAGTATTTAGCTCAATATGAGAAAGTGTCTCTTCTGGGGCAGGTCCACAGGCTCCGGGCTCCACCCGAGAACGGAAGCTCCACTGAGACTGAAACGAGCCTCTGGTCCTTCCGCCTCCACCGGGAGCGGATGGAGGACACGGGGCCTCCTCGGAGTCGCTGGGTGGGGCTGCCTCACGGGGACGTGTCTCTCCCCCGCTTTCTTGCAGCAGACAGGAGAATGGGGGAAAATCGGACACCTCCAGTTTAAAGCTGACATGTCCCTAAGGCTCTTTGCTCTAAGAAACCAGCTCATATATTTTTAAGCTCATTTTGATTTAATATAAAAGCTTGGACTTTCGGCCTGAGAGCTCAATACTGAATTGTCCCTTTTGTAGAGTTTTCCACGAATGTCTTTTCCTCTGAGAACAAGCTGCTGTGGCCCTGGCTCTGCATCTAAGGGGACAAATGCACTGTCATCGCCACAAGGTCTCTTTCTGGAAGAAAAGACTCCAGGGTCCTTAGGCCCCTTGTCACGGATCCTGGGTGGACGAGCCATTGTAACTGGACATGATAGTGTTTTCTTTAGTCGATGACTCCTGAAAGTTCAGGTGAGTGTGAGTCAGGAATCTTTGATTGCAAATAACAGAAAGACAACTCGACCTTGCTTTAAAAAAAATGTTTTAAAAGAAATGCACTGGTTTCATTAGCAGACAACTCCAGGGGTAATGTGGGTTGCAGGCCCAGCTGGATCCAGGACCCACTGGCTCTGACTTCACAGGGTTGGGCTCCATTCCTGAGCCACCCTTACACTGTGGCAGGATGGCTGCTGGCGGCTCTAGGGTCTCGCCTTCTCAGCTCCAAGTCCAGAGTGAAGAGCATTTCGTACCTGCTGCAGACCTGACAGAAAGTGATCCTACCTCTCCTGAACCTGAGGCTAGTCTTTATTCCTCCCTAAGACCTTACATTTGTATTTAGAACAAGGCACTGATGAAATGACTGTATACCTGCCCAGAGCCTCAGTGGACAGACGGCATGTTTTTGTAGAGCTGATTCTAACAGCCGTTCAGACTGTGGCTGGATTTCACTGAGGGTCAGGAGAGCTGTAGGGCAGTGTGATTTCTCCAGACGCTTTTACAACGATTACCAACAACCTTCACAACTGTCTTCAGCCTTCTCGCTGCTCTCCTGCCTCCGCTCTCTCCCGTTCAGAAGGTCAGTCCTGCCTCCTCTCTGTCCTGCTCAGGTCAGCGCCCTCGCCGTGAAGCTCTGACTGCGCAGACGCGCAGAAGGAGGCTCGGAGGCCTCTGGACGCTTTCAAGACATAAACAAGGAAACGCCACAGAGCCACCTTCCCGTCTGGACAGTTGCCCTCTTCCCCGCTGCTGAGATGGCGTCCCCGCTCCCCAGACGCCTACAGAGGATGACGGAGCCCGACGGGGCGCCTTAGTCCAGGGGTCACAGTGACCTCAGGGCCTTCACGCCTGGTTGGACAAAGATGCGGCTCTTACCGACAAAGGTCAGATCCAAACGAAGGACAGGTGACATCATCTGGGGCACCTGAGTCCTTGGAGCCCTGTGGCTGTGGAGTCTGAGGGGACAAGGGGCGGGGAGGGAGCAGCCCGGGAATCGGGCCCCCCAGGCCTCCTGCCCCGGCAGAGGCTGGAGTGCGCAGGGAGGGAGGGAGGAGGGACTGAGCGCCCGCCGGGAGGAGCCAGAACCATGGGACTGATGAGACACTGAACGGGAAGACACAGCGGCATCCCCACTGGCGTCCCCAGGCCTCCACCCCTGGGTCCAGCGCTGAGTGCTGATGACCATTTATGATCAGGGGGACACCAAGGGGTGACATGGGGAGGCTTTAGCCACCATCCATTCCCATCACACCCCCAAATCCACCTCACATAAAGAGATAGCTTTGAAAAATAGCAGCACATAACTCCCCACCCCCTTCTAGTCAAATTGCCTGAAGTTTCTTCCACGTGGATATTCTGTCGCTGTGTGACCTCAGGCTACTTACAGAACCTCTCTGAGCTTCAGTTCTCTCTTCTGTCAAATGGGAATATTGATAGTGACGTCCTCCAGAGTTGTGGGCCTAAACCGTGAGGTGACACAGACAGAGCAGCCTGGCCCGACCGGCACCTCTCAGGGAGCACTTGATGGGGAGTGGGTCCCCGTCACTTCTCTTGACTCTTCACGGGCAGAAACAGAGCTCTGCCCTGCCCCCAACTTCTGCTCCCAAAGATGAGCAATGATATCAATGCTGATGGTTATTTGATAATGAACTCCACAATAGAACAGTCATCAGGAGAGGACAGAGCTGGATTCTCTCCAGCAAAGATGTCAGGATGGACAACCAGGAAACAGAATGATGGATGACCCGCAGAGGACACCCACCCCGCTGTCTTCTCGTCACTGGGCAGAGGCCACTCTGGGTTTGACAAATGCTTAGTGAGAAAGGTTGGAACAGTGGAAAATGAACCGACACAATGATATCCAAACAGACTTTCTCGGCATGAGTGGGACGTGATGGGCCCTTGAATATCTGATTAGAGAAAAATAAAGCAGCAAACAAGCGAAAACGGGGCCTGTGCACGACAGCGAAACCCCGCTGAACACAGACAGGAGATCCTGGGGCAGCCCCTTGGGAACACGTGCCAACACGTCGAGGCAGTCAGGGACCCCTGTCGAACGTGAAGATGCTCGGAGCAGTGGGCAGTGTGGGTGGGGAAGATGGGCCACCCCACTGGTGCTGAGGCCTGGGGATGTGGATGCATCGGTGCTGCCGTGGGTGCAGTCATGGGGTTTGTATCAGTCAGCTGTTGTCACAGTGACGCTGTGTAACAGACCTCCCCAAACTCAGCTGCGAAGAACAAGCATGTGTTTCTCATTCTCACATCTGCAGGGCTGCTGGGGCTCGTCACATCCCGGCCGGGCCTGGCTTCTCTTGACTCCAGGCTGAGGGTTGAGTCCAGGTCTGCTGCACCCGTGTCCTGCATCTTCCCAGGACCAGTGACAACCAGACGCATATTCTTCTCATGACAGAAGCAGGAGCACAGGAGGTCACGACCAGCAGGGCCAGCACATCTCAGCCCTCTGCCCACGTCCCATCAGCCAAAGCAAATCACAACCACATTCACCGTCAGCAGGACAAGGAAAGAGACTCCACATCCAGAGGGAAAGTGACAGCGATGACCCAGGGCCTGGACCTGGGAAGGGGGGTGGAGAATTAGGACCATGATGTCGGACCACACGACCTCCCATGGTGGCAGAACCCCCATCCTGGGCACGTTGCCATGGAAACAGAGCGCTGGACCCAGGGTTTGGAGCAAGTTCTTTCTCTCCTCCCTGCTGAAGTGTCCACACCTGTAACACAGGGGTCATGAGGTCACATCAGGCCATATCCTGTAAGTTTGTTTACAGTTTAAACAGCAAACGCCAGAGACGTGCTGGAGCAGCCGGGCCCAGGGGGCAGAGCGAGTGTTGTCTGCCAGCATTGCTGTGGGTGCTCCAAGTCTAGAAACTTCCTGAATATCTCATTAGAGCATCAGTCCCCTGACCGCTTACACTTTCTTTCCTTTGACGTGAGAAAGAACTAACTGCCACAGGGCAGAGTATTCTCTCTAGGAACATAGAGAAGAAGAGAAGGCGCTTCGGGGTCACACCATCCTGATTTGGGTCCCACTCCTGCCACCTAACAGCTGTGTGCTCTGGAGCAGGTCACCCGGCCTCTCTGGGCCTTGGTTCCTCATCTGTAGAATGGGTATAATCCGAACCTCACATGTTTGTGGTCAGGATTAAATGGGCTGGTGATTTAAAGCGCCTAGCACAGACCTGGCACGTGATGAGCAATGACGGGCTGGCAGAGAGAGCACTGAGGGAGGAGTCAGCAGCTAGAACCCCAGGCCTCGGCTCCGGAGCCCATTACCTGGGGGTCCTGAAAGGTCCCTGAGCCTCCCTGAGCCTCATCTGCCCCACGTGCACAGGAGGCGGCTGGACCGCTCGGGCCCGGGGATGTCCCCCAGCTCTCCAGCATCCCCTCGTTCAGCGACCTCAGCACAGGCCCCGTGTTCAGTGAAGGACAGACGTTGGGCCGGGGCCAGGCCCCCACAGCAGCCTGCCTCCCAGAGGCAGCGTGTGTAGCTCAGGGTGGGGGACACGTTTCTGCAGCAAGGACAGAGTTTCACAGACAAGATTTCTGAGGGTTTCTTTCCTCACCGAGTCTTTCATTCTCCCAGCCTGCAGGCGGGTATTTAAGACACGTCCTGCCTGCAGGGGCCTCTCAGAGACAAACGGGGGATCACCAGCCGGCTGTGGAGCAGCCTCTCTCCCCTCTCGCTCCTGCCTGGCTGCGGCAGACCTCCCCCAGTGACTCCCCACAGACCCCACGCCGGCAGGGAGGGAGGGAGGGAGGGAGCCACACGCTCCTCCCAGCCCGGCCAGAAAGGCTCTCCCTCCCCCCAGCCCCCACCCCACCCCCGTGGTGGGCTCCCGGCGGCCCAGGTTTCTGACTCCCCAGCAGATTGTTTCATAAAACGCTTTCTGTTCACAGATCCCAGCATCCCACACCGTAAACCCACAAACACACGATAAACGCCACATAAACTGACCACACAGGTAACAGTTATATGAAGAACTTGTGTAACCACGTCTAACGTTAAAATATGAGGGTCGGGATCTGTGGACGATAACGAATCACGTGCCTCCTCTGCTCCAGGTTCAGAACCCTGAGAACGACACGTGAGGATCACACGGGGGACGAGGAACAGCAGCTCTGTCACCATGAGGCTGGTCTGGAGACGGCAACCTGACCTCGGGCCACAAACCAACTTCCTAACACGACCTCCATGAACAGAGTTCTCTCTGCGAAACCGGACAGAGCGGGATTTGAGAGCTGGACTGCCACGTCTGTGGGCCTGGTGTGAGCTCCGTTTGACTGTAGAGAAGGACGGTAGTCGTCCCCCGACCTCGATTCTTAGAGCTGAGAACCAGACAGACTCGGGCCTTGGCGTGCTCCCGGCCGGCTCCCCAATCACCACCCACAGCACATCCGTGTGAGCGCCGTCTCCGGCACGCAGCTTCCTAACAGGGTGAGTGTGGACACGACTTGGAGCAACAGGGGTCCCGAGTAAGTGAGGAACCCGGTGAATCGGCTCCTGACTCCGCCCCGTCCCTGCGCTCCACCCCGCTCTGGGACACGGGGATTGCAGGATAAGTGTTTAACCCGTAATTATTGCAGGAACGATGGATTTAATTAAATGACCCGCACAGCAGCCCCCTCATCCATTAACGCCTCCCTCCAGGACACAGCACACTGAGATGATCCAGATCCTAAAAGGGCTATCGCGTTGCTCTCTGAAAACGAAATGGCTGGGACAGAGTGACAATTAGGTTACTGACAACAGCGTGGACAATCCCCAGACGTCGTCTCAGCTCCGCGTCCCTCCCGTGCACTGTGTTCCAGGTTCTCAGTGTGTTTCTGACGTGGCGAAGAGTCGGGATTTGCCGACGAGGGTGAGCAGGACGGTGACACGTGAAGGGCCCCAAGGCTGGATCCCAGCCGAGGCCGGGGCTCCAAGGGAGCCACTTCCAGGGCTAACGAATGAGGTGTGGGAACGCCGCTCTCAGTGGGCTAAGAGACAGTTCTCAGGAGGAGAAAGCAGCAAACAAATATCTGTGGATTCCGCCTCACCAGCCTTGCGACTTTTTAAGTCACTTTCACTGATGTCCACCAGCTCAGCCCTGCTGCTGGGATCCTTGAAATTCCATCCTTAGGGCGAGTGACTCGGCCTCTCTGGCTGGTGGTCCAGACGTGGACTTGGCAGCATTGGCTGGAGGAGAGACGGCTGCCCGGGGCTGCTCTCCCGATCCGTGAGCGTGCGCCAGCAGGGAGAGGCCTGTTCTGAAACCAGTGACAGTCACAGTGTTGTTGTAAAGGCTCTTGCCATCTTTGGAAGGGATCCCGAGGTAAACTCTAGACCCACGGTTGTGACTGGTTTCCACTTAGTGAGTGACACATCTTGGCCGATTACTTGTCTCAGCAGCACCTATGACGGCCGTTTCCCACGGACGTCATCTCAGACATTGATGCTGAAACAGGCCCAGTGACGCGTCCCCAAGTGACAGTAAATGGCCCCTTTAATAATGGCTTCATCAGCCCCAGGTTACTTTTATTGTAACTTGCTTGTGATCCCATTAGGAAGAGGCAGAGTCAGCTCTGCGCGTCGGTGACTTCAGTTTCTAATAGCTCAGAGGAGGCGAAGACCCCACCTCAGCAGGAGTGTGGAGTCGGTGGAGAGCCGCCCTGGAACAGGCCTGAGCCCGTGGGTTTGTACGAGCCCACGCTGTGTCCCCCCATAACCAAGACGGTAGATTACAGGTGTCGGCTAATTACGCCTGGTGCGGCTGCTGGAGGATGCAATCCACCAGCTCAAGCTCCACCGGACACATCGTCAATAGCCCGTGGTGCTGCCCAGAATCGCAGCCCGGGCGGGGTCCCAACCCTGGGGCAGAGGTTTCGGCGGGGTGGTTTAGCCCCCAGGCACATGTGGCGATGTCTGGAGACCTTTTTGGTTGTCACAACTGGGGGATGGATGCTACTGGCGCCTCGTGTGTAGAGGTCAAGGATGCTGCTAAACATCCCAGGATGCACAGGACAGCCCCCCAGAAGACTGGTCCTGCCCAGAATGTGAACAGAGCTGCGGGGGGGAAGCCGTGATTTAGAGCCACAGTCAACCATTCATCCGTCGTCTGGATAGTGCCAGAAATGATACAGAGCTGAAGGTCTGGCTTGTCATCGGGGTCTCCCTGGCTTCGTGCAGAAACAAAACCATGCATAAATCAATTCTCATCTTTGCTCTCTGCTTCTTCCCATTGTAAATTTCTCCTCGCTTTTATTTTTCTGTTACTGGGGAAATGGTGAAAAAATAAAATAGGCTGGAGAGTTGCTAAAAAGTTTGTGTTCCTCAATTAAAAAGAAGTAATTTGGAAGTGACTCATGGAAAGTAGGAAACCCACGAAGAAAGAAAACATGGGGTCATCAAAAAGGTGATCATCCCAGGAGAGGAGCAAAGAAAAGCCTCCAGAGGAGTCAGTCATGTGGGAGTCACCCACGCCGAGTGCAGCCGGGGACAGAGGCCTCGGGAGGCCCAGGAGAAGCAGAGCCAGGCTGGGCTGGCCCAGAGATTCTCAAACTGAGACCAGTCAGTGGGTTGCGACCAGCATTTTAAAACGTTAAATAACAGAACTGAGTAGAAAATATCAGAAAGCATCACTCGCAGTGCCTGGCCTGGTTGTAAAGTGATGTGGTCGAAACAGCCTGAAAAGCACTGGAGAGGATGAAGTGATGGAGAGTTTGGAGAGAACTAAGTATCTGTAAGTAAATTTTGCAAGTGAGAAAAAAAAAACAACAAAATTAGTAACTCTAGGGGAAAAACAGACGCATAAGAAAGAAAATGCACCCATATGACAGTAATTGGCTTTGCAGAGAATGACATCCACCTGGTCACATGACATAGACGTTGATTATGATGTGATTAAAACAGTGATTTACCGTGGGTGGTGGTGGGAGGTATGGGGGCAGGTGGGGGAAGGGTCCACAGAAGGGGCAGAGGCTGCTGGTTGTCCCTCGATGTCCGCCATCCTCTTCATACAATATTAGAAATCTCAATTTTTAGCGGGGCACACGACTACCCAGAGTAAAGCTGAGTTTCCCATCCTGCCTTGCAGCTGGCCTGCACCTTCCCAGTGACCCTCAGATGGACGGCTGTACCCCCACCCCCCTTCTCCCCTTCCCTTCTGCCTAATGTGACCTGTGCTCCCTTGGACCAGGTGACAACGACAGTGTCCTAAGGTGACAAATCAGCGAGACCGAAGAAGGTCGGGACGCCCCGTGGGGCTGCCCGACCGGCCCTGGGCCTCCCTTGCCGAGGCTGCTGCTCGGGGAGAAACAGGCTTCCTTCTCGTTTAAGCCGCTGGTGTCTGGGTCTCTGCACCAGCCAGGGAACCTACGCACCAATACGTATGGGAGTACCTGTTTCATCTTAATAGTTATTTCTTCTCTTTAGTGTGAATTAGGAAAACAATTCCAGCTCGTCATCAAACCCGTGATTCCATTAAGATGGGGATGAGGTAGATAGCACCATAATGAATGGACTTATTTAATTAAGATTGGGAGTTGGTTTGGTTAAAGGAAAGTATTAAACAAGACAGCACCCACTACCGCGCGCACCACAAGCATCGGCGACAAACGTGGAGATGGCCCTCGAGTGACGGAAGCTTGGGAAACTTCCCAAACGTGGCTGACAGGAACTGACTTCCCTTTCGTGGCTCCATCTGTGGACGGAATCCACATCCACTTGAAAAAGGTGACCTGAGGGACCCCGAACAGCAAAGCAACTAGGGTCAGAGGTCAGAGGCACAGACTGCCTCTCAGGAAGCGCGAGTGACAGACCAACAGTCCAGAACACCGAGGCCTCTGCAGCCGCCCGCTTTGGGGCGCAGCACAAAGCCCCCCACAGCCTGATCTGGGCTCCTCCCGTCGCGTCTCTGACCAGAGACTGAACCTGCTCCCACGGCGGCGGCGGCTTCATTCGCCCCCTCTGTGGGTGCGGATTTCAGAACCCCAGTGCTGTGCCGGCCTCACCTCCGGGGGCACTTTCTGAACGCACTCACGGAGGCCTGTGTCACAGACCCTGCAGTTGAGCCCCTGGTCTCCCCCCTCGGCCCCTCCCCAGGAGCACTCGCACACAAGGCTTCACTGTCCCCAGCGCCTGACTCAGAGGCTCTCTGGCCTTCTGCCTGCTTGGGGTCAGGGGTCACTCCGAGCATCCCCAGCGTCTGGAGTGGTCTGTGCGCTCCGAGCAATCCGGAATTCCCGTGTGATACCCGCCACAGGAAGCCTGGGCCCCGCGGCCCCCCGGAGAGTCCAGATGTGGACCAGATGCACCGCAGACGGGGAGAGGCTAACGCCGGCATCTCGGAGCAGTGGGAAGACAAAATCGTCCTTCCCTTAAGCCAGGGCTCTCATGCTCCAAGCTTAAGGGACACACGTGTCTTTATTGACCCTGTCTGACACTTTCTGGGGAGAGAGGGGAAAGGTCCCAGGAGGCCGTGATCGTGACCTCACCTTTGGCTCCAGATTTGAGATGCTCTTGACGTGCACCCTCGATCTGTGCGCGCCGACACGGGAGTTATATCCAGCCATCCCCGTGACCTCAGGAAGCTCCTTCCTTGTTTCTTCACCTGTAAAGTGGGGACAGTGACCACACGCCCTCAGGTGCTCATCAGAACCAAAGGAGACAGGACTGGACTCCATCGTCACGGGAGGGCCCACGGGAGGGGCCGTGAGGACACCGAAGCAGGTAGTCGGGAGGAGAAGTCTGTCTCCAGGTTCCAGGTGGAGAGGAAACGCAAGTCCCTCTGAGCTTAGAGAGGGACTTAAGCCGGGACCCCTGCCCCCGGGGGCTCCCTAGGCGAGGAAATGGGCATGAGGGTGACGGTGGAAACTGCGGAGAACAGGTCACCATGCTGCCCGGACCTGCCCCTGTGTCCCTCGGCCACCACAGGCCATTCAGCCAAAGCCGACCCACCGAGTGGCCGAACCGCCAGCCAAGGAAGCCCATCACAGGCGTCCACCCACCCAACGGCCAGTTTGCTTGAAACAGTCACACAAATGCCTGAGCAGGTCGGAGAGAGTCCAGGGAATGTGACTTTTGTCGGAGCAGGGCGAGGACGGGGACAGGGGCCTAACCGCACAGCGGGAAGTGCGGGAAAACTGCCTGAGTTGGGCATTTTGATTACTTTTTAAGGCATAGGCATTTGTCCAGTTCTTTCCCTTGTACCTCCTGTCTCCACCTCAGCATTCTAGAAGCTGTCTCCCAGGCAGCGGGGCCCGTCACCCACCCGTGTCCTGAGTGGAGACCTCAGCGAGGCCAGGACACCAGGACCCCATGTGACTGGATGACCCGATTCTGGTTTGTGCAAATAAGCACATCTCAGCTTCACCCAATGCAGAGTCGACTCCAGGGTTCTCTGTGGACAGTCACAGATTCTACTGTGAAAAGGGAACACCCCCAACCCCCTTCCGTCGTGTAGACACCCGCCCACCCCTCACTGATGTTTTCAGTCTCTCGTAGAGCCCAGGACTCTGAGTATCTAACAACTCGAAGTTTTTTTTTCACTATCTGAGACTCTGTTCGTGAAATCAGGCAGCTTTTCTGCGTGCTGGGGCCTACGCTGATTTATGATGAAGGATCCAGGGAGGGCTTTGCTGTTCTCAGGTCCCTTTGTCACAGAAACCTGGAACTCAGCGGGACCTGCGTGCTCCCTGGAGGGTCAGCTGGGACCTGGGAATCATTGTCCTGGGGCCGAACTGAATTTATCTAAAAAGGCTGGAGTTTCATCAGCAGCTTGAGGTGAGCTGCTGGTGGGAGGAAAGGAAAGTGGGTTCTCAGGGGGCCCCGGGGAAGCCCTCCTTGGCCCCCTTAGACCTCTCCTGGGTCAGAGGCACCAACTCTGCCTTTCCTTCAGGCTGGTTAAAGTCCCTCCTTCAAGTTCCCAAGCCTGCATCAGGCCCGTGACCTCGTTGTGGGTGGAATTCTAGAAACCAACCCTCACTCCCGAAGCTCCAGCCCACATCCACCCTCGACACAGTGGATGGAGGTAGCGTCCAACCGGCCCCGCTCATCTCCTCACTGAACCTGCGCGGGGATGGTTTCCATGGCTCCCAGTCCTGCAGGAGCTCAGGAAACTGCATCCGCCAAGAGCCGCAGAGCTCAGGGTGGCAGGAGATGCCCGGAGATCCCGTGAGTGACAGCACAGTGTGACATTAATGGGTGAAATTAGCAGCCTCAGCAACATTAACGCGTGGAGACTGCGAGGTTTGTTTGGTAAAAGGGATCATTAGATGTGTGCAAATATTCCACGTGCTGTGGAAGGGCCTCGGGCTCTGACAGATGATAAATGGGAAAATTAGAGACTTCGGGAAAATGTAAATATCATCCTTTGTAAATCTGTCCCTTGTCAGGAAAAAAAAGTGTTTCCCCAAAGCAACGGGCCCTCCTCCTATTCTTTACCACCAGGAAAATGCCTGTGACTATTTTACTATCTTTTTAGAGATCTCGAGTTGTCTTCCATGTTCCTACCAAGGCTTTGGCAACATGTGGGAGGAAAAGGCTTTAGTTTCAACTGGTTTTCCTCTAATTCAGTGTTTCTAGAACTTTGTTTCATTATCGCCCTCTGAGTAGCCATTGTAGACATTTTTTTCTTAATCACCCCTCAGAAATGTTAATACCACGGAAATACTGTACGATGGTTTATGCACTATAGGTACCTCTGCGTTTTTACATAAAGAGAGTAAGAGCTTTTCACTCCCAAGAACCAACTTTTGCCCCTTTGGGAGAGGTATTGCTCATTCGTTCATTCATTCACTCACTCAGGCATGCAGCAGGTGTGCACCTGGTGCCCTCTCTGGACACTGGGGCATCGTGAGCAGTCAGGAGGCCAGTGCAGCTGGAGCCAAGGGGGGTAGACAAGGTCAGAGAGGGGACAGGTGATGGCAGGGAGGGGGCGACAGGTCATCTCAGGCCTGTGGACCACTGTGAAGACTTCAGCTTTTCCTCTGAGGGAAGTGAGAGCCTCTGGGACACGATCTGGTTTATATTTTATCAGGACTATCTGGCTGAGAGCAGGTTGGGAGTGTGGGGCAAGGGCTGGAGCAGGGAGACCAGGGGGAGGCCAGGCGGAGGTGATGGTGGCCTGAGCCGGGTGGTCACAGTGGAGGAGGTGAGAGGGGGTCAGATGCAGGCGAGCTCTTGCAGGTAGAGCTTGAAGATGTGCTGCTGGATGAGAAGTGACTGTGGAAGAAAGGAGTTGAGGAAGACTCCCAGATGTTGGCGTGAGAGCTGCGAGGATGGGGCTGCCATGTATGGAGATGGGCAAGACTGTGGAGGAGATCTGTGCTTTCATAGAGTTCCTCTGGCCGACAGTGAGAAACACAGTGGAGCGGGGACAGAGTGAATGAGGGTGACACTGAGGAGATTTATTACAATTCTCCAGGAAAGTCCAGCTACGTCATTCATGGGGCCTGTGCAAAATGGAGTGCTCAAAGGCAGGAACAAAATGCCATTTAAGAAAGAGCTTTCTTTGCTTCTGTGGTCTCTCTCATGACCTGTCATGGTGTTTGTTACTCACTATGTAATGGATGTGGGAGTACTCGTTGGCAGCGCAGACCCTCATCGGTCAAGCCCCCATAAGCGGCGGAGGGCAGAAACAGTCCCTGGGCAGGGTTATTCTCCTGAGCAAATTCTCCAAAGTGGCATCTGTTCAATGGTGTTTTTTAAAGAAATGTGTTGGCATGACAGTTGTTCAGACTATAATGAATATTGTTAGCAGAAGTAGTGGGAAACGCGAGACTGAAGCCTCAGCAGAGGAAACAGGAGACACCTGGAGAAGACCCTGGGCGAGCAGAGCCTTCGTGTGGGCTCAGCAAGCCCCGCCCCTGCCATGGCCCCACCCCGCCTGGCCCCGCCCCTGCCATGGCCCCGCCCCAGCCTGGCCCCGCCCCTATGGCCTCAGCTTGGCCTGGCCTGGGCCCTGCCATGGCCCAACCCCTAGCCGAGACCAGCCTCTGCCATGGACCCGCCCCCTAAGCTAGCCCCACTCCCCAGCCCTCCCAGCCCATAGTGTGGCCCTGCCTCCAGCCTGTCCCCATCCCAACACTGGCGCACCTGTTGTTAGCTGCGGTGGACCCTGCCTGTGCTCCACAGCGGTCAGAGAGCGTTTCCATCTCATCTTTCCGGCCAATGAAACCGGTCCAGGCCCGTGTTCCTGCGTCTCTGCCACAGCCGCCTCCCGCCCCCTTTCTAGTGTGGTCGGGACGGGCGGGCTCATTCAGGGACCCAGGGGCCAGGTGACACCTGCTCTGCGGGGCTCGGGGCCCCAGCAGTGAAGGAAGCAGGGCAAAGCTCCTGCTTCTGAGATGACCGCCTGGCGGCCTGTCGCAGGGATTCCGGGCACCGGAGCAGGTGGGTAACGAGGAGACTAATGGCGGAAAATCTGAACTCCCCAAAATGTCCATCAACAGGGAAGAGCTAAACCAACTCTGATGGAGCCTCCCTGAAGAAGGCTGGGCATGGTGAGGAATGAGGCAGGACCTGGTGACACAGAACAGAAGTGCACACGGCCCAAGACACGCCTGCGTGAAAAGGGAAAGTGCAGAAAGGTACTGTCACCAGCTAGTGCCTGAGGAACTCAAGGGTGGGTTTGGAAGCATTTAACTGTTTTTCCAAGTTTTTTTTTATGTTGAGGAGACACAACCAGCAACCACCCTGAAGCTAACCAAGCCTCCTTAGGAGAGCTCTGCCCATGACCTTGCCTTATTTTTAATGCAAAGATCTCTTCAGGAGGTGATTAAGCCTCATTACCGTAATCTACAGTGTACTCGCCTCTCCCTTTTGAATATTCATTCCCCAACCAAAATAAAAGTTCCTGTTTCCCTTTGTTCAGGGACGCCATGACTTTGGAAATGATTCCTCATGGCCTCCTGTTTGCTGCAAATACACTTCACTTTGTGAGACAACTTCTACTGGTGTAGAGTCTTACGTAACTCACCAGGAGGTGAGCTCACTCGGTTCAGTATCAGTACAAACAAAATATACATGTGTACATACATATACACTCATTATACATGTATATTAAACCCCACAAAGTTACACTATCTATTCTATGGCCTATACGCTTACAGGTAAAAATATTTATTGCTCAGAAGCCTCTAGAGTCCACCTTCAAGCCCAGAGTCCCTCGGACCTGGGCCCTCCCCCTACTCTCTGATCCTCTCCCACCCACTGCCCCTCCCTGCTTACGCTCCCTGCCACGGGGCCTCTGTCTGCTCCTGCCATCGTCCCCTCTGCTGCACCAGTCCTCCTCCAGATGGCTCATGACCCTCTCTCTCTGCTCAAACACCACCTCGTCTGAGAGGTCTTCCCTGACCACCTACCCCACCAGTTCCCTCCGTTTCTTTATCCTGCTCTGCATTTTATTTGCTCATTTTCTGCCTTATTCCATAGAAGGCATGCTCCATGGAGGCCGTGCTTGGCATAGAGTACTCAATAAGCACATATTGAAGGAATGAATATTTACATATTTAATCTGGGAAACCATACAGCCAACGGCACAGAAACAGCCCCTGCAAGGGCTCTCCTCACCCCCAGCAGACAGCAGTGGTTCTCTATGGCGGGTGGAAGCCTGGGGGAGGTCGAGAGGGCCTTGGGCTTGTCTCCAATATTTTGATTTTCTTACAGGGGGAATGTACTTATGTGTTGCTTGTAATAGAATTAAATTGATTTAAATTAAAAAATCAATTTCATGCAATATCAATTTTACAATAAACACAGAATTTTCAGTTTCTTTGATTGAGATATCTGACACCAAGTGCTCTGTCATCCCGAAAGAACCAATTTCACAGTAAACAAACAAATTTTGGTGCATTAATAATAATAACAGTAATAACCATGACGTCTGCTCCTCTTGCTAACAGTTATACGGAGCTTTCCTGATTCCAGAGCACTTTGCCTCCCACGACCTCATTTGATTCTTATGACAAAATTGCAAGGTTGGAGGAAGGTTATGATTATTGTCATTCCTATTATCATGATTTCTGTTTGACAAAGAAGATCCAGTGACTTTCTCCATGCCGTGGGCACCTACTGGAATATTATAGCTACCTATTCACTACCCCTTCTTCGTGTGACCCCAGATCTCCCAGCCCAGAGGGCTAGTGGGCCTGACCCCTGCCCAGCTCCAGGACTGGGCCATGACGGGCCTAACCAGTCAGCTAATCCCCCCCCCAACCCTTGATTGGTTCAAAGATGGGCACCTGCCCAGGTGGGCAGTGAGATGTCAGGAGATGCTCTCCTGGGCTCCCTGGCTCTTCTGAGGTTCTCTCTGGACAACGAGGGTGTGGATGCAGCTCTCAGAACCATGGCAGCCTTCTCTTGCTACCATGAGGAAAGGCAGTCCAAAATCAGCATTGACCCTTGAGAGTGGGAGGGGCGAAGAGAGCTTCAGGAAAACTGAGTTACAGCCTGATCAAATCATTCCAGAAGCCTTTCATCTCTGGGATTGTTTAAGGCTTGAGCCCATAAATCCCTTATTGTCCAAGCCTGTTTGCGTTGAGTTCTCTGTTCCTTGCAACCACCAGCCATGGGTCTATCTGCTCAGGGTCACGCCATAGGAAGTGGTAGATGATTAAACGGGGTCCTTCTCTTGCTGACTCTTTGTGTTCAATATACACCTTCTCAAAACCAGCCTGCTTCTTGAAACCTAAACTTTGAAGTTAGACGAAAGGCCCGTAAGGTCATCTAGCACAGCCCCGTGGGCAAAGAGAGGCCAGGAAGAAGTCACATGCCAGGGTCACAGGGAAGGGTGGCAGGGCTGGGCCTCCCACCGTTGGCTGCTCATGTTTCTGGGTTAACACAGTACAGAGACCACCTGCAACAGGATAACCGGGGCTCTGTCCATCAACGCAGAGTTCATGTCTGCACGCCCAAAATGAAGTGGCAACCATCTGCAGTGGTAGACCACTCAGCGAGAAAACCTCCTCTGCTCCAAGGACTGGACAGTCCCAATTATAAATTGGAGGGTGAGTCTGGTATCTTGTCTACCTGGAGTTTTTTCTTTTCTCTGCTAACTCAGATGACTTATATTTTTTTTAATATGACACTGTTGCTTGTGATACCCAGCAAGGGTTCCATCTGCTCACCACAAGATAAAAGGCCAAGCAGGCAGTGGTAGAGAAAGAACTTTAATAAGCGATAAGCTGGCAAATCGGAAGATGGTGGACTATCATCCTAAAAAAAAAATCTTAGAGGGAATTGGTTTGGAAATGACTTATATAAGGCAAACAGGGTTGGGGGGGGGGCTCAGAAATGTCAGGCGATGGATGACCACAGGACATTGGGCACTTCTCTGCAGCAGATCTGCTGAATGCAACATTCCTGAGGAGTCTAAGAAAACCTCAGTTACTTTCTTATCTGGGACAGAAGCAACAGTTTGGGCAGAGGACATCAATTTTCTGCGAACAAGTTATTCTTTCTATTGGTCACAGATTAGCGTGCCTACGCACAGTTCTAAGCATTTTTCCAAAGCATATTGTGAGAATAAGACGGGTAGGGGAGCAGGTGGCCTTGGGGGCCGAAGTTCTAAGGGTCCTCTGCACAGAGGTCACTGTCTTTCATATCTCCTTGGGTCACATGTGTAAATTCAGGGGGTTTCTCTGGGTCGCATGCTGTGGATCTTCAGTCTATGATGTGTAAAGCTTACAATCGGTCATTGTAGCTTCTCAGTGCTCCTGCGTGATGCTTAGTCAGGCGGAGGGCTGTCAGCAAGCAACTCTCTTATCAGCAGTCCTGCTGCTGTTCTGCAAGGCAAGCTCAGAAACTTTGGTTACTTTGTTTCCTATGTTAACCTTGTGGGTACAGGCACAGTTTCATCCTAATCCAGGGAAACTTAACTCCTTCGACCTCTGTATCACTTGGGTACAGATCTGTAGCATTTTTCTAAGCACATGTTCTCATCAAAAAAAAATCTTAACAAGGGATATATGCAGAATAGATTATTAACCTACATTTTTTTCTGTCCTCACTCTCTTTGAACTCGCTGACAATTGGGGGGTTTTGTTTTCATTGTTGTTTGCTTGTATTAGTAATTTCTTATCTCCTAATTTCTCCTAAGACAAGGACGCATAGACTGACAAATATTCTCCTGATTCTCTGGGTTACCTAAAGCAAGGCCATGAGGGGCAGACTCCAAATTGTGTTTTGCCCGGCCTGGGCACTGTGGAGCCAGGAACCAGACGAGAGGCTGTAGCTTTGCCAAGGTCAGTGTGCTGTCGGGTGAGAATTCCATCTCTCAGGGTTTCATCTGGTTGAAAATGTTCATCAGGGTAATAGCAGCCTCTTCAAGTCTGCATCACTCTCACAGTAAAGATTCTGTGTTGAAATTTTATAGTAAAAATGACTGCAGTTTTAGGCCATTGTAATTGCCTTTTGGTCTCTGCTGAGCTATTGAACGTAAGAACTTGATAGATGGATGGCGTTTATCCTCCTTCCAAAGCGACTGTGACAGTCACTTTCTTCCCTCAATCTGATAAGAACACTTTAATACAAGGGCAATTTTCAGAGTTGAATGATTAGGGGAGGGAAAGTCATCTTATAACCAATTTTTAATTAGTAAGACAATGATGCAAAACAGATTTTAAGGAAAAATTATAGAAAAATCACCCACGTAGTTGCACTTACAGGAGTGTGTGGGTTAAGACTGGGAGCTTTGGGATCAGGGAGATCTGTCCTCACATCCTGGCTCCACCATGTACCTGCCTTGTGACCCTGGGGAGGACACTTACCCAAGGACATCGCTTACCTGAGAGGTCGCTTCCCTGGGGAGGTCACCTATCTGAAAGGTCACTGACCTTCTCTGAACCAGTTTCTCTCAGCTCAAGGATTGTTATGAAGGTTCAGAGTGAAAATATATTAAGGCCTTGCTTCTCGAAGTGCGGTCTGCAGACCAGGAGCATCTTCCCCGCCTGGAAGCGTGCTAAAAATGCAGAGTTCCAGGTCCCACCCAAGGCCTACTGAATGGAATCTAAACTGAGCAAGGTCCCCAGGGGGCTGGCGCGACAGTGGGGTGGGAAGCTGTGCAGTAGAGCCCCAGCAGGCCAGCAGGTGCTGGGAGGAGCGCGCTGCAGTCTGGAGGCTGACGTAGCTTCCTTCTGTCTTACACGCATTTCTCACTTAACAAAGCTGGTTTCCCTGCTGCGTGAGCTTCCCCTGTGGGTGACCGCACTTCACAGTTTACGTGAAGTCCACTGAGTGGCCCCGGCCTCCTTCCCCCGTTTCCCATCCGGATTGTCCCCAGCATCTTGCTCTTAGAAAATGGCACTTCAGTGAGCAGCCCTCTGCTGGAGCTTTCCTTAGCGGAAACAAAACCAAACAAACAAAAACAGAAAGAGATGAAAGAAAGCAAGGAAAAGAAAGGGCGTCTGTCTGTCCCTTTGGAGTCAGCGGGCTGAAGTCCCCTCTAACCGTGCCGTAAGCGAGGGGAGCACACCGTGCCCCGGGCAGCGAGGGCAGGGGGAGACCCCGGGTGGGCGCAGAGCCGCGGGGCCCCAGCTCGGGGCGCGGCCCCTCCACGACCTCAGAGCGGGGTCGCTGCGGAGTCGCCGCCGCTGCTCGGGACCCGAGCGGATACGAGCGCGGGTCAGGGGGCTTGTGTCCCAAAGGCCCCTGAGGGGCTGCGTGGCCGTCCCCTCGCGTCTGCGAGTCCAGAGCCCTCGCCCCGCACGGGTCCCGGGCCGGAGCGGACACGATTTCGCATTAACGGGCGACCCGCCGGCGGGACCCCCGAGTCCCGTGACTCCCTCGCGCTCGGAGCGGGGCCCCACGGCCCGTCCCACGGCCCGTCCAGAGAGCAGGGCCGGCGGCGCCCGGGCTCTGGCCCGAGTGTCCCCTCCCCCTGCCCGTGCCGGGGCAGCGGGGCAGCGGGGACACGACGCGCGGAGCTCCCGGCGCAGAGCCGGCCCGCGCCCCCGACGCGGCGCCCCCCGCGGGGGCCGACCGCTCTGAACCCGCCGTCAGTCGGGGAGGCGGCGGCTCCTCTCCCGGGGCCGCTGCGCGTGCAAGTGAGAAAAACCTGCGGACCAAAGCTCTGAGCGCGGGAGCTGGTGTTCTAGAACTCAAACAAGTGAGTCAGGTAGCGAGTGTGCGCCACGGTGGATGCGCCTGGGAAAAAGCACGGAGGGAGGGGGGCGAGAGTCAGGGGAGGAGAGGGGGGTCAGGGGGCCAGGAAGTTAGGGGGTGGGGGGTGGGGAGGCCAGGGGTTGAGGAGGGGATGAGGGGGTCAGGGGATGGAGGGTGAGGGGGTCAGGCAATGAGGAGGGGGTGAGAGGGTCAGGGGATGCGGATGGGGAGGTGTGGGGAATGAGGGGGTGGGGAGAGGGTCAGGGGATGCAGAGGGGGGGAGGGGGACAGGGAGAGTGGTGGGCATCCTCACTGTCCTCAGAGCTGTAACGGGTTAGAATCCCGATGGGCGAGGACTTGGGTCCTGGGTCTCCTTTGCAGCTGGACCTGAACAGGGAGGAAGGGGAAAATGAAAACAGCCTGCTGGTCTCCAGGGAGGCGATGGCCCCGCAGAGGCTGTGGGCAGGGAGCGAGTTGTGGGTCTTGTCAGGGGCCCCTTCCCTTCCGCCAACCTGGAGGAGGCCTGGTCTACAGAATATTCTGTGGTGTTGCTGCATCCGTGGAGTCCCAAGAATGCCCCATAGGCCACAGCATCTCCTGTGACCTCTCCCCCACCCAGCAGAGGGAGAACCTGGGGCTGCGCGCTTCTGGAACATTCCCTCCAGGGGCAGTCGCGGGTAGATTCTCATCTCACAGGAGACAGCGCCACTCAGAACTGCCAGAAAGGCCGTTGATTAAACGCCACGGGGCACAGCAGTGACGTGGTCGGCAGGAGGCGGCTCGGAGCCTCAGCAGGGCCAGCGTGATGTATGGCCTCTGCTTTCACAAACACCCCCCTGGGTCCCTCGGCTCCCTGCCCTTGGGCGAGTCACTCCCGAGTTTAAGAGCAATTAAGAGAAGTGTTTCCTTTTTATAACCAGTTCCCCTTTCTCCCGGGTGCTGAGGTGGTTCTGGGATAAAAACATCATGAAAGTGACTGGAGGTCACTGAGACAATGCCGTGGTGAAGCTGCTTCAGAGGTGGGCCGCCTGAAGTGAAGCGGGGAGAGAGCCGCCTTTGTCAGGTTGAAACGCAGGGGCGGAAGGAAAAGAAAATACCTCCCAGGCCCGGCTCCCCTGGGACTGGGAGTGATGAGGTCTCCTCCGCCTCCAGGGCTCCTCAGAGCCCTTATCAGTGTCCCTGTGATTTAATTAGTCCTGAGAAGGTGCCCTCAGGCGGACTGGGGATGAGGATGGTCCTGAGATAGAGAAAAACAGAAAAAGCATTTCTCCAAGGCCCTTTGGAGTTTAAGAAGAAGAAGACAGTAAACAGCCCAGGGTCCAGATGCCCCTTGAGGGCCAGGAAATGAACCTTCATGCTCCCGGCCGTCCTGCACTTATAACGTGGGCTGCTGCTCCAGCCACGGAGCAGAAACAGAGGCTGTCCAGGCAGTGCCGCTTTCCAGTTAAGATCCTCAGCATCCTTCGTTCCCCTTCTTCATATAGAATGGAAGGAAACGGTACAGCCCAGCTTCCAACAGACTTTCTCTTTTCTTTCCTTTTTTTTTTTTTTTGCCGTAATAATATGACTTCTTGGGAAAGATCATTTATATTTACTTTGGGTTTTATTCATTTATTCGGCCCTGTTTCATTCGTGTATCCACTACTTTCTGAGCAAGTGTTCATTGCTCGCCTTCTCTGTGCACTGGAGATAGAGGTGTGAGTGGGGACACCTGGGCCTTTTCCTCAGAGCGTGAGCTTTCTAGAGACACAACACACAAGTAAATAAAAAACGAGGTTGATAAAGAGGGGGAACCTGCTGTACAGCGAGTAAACTGGGAGTTGGGATGGAAGGGAATCGAGGCCAAGTTGGTCAGGGAGGGCCTCTGAAAAGGTGACCTTGGAGCTGAGAGGAACACTGAGAAGATTCCAGCCAGGCAGACGCCACCAGGAGAGCATTCCAGGCAAAGGGCACAGCACGTGCAAAAGCCCGGAGACAGGCCTGGGCTAGACAAGCGCAAGGAACAGAGAAGAGGCCGCAGACTGCGGTGGTGGCGGAGGGTGGATTACAGGGAGGCAGGAGGCGGGGGATGAGCCCCCAGGTCCAGAGCAAGGCCCTGGGGTTCACGTGAAGACGGTGGGAAGTGGTTGGAGGAGTCTACAGGGGGGGATGCACAGTGACTGACTTGCATTACCGAACAGTCATTGGCTGCTGGGTGGAACCGACGGAGAGGCGTAGTGGAAACCAGGACTCCAGGCTGATCCCAGCTCTACAAGATGCATGGCCTTGAGCAAACTTATCTTCCCTGAGCCTCAGCATCTTCATCTGCGGCATGAAGGAACCACAGTGGAGGATTAGTGAGATGATGCCCGAGGACTATAACAAGTGGACAGGGACCTTCCCAGACTCATGCCTGTGACCCAGGAGGCCACTCGGGCCAGAATAACATGCCCTTAGGTTGGCCTGGAACACAAGCTTGTGTAACATGACCCCTTTCACCAGTCCTTCATCTGTCGCGACTGTTAACAATTGTTCACATGGGTGAGCACAGGGCCCTGGTGTTGGGACTGGAGTTTTCATTCACATCTCATCCGGGAAATCTCACCCCAGAACAAGTATCGAATGAGATGGTGACGCTTGGGAGCAAACACCTGCTTCCTGGTTCAACAACAATCCAGGAAATTTTTCTTAAAACACACAGTTTGCTTTCTAACAAAATTGCTGGAAGCTGGCCCTCTGAGTTCCAACACCCTGGGCTGGGTTTGCTCAAAACCACAACCCTTCCCAAGGTTGCTCAGTGGCATCCATGTCTCCTTCCAGATGGAGGAGATTAAAATGTGACAACAGGAGGCAGCAGACAGACAAATCCAGAATGTGTGGCATCCCACCGGCACCTGATCCTGGGAACTCAACAAGGCAATGACATGAGAAGGAAGATGAAGGACCTCACTCAACCCAGAGACTTCAGAGACTTCACAACCGAGGGCGGGGGCCCTGTTGGAATCCTGATTCTGGAAATGCAATGAGAGAAAGACATTTGTGAGACAAGTGGAGAAACTTGAACAGTAGAGGTGATAAGGATACTGCAGCCATGTTAGAAAACGTCCCCATGGGGTCTGAGACTTGCTTTAAAGCAGGAAGTTGTCAGGAAGAGGGGCGAGCTGGAGGGAGTGGGGCAGATATTGGTCCTTGTGGAATCCGAGTGATGGGTATGTGGAGGCTCATTACACTCTTCTGGGCGAAAATATCCGTCACAATTGTTCCAGTGTGCTCAGGTGATTATTTCAGATTGCTGTTTACTTGAGAAGGTATTGCAGGATATTGCAACACGCAGACCGGGAATCGCCCTCTGTCATTTTGTTTCATCTCCGTGTTAACCCGGCAGGAACGGGGCATTTCCCGTGGGCATGAGCCCATGACCGTGGATGTCCCTGCTCCTTCTGCAGGCACGACTCTCTGAGAGATGCCGGGAAGGGATTTTATTTAACCCTGCGTCTGAAGCCACCAGCTTGCTCATTACAGGAGTTGACCAGCTGACAGCGATTTTATGCAGAGCTGAGCACAACAGCCGGGGCCTGTCACCCCGGCTCTCAAGTGAAGATCCAGGGGTATTTTCAAGCAGGAATAATGGGCCATTGTGGCTTTTTAAGGAGATATGATTTATCTCTGGGACCGCATCCAGGCTGGAGCTGTTGGAGGACAACCCCAGGCTCCCCGGCCAGCGAGGAGGTTTTACTACCTCAGCAGCTCGTGGCAGATGGAGGACAGCTGAGGCCCCACAGGCCCAGGGACCGGGAGTGGGCTGATCTGCGAGGGGCGCAGAAAAGCAGCTAACGCAGCCACTGTGGGGGCTGTGTCTGTGCACCCCAAGGAGGGTGGAGACTTGGGAAATTCTGTTGAATTTGAGCCACATGATGGTTAACTGGGTGACTCAGAGACCAGATGGAATATTTGCAGGCAGAATCATGTCGTTTGGTTGACTTCATTACTCAAAAGCAGGAGTTCATGTTTGTGAAGATGTGAAATATGTACCTTTGATTGAAAACAGCTGCGTGTGTTCTCTGCACACAAATGCAGATCTTCTTAGCCGGTTAACTGGACGATGACAGACTCTGCCAGCTGTCTCCCCCGGGCATGCCCTTCTTTCTCACTAACAGGACCCTGATGGTCACGTGCTCCCTAAAGCTTGTCCAGCCCCGTGCCGTGCCGTGTGACGCCGTTCCAGCCAGCAGGCAGAAGGGGGCGGCTGCTGGGGGATCTGGGAAAGCGCAGTTTTCCTGTTTCAGCCTCTTCCTCCCTCTCGCCTCCTCCTCCTCCCTCCTGGCTGGGGGCAGACAAGCGACTGGGGAGCAGCAGCATCTCAGCCACAGGAGACCGTGAGAGCAGAGGCACAAGCCGGGGACAGAGAGCAGAACCGCAGGAGGAGCCCGCCCTTGGTGACGTCATGCGGCCCCTGCACCTGCTGGACCCTGGACCACTGGACCCTGGACCCGTGCATCCAGAATAAAGCCGACCACCAGTGGGTTAAGCCCCTGTAACTGGTGTCTGTGGCCTAGAGCTGAGTGCAGTCCTAGCTGGAAAAGTGTCCACAGCTGGCCCCTGATGACCGAGGCCCTGAGGTCCGCTCTCCCGTGAACTGGTTTCCCAGCAACTGAGGTCACCAAACTCCCTTGTTCTAGGATGTGGACAGAATGTAGCCATCACCGTACACCCAGCGACCACCTTCACAGGCATGAACTCCCAGGTCGGCTGAAGCATTCAAAATACATCCAGAATTAGGGAGACTTCTGCAGCTGCCACCCAACTCCTTGGAGATTCTCGGGCAGTGTGTGTGTGGTCCTGCACGTCCCCTTCGTGGAGGGAACATCTGTGCGTCCCCCAGCATCCGTTCCCCTCCTTGTATGAACAGACTTGATTGTCATTTGAGAATTCACCTGCCCGCCTCAATCCGCGTGTTTGGGGTGAGCTGACCCTGAACCCCAGGCCCTGGGGGGCACGAGACAGGCCTGAACCCCAGCCCTGGACAGTGATGGGCTCAGTGACAGGAGGGCCCTGAGCTGGCCGTCAGTGGCTCTGGGGCTCTCAGGGCATCTGCTCTTGGCCCTGGACTTGAACCCGGGCGGGTATGGGGCTGGAGCTGTGGTGGGTAGTGGGATGGGGCACCTGCAGCTGTGGGGCCCTGAGTGGAGCCTCAGGGGAGCCAGCGCCATGGGTGGGGGTGACACGGGAGACCAGCGGAGTCCAGGGGACGGCGTCTGAGCACTCAGACCCAGCTCTGCCAAGACCAGGCACCAGTGCCCCAGCCTACTAACGCCCTTGGCCTGAGCCACCTGAGTCAGGTCTTCTGTCCCTTGTCACAGAGAGAATCCAGCAGGAGAAGGTCCAATTTGGGGCAGAAATTTCACTGGCCCCTTGGGAAACCTCCCACCTGCCCAGAAACTATGAGAACACTTCCACCTGCTGAGTTTTGCCTCGTGATCACCCTCTGCGAGCCTAGCCCGCTGCCCTACGGGGTCATTTTCTTTGGCCGAGTTCAGTGAACTGTCAGGGAACCGTCATTGGGGTTGGTTTTGCTCACGTCCTGCCGGAGAACACAGTTTAGTCTGCTTAAAGACCTAAATGATACCGTGGTGCCCTGCTCATGCAGAATGGAAAGTTCTTATTTGCAGAGGGAGTTGTAGGCACCTTTATTTCTGAGGTTTTGTTAAAAGAAAACAAACCTGCCCTGGAGCTCCTTGCCAGGAGGTCACGCTCTGTTGTTGCAGCTGCTCCGAGGGCCCTTCCCTGAGTCCCAGCGTCCAGGCCCCCCCGCCAGGGCTCTGCCCTCCCCGGCCTGTCAGCTCCCCCTGCTGAGGCCACTGCACCCCCAGGAAAGGCCCTGGCCTCCTGCGAGCTTTGTCTCTGGGGGTTAAGAAGGCAGGATGACAGAGCCCCACGGAGCAGGCCCTCGGGCGTCTCTGTGCTAAGCTGAAGCCAGCTGCCTCCCTGGAGGAGACGAAATGCCCTGAGCGCCCGGAGGATGTCCACTCGTGGAGGCTCTGACGGGAGAGATGCCAACGCCTCCAAAACTGGAACTCGAGGGACGACCCTCACGGACGACAAGTGTCGTCAAGGGGAGGCTGGTCGGGGTGGTGGCTCCTCTGCGTCTGTCCGCGGAATGAACTCCACTGGCGGCCCATGACTGCTTCTGTGTTTGCTTCTTCTCGGCTCTGGGCCCCTGTCCACCTCCAGCCCCTGGGCTGGGTCCACATTCTCATTCCTAGAACCCAGGGCGTCCCTGGCGCAGGGCTGTCCCCGCCTTTTCGGAAGCGTCTCTAGAGCTTCCTCCTCTCTCTTTTGCAGTCTGACGCTAGCCGAGCCCTGTAATCTGTGGTTGCCGGAAGACGATATGTTTCCTAAACTAAGGCCCAGCCCTCCCCCGCAGACACCGTGACTCTGTTATACACCCCGCTCTGCTTTGCTTTGGCGTTTATTATCTGAAATTGCCTCGTTTATTGATTCATTCCCCTCCTTCTCTATTGTCTGCCTCCCCAGACTAGGACCTGGGCTCCCTGAGGTCAGGGCTGCATCTAATTCTCCTTCGTGTCCCTGGAGCCCATCACGGTGGCCGGTCCGTTGTAGGAGCTCCATCTGTGTGAGACGACTTAGATGAGTGAGTGACGATTGAATGAAGGAGGGAGGGAGGGCCTTTTGGTCAAAGCTCTATGATTTCTGTCTCATTTCCTTCTCGCCTAATGCCTCTTTCCAACGATGGCCTGTTGGACTCAAAACCTTGTCTGTCTGGCCAGCGTTGTCCAAGAGAACTGTCTGCGATGATGAAAATGTTCTGTATCTGCGCTGTCCAATATACTGACCTGTAGTTGCATATCACTATGGGGCACTCCAAATGTGGTTAGTGTGACTTAGGAGCTGGAATGTTCATCTTCTTTAGTTTTAGTAAATGTGAACAAACAGCCCCAGGTGACCAGTGGCTGTGGTGGAGGACGCGCAGGACTCCATCCTCTGTGTCATTCCTGGCCGTGTTCTCTGGATCTCGCCCTCCTGTCTGCCTCTGCCTGGCCCGTCCACACTCCAGGTCTCACCCCTGCTGTCAGCCTGGGGGCCGCCAACCTCCTGCCAGGGCAGGCACCTCATTCCCCTTTGGTTCAGGGCTGGTTCAGGTGCCCACGGGGATTGGCACCAGGTCTCAAGTTGATTAGAGCATCTGAGACCATCTCGGTCTGGTCTTAGGTCAAAGCCTTCGCAAGAGTACAGGACAAACGTGAACTTCCTCTGGCAGTCTAGGCTTCCCCACAAAAGACCCCAAAAGCTCTAGAAATAGCTAAGACTAAAAGAGGGCTAGGGTGGGTCTCTAGAAATAGCTAAGACTAAAAGAGGGCTAGGGTGGGTCAGCCAGGACTCTTGATCGCAAGGAACAGAGCACCTCTCAAACTGAAATGAGCCGAAGGGGAATATATTCAGTGCAGAAACTCAGTGGTGCAGCGCTGCCTGGCTGCGGGCACAGCTGGGTCCTGGGGGGAAATGACCTCATCGGGAAGGGGACTCTCCCATCCTTCGGGTCTGCTTCCTCCTGGGTTGCCTCCTTTCTTAGTCACATGTTTCCTACGAGAGGGCAAAGATGCCCCTGAGCTCCAGACTCCCATCCCACCAGCCCAGCAAGGACGGTAGGAAGAGAAGCCTCTTTCCCAATATTCCAGCCAAAGTCCCAGGACTCACTCAGCTCAGACAAGCTGGGCTCGCACACCCCCTCCTGGTAGGTACATATCCCTCCTCCCCCCGTTCTTCGCCTCCCTGCCGTCCCCCCTGTATGACTGTCCTCATCCTCCTGACCACAGAGGATGCGAGGGGGTGAAGCCACGCAGGATGATCCCACCCCAAAGCCACTTCTGCAAACAGGTCATGTGTGGTTCTTGCCACTCGTTGGAAGAAAGATGGTTGGATCCCGACGCTCTCAGGAGGCCAGCGTGCTGACGTCACAGCCAGTCGGGAGGCCCCAGTCGACTTCCTAGTCAAGATGAACAGGGAGAAGGAGTGTTACCATCATGAGCCTCCCAGAGGTCAGGCTCTGCACTCCAGGCTTTACTGACATTAAATCAATTCTGAAGATCAGAAGGGTTGAATGTGAGCAACTTTCTCTGGTTCCCTAACATTACCTCCTTTCTCCTCTAAACCACTTCCGTCTCCGCACACTCCTTCTGCAGATATTTATCAAGCAGCTACCAAGTGCCAGGCCTGTGCTGGCCCCTGAGATGGGGTGTGACCGGATGGACATGGCCCCTGACCTCACAAGGCTCGGGGTCCAGAGAGGGAGGGAGGCAAGCAGACCCCACACCCAGGTGATGCGGGCGCCGTCAGGGCACTTTCTGGTTCCCCTTTGTGGGATCCCCCCGTGGTCAGAGCACAGAAGACGCCCTACCGCTGCAGACCACGAGGCGTCCATTTTATGAACCGTGATGACTTAAAAGTAACGTGGAACAGACAGTGGTCGGCGGGGAGGCAGGAGGGAAGATTGTGAGGAAAGATGAGAACAGCATGGAGGTCCAGTTTCCCATGGAGTGCTGAGGACGTGCAGCGCTCACGTCCACGCTTAATGGAAGGGGAAGAGGGGGATCCGTTTATGAAGGTTGTGAAGTTGGCCAGCAGAAGAATTTAAAATAAAAATGCGCTGAATACATCTCAGGAAGGTGAAAGGAAGGTGAGCTGCCATAAAGGAGCTAAACATCATTTTTCATGGCAGGAGAGCCGATATACAGTATCTAGAGATGCGAACCTAGAAATGGGTTGTATGTGTCATCTAGAACATTGGTAATAACCTCCAGAAAGCCCCAAAATAGCAGAAGTTAGGAGGGAATCAGCGGCCTGGGGGAGGAGGAATTCCCCTTTTCATTCATGACCATGCTCGGCTGTGTGGTTTTTATAGTCACTTATTTGCATGTTAGTTTCATCACTGAAAAAAACTAAAAATGGTGCATGCTCTGTGTCAATGTAGAGAGTGGTCTGGAGGCGCATGAACGGGGCGATTCTCATCTCTGGGGACTCTGATCCCCACCCCCACCCTCACCCCCGAGACCACTGAGAACGGCGTGGCGTCTGATGGGGCAACAGGGAAACACTGTTCTGTCCTCCACAGAACACACCACAGAAGTGGGGGTGTGGTCACCGCCCTCAGGCCATGGGGGAGCTGCCTGGACCCTCAGGAATCGGTCTGCTTCCCGACACCTGGAGGGCAGGGTGGGGCTATGCAGATTAGAAGGAGGGTCCCTTCTGGTGTTTCTGTCCCAGATTGGAGGCCACAGGCACAGGGAGGGAAGGGGCAGGGAGGGAATCCGCAGGCTTCTCCTGGGACTCGGGGGCCATGGGCTGTGGACTGGTCAGTCCCGTGGAGCAGGGACTGTGGGTGGTTCAGAGGACAGGCGGGGAGCAGGGGCTTTAATCCTGGGGCAGGTGGCAGGGGAGGATGCGAGGGAGGAGGGTGAGAAGGGCCTCAAGTCGTGATGGGCGAAGGAGGTTCAGAGACCAACCTTAAAACCCTGGCAGTGTCCTGCCCCACCCTCCACATCACCTCCTCCACCCCATCCCGAAATCTGAGTGTCCCCCTGTCCACTCACACCCTACCTTCCCCTCTCTTCCCTGGTGCATCCAATAAGCCATCGCTTCCCTCTGGTTCTCTCTTCCTACTCCCCACAATGAATTGGGTGAGACTTGAGAAATAATGTTAACTTAGAACAACTGTATCCTGGGGCGAAAGAGGCAGGGTGGGGAGCATGAGACTGGGGTGGCAGGGCAGGGTAGTGTGTATGTGTGAGTGTGTGTGTGTGTCCACGCACGCACCAGAGGGGGAAGGCTGATCTAGGTCAGTCTGCTGGATTATCTTTTCTTTTCTTACTTATCTTGTGTGAGATGATAACAGAATGTCTTCAGCAATTACAACGTGGTCATGCATGGAGATATCCTTTGTGGCTTAGAAGTAAAATCTAGAGACAGTATATTTGTCTCTTCAGGGCCTGAAATCTCTTCTAGAGCCAGAAGAGCAAAGGCAGCTGGTGGGAGGGGGCATGGTCAACCATGTCAACTATGCCCAAAACATGGCTGGTGCTCAAGTGAGGTGGGGTGTGAGCGTCTGTGGGGAGGACTCTCTGTGGTTAGGACAGTGGTCCCTTCTGCAGGTCCCTTCTCTCTCAGGGCGTCATCCGAGAGTAAGCCGCCCAGGGCTGGCATGGCAGCTCCCCGGGTCAAGGTCCAGGCCCCTCTGTGTTGTCCATTCACCATCCCTGCGGGGCTGCACTCATCTTCATGGTCCATCACGGCTCGGCGCCACGTTTGCATCCAGCCATCGGGATGTGGGTAAAAAGGAGGCAGAGAAGAGAAGATCCTCGCCTTTAAGGGCTCAGCCTAGAAGATTGACATACCACTCCCCTTTACATCCTTCTGGAAAGAACTTAGTCACGTGGCCACAGCAGGCTGCAAGGAAGGCTGGGAAATGTAGACTTTATTCTGAGTGGCTCTATGCCCACTTAAAAAACGTCAGATTCTGTTAATCTTAAAGAAGAGGGGAATGGATATTGGGGAACAGCCAGCTTCTGTCTTTGGAACAGAAGCTTCTGGTTAGCTGAACCTCCTACTATAGGAACCGTGGCCCTGCCAGAGTCAGGGGGAAATTAAGCAAATGTTGCCCTGTGGAAGGGTAAGCCTTTTCCTTTGGAGCTCCAGCTGGGCTCCATTCCCACGCAGACCATCAATCTGGAACATTCCATGTGTCGTGTTGCATATGTGCTGAAATCTTTTCTTGAACACATCCTTATTCATTGCAAAGTCAAAGGAGAAGTGATGCAGTTTACAAAAGCTGCTTTCACATAGATCTGATGGTGTCCCAGAGACATGGAGGTCTCTGTGCATGGACACAGTGATGAAGTGTGTTTCCCCTCTGCCTGGGTGTTCACAGGTGTGCAGCCTGCTCTGCCCACATTCCTGTTGGGAGAGGTAGAAATACAGAGAATACATAGAGGGTACGGTGATGACGAATGTGGCTCTGGAGCCGGGCTGCCTCGCTGCAAGTCCCAGCCCCTCTACCTGCCCACCATCTGACCTTAGGCAGGTAACTTAGCCTTTGTTCCCTTATCTGTAGCATGGCCGTGATGATGATAACAGCAGTACCTGCCGCACAGGTGGTTGTGGGGATTAAGCGAGTGAATAGATGTGTGGCATGGAGTAACCACTAGCTGTTACTATTTATGGGGCCCAAGTGGTAATTAAACCACATTTAGTGCCTGCACACACACAGGCGTGCGCGCGCACACACACACACACACACACACACACACACACATACTGAGCACGTCCATGTGCGGTCCATCCTGTGCTCTTCCTTATCCGGTGCCCTGACTTCTACCCAGGAGGGCGCAGCAACCATGATGCTGTCCCTTCCGTTTCCATGGTTCTCTGGGTGGCAAAGCACTTTGATGTCCTTCTCCTTTGTCCCTGAGCCTCCCAACAGTCGTGACAGGGGAGTGTCCTGGGACCAGCCCCATTTCACAGAGGAGGAAAGCTTGAACCAGAGAGGAGGCGTCCCTGTCCCTCAGGCAGATGGCCGGTAAACAGCCGTGCGGGGACACGAGCCCAGGACTTCAGATGCCAGGCTCACCCACTGAGTCGTCCCCAGTCATGCTCCGGGCAACACCTCATGCTAGGCGCTGCGGGAGGTGGTAGGCACACGGGGCTTAGCAGGACGGGCAGGTGGGGAGGGGGCTTCTGTGGACAGGGTGGTCAGGGGGGGCTCGCCAAGGAGGTGACACTTGGCAGAGCCCTGGAAGGTGAGTGGGGGCAGCCACGAAAGATCTGGGGACAGCATCCCAGGAGGATGCACGGCTCGGAGAAAGGTCTTGGGTCGGGATGAACTTGGCACAGAAGGAAGGTCAGGGAGTCCAGGAGAAGGAGGGGGGAGGAGAGGACAAGTTCCCACTCGACCCTGGGGCCTGAGAATCTGGAAATATCTCTGAGTCTTCAAGCAACTTTTTGGGGCAGAGAACACCCCCGCTCAGGGCAGGATGGGCTTGCTGTGCAGTGGGGAGGGAGCAAGGGAAGTGAGAGGCGAGTCCCTGATGTCCCCGTGGGAAGCCCAGGGCTGGCTAAGCTGGGCGGCCTCGGCCCAGGCGGGTTATGTCCTCTTCAGGCCTCCGCCATCTGGTTGGGGCACCTCAGAACGAGGAGCAGGAAGTGTGACAGTCACAGCAAACACCTGCTTCCACATTACCTGACCAGGGAGCAGCTGTGACGGGCTTCCCTGCACCAGTGGAGGCGACACTGACGAGGGGGATCCCGCCCGTTAATTCTCTTCTGCTTCTGCCCATGTGAAATCGGGTTGTTTGAGCCTCCTTTTCTCTGTCTGGGTTTTATACTTTCCAAATAAGATGTAAACACATGCATAATGCATAATTATGACACTTGGATTTGTCTAGCTTTATCCCTGCAATTTCTCAAGTGATCTTGCAATTGAGGAACACCGTTGTGTAATAAGACACGCTTTGGGGAAAGTGATATAACTACTACTTACAAGAACGGAAGGCATTTTTAACTCAGCAGTTCACGTGTGTGTGTGCGTGAGCCTGAGCGTCGTGTCACGTCTCTGTCTGTACGTGTGCTAACCATGTCTTCTATTTTCTGCATTCTGATGCTTCGACATCTTGGGACCTCATTGATCCTGGAGGGATTACACTCCCAGAGTTAGCCAATTTGGAGAGAGTGAACAACTCCCCTGTATGTGCTTCTCAAAAGTAAAGCAGCACATCCAGAGCCCACACCCCAACCACCTCCTCTATCGGCTTTCACTCCGGACCAGTATCCACCTGCCCTAACCACCCGAGGCCAGGTCCCAGACAACTACGAACAACCCCTATGCCCCAGAGCCCACTGAAATCATTCAAACTAGTCAAGCCTGCTTACCCTGCCTCACCTGTTCCTTCCCGCAGAACCACAATAAAGGCTCTTGCTATAGTTTTCTCCTGGCTCCCTCTGCCTCCTGACCAACCCTGTGCTTCCCCATGTGGCCCTGCGTGGCATGCCGTGCCTCCTGCTTCTATGGACCTGTGAGTGTAATAAACTTCTTCCTTCATAATGGTCGTTTCTGTGTCTACACGTCTGCCCATATCTGATTAAAACAAACCCTGGCTACCTAATTAAGACAGTATGTCTCTGCGTGTCCTGTTTGTGGGCATGCCCATAAGAACAACACACAGAGTCACTGGTCCCTTTGTGTGTGTTTAGACAACATGTAACTCTGCATCACAAAAACGCAGGTGATGTCAGAGGCGCTGTGACTCAATGACGCTCCGGGTATCCAAGAGACCTCATCTTGCTGCTAAGTCACTGCCCCCCACCCCCCGCTGTGAGAACCGGCGGCTGGATTGGAGCCTCCAGTTGAAGGAAACCTAATTACTTCTAGAATGACCCATATTGTGCCGCAGCCAATGACCCAGTTAACCTCTGGTTAATTTTCTGCTTCTTGGTGTCCTGGGAACGGGTGGTGTTTACTCCGATTGGGACAAACCTTTATTAATGT
The DNA here is from genome assembly GCF_020826845.1 of Diceros bicornis minor. NCBI lineage: Eukaryota > Metazoa > Chordata > Mammalia > Perissodactyla > Rhinocerotidae > Diceros > Diceros bicornis. Next base: position 13,756,790 of record NC_080758.1, read on the forward strand.
GCACCCGTGTGCCAGGGGGGCTGCTGTTCTGGGCCGAGGGTTTTCATAGAAACCGGCTGATGGGCCAGGGCCCGCTGAAGTTGCAGAATATGAATGAGGTCCTTTCTTTACCCTCTCTCCTCTGCCCTGATTTGCATGACTAAGCTTTTTTGCCTTTTTAAAAAATGTGTTTGTTTGTTTCTTGATTGTTGCTCTGTCTTCTATGGAAGAAAGAAATTACTTGCTCACCAGGCAGGGACCGAAATCTGGCAGAAGTCCAGGTTTGCCGCTCCGGCAGACGGGAGCCAGACAGCCTTACTGGGGTTGGTAGGAAGCATTCCAGGAGAGTTTACACGGCCCAGGGAGGTGGGGATAAAAATTACACTGGTCTCCAGCAGACTCCTTAAGAGGGGGTGTTGATCCTACCAAAGAAGTGCTAGATGGGAGAGAAGGGCAAAAAAGACCTCCTGTCATTGTGAAATTCGGCTTGAGCTAACAAATAGGTCAAAGCTGGCTCCAAATGAGGCTGTGGGTTCCCTGGGGAAAGAGAACACATTGCTGATTCTTTTCAGACTTGTGGTTCTTGACTCTCACAGAGCCAATGCCTGGTTATTAAAACAAATATTTTATAATTTCCCCTTTACCCAACTGAAATGAAATTCATAGATAATATAACCTGTCTACACACATATTTTTAATCAACATAATATTTCAGATATAATATAAAAAGAAAAGGAGTTTATAATAAAACAAAACATTTCAACAGGCAAATGCTCTGACATGAATAAACTAGAAGACACAATAAAGTCATCAGATGCTTGAACTTGGACATAGAACCCCAGTGAATGAAGCTACAAATGCAGACATGCGACAGCTGTGCTCTTTTGGGGCCATTCAGATGACACAAGAGGCTTCGTCGTAGGTAATGCAAATTTTCAAACTGGTGAACAACCCTCACAAAGTCCTGAACAAAACAAAGCACCATCTTCCCTTAATTTACACCATGGTTTCATTCCTGAAAAACTCAGTATATTTTAAAACGGTGGGAAAAAATATTGTTGTGTCTATGTAAAATGGAATTCACTTCTGGGCTCAGGTCATTTTAAGCAGCTTTTTAATCAACATGAACATCCAGAGGGGCATTCAAAATTAGTGCCAATGCATGGAGAACAAGTAGGGGTGGTGGGCTGTGAAGGATGACCCCAGAATTAGTCCCTAAGGCAGGCGTCAGTCTCCCATTTTCAGAAAGGGAAATGAATCCAAAGAGAGGAGGAAATTCACCAGGTCTCACAGCTGGAGAGGGACAAAGTTGGGGCTTCAACGGGATGCTGTTGGAATGGAGGTCTAAATCTAACTCCAGTGATTTCTGGCCTTTTTGGTCACGTCCCTTGGCAGACTCTGCTGCAGCCCAGCAAAGCTTGCAGTCCCCAGCACGAGACAGATGGATTCCACCTCTGACTTTTCCCTGAAACTGAAGAGGAGGACCGCCTTGACCGTCCATCTGTCAGTAGACTGTTCAGAGGAATAGTGATGCTGTTGGTCCCTGCCTGGACCCCCTTTCCTGACTTCGTGCACCAGCTGCTTTGAGTCTGGCTGATAAAGGCTCACAAGTGTTCCCTCCCCAAAGTACTGCCCTAGGCCAAAAGGGGGTTTCCTTGCCCAGGAGGTTATAACCACCATGCACGTCCTAGCCACACAGGGTGATACAGAGATACAAATGCCAGCCCCCTTGCCTCGAGTTGGGATCAACTCTGGGATACAATTCATGCTCCAGGGCTCTCCATATGGGATCTCTCCCACCTGGGATCAGGCTGGCTACTCTCCTTCCTCGCCTAGCTTCTTCCTCTGCCCTGTTCTGCACCCTCACTCCCTTTTATTAGGAGCATCTCCTCAATAAATCACGTGCATAAGGATCTCTGTCATAGGCTCTGCTTCCAGAGAGCCTGACCTAATATTTGGTCGAAATGGAAACCAAAAGACCAATTAGGAAACTGTTGCAATAACCAGGTGAGAGACAATGGTGGCTTGGGCCAAAATGGCAACAGTGGAGGTGACTATAAGGAACTGGTGACTTCATTAGGTGCTACTCCAGTGTAGCAACGAGCCTAACCAGGGGTCAGCCAACTACCTTCTACGAAAAGACCTGAACCTCATCGTTGGAAAGGGGCCCCCTTCGAGTGTTTCCTCTCTTAGCCCTAGGAAACCATATAGACTTTTCTTATATCCTGTAGTTACTCTTTTATCCTAGTTTAATAATTCTTTATATAACATTTCCCCTGTTTAAATTGCTACGTGGTTTCTGTCTCTCGATTGGGCCCAGGCTGCTACAGTCCCCAGTGGGTGAAACCCAGCAAGAAGCCAACTGATAAAGGATAAACATCGTTCGTGGAGTCTCAACCCCAGCATTCCAGAGCAGAGTTTAGAAGGTTGGATTTGAGGCTGAGAAACAGTAGCTTAATAACAGCACAGGATCATTTCCAGCTTTAGCCTTCTACTACTTCTGATCTTTCTAGTCATCCCATCCACACGGCGTATTGAAAGGTCACATACTGGGAAATCAAAGACCGTAGATTCCAGTCTCGTGTCTACAACCAACTCTGTGGATAACCTTGAGTGAATCCCTTCCCTTCCCTGGGCCTCAGTTTCCTCATCTATCAAAGTAAGCAATTATACTGAATGTTCCTTAAGATTCTTCCCAGTGTGAAATTTCTATGATTAAGTGAGAGAGAGAGAGATGCAGCAGTATTGTCTGAACTGCAGAGTGCTTAGTGATGATAATAGGTTCTTCCTCTGGTGATGATCTCAGGCTGACATCTCCCTTTCTTACACGCCCCATGCCCAACCCGCCCCATGCCCAACCCATCAGCACCTCCTGTCAGCTCCGCCTCCCGAGGAGATTCCGAATCCGCTCTCTTCTCTCTTCTCTAGCCCTCCCTGACTTTGTCCAAGCCGCCGGCATAAACGACGTGATTTGTGCTGAGTACCTGCCCGCCTCTGCGTGTCTGGAATCTTGGCTGAGCAGGGGGCCCTACGTGACACGCCCCCAAGAAACACCCTGGGCTCTGGGTCTGTAAGGAGCTTAGCCAGCATTTCCCACGTGTTGGGTCTCCCTGCCCCCTGCCACCCCACAGGCTCGTGCTCCCCTTCTACACTGCAGGTCAGATCATGACCCGCCTTTGTTTCAAGCTCTCCAATGATTTCCCATTAAATAAAATCCAAACTCCTTACTGTGGCCCACGAGACCCTGCGTGATCCTGCCCCTTAATGCTCCTTTAACAGGCCAAGTCCTTTCTTGCTCAAGGCTTTGCCCTCACTACTTCCTGCCCACCCCCAATCCAGAGACATGCTCCCAGCATTCGGCCAGGCTGGCTGCTTCTCATCCCTAAGATGACCACCCCAGGGAACCCTTCCCTGACCACCCTGGATAAAGCAGCCTTCCACAGTCATCACTTTCTATCTCGTCATCTTGTTTTCTTCTCTTCACAGCACTTAACGCAATCTGAAAGTATTTGATTGGCTCATGTGTTCATCATCTCTTGCTGTCTCCCCAACCAGAATGGAAGCTGCATGAGGACAGGGACCCGTCTGTCTTGTTCAGAACTTGATCCCCAGCAGCTAGCACAGGGCCTGCTGTAGTCAGTGCTTAATAAACACCTGTTGAATGACTAACTAAGAGAAAGTAGTGTGGTCAGTGGTAGACGGCCCGCCCTTGTTGACCTGGTTCCTGTTTCCAGGTGCACAGTTCAGTCCAGAGCACGCGCCCCCGCTCCTTTACCATCCGCTCTCTGGTACGTGGTGGGCAGCTTCGTACACCTGCACCTTGTATTTGTCAGGTCATTTACTTGAAAACCACAGAAGTCATGCTGTAAATTTAAACAGAAAAGGAATTTACTAAAACATAGTGGGTAGCTAGGAGATTTCCCAGAAGGGCCAGATAATCAGATTTAGAAGCTACATAGCTAAGAACTTGGTCCAAAATAACCACACAGAGCTGTTTACATGAAGACACCTCTGGGCACAAACACTATACCTCCCATTTCTCTCTTTTGTTTTTTAGTCTATTTCTTTTTTCCTGAGGAAGATTTACCCTGAGCTAACATCCACTGCCAGTCTTCCTCTTTCTGTATGTGAGCCGCCACAGCGTGGCTGCTGAGAGACAAGTGGTGTAGGTCTGCGCCCAGAGCTGAACCCAGGCCGCCAAAGCAGATTGCACGGAATTTAACCACCAGGCCACCAGGGCTGGCCCTCTACCTCCCATTTCTCAAAGCACTGACAAGTAGCTCCTCCCACTCACAGGCCATCCCCAGAATTGACTTCATGAGGGTCCTGTTTCTTAAAGTGACAAGATTCCAATTCAAAATTTATGTATATGAGTGCACCCAGATTCATTGGCCTAGCCCTAGCTGCAAGGGATGCTGGGTAACTGAGTAATTGGAGTTACAGCAAGAGACAGCAATTTATAAGGTGTAAAGTTTGAACACAGGAAAGTAGTTCAGAGTTTCTGTATGGCTAAGTGGAGTACAAAAGCTCACTAAATTCTCCAGGCGGGTGGCCATGAAGAGTTCTTTTCCCCTTTAAGCTACTGGCTCTTACCACACAAGAAGGTTGTAGTAAACCATCCTCCAGTTCTCTCTCTCCTCTGGGGTGACAGACAGTGCTGTACTCACCTTCCCAAAGCCTCTTTCCTTTAAAGCAACCAGAAGATGGTTGAATTGTTGTCACAGCAGCTGCAATCACTACTTATTCTTGCTCAGCACGAAGTCAACCTCAGGACCAACCTGGTTGTGCCTGAAAGAGTTCTATATGCTAAACATCAGACGTAGACACAGCCTGGGAAATCGTGGAGTCACCCTGGGTTTACACATATGAAAGGGGGAAACAGGTAGAGAAAGGGCTGCCCTCGTGTCTACACTCAACTTCTATCTCTTCCTTCTTTCCTTCCTTAACAAAGATTTAAGGAGTGTCTGCCATATGCCAAGCAATGTGCTAGAAGCTGGACATACACTGTGAGAAAAAAACAGCGTGGTCCCTGCCGTCATGCAGAGTTCATTTGGGGTAGAGGTTGGGGAGGGCAGATATTAACTCAATAGTCATTCAAACAAAGTTTTGTTGAAACAGCCACAGGGATTCACTTGCATATTATCTATAGCTGCTTTCTCACTACAGGGCACAGCTGAGTAGCGGGCAGCGGGCTGGAGTTGACCCCTGGCTGTGCTTTGATGACCGCTGGGATGGACAGTGACCAGTGGTGAGTGAAGAGCTCCATCAGCTCACGTGGTCTGCTCACGATGGGAACTGCCCGTGGGGAGAGGGAGGTCACGGTGCCCTCGCCCCAGGGCCCTGCAGAGCTGGGCACACAGTAGAGGCCTGGTGAACAACGAACAACAGTCACAGCGACATTTGTGCACACCCACCCTGTGCCGGGCCCCCATCTAAGAGCTTCACACGGACTAATCCATCTAATCCTCACGTCCACCCATGAGGTGAGGGCTCTCACCCTGTGACAGAGGAGGAAACTGAGGCACTGAGAGTTAAGGTAATCTTCCCGAGGTTGCGGGCTGGGGAGCGACTGAGCCAGGGTTCCAGTCCAGGCCGTCTGACCCCAGAGGCCCTGCTTGTAACTGCTGTGCACACACACACTTGCATGCATGCAAACACACCCACGTGCACACGCACACAGACTCCAGAGCGTCAGCAGCAAGCAGCACTTTGTAGAAGAGTGTCAACCTCCCCGCCAGCCATCGAGCATTATGAGTGATACCTGTGAGGCTGTTTCTCGGGGACTGTGAGTGTCTGAGTTACAGCGCCTCGGTTCATGATCATATGGAAGAAGGGGCTCGGGGGGCGTGGAAGACTGAATTTCATAATTCCAGCACAACATCACCTGCTGTATCCTGCCAGTGCTGGGCTCTTCAGATACAGTGTGAGCCATAAACAGACTGCAGTGGAATCCAGGTGCCAGCTCTTACTGGCTCTGTGACAAATAGCAAAACACCTCACCATTCTGGGCCTCAGTTTCCTCCCCTATGAAATGGGGCTAATCACGTCATTCTTCTCCAAGGGCCATTGTGAGGATTAAATGAGCTGAAACCTGTGCCGAGAGTCATGCCTCGCCTACAGTAAGTACTCAATAAATGTTGGCTGCTGTCATTATGCCCCACACATAAGCAGCCCCCTCCCTGACTCCCCAGCACCAGACAGCCCCTGCGGCCCTCCAGGAATGAGAAACACGCTGGTGTCATTGTTTCAAAGCGTCCTTGTTCCCAGTGGCTGGTGAGCTGTCACATGCCAGCCAGACTCGCCCGGCCTTCGTCTCTCTGGGCTGGGCTGATCTGATCCAACGTCGCAGGATTTTCTTCTTGTCTTTTCTTTGTTTCTTTTCTGTATGGATCAACAATGAAGATAACAGCTGCATCTGGATCTTGTGTTTTAATCATTTTTAATAACACACAGGAAATTGGGCGGCTTAGGGACTCGGCGTCAGAGGGTGAGTTGTCACCGTGCAGACACACCAGGCAGAAGGAGGAGAGTCAGGGGCACGAAAGAGGAGGACCCTCGGGGATGGGGATAGAATAACCTGAGAGGCGTCAACGGTCTAAATGAAATTAAATGTTGTGAGCGCTTTCTTCACGTCAGAAGTTTCCAGCTAGAGAAAGAATGGGCACCTCTGAGCAGTGAGTTGAATGAGGAATTCAGTCCACGGCACTCCAGTGAGAACAGACCCTCCCCCTCACCAGGGCCTGTGGGGCGCTGACCGCCTGCGCTGCCCCCCTCTCCCACCTCGACTCTGCGCTGTCCCTTGCTCCTCAGCCCCCCTGGCCCACGTGACCGTCCCACCTCCCAGCCTTTGTACGTGCTGTTCCCTCTGCCGTCTCCACACGCCTGCCTCTTCCTCCACGTGCAGGTCTCTCTAACAGGGGGTGGGGGCTTTCTCCCCGGACACTGTGTCTAAGGGCCCCCACGCTGCCCCCACCCTCTGCTGGTCCACCGCCCTGCTGTGTTGTCTTCATAGCAATGTCACCATCTGGAAAGGTCTTATTCGCTCATCTGCTCACCTATATTTGGGGTGAATTTTCAGTGAAAGCAAGGATCTCATCTTTCCTGTTTACCTCTCTCTCCTAAACACCTAAAATATGCCAGGCACAAAAAGTAAGTGCTCAATTCATCTTTATCTGGTGAACGAAGGAATGACCTGTTCACTGATGAGGTTTGCTACTCTTTCCTTACCTAGTGAATGGGGCACAAATCCACAGCATGTGTGCTCAGTGATCATCTAGTGATGCCTTAAACAGGAACCAGATCGTTTGCTCTTGCTTCCCTTTGCCTGTCTGCCTGCCCTCTGGGCTAGACACAGAGCTCTACGTGCAAAGGGCATGCATTGTGCTTCTCTGCTTCCTCCACAATGCCTTGCACTTGGCCAGCTCTCAAAAGATACCTCAAGATTGGACTGGACTGGACTGGATTGGATTGGACTGGACTGGATGGGACTGGATTGGACTGGATTGGATTGGAGAGGGACATGAGAAGTTGAGTCATCATTTAGAAAGTTTGGTCACTTTCAGGTGTCTCAAACATCACACTCTTTCATCAGTAGCAGCTCTTTGGCCTCCATACCTTTGCATAGACTGCTCCCTGTGCCCAAATGCCTTTCCCTCTCAGTCCCACTGCTCCTGGTGAACTCCTACTCATCCCTCTTCATCTGTCACTTCTTCTGTGAAGCCTTCTCTGATTTCTCCCTCATTGTTCTACCATCCTTCGCCCAAAAGTTGATCCTCCATCTCTATTACAGCCCATATCCCACTTTACTACTATTTTTATTGTCATGTCTGCCTCTACTACACTACTCAGTACACTGAGTCCTTTAAAATTAATTCTGATCATCTATTCATTCTTTAGATTCCCTTGTGCCTAGTTAAGTCTCTGTTAAATGGTAAGCCCCTCCTGCACAAAAATTGTTTTTTGAACGAATGATCAAAGAAACTATAAGAAGAAGTAGAAGGATGTCTAAGAACAGAGATAGAAGTAACACGTTTAATCTCCATTTTCCTTACCAGAATGGCGGCTCTGTTACCAAGCAAGGGCTCACCACCTGATGCGCATAATAAAGAGCCAATTCTTATGGCATTAGCCTTTGGGAAAAGAAAATTAGCTCTATTCAGGAGATTGATCTGCAAGGAGACAGGAGCATATGCTCTCAGATCTGTCTCTCCAATCCAGGGCTTGGGGCAAAATTTCCGGGGTGAAGAGCAGAGCAGTCTGAAGTGTGGAGATAGATGACTGGAGGTGAGGAGAAGTGAGGTAATTGATGATCTGGGCCAAGTGTGGGCAAGCTTCGTGCCTCTTCATAGGATGCGTGTCCACAAAATGGTGGTGTTAGTATGATCTGAGGGTGGAGTTTTCAGCCCTTTGACATCAAAAAGGTCACTTATCAAGCATTTATGCAGGTCCAGTTGATGGGTTGGTTGTCTTAACCGGCCTGAACTGGACAAGGGGTCTCAGTTCCTGAAAAACCACTCTTAATTACTCAGTTGATAAGATGGGGTCAGTTGAACTGGTCCTGGAGGGCCCTCGGTTACAGCTCCATGAGGAGGGATTTTGTTGTCTTCCCTGATCTAGGCCCCTGGCCGAGTGTGAAACTTCACACCCAGAGGCCCCAAAAGCACGTGTCAGGCACAAGAATACAATGAGACCATTGAGGAAAGAGAGACTGACTCAGATGGGCATCCTGAAAGGCTCAAGAAGGAGATGAGTCTAGACTGGTGCTTTAAAGAATGGTGGACCCATGCTCATTCAACACATACTGTGGAGGACCTACTGTGTGCCAAGGTTTGTCCTGGGCACTGGAGCTACAACAGTGGGCAAAACAAAATCCTTGCCCTCTTGGACCTGACCTTTTAATGGGAAAAAAACACAATAACCAATTTAAAAAATAGGAACGCAATATAATGTCAAGAAGTAAAAAGTGCTGTGGAGGAAATGAGGGGAATAAGATGCAGAGGGATGGAGACATTGTTTGAGATGGGTGGTCAGGGGAAGCCTCACAAGGGAAGAGATGTTAGAGAAGAGACCTGCATGAATGGGGAGGGCAGCTCCCCGAGAGAACAGCATTCCTGGGGAAGGAAGAGCAAATAGAAATGACCCAAGATGGGCACGAGTTTGGCCTCTTGGAGGGAGAATAAGGGACTCATCTGGCTGAGCGGAGTGAACGAGATGGAGAGGGGAAGCAGATGAAGTCTGAGAGGTATCCGGGGAGAATGGAGAGGTGCACACATGCAACATACGGGAACTAACGCATTAGTTATATACCGCCGTGTGTTCAAATTACACTTTGGAGTATTTTTGAGTATTTGAGTATTTGACAGCAATTATTAATACTCTAGGATCATAAAACCCTTCAGAAAAGTGCTTTAGGCAGACGCTTCTCTCTATATTGGAAATATGTCCTATATTGATTAGGGTGTAAGGATTTTACAAAGGAGATCTCATCCTCCCCACCCTGGCCTCCTGATCTATTGGCACGAGCCCAATTTGTCAGGATGCTAGCTTCAAACAGCAGAGCACAAAAATGTCCCAGCCCCTTTCCACGTTCTATGGTGTGCCTTTGGTGATGACTTCTGCCCCTTCCTTTTAAAAGGGCCAGCGCTATGAAAATGAGCACTGAGCCCAAAGATCAAAGCATGGTCCCTTCAGTTCCAAGTAGCCAGACCAGAATACCTGGAAACAGGAAGCCCTCCCTGGCCCTGCTGTCCAGATGGAAGGGACTGGGCTTACAAAGGAACCCACAGAATCTCAGCACTAAGACCTCGGTCTCTTCTGTGTGTGAGCTTATTCCTTCAAGCCCTGGTGGGTTTGGTTTTGTTTGAGGTTTAACAGGATTTCAGACTTGGGGGGTGGTCTCCTCGGATTTGCTCCTTCTTTTTCCTTTCGATGCTTAAAAATACCCCACGACACTAAAGAAACAACTGTGGCTGAGAGGATTGGAATTACACAGGATGTAATTCCTTTTCACAGATAAATGTCGAAGGGTGGTGAGTCATCTCTGAAGTTGTGATTTTCCTCATACAAGAGTCAATAAGCTGAGGATTTGGGTTAAATAAAAATGGCTATGAATGAAGCGTGATCTCAGGGACCCCTCCTTGAGGTTGGAGTTTCAAACCCTAAAAGCCCAGAGCAGAACATTGATAAAGCAGGAGGAATATAGCTGTTCAGTCAGCTAGTGCACCACGTGGTCACAGGGTAGAGATAAGAGAAAATGAATTGTCTCTTTAGGTTTGTCATTTCTGTGTAGGTGTGTGTGCGTTAATGCAGTGACTCACAATACATATAATACCATCCTATGGGGAGGTTGAAAAGTTGAGGGGTTAATTTGGGGTTGTGCAATGATTGGGATTATTAAAGAATAATTTTTTAAAAGGTAAAATAATGACTGTCATACAAGCATTAAATGAATATGTGTCAAAGGTTTTATTTAACTCAGTAATGAACAAGGGAACCAGAAAGGTTTTAAAACCAATTCAAAGGAAAATTCAAAGTACAGACACATTTATAGGCTATTAGGGATACTGAAATGAATTTGATTAATAGATGCAAAACTGGCTTTTTCCCTAATGGGGGAAGGGAGCCGATTAGACCCCACTGGACATAATGTGCATTTCTACGGACAAGACTTGTTTGTATTACTGCCTGTTTGCTACAAATTCACTTCTATCTTTACAGAATTATAAGATAGCCTAGTCAAAGACAGTGAAAGGCGAAGAACACCTGGGCTGGTGAGCTAGCCAAGACACGCCCTAAATTTCAAAATCTTTCCCAATTTTTCCTCACAGGTGCTACTGGCATTTAGTGGACAGGAGCCTGGGGAGGCTACAAGTCCTGCCACGTGCAAGACGGTCTCACTGCGTCCCCCCATGACTTTGAAATGTCCCTCTGGACATTCCTGCAAGTAAAAACTCTGTTTATAATTAACTGAGACTCGAACGTAACTCCATAGGAACACAAAGTATTTGTTGCATCTGTTAACGTACATTGAATAGGTTCTACTCCAGCGTCCACCCCACATCTGCTCTTTCATTTCCCGTGTTTCTTGTGCAGGATGGCTTCTGATTGTCTTGCTGCTTTCAAATCCAAACTTATTCATCAACAGCAGGAGCAAACATCTCCTGATTCTTTAGATCTTGTAGCATAGCCGCTCCTGAGCGCATATTTATTTTACTTTAATTTTGTATAATTCTATTGTTTTGTTATTTTTATTATAAGCAATATTCTGCAAGTTAGTTTCCTCTTCTTTCTCCTTGATCTTATAGCTAGGACAATATTCTGATTTTTTAAATTGTGTGTATAGGTAGGTCATATTATTCATGAATTTCATTTCAGGAGCGTAAGGCAGCATTATACGATATTCGTCATAAGGGTGGGTGTTGAGTTAGTCGGTGGGGTTGAGAGCTGCTGTTTCCGTGGAATATTGCCATCAGGTTTTTCTCTTTCTCCAGTAACAAGGGTCCAAGTCTCTCTGGGGGAACAAAGCTTGCCTCATTGATACAGCCTAAAGGACCTGCCAATCAAGGGCCCCTGTCCCCCGCTGGGGGTGGGCGCTGCCCGGGCCTGGACAATCTGTGCTCTTCTCAGAAGCTGCATCTTAAGAAGGGTGACCAAAACATCAAAAACACTTGAAGCAGCCAGAGTCCATTCCTGTTGCTTACCAAGGGTTCTAACCCAAAACAAAGCAAACAACAAACAGAAAGCCAACAAAAGATTACCCAAGTCTTACTGGAATGTCTACCTAAAACATTAATAATATAGCACTTTAAAACCAAAAAACACTACTTTGGGGCAAAGAAACCTTTCATTCCTCCTTTCACACAGGAATCATCTCCTGGGCTCCTGATATGTGGCAGGTCCTGCACTGAGCAGTGGGGATAAATGGCGATGGACGTGGGGAGATCCCATCCCCCACGGGGTGTGTGCACAGTTGGGGTGGGCAGGGCGCAGACAAGGGGCAGGTTACCTGCTGCACACAGGCCTTAGCACGTTTACAGAATAGAATTTTTGTAAAGAAATACCATTGCAAGGTCTGTCTCTTTATAAAATGGTAAATACTTATGTAATGTGAGCAACAGTCCCCTAATTTTTTGTCTCTTATTTTGTAGGTTGTGGATCCTCTTCTGGAGCTTTCCAGAAGCAGACAGCCCTGGTTCAGCAAAGGTTGTTTTCATTTGCATTTTGAAATCCTCCAGAGGTTGCAGTGCCAGTCAGCAGGAGAAACTGTTTTCTTAGAAAATCCTTAATTTATGTGAAACGGCACACCTTCCTTTATTCGTCTTTTTTAGTTCATTTACAGGCTCCCGGCTGGGGCTCTGTCAAGGCTAATGGCAGCACCCCCCGGGGGGCACTCGTGAACTCTGGGTGTGGGGGCTTCATTCTCATGAGAGACGCCCCCAACTTCTCCCTCCCTGGAAATGAGCCACCTCTGCCCAGCCACTCTTGCGCCAGAGCCACCAAGTGTCGTCACCTAGAAGATTCATTTTCTTGGCTTTGAACTGAATTGTGCAATTCTAAATATTTGGTCTCTGGCTCCTCTGAATTGGACGCTAAATATCCAAGCTGAACTTGAGCAAGTGGGGCTTCCGGTTATTTAACTAAACTGTGACTGAGGGTCAATGGGCAGAGAGAGGGAACAGACCCTTTAAGTGTTATTAACTTAAATAGTACATAATTTTTCAAATTACCAAAAGTACAGAAAGACTGAAAATATAACAACTCTCCTTGGTCTCTGCCTCCTGACCTGCAGTCCACAGCCAGGATCAACAAATTTGGACAGCCTCTGAACTTTGGCACTTCTGAAAACAAGACATCTAAGTAGCAATAACCCTTATCCATGTGGTGGCATGTACCAGTGGTGTGTCCCTTTTCATTGCTGAGTAGTATTCCATTGTGTGAATATCCTACAGTTTGTTTATTCATTTTCCCCCAACGGACTCTTGGGTCATCTCCAGTTTGGGGCTGTTATGAATAAAGCTACCCTGAGCATTCTTGTTCACCTCTCTTTGGGGACGTGTTTTCATTTCTCTTGTGCACATACAGAGGGGTGGAATTGCTAGGTGAGAGGACAGATGTACGTTTAATTTTTTAAAATCACCCCAGAGTTTCTCAAAGTGGTTGTGCCACTTTACACTCCCGCCGTCGATGTGTGGGGGTTCCTTTTGCTGCACATCCTAGTTTTGTCAGCTTTAGACATTGCTTGCTGGCTTGTGATCATGACCTGTGAAGGATTCTGCACTCAACTCCCCCAGCAGCATAATTTTTACCTGTAAGTGGGAAAGATGGAGCTCTGAAGGGAAACTGTGTGGATATGAAGCTCAGCTCCATCACTTACGAGCTGTGGGAATTGGATGAGCTATTGCGTTTCTTCATATCTCTGTTTCCACCTCTGTGAAATGGGATGATAACAGTACCTATCCCACTGTGTTGTGGAGAGCACCCATTTGAAGCATGTCTTATAAACTCAACTCAACTTGTAGACACTCAATAAATGCTAGTTACTGTTATTCTATTGGGGTTATCCTTGTCATTTTAAGCAATACTTGAACATCTTTACTTCTTTGTCAAGCTGGGGAGAGTGTCTCATGGCTCACTTTTAAGATACTGCTTGCAGGATACACATAAAATGCCTTCCACGTGCCAGGCACTGTTTGGGAAACATCATATACGGCTTAATATGAACTTCACATCAAAATTCTGAGTCAGGTATTATTAATTATGTTCATGTTAGAGATGGGTAAACTGAGGAGCAGAGAAATGAGATGGTGTCACCACCAAAAGGGGTCCTCTACTTGCCGCAAAGACAAGCCAACAGTCCAGAGGCAAGGTGGTGGGAGAGAAAGGGTCTTTTTATTACAGCTTGATAGCAAGGGGGAAGATGGCGGACTAGTGTCCTGAAGAACCATCGTAAAACTACAAAATTGTGCAGCAGTTATATAGGGCAAACGGGCTGACAAGAGGGAGGTCTCGGAATGTGAGCATCTGGTGTTGTAGTCCTTGAGACGCCGGATCATCCCTTTTCCTTGTCACCGGTGACGGATACCAGCATAGGGCTCCTTTCTGGAGGTTGTCACATTCCTGGGAAAACTTAAAGAACAAAGTTATCACCTTATCACGATAGGGAGGTCTATGTATATACCGAGGCTGCGAAAGTAGCAGAGCATGCATATTGCTCACAAGCAGGTGGGACTTATCCAGGCTACGTGCCAACTAAAGCATTGCTGACAAGCAAAGGGGGTGTCTTATGGATCAGAGTCATTTATAGTTCCAATATGTCTCCCCTCTACAAGATGGCTTCCCTTATGCTCACTTATGCTAACCTTTGGCTATATCTATCATAGCTATTTAGGCAGCGCTAACAATGGCTCATCCAATGTCCACTGTCCAAAGGTGGCAGAGCCAGGATTAGGACCCAGGTGGGAGGGAGCCAGGCCCACACCCTTCCCCCCTGCCCTGGGTCCTGCTCTTCCTACGGGCTCTCCTCGCCCTCATCCACCTCCCAGCCTTGGCATCTGTGCTTGTCTCGGTACACGAGGCATATGTCACAAAAGTGTAAGGGAAAGTAAAATGATTTTTGAATATCAGACACCAACCTAGAGGGAAGAAGGGGTATTTGAAGATGTTCTCCCAGGTTTGTTCTACTGTTTGGTCTTTGACCAAACTTTGTTATTTTAAGCAATAGTTAAACATCTTTATTTCTTTGGCTCCTGACAGCGGTCCAAAATCCCTTGGAATTTCCTGGGTGATAAGAGTATCTTTTGTTCTAATGAGGAAACTTTTGGTGGGCTCCTGCATAGCTTGCGGATGGGACCGGGTCACCAGAAAGACCAAGTATGATTAGAAGCTTGAGAACTTTCAGCGCCACCCCCCACCCCCATCCTCAGGGGAGAGGAAGAGACTGGAGATTGACTTAATAATGGATCATGCCTACAAGATGACGGGTCCATAAAAATCCCCAAACTACGGGGTTCAGAGAGCTTCTGAACACATTCCACGTGCTGGGAAGATGGTGTACCCCAACTTCACAGGGACAGAAGTTCCTGTGCTCAGCACCCTTCCAGACCTCCCTTATGTATCTCTTCATCTGGCTGTTCACCCGTGTCCTTTATTATGTCCTTTATAATAAACCAGTAAACAAAAGTAAATATTTCCCTGATTCTGTGAGCCATTCTAGTAAATTATCAAACCCGAGGAGGGTTTGAACCCCTATAATTTGAACCCCAAATTATAGCCTGTGGGCTGGAAGTACACGTGATAACCTGAGATTTGCAATTGGCATCTGAAGTGGGGACAGTCTTATGGAACTGAGCCCTTAACCTCTGGAATCTGACACTGATTCCATGTAGATCATGTCAGAACTGAACTGACTTGTAGGACAACCAGCTGGCGTCGCAGAATTGGTCAGTGTGGGAGGAAACCCATAGGTCTGGTCACGGAAGGGTTCTGTGTGAGTAGTGAGTGGGCAAAAAGAGTTTCCCTCCAGTGAGGGTAGAGGAGAGGAAGCAGTGGGTTTCTCTTACACAGTAGTGGACATCATTGGCTGCCTACCAGCGTCCACGACCCATCCTCACAGGAAAGGTCCTCGACTTCTCAGGGATCCCCTGTCCCCCTCACATCCCCTAGGACTCAGAGAAGCTGACCCCACCCACCCCCAGCTGGAGGGCTGATCCTAGGGTAACCTCACCCATTTCCCTTGACAGTGATTTGATCAAGAGCACACATGCCATGCAATTGGGGCCAAGACGATTCAAGACTGGGTTTGCTGGTGCTTTCTAGGAAACTTCTTGCCTGCTCTTCTGAGAAAGCTTGCAAAGCTTTCTTTGACCTGATTTCTTCTTCTGGACACGAGTGGGGGTCTCCAGCCTTACCCAGGGTGGGTCTCCAGCCTTAGGCTGAAGCCCGCCCGGAAGAGCAGGACAGAGATGGAACAGATCTGATCCCTGAGACGTCTTTGAATAGCTCATTCACCTTCTGACTGATGGGAACCAACCTACTCTGTAACTGTTTAAGCTCATTTGAGTCTGAGTTTCTGTTCCTTGTACCAAGAAGCAACCCAAGCCACAGTTTATTTACAGTGTGTGGTGGAGAGCTGGGAGCTGATCCTTATTTTACCTCGAATTTTCCACAAGGGTGTTCAAAGTTCAAACCACGTTCAGGAGGTGTCAAATACCGTCATCTCCAAGGAGGCCATAAAAGGGAGAATTTCCACTTGAAAGGGAAGTGATTCGTTAATGATTGATATTGGCTTGTGTTTAGAAAATATAATGCTCCCAAAAGTTAATCAATAAAACAGTCCAAAGTGCTTCCAATGATGCTAAAACCACTAAGATTTTCTCCTGAGACGACCATTTTCTCCAGCCATCAGGGTCACTGGATTGTAGGGTCAGTTAGCTGAGGTAAGAAGGGCCCTTTACCTGGTGCCGAGCTCAGGTCTGCCCACCTAACTACGACAACGTAAAAGTGTGAAAAGGGATGATTACATTTTTTGGTTGCTGCGTGTAACAACATGGATGAGATCAAGACAGACAGGGAGAGAGTCAGGACACACAACCGCCTCTCCCGGTTCACCATTTCCCCAGTTCTCTCTCTTCTGTTTAATTTCCTCAAACCCTCTCTCCGGAATCACGGTGTGAAGGGGACCGCGACATTATCACTCATTGTTTCAGACCTAAAACCCAGACTCAGAAAATTCCTCATTACCTTTAGAGATATTTCAAGGTCTAACATTTTTAACCGTATTCCTGTTCTTTATACATTTTTCCAACACTTCCACTGAATGTAATCCACATGAATTTTTTTTTTAAGAGAAAATAGGACTTTGGTGAGAAGGTTGGTGGTGTCGCTGCCTCTTCCCAGGCTCTCACCCGTGCGCTGGACTCACTCGGGTAGGAAAGAGAGGCGGCGTTCCATATAAACCAAAACGCTGGAGACACTCAGGATTATCTGTGCTTTGCATGAATAACGGCGGCAGCTTGCAAGTGGGCAGGACTTGGCGGAGAGGCCCCGTGCAAATCCGCTGCGGCACCGACACGCTCCACCCAGGTGCCTGTGAAATCTGCCTTCAGTCGCTAACTTCACACCCCGGGGACAGAGCCGTGAACCGCTGGGAGCGCAGAATTCTCATTTTCATAACAGTTTCCTTAACCCTCAGGCACCCTTTTATGGCACTGTCTCCACCTTTTAAAAAATTAGAATGTTCAATTCTTTAAGGTTAAATCCCAGGTTTGTTTGGCTTAGTCATCTCTTTACTGTCTCCACTTTGCAAACGGTAGAGATTTTATTTTATCTTCAGATCTTTTGTGAAGCTTTCTCGAGCTTGGTTGAGATTTTAAAAAATCAAAATGAATCGCTGGCATATTCTGCATTCATTATTCCCTATCCTGCAGCTTTCTAAATAATGTAGGGACTCGGGGTGCTTCTGTCATGCGCACAGAATGCATTTGAAATGCACTGTTAAAATATGCTTTTCATCTCCCCTCAGATCATAAAATGAGATTTTTCACTGGGTTTCTGCAGACCTGAGAAATACTCTTCACTTCTTGACCGTCTTGCAGGATACAGGGAGGGTCCTTGGGGCAGAGGAAGCGAGGATCCTGAGTTGACTGTAAGAATTTTGGTGGCTGGATTTATAAACCCCAAAAGGGTTTGCATTTGGGATTGGGGTTAATTGTTTTGATTGTTCCTGTTGTCAGGTAACTCAGTTGGGCATTTCCCTCAATAAATGACTCAGACATAATATTTATTCAGATCATAAAGTATTGTGAATATCTGATTCAGTTGTTTTAGAAAAAAAAATCACGAGTTTGTTTCTGATATAAATTGGCTGGTTAGGGTTTTTTTCTTTATTTAATAAGCCATGGTTCTCAGCATAATACTTAAAATTAAAATTGGTTTAGCGATCAGGAAATTAGAAGCATACATCTCAAATTTTAATTCCTGGTAAGGCAACAGACCCTGTCTTTATTTTGAAATTTGATATTTTGTTCATTGTGGATATTTTTGCATCAGCAGATTTTTAAAATATTGCAATAAAATGGTATTTATTTTGATTGCTGAGATTTTGGGCACCCCCAAATTTTTGTGCCCAAGGTGAGTTCCTCATCTGCCTCACCTTAGTCCCAGCCTTGAATTCACGTCAAATCCGAGGAAGTGGTGAGTCTGGGAGTCCCCAGCTCAGGACAGGAGCCTTGGGGGCCTCAGCCTTTCCCTCATCAAAGATGGTGGTGGATTTGGGTCTTACTTGGGAAAGGGAAGATTGATGAGTCTGAAGTTGGCCCTAGACTCTCAGCTCTCCTGCACCTTCCTAAACACCGAGAATTAAATCTCCAACGAGCGGCTGTCTCAGTGTCATCGGCTGCCAGCCTCCTGCCCGCCCTGCCCTCCCTTCCTTTCTCTCTCTCCGCGTTCTCTTCACCTCAGACGGGACCAGCATCACTCCAAGTTAGAGCAACTGGGTGCCAGAACATCCCGTGGGCGAGGGCCTCTCAGATGCAACCTCGAAACACAAGATCCCAGTATCATCTTTGTGTACACATTGGGGTCCCCATGAGCCTGGGGAGAAGAGGAGGTTGTCCGGGCAAGACCATCAGACTCAGCCGCGATCCCAGGCAGCCCTCCTAGCCCTGCTCTGAGACTGATGTAAAGTCAACCCGGCAACTCTCGGTGTTCCTCAGTGCCTGCTGTAGCTACACAAATTATCAATGAGAAATAGCGGATATTAGGCCTCCAAAACGCCAACCTTTAGGTATTTGGAGATGTCTGGAAATATCTACTTGGGTCAGTGATTTTTTCCCCCATTTTTCCCAGGCAGTTGAAGCCCTGTATGTCTTCGAGACTGGTTCCTAGAGTGGCAAAATGTTCTTTTAATCACCTGATAGACATTACCCTTCTTTTCATAGTAACGGCAGGGGAGCGTGTCCAGCGTGGCACCCTGGGGGGCTCGCACACATTGGCACAGGCCTCGCAGGCAAGGCCAGAACTGCGGTTCCTCTGAGTCTTAGCAGAACGTCTTACAACCCTCCTGGAACACGAGAGGATGGGAGGTGGGGAGGAGGTGCCCCCAGGCCGTCTCTCACCCCCTCCCTCTCTCCTGGGGGGCTGTCATACCCACCCCTCATCCGGTGGGTATGAGGTTCTGTCTCATCCCTCAGAATGTAGCTGCAGACTATAAAACTGCTTCCCTGCAGTCTAGAATTGGCTTCTCGGCAACAGTGTGTCCCTTCATTCATTGCGGCCATCCGGCCCCTTCTACTAGGTGTCACCCCGCCTCCTAAAGGTAAAGCCGTCCTTTGGGTAGAAAACCCCTTTGGAGACAAGCACAGAAACCCAACTTAAACAGGAATAAGTCAAAAAGGACATTTATTGACCCACATAACTTGTGGGCAGTCCAAGGCAGTGATTCTTAACAGAGGTAATTTTGCCCCCTTAGGGACATTTGGCAATGTCTAGAGATATTTTCTTGTCATTGGGAGGGGCAGCATGCTACTGGCGTTTAGTGGGTAGAGGCCAGGGATATTATTAAATATTAAACATCCTACAGGGTACAGGCAAAGAATAATCTAATGTCAAACTGTCAATAGTTCTGAGGTTGAGAAAATCTGCTCTATGAGTTCAGGTATAGCTGGATCCAGGAGCTCAAATCATGTCTACAGGGCTCCATTTCTGTCCAATTCTTGGCTGTTTTCCTCTGCATTGACCTCAGACACAAGCAGAGAGCTCTGTGGCCTGACTCACATCCCCACAGAAACAAGTTCTGAGAAAAGAAAGGTGTTCTTTCTGGTAAATCAAACCAAATCTGGCATTGAGTTTCATTGGCCATCCAGGAATCACTTTGACCTAAGGGAGCGGTGGTGGGGGTAGAAAGAAAGAACACACTGATTGTGAGGGCCAGGGTCACAAGGCCAAATCTAGAGCTGGAGGCCAGTGGAATCGATTCCTCACATGGACTGAAGAGGGGACGGATCATTTGCTGGAAATAAAATCAGGGCAGTGCTGCCAGAAGGAGGGGAATGGATGCGGGGTGGACGAATGCACCAGATGCCCATCGCCACGTGTTTGTGAACAAAAGAGGCAGAAGAACTGGTTTATAGTGTTAAACACACACAGTGGAGAAAGAGAAGGATGAAATACAAGACGAGGAAAGAACACAGATGTGAGATCTGAGTTCACTGTGCTCACCAGAAAGTACGTACAGCTGAGGATCTGTAGGTGTTTTCTTCTGTCTTTTTCTTTTTTTTGATTGGGGAAAGAATTATAAATATGTGCAACGTGTAAACACCTTCCACACATTTTGTTGAGCACAAACGAACTTGTGCGTGAGAGAGTGGTTTTGCGAAGTCTAACACAGTATACAAACAAAAGGGAATGTGGAAATATTGCCCCAAATGCTGGAACAGTTAAACATGTATTTCCTTCAGGGTCCTGTCTCCGTAGAGAGATCAAGTTTTATATACCTGTTTTTAGAGATTAAAGTTTGGTGCCTTAATTTCCTATCAAGGAGAAGGAACATGTATCCTGGGTAATGGTGACCAATCTGCAGCCCCGTTTGATTCAGAGCTCTCTGTGGCTACTAGATTTGCTTAGGGGCCTGGCTGCTAGATCCTAATGTGCCTGCAATGGCCTCTGATAAACAGAGATCGTCACAGCCAGTGAAGCTGACTTGCTGCAGCTGTTGGAGATTTAATGGAGAAGATTAGGGCCCTTCGTGAGGTGGAATAATGGGAAGGCTCTCCCCGTCTCTGGAGCATAGGGCTGGACTCAAAGGGGAGGAAGACTTAAAAAAAACCCACTATAGGGCTGGCCCAGTGGCATAATGGTTAAGTTCGCACACTCCACTTTGGTGGCCCGGGGTTCGCAGGTTCAGATCCTGGGCATGGACCTACACACCGCTCATCAAGCCATGTGTGGCAGCGTCCCACATACAAAATAGAGGAGGATTGACACAGATGTTAGCTTAAGGCCAATCTTCCTCACCAAAAAGAAAAAAAAAACCCACTGTCATTGCAAAATAATGACAACTCTATTCCCTTCTCTTTTGTCCCACTCGACAGTTTGTAAAGTGTTTCCATGTCCCCATCTTCCTCCACTCTCCCTGCTGCTCATGCCTCACACACACTGGCTTCATTTCTGGTCCTGCAATTTTGTGGACCTGTTCCCTCTTCGAGGCCTTTGCACTTGCTGTTCCCTCTGCCGGGCACACTGTTCCCTCAGATCTCCCATGGCAGCCCCTTCTCATCCTTCAGGACTCAGCCCACATGTCACCTCCTCAGAAAGGCCCTCCACCCCCATTACTCTTTATCCATCCCCTAATCTGTTTCCGTTACTGCGTTTTTCACAATCTGAAGCTATCTGTGTATTGATTTGTGTACCTGTATATTGTCTATCCTCATAGACGGGAACTTCGCGAGAACAGATGGATTGTGTCAATCTTGTTCACTGCCGTGTCCCAGAAACCAGCATGACGGCTGTGTGCAAAGGTGCTCGATCAATATTTGTTAAGTGAGTGGACAGGTCCATAAGCGGAGAGTCATGTTGATGGTTGTCATGTGGGGATGCATTACTTTGCATTTGGTTTGTCCCATTGTTCTTGTGTATAACGTGGACCCGACCAGGAGAAGACGGTGCCTAGACTCTACGAAGGACCTTCACGTGCTCTGGTTGGACAAAAAAAAGACATAAATGCCTCTTCTCTACCCATTATTCCATACCTTCAAGGATAAGTCACTGTACCGCACATGGGCCCAAGAATTTTGAAATACATTTTTTAAATAAATTGTTTATGTAGACAGAGACTGGGCCAAAAACGATACATATATATATATATCTGCCTAGGCCCTGCACATTCTAGGTGTGGCCCTGCCGTCAATCCCGTGAGATCTGGAGCTAAGATGGCCCTTCAGAGCTGCACTGAATTGAGTCCAGGGGCCTGAATCTTTATACCCCTGTACTTACCGGTCTTTGGAAATGGGTGGTCCCCAGGGAGGGAGAGGGGCCTTGGCCAAGCAGCTCCCTTTGGCCAAGGGCACTTCCCGGGAAGGACTCGGCTGTGAGCTCGCAGTAGCCGACACTCCCAGCAGTAGAGAATGCCCGGTCCTGAAGGAGAACCCGGGGGCACATCGCAGCCTCTGGCCAAGGTGCCAGCCTCTCTCAGCTGGGCTGTCGGGAAAGCTCCCCCACAGGCCTCCCTTCTTCCACTCTTGTGCCTACAGACTACTCTCCACCAGTAGCTGGAGGAAGCTGGTGAAAACCTGAGTCAGATCCCGTCCCTCCTCTGCTCAGAACCCCTCATGGCTCCCACCCACTCAGAGTAAAACCCAAGTCTTTACAGTGGCCTGAGGGTCTGTCCCCATGGCCTCTGACCCCTGTCCCGCTGCTCTCTCCCCGTCACACTCAGCCGAGCTGCACTGGCCCCCTGGGTTTGCTGGAACGTGCAGGCGCATGCCTGCTGCAGGCTTTGCGCCCGCTGTTCTTTGTCTGGAAGGCTCTGCCCCGGGGTCGCCACGACCCACGGCCTCTGCTCCTTTGAGTCTTTGCTCACACGGTGGCTTCTCAGCGAGGCCTTCCCTCACCACCTATTTAAAGTTGCCAACCACCCTCTGCGGTCAGCTGAATAACGTCCCCCCATATACATCCATGTCCTAATCCCCAGAACCCGTGCATTTTTACCTTACATAGCGAAAGGGACTTTGCAGATGTGATTAAGTGAAAGATCTTGAGATGGGAAGATGATTCTGATTATCTGGGTGGGCCCAACGTAACCACAAGGGTCCTCACAAGAGTCCTCACAAGAGGGAAGCAGGAGGCTCGGCCTCAGGGAAACGTAATGGGAAGCAGGGATTGGAGAGATGCGCTTTGAAGCTGGAGGAAGGGCCACCAGCCGCGGAATGCAGGAATACACAGAACACAAGAAGCCGAAAAGGCAAGGAGACGAGTTCTCCCGCGGAGACTCCGGAGAAACCAGCCCTGCCGACACCTCAACTTCAGCCAGTCAAACTGGCAGCAGACGTCCGGCCTCCAGAACCGTAAGGGAATAAATCTGTGTCGCTTTTATCCCCCCGATTTGTGGTGATTTGTTACAGCAGCAACAGGGAAGTAACCCTCCCTCCCACATACCCGGAGCGCCCCGGCCCCAGCCCCGCTGTATTGTCACCACGGCAGGTGTCACCAGCTGGTATGCATCTCTTTTACAGATTTGTCTCCCTCCACTACTTGGACGTGTTCCTTCTAGAATCACAGCCCTACCACGGCCCAAGTTCAGTCCGTCCCGTGGTGCAGGGCAGCAGAGCACCGGGCAGGAGCACCGAGAGTCTGAACTCAGTCTGCCCGGAATTCAGGGCCCAGCCTGCCACTGACTGTGGGGTGACCTTGGCAAGTCACTTTACTTCTTGTGACCCCATTTCATTATCTGAACTGGAGATGGTGATAGTAGCCTCCCTCACGGAGTTACGGGAGAATTAAATGACTTTGTACATAAGAGGCTTTCAACAGCACCGGCGTGATATCGTTGTGATTATTATTACTACTCATTCACGAAGTATTGACTGAACCCTGTCCTAGGCACTCAGGCTGCAGTTGTGAATGAGGCAGACATGGTCCCTATCTTCATGGAGTTGACATTTTATTGGGGTGACAGACAGATATGACAATGACAGGTAATTATCTGTACCATGAAGGGGATAAAATAGGGTGGTGTGATGCACAGTGAAGAGGGGACAGAGACCTCTGTAGACGAGGTAATCATGGAAAGCCTCATGGAGGAGGTGTCTTTTCAGCTGAGACCTGAAGGATGAGTAGGAGCTGGAAGTGCCAAGAACCAGGAAGGAGCATCTCAGGTGGGGGCAATGCAGCAAATGCAAAAGCCTCAAGTGGGGAAGGGGCTCGAGCATTCAAGAAAGAGCAAGGCCTGTGTAGGCCGCACGGAGAAAGGTTACAGAGGCAGGGAGGGACCAGGGTGAAGAATTTCAACTTACATGTGATGGGAGCCATTGAAGGGATTCGAGCAGTGGAGAAACACAGTCTGATTTATTCTCTTCCAAGATCCCCGGGGCTGCTGTGTGGGGCCCAGGTAGAAGGTGAGAAACCAGTGAGGCAGCCGAGAGACAGGGGCGGCTGGTGCTGAAGAGAGGCAGGGAGTGGAGCAAAGTGGGCCCACTCGAGGCGCCTTCTGGAGGCAGATCCGTGGAGAGAGCCATGCTAAGGGACCGGATGTGGGGCCGAGGGGATGGAGGGAGACCAACGGCGGCGGCCTGAGCCCCTGGGCACATGATGCTCCGTTGAGCAAGGACACCTGGGGAGGAGCAGATGCACCTGCTCCCAAAAGGGCAGCAGAGTGACGGCTTTCAGTCCCCGGTTCCCAGGGAAGTGCTCCCAGACAGCCCCGAGCCCAAGACGTATGCGTGCAGGGAGGGGGAGGCGTTCCCTGTGGGTGGACAGTGGTCAGAAAGGTGTGCCCAGTGCGACTGGTGACGATTCACCAAAAGGAGCATGGCTTCCTCTCCCCAAGAAATTAGAGCCCGCAGCGCATTCCACCCACCGAGGGCCGGGGGAGCTCGGATCTGTGGGGACTCACCACTCCTGCAGCCCAACCTGGCTGTCCGGGGCCAGGCGGTCCCCTAAAACATGCCCACCCGTTGTCCCAGGGCCGGCCTTCCCCGGTGGAAGGCTTACTGACCGATATTTGGAAAGAAGGAAAGCTTACAGGGGACAAAGCAGACACTCCCATCACCCTCTCTATTTCTAATCTGTTTGGTCGTGGTCAGAGTGTCTCAACAGGGGACATTATTGGCACTTTGCAGGGCAATTCATTGTAAGGGACTGTCCCAGGCATCGAAGGACATTTATCTTTACCCCAATCATTGTGACAACTGAAAACACCCACTCACTCCCAATCACTGGGTTTGCCTGCAAATCTAACAGTTAAAACGCCTTAGAATCCCAGTGGGGACCCCCACACACAGCACCATCGCCTGGGCGAGGCTCTTCACGGGCGTAGCAAGCTGGTTAGTTCTGAGCTCCGGTGCCTGCAAATATCTCACTAATGACCGGCCACATCTCCAAAGAAAGTAGATGCTACTTACTGAGCATTCAGCCCCGCGGAAGTAAACAGTTATGCCAAGATGTGAGAGAATAGGAAACGGGACCCACACATCAAGCTGTCCAGGCTGCCGGCGTCTACGGAGTGCTTGCAGCAGGGACAGCGCCCAGGCTCAGGGTCCATGGAAGAGCGAGACACCGTCCCGAAGTGCAAGGAGCTCACAGTGGGTCCAGGAGACAAATAAACAGAATTACCACACACTGTGGCAAAGGCAATGGGAGAGAGGGTCCTCGTGCGAGGTGACTTTAAATCGCAGGTACTGACTAGCCCATTTGTGGGTTATTCAGTTTATCACATCTTGAAGAGTGTTTTTATGTTGGAATAGAATTGGATAGGATGGAATGAAATACAGTGGGGTGGAATGGAAAAGAATAGAATAGAAAACACCAGAGCAGAGCCCAATTGGTAAGAATAAGCACTGCGTTCTTAATATGTTCAGATTATGTAAAGGTGTATGTTGTCTTGTGATGTAAAATGTATTTTTAACTTTGGATCATGTTCAAAAAAGTTTGAAACACACAGTGTATACAATTTGGTATCCTGAGTAGGAGTGTAGAACAGAAAAAGGATATGAGGGAAAATGAGTAAAATCTGAATAAAGTGTAGAGTTTAGTAATGAACCAGTGCCGGCTACACAGGAAACTATCTTTGCAATACGGACTAGAAACAGACATGAAAACATCAGAGATTGGAAACTCGACGTCACATTTTTGGAATAATTTGCAGGCAGAGAGCAACTCCCAACAACCCTGGGAGCTGGCAGGACAGGCTCATCTCGCTGCAAAGATGAGGAAATGGAGACCCTACAAGGCTGAGAGAGTCTCCAGAGGCCCCCCAGCTGAGAGGCTGGAGCTCCAGGCCTGGGACCCGCACCCCGAACTCCGAACCCGAGGGTCCTGCGTCACCAGCTGCGCCTGGAACAAGGCTTCACCCCCGTCACACCGTCTCCAGGCGCCTCTGCATCACAGACAGGTTGAGAGACTCAATTAGGTTTTAGAAAAGAGACTCCCCACCAAGATTTCGTAGGTCCTAACTCCCCACGTTCCTTTCCTAGGAGGAAATCTTCCCACAGCAACTGTCGACACTTTCCTGTGACGCCATCGACTGTCACCTCCTGGGGACGCTCCCTGGTGTGCGCTCAGGATGTGACGAGGGAAGCAGATCTGAGAGTCTATCCCACCGCAGCCGGTGACCCATCGCTCCCCAGACTAAAGGAGCCAAAAAACAAAATGAAATGTCAGGATTTCTCCCAGAAGAGAAAAGCCAAATGCAACGGGGGGCTTGAAACACCGCCCTGGCTGGGGATGGGGCAGCAGCCCCCCGTTCATGTTCCGTCCCCCATATACAGGTGTGTGTGGAGGGGTCCCTTCTGCACTGCCACCTCCCCCGAGGGTCCCTCTGAGGGGCGCAGGGCCTGGGTTGTGGACTGGGGCGTCCACACGGAGCGGGATCCGCAGGCTGACCTGAGCCTGAGCGCAGACGGCTTCGCTCTCGCTGGAGAGTCAACGGGCTCCATGGCGACCCGTGTCCCGTGTGTCCATGACGTGTGCCGTGGGGCAGTGCCGCCGGGTGGTTGGGGCCCCCGTTCAGGAGCCCCCCACCTCCCACCATTCCCTCTGTCGAGTGAGCAGCTTGGATGGGGCGATCCTGGCGCTTTCTTCCAGCATCCTCCCGCGGCCAGCACACGGTATTCATCCAACGCGCACTGCTGAGCACGTGCTCTGTGCCAGGCACGGCCCCAGGCTCTGGGGGAGCAGCCGTGGTCCCGGTCCTGCCCCTACAGACCTTGCACTCATGGGGGAGACAGACAATGAGCAAGAAATCACTCCAGCCACACTCGGGACCATGTCATGGAGTGACACGTGCCGGGAAGGAAGTTAACCAGGCTGCAGTGATGCGGTGACGGGCCTGGGTGGGCTTGGATGGGGACTCGGGGATGAGGAGGGACATGTGACCTGAGTCCTGAAGAAGGAGAAGGAGCCAGTCGTGGGAGGGGTCAGGGAGGGGGCTCCCGGCAGAGACCACAGCGGAGGGGAATCTGAGTGATGGCCACCCCCGCCCTTCCCAGGGGGCCCTGGGGGACCCACGGAGAAACGTCCTCCACCTGCCCCAGACAAAAGCCCCTGCAGTTGCAGCTGGGGGTCACTAAGAGCCCCTGTAACGAGCAGTTAAGTGCATAGACTCTGGTGCCAAGCTGCCTGCGTTCAAATCTCAGCTCTGCCAGCTACTAGCTGGGTGACTGTGGGCTAGTTAGTGAAACTCTCTGTGCGTGTTTCCTCATCTAGAGAATGGAGATGATAATACCATCCACCTCACAGGGCTGCCGTGAGGATTAAATGAGTCACTGCACTCAGCACAGTGCCTGCCCCGCAGCATGGGTCGCCCACCATCCCTCTTTGGGTGGAAAAGCCCAGCATGTCGCACAGGATTCAGAACAGCGCTGTGGGTAGACCAGGATGTCCAAGCTGACACACGAAGGGTGTGACTGCAAGACAAGCACAGCTGGCACCAGAATACCAGTTTTCCTCGAGGCTGTGCCCATGTTTTTATACAGACAAGGAATGGTATGCAGCCTGGCAACTCTTCAAGAAAAAGTAATCGCACCTGCGGCTCGCCCCCCGCCCCATGCTCTCTGTTTAACCTGCACTCTCCTGCCCCCCACCCACCACCCACCCTAGAGGGGTCTTGGAGTGGCGATTACACATGTACAGGGTGGGATGTCACCGGGGGCTTTGGACAGTGAGGCACAGGGAGAGTCATCAGGACTCAGCGGGGCAGAGACCCCACGACCCCGTCCCTGCTCTGCCCAGATCCAGGTGGTGCCAGGCTGTGGGGGGCTTTCTGCAAGAGGCAGACACCAGCCCTGGGCACGAGCCTGGGCTGTCCCTGCTGCACAGACGCCAGGAGCCAGGAGCAGAGAGAGCAAGCACGTGGGGCAGGGCACGGGGAGAGGGCAGTGAGCAGGGAACAGGACAGGCCACCAGCAGGCCTGTGAGCATCCATCTTTGCACTGACCAAAGGGAGACAAAGTGACAGCGACTGGCAGGTACCTGGTCGGCAGGTCCCCTCCCAGGAGTTCTCGGTGGACAGTGGGTCTGGGGAAGCAGAATGCAATGGGTCTGGCTCTGTGCAGCCATTTCGAGGCTTGCTCCTCTCTGCCTTCTGCAGCCCCCTGCTGCCCTGGGACCCCACATCTCAGTGCCCCACTGCCTTGGGACCCCACGTCTCAGCCCCTGGCACGAGGGCTCCCGCCTCTCCTTCTCTCCAGTTTTCATGACTTGGGTGAGCACCAACGTCTCCATCCATGCTCTCGGCCCCTGGTGTCTTCAACCTTCGCCCTGTGGTCTGATCTCCTTCAGTCGTGTCCTGCACACCCGCCCTGCCTCGTACCTGTGCACAGCCTCAGATGACGCGCCCTCCAGATGGGACACCACCTGTGGCCCCTCCCCACGGCACTGGGGAAATGGTGCTTGAATCTCTGCCATCACGACTGACACCCAGGTCTCCTGGCGATGCACAAGAGGGGGCTTGGCACCGCGTCCTCCTGGCCATAACCCTCTTTCCATAAGGCAAGGGGAAGTAGCAGAGAAAGGATCTGGCTGATCAGGGAGGCCAGAGTTTCCAGAACATCCCCCACCCACAGATGAGCAGCCCGCCCTCAGATGTGCCCAGGCGGCTGAAACCCAGCAGATGATAGACGCCCATGAACTTGCGGAGTCCTGCCCGGATTTCAGGCTTAAGAAGTAATTTATAAGAAATACTGTGCCGGATTGAGCGGCTGCCAGGAAGCCGGCTGAGTGGCATTTTCTCTGGGAGGCTGTTCTCCGGCTCAGGAGCCAGATTGGGGCCGGGGGCTCCTCCTTGGCCTCCGTGGACCCTCGCAGTCTGCAGGGAGCTACAGAGCTCGCAG
Source organism: Diceros bicornis minor (assembly GCF_020826845.1). Classification (NCBI taxonomy): domain Eukaryota; kingdom Metazoa; phylum Chordata; class Mammalia; order Perissodactyla; family Rhinocerotidae; genus Diceros; species Diceros bicornis. Next base: position 13,785,808 of record NC_080758.1, read on the forward strand.
GCTGATGTAATGGACGTTTATGGAGCCCTGCAGGAGGCCATAGCGTAGCAGGTCCCCTCCTAATTAAAGGACAGCGGCCAGTTGTTCCCCATCAGAGCTCACAAAAGATGATTGCTCTGGTCCCAGGGAGCTTATGGGAGCGCGTCAGATGCCAAAATCTGGCGCCTGCCACCTGGCATTCTTAAAGTGACCCTTTAAGGAGAGATGGCCGTTGTGAGGGACACGGTTATTGTGGGGCCGCCATCCCGGCCCCTGGAGGGGTCAGCTCTGCCCACACGGGGGCGGAGGGACAATGCCCTGAACCTGCCCCTGCCCTGGCCCAGCGGGGCTGGGGGCTTTGAAAGGGGGTGGGGGCTAGAGATGCAAATGCCTAGAGGCCTGGGGATCAGGGGACTCATACGGGGGCGGGGGGCAGGGAGTCTCGGCCGGCAGGAAGAGCCCTGTCTCCAGCCAGCGGAGGCCACGTGGAAACGCACGCCCAGCATTGCCCGACCTTCCAGCGGCCAGAGCGACCCCGGGAAAACGGAGGTCACTGTCCACTCCAGGGCTGTGAGCTATGTCAGGACAGGGCCGTGTCCCATCGCATCCCTGTCACTCTACGTCCTGCTACCCCAGAGAGCCCTCCTCGCCCCCCGGGTGGATGGAGCGGCCACCCCCTCTGAACTCTGCAGCCTGAGCAGCTCAGCTCGGTGGGCCCTCGCCCTGCACACGACTGACCTGCAGAGGCGGGTCTAAGTTCGTGGGGAAACGCCCTCATCTCATTTGTGTCTGTAACCCTCACACCACCCAGCCCAGCACCACACACACCCTTGATGCTCAGGACATCCCGGAAGGAATGATTGTTTCTCTCTGTGGGTCAGACGTCACACTGTGGACTCATGGCCCAAAACCAGCGGCAGACATGTCTTGTTTGTCCCTCTTGGTGTTTTTTGAAGAATATGAATCCAATGTCAACATGTGAAAAACTTAGAGATTTCACCTGGAATCCGACTGCTTGATTCCCCTGAGGTCTCAGGAGATGGGGCCACCCTGGGCCCACATCCTCTCATAACAGCAATTAGTGGCACAAAGTCCAGGCTGCCCCTCTAGACGGGCTTGTGCTCCCAGTTTGCCACAGTCTCCACCCCTCCCCATCGTCTCCCAACACGGAGGCCCAGGATCTGCCACCCAAACTCCTGTGCTGTGGTGTCCACATTCCACTTACCAGCTGTGTGACCGGATGATCTCCTTCCCCTCCCTGGGTGTTTCCCCTTCTACTATGAACCTGTAATGACACCCCCCTGACAGGGCAGGGGATTGGCTGAGTCCATATCCAGAACCTGCTTGGAATGCTTCTGGCAGGGGGTCGTCCCTCAGGAAGTGCTGGCTGTCGGAGGGTCAGGTTGAGCCTTCCTCACTCCTTCGTGACTCGCCAGGCCTGTACGGGCGCTTGGCTTTGAGACCCTGCTGTGGATGGAGGAACCAAATTCGCCCGTTTCTCTGCAGCTTCCCCGTTTCCACCTCTCTCCCCAGCCCCACTGCCCACTCTGTCCCGCACCCAGAGGGCAAGGAAGGCAGACCCGGAGACCCGCCCCGTGGAGTCCCGGGTTTTCCCCAGACCTGACCACCCTGGCCACTGGAGGCCCCTGTGCCGGATGTGTCGGATTCTCTCCCTCTTGTCCCTGGAGGTCAGACCCCGTTCCACCGGCGATTTCAGGACTGCCCGGGAGGCGGCATCAGATCTGCACGTGCGCTCTTTCTTCTCTCTCCCACGTTGTGTCGGTGAGACACTCAGAATCTGCCGGATGTCATGTGTCTCTGGGATTAATGCACCATGTTAAGTGCTCTGACAGCAATCAACAGCTGTAATCCAATTAGCATTGGCTGGGTTTTTCACGCTGTTTCACCCCCAACCTCATCCTAACTGTGCGCCAAACTCGCCGCGCACACACACACGTGCGCACACACACACACACACGCACACACACAGACACACGCGCGCGCACACGCACACACACACAGACACACACACACAGACACACACACACACACGCGCGCACACACACACAGACGCACACACACAGACACACACACACAGACACACACGCGCGCACACACACAGACACATACACACAGACACACACACACAGACACATACACACAGACACATACACGCACACACAGCACACACACGCGCGCACACACACACAGACGCACACACACAGACACACACACACAGACACACACGCGCGCACACACACACACAGCAGATGCCAATTTTGCGCCTCGCCACCTCACGTAGCAGCAGGAGCACTGCCTAGTGAGGGGCTGATCTGCGTGAACTGAGGGGGAGATCGCAGAAGCCCTGGAGCTTTTAAACCCACAGGCAGGCACCAGGCTGGGTTGCCATGGAGAGCAGGGGATGGGGCAGGGCTTGCCCTCAGGACTGTGGCCTCCTCGGATCAGCAGGTCACAGGGCTCTGCGAGGAGGCAGAGGCCCGGCCTGGCGTTTTAATGACGCTGACCTGCTGTGTCTGAGAGTACGAGTGTGTGGGGGTGCGAGAGAGCATGCGTATGTGTGCATATGTGAGGGTTTGTACACACGTATGTCCAGGCCCCCCCCTGTGTGGGATGAACATTGAATAGCCCCAAAGATCTGCTGGACACATTTCATGTTCTGACGGAGTCTTAAGCTCCGAGGGACCTCTGAGGGCACAGTCCGTGTTTCTGAGTCAGGGCGGCCACTGACCCAGCCTGAGGACGCTGCTGCCCCAGCCCCGTAAACACCCTCCCCACTCCCTCTCTCTCACGGTCATCCATCCCCCCACTCCCCTTCCTCGCCTCCCGCTCCCTCTGCCATTTCTCTGGCCGCACACAGCCTTCTTTGTCCTGCAATTCCCCTCCCCCCACTGGGTGAGACAACCACAACCTGGCACCCCTGCCTTATGAAATCCTTGACACAGGTTTGTACCCATTTTTTGTCTTGCAAATCCACCCCAACTCAGGGAAAATATATACACACGTGCATACACTCATGCATGCATACATACACACATGCATACACATACACACTTGCATACATGCATAAACCAATACCCACACATACTTACATACAAGCATACACACATACATATACATACACACATGCATACAGCACACATACACACACACATCATCCACACAGAATGTAAGCACAGACCAGAAGCGAGCCCCCTACCCTTTGTCTGAGTTTTGGTTTCCCCAGAAGCAGACCCTGAGGCAAGGTTTCAAGTTCAAGTAGTTATTTGGGGGGTGATCGCAAACAAAACCAGTCGGAGTGTGGGGCAGGGAGACCCGGAGAGATGGAGACAATAAGCATTCTGCCTGGTTCTCTGGGAAACAGCCCAGGGGTTGTCTGCAAGGACGTGGAGCCCCCCAGGAGCACCTGCCGGTAAGAAGACGGGTGTGAGGGTCTTGGGAAGGGGCGGCGGTGGCCGCCTCCAGTAAGTTATCAACATGGACAGACAGAACCCAGTCCCGCCGGGGAGCCCACAGCACAAACATGCAGGATTAACCCCTCTGAGGGCCGAGAGAGCTGGGTGTCCCCCCAACTCCATCAGACCTGGCCTGGGTCCCCCTGGGCATCAATTTCCCAGCACCCCTGGACTCTGGAGCTCACAGGCCCCCAGCCTGGCAGCAGGGCCCTCAGGGGAGACGCAGGGGCTGCAGCAGGAAGCCTGGCAGGGGGCGCGCGGGCAGGGCCAGGGGACGCGGGGACGTTCAGACGTTCAGAAAGAGGAGCCCACCCTCCTGGGCCACTCTCTGGGGCTCACTCCCAGATGATCTGCACCCACATGACGGGTGACTTGGGCACCCCAGCCCTTAATGAGCCCTACTGTGCGCCGGCGCTGGGCTGGCTCCCGGCACATCAGGGGTCGGGGTCCTGTCCTGGGAGAGCCGACGCACCAGGAGGGCAGGAGACGGGACACAAGAGCCGAAATCACGACGGTGCCATCTGACGGGCGCCTCTGACGGGCGCTGTGAAGAGGGAAAGCAGGGACACGGGTGCAGAGTGGTGACAACAAGAGACCGAGCGGCTTCACCAGGGAGGACATCGGAGGGAGAGGCCGGGCTCAGCGCTGCGCCAGCCACAGGCCGTCCCGCTGAGACCCCGGCCCGCCGTTCTTTCTCTCTCATTCTCCAGGTTTTACGATCTCCTCCCCAAATCAACAGAGCCCAGGGGTGTTGTGGGAGACGGAGTTTTTCAAACATTTTTTCTTTTTTTTTTTGTGAGGAAGATTGGCCCTGAGCTAACATCTGCCAATCCTCCGCTTTTTGCTGAGGAAGACTGGCCCTGGGCTAACATAATGCCCATCTTCCTCCACTTTATATGGGCGCCGCCACAGCATGGCCTGACAAGCGGTGTGTCGGTGCGCCCGGGATCCGAACCGGCGAACCCCGGGCCGCCGCAGCCGAGCGTGCACCCAACCGCTTGCGCCACCGGGCCGGCCCCTCAAACATTTTTTAATGCAACCCGCAGTGAGATATACACTTCACACCGTGTCGCAGCGTGCGTGCACGGGCACACACGCACACACACACACATACACACACACGCACACATGCAGACACACGCGCCTGGATATTTCCTAATCTGTTCTGTCTGGTCTGTTGCAGATTCTAAATGCCGGGCTCGACCCTCTACATCGGTTTCAAGACCCACTAACACGTCCCAGCCTGCGGCGTGTCGCCCTGGGCACCAGGAAACATCGGCTGTGGATGCGTCACCCAGCTGCCATTTATCCCACAGGAGGCGGTGGGTTCTCCCGGAGACGCACCTTCTCCTCCTCCAGGCGGCGGGGCGGGAGGAGGCTGTGCCCACCGGACCCTCAGGGGTCACGACCTCCGGCGAGTGCCCAACAGCCTGCAAGGCGGGTGTTGGGGTTGGCGGCACCGACCAGACGGCAGAACCCTGGCCTGCGGCCGCTCACCACGCCCTGAACCCCCCCAGCTCACCAGGGAGCAGGCCCCTGGGACGGCTGTGGGAGACGGACCCCCGAGGGAGCAGCAGGCCGTGAGCTGGGCCCGTGCCCCCGGCCAAGAACCCCAGACCATCCCCTGACCCGCCCTCGGGACCAGGCTCTCAGGAGCCTGCAGACAACCCCTCGACCCGGAGAAACGGGCAGAGAGAAGCATGCCGCTGTGAACACCATTCACAGGAGTTATTCTGACTGTTTCCACGTGGGTGTCATCCGCTCGCTTCCCCCAGCCGGCCCCCTGGATCCCGCGTGCGGCACCTCATCTCCTGCTCACGAGGGCCCTCGGAGGCAGACACAGGGTGTAGGTCACGGCCCCAGTGGTGGCAGCAGCAGTAATGACGATCAGAAACAGCACCTACGTTCCCGGAGCACCTACTGTGTGGCTGGCACATGCTAAGGCTCCATTTGATCCTCACCCGTCTGGAGGCCCAACTCCACAGACAGCATCTGTGTGACCCCAGGTAAGTGACTTAACCTCTCTGTGCCTCTATTTCTCAGCTCTAAATGAGGACAGTAAAGTCCCTGCCCCTAGGAATTAACGATGCCTAGCAAGGGCCTGGCCCTAGCAGGCAGTCAATGTAGGCTGTTGACAGTAGCCCCACTTTACAGGAGGGAGACTGAGGCTCAGAGTCACTGGGCTGGCAGGAAGTGGGACTCACATCCAAGTCTGTCTGACGCTGGCTCTGGCTTCCCTCCCTCATGGCTGCCTTCAGAAGGGACAGGGCAGGGGTGGCCCTCCCACAGAGGGGGCTGAGCATTTGAGGACCTCGATCATCTGGCCGAGTGTCCCCCACTGCTCCCAGGGGACCACCAGTTGCTCCCCTGTGCCCTGTGTTCCCCCCTCGAGCCACACGCTGCCACAGTGTGGGGCCTCCCCGGGGAGCTCCTCCCTCCTCACGGCCGGTTCTCTTCCTGCTGTCGGGAAGGACTGTCCTCCTTCCGTCGTCCATGACGTCCCCTCATCTTGTTCATCTCTTGACAGACGCTGTCCCTCTCGTCTCCGTCATTTCCACCCGCTGATGGTGACAGTTCCTGGTCGTGCTGGGACACGGCCTTTCGGTTTCTGATAGACGTATCTACAGCCAGTTTCCACCTGATTCCACTTACAAAGGCGGGTTTTCCTTCCAGTCTCACTCGGGGGTCTCGTGGGTTCGGGAGGCTGGGGGGCTGGGCTGCTGGCTGAGGGGATGGGGGGAGGACACAACCCCACCCTGAGCGGGGAAGGGCAGAGCTGGTTCCACCCTGGCCTCCCGGGGACGGGCGGGGCCCTCGGCCACCAGAGCCCTCCCCCTGAGCCTGGTGTTCTCAGCCAAGGCCGGGGGCCCAGGACTCCACACTTCAGACTTGTGAGTCCCACCCCGTCCTCTTGCCCCCAGAGAATTCTCCACATTATTCCCGGGAGGACATTCTCCGTCCCTCCCGAGGCCTGACGCGGCAGAGCCGGCTGGGGACAGTGAGCTCTGGAGTCCCCTCCCTGCTCCCAGTCCAGCTCGGCCACTTCCTGCTGTGTGCCCTTGGGCGAGCTGCTTGAGCTCTCTGTGCCTCCGCTTCCTCATCTGAAGAACAGACTGGTGTCAGGGCAGAAGACAGCGGTCTCTGCTGCCCCATCAACAGGGTTTAGGCTTTTATATTTCCTTTCTCCTATAAAAATTCTTAGAGATCCATCTCTGCATATTTTGCTTATTACTTCCTTGGGATAAATTCCTATAGATGGAATTTGGGGCCTAAAGTTATGCACTTTTAGTTGCAGTTGCTATGTCTTGCCAGATTGCCCTCCAGAAAGGCTGTACCCATGAACTCACCTGAGAGGCATGGTTTTATTTAACGAAAATTTCTCCACCCCACATTTCCCTTTCATCCACCCTTTGCCTTTATTAGGCTTACCCGTCTCTTCAAAATCCTTGTTTCCTAGATCATAATCTTAGAATTTAATATGTGTTCTTCTTTAGGGTTGTTATTAACGGGAGATATGTCAGACTGCGTGAGAGCCCAGCCAGAGCCTTAGGGAAAGAGGCGTTCCTTTCAGAGCTGCAGAGAATAAAAGTTACTAGTCCACAAAGACTGAGACTGAAGTGGTCAGGGAGGAGTAGAAAGAGTTCTTCTCGTTACGTGAAGAGCGTGGTTGGAATGTCCACTCTGCTCTGGCACGCGGTGTTTAGGACAGCAGATCACCCACGAGGTGGGCACCCAGGAATCCCCTCTGAATGGAGAGAGTTGTAGAAAGCGTGTTCCAGGCAGAGGTAACAGCAAATGCAAAGGCCCTGAGGCAGGAATGTGACGGGCCAATTGGGAAAAAGAAAGGAGGCCAGTGTGGCTGGAGTAGACTAGACAGATTCATCCCAGCCCAGAACTTTCTCAGTTTTAGCACAGCGAGTCCTGTGTCCCAAGAAACTTTTCAGTCAGTCCTGAGCAAACCAGGACAGTTGTCACCCTAGGCTGGAGCAATGTGAGCAAGGGGAGGCAGAGTCGGCTACTGTCCCCCCACTACCCCCTCTCCCCTCTGCCACAGTCATAGACTTTCATCTGGGAACACAGCTGTCCAGAACAAAAACTACATTTCCCAGCCTCCCTTGCCACCAGGAGTGGTCATGTGACTGGGCTGCGGCCAATGGGAAAGAGTTGTGTGTGCTCAGCTGCTGGGTGCTGCCCTTAAAGGAAAGGGAAGGTTTGTGCCCTTCACCCCCCCACCCCCCACCCCTGCTGGCTGACATGGCAACATGATGGACCTTATGGGAGAAGCCACACCCTAAGGATGACAGAGCAGCAAGATGGAAGGAGCCTGAGACCCTGAAGCTGCACAGAGGAGAATCACCCTACAGACCTGGACTTTTATGCAAAAGAAAAATAAACTGTCTTATTCAAGCCACTGTGATTTGGGGTCCTTGTCACTCTCCCTGAGGCTGTAACCTACTCGGTAGAGAGGTGGGGGAGGGGAGAGGGGTGTGGAGAGGCGGACAGGGACCAGACCATGTTGAGCCTGTGAGGGCCAAGGTGAGGGAAGATACAGATGCGGGAGGCCTCGAGGGCCCCACCTGCTCCAGGTGAAGAGTCTGCGGCAGGTGCCCCTCCCCCTCTGCGGAGGAATGGGATTCTCCCCATTTCCCCTTAGGACTTTGCAAGAAGCACAGTACACACCAGTCCCAGGTGCTTACCTCCTAAAGAGCCCCTGATGATTACTCAGTCCCATGCTTTCATTTTACCCATGGAGAAACTGAGGCCCGGGGGGGGAAAGACCAGCCCACATCCTCAGGAAAGGGCCAGTTCCCTTGAATATTCTCCGTGGTCAACGTGGCCATAATTTGCTTCTATAGCCACTGAGAATCAGACCAGCTACTCATTCATTCATTCATTTATTCCCGCATCCATTTATCAAATACTTTTTGTAAAGCAAGATGGTCACGTGAGCCTTGGTTAAGGTGTTGGGGCAGGACAAAGTCCTTCGTAATCAATGCCTTCTACATCCAGCAAGATAGTTCTACACCGCAGGTACGGGGGAGAAGGTGACAAGAACAAACACCTCATGGGGCCATTTCCTGGCCAGCTCTCCCGCCCCCACACCTCCCCTCCACCCCCAGCGCTGCCTGAACCTCCTCTCTGAACCCTGATTGTTCATGACTGGAGGCCGCCGCCCTCTCTGGCCTCCAGCCTCACCCTTCTCCTCCCAGCCGCCAGGGGGGCTCCTCTGACCCAGGGCCTAGTCGTAGTACCTGCTCCAGCCCCCCCAGACTTTCCCACTGAGCCCAGGATAAACCTGAAACCCTCCCCATGGGGCTGAAGTTCTCTGCATCTTCAACATCTCGGACCTCCCCGGCCGCCTGCTCCTCCCACACTGGGCCCCACCAGCCTCGCCATTGTCCTCAAACAGCCCAGCACACGCCACGGGCCTCTGCACCTCGGCACCTCTGTTCCCTCTGCCTGGAAACCTCCTCTCCCTGAAGATCCCCAGACCTGCCCCCTCGCTTCCTTCCTGTCCCTGCTCCATGTCGCCAGGCCAGAGCAGCGCCTGATCACTTCTGTGAAACAGCAAGTCCCAGCCCTCTCCAGCCCCCTGTCCTCCTTTATGGTCCTTGCATTTATTGCCAATCGCTAACGGCATTAGAGTAAACTTTCCGCTTGTTTATGAGTTTATTGTTGCTCCCACATGTGGCCAGAACCTTGTCTGTCCTGTACACGGCTGTGTCCCCAGCACCTGGAACAGGGTCTGCTCAGTAAACACAGTGCAGGTGGGTGAATAAACAGCTCGTTCCTGATGCCTGTCACCAACAATTCCACCAGGTGTGACCGAGACTGACCACCTGCTCACCAGCCCCATTCCCTCTTCCTGGGCACACAGGACAGCGACATTTCCCAGCCTCCTTGCAGTGAATTTGGAGACATGTGCCCGAGTTCTGACCAAGAAAACAAAGACACAAGAGATGTGAGACAATGCCAGGCTGGACCATAAAACCCTCTGCATGAGCCTCTCGTCTCCCGGCCCCTCACACAGTGACCCTGAACGCACCAGCTGAAGATGGCGACACCGCGAGATTGAAGGATCCTGAATCCCTGAGCCACCGCTGGGAGGAGACCCTGCCAGGAGAACTGCCCCACCCCGTAGACTGTGGCGAGAGGGAAAGAACCCTGTGTGTGTCAGCCTCTGGGGTTGGGGGTTGATGTCATAGCAGCTGCTGATTCTCATCCTGACTAATGCAAGACACTGAGCACCCTCGCCTGGAAACGTGGAGTGAGTCTGGTGTGACCAGGAGAGCACTCGGCTGACCCCCCTCCCTGCCCCAGGGCCCCTGAGCAGAGCCCCTTGTCTGAGATCAACCCCACACCACACACCTGCTGTGGCCAGAGCAGGTGCCAGGCACCGAGCACGACGAATCTGAGAACAGACCTGACCCCTGCATCCTGGAGCTTATGTCCAGAGCGTGGAATCCTCCAGAACCACCTCTCCACACACAGAGCTCACCTGGGCCGAGCAGGCAGCAGGGCTGGGGGTCACCTGACCCGTCCCCCTCCCCTTGGAGCGGCTGAGGTAGCAGCGCTGTAGCTCACACGGGGCTGAGGTTCCAGCCTCAAGACACCCCGAGGCCTCCTCGGCTGCTTGGCAATCAGACCAGGTCCCCGTAAGGAGGTGTGACTCTCATCTTCACATAACTGGAAAATCCGCATCATCAAAGAGAGCGCTGACGCTCAGCGGCCCTTTCTTCCCTCGCCAGTGCCCCCTAACCTTTAAAAAGACGCTTTGTGAGCCGTTTGCTGGGCTCCTTCTCCGCGCCCAGGTGTAACGAGGCTCAGAAAGGGCCGGACTCGGGTGGGGGCGAATGTGAGAAATGTCACGGTGAGAAGCTGGGCAGAGCAGGGCCCGGGCTGCCCAGCCCCTCGGGGGCGGGGGTGGTGTGTCAGCAGCCACGCCAGAGCCCAGCCCTCAGCCACGGACTCTGGGACGGCCGGGGGCGAGTCTAGTTCAAGAAGTGAGTTCAACTGAGCCAACGGAGGCAGAAATAAATAAGTGGGATCCTGTCTCTCCTCTGCTCAAACCCTCTGCTGCTCCCACGCGACTCAGAGCAAAAGCCGAGTCCTCCCAGTGGCCTGGGGGCTGACTCGACCCCTCCTCACTGCTCTGATTCCCCTGCCCCTCCACCCCTCACTCTCTCTTCTCCAGCCACACCGACCTCCTGGCTGTGGATCCACACCCACCCCAGGGCCTTTGCACGGCCATTCTCTCTGCTAGGAAATCTCCTCCCCTGATAGTCTCAGGGCTGCTCCCTCTGTCACTTTCTCAGGGACGCCTCCCTGGCCCCACTTTAAAATAACACCCCCACCACACCCTCCACACTCACTGGGCACCTCCCTGCTTTATTTCCCCCCAGAGCTGACCAGAACCCGACGTACCCTTCCTTTGACTGATCTTCGTCAGCGCTCATGTCCACGTCAGGGTGCACATCCGCTCCCCCAGGGCAGGGCTCTTGCTGTTCTGTCCACTGCTTTGTTCCAGGTCCTAGAGCAGATCAGACACGTAGCTGACACTTCATAAATATTTGTGGAATGATGCGTGAGAGAGTGAATGAATGAATGAATAATATCATTCTTGGAGGACAAACCCTGGGGACTTGGAAGAACTTGTTTATTAAGGGGGTGGTGTTCTAGAATCCACATGCCTCATTTGCTGAAGGGAAAGATGAAGAAACACAAATGATCAGGTGGGACAGCCCCCTGCCCCCGGCCCGAGTGGGCAGCAAAGTGGCTGTTACAGGGCGCCCTCGGTGAATAGGGGCAGAGACTCAAGCAGAGAAAAGAGTGAACGTCCCAGAAGCTGCTGGTCACCCAGAAGCGACGTGCTGGTGACTGAGAGCTTGTGGGAGCACCTTGCCCGTGGATTCCGCCCTGCCTGGAGCCCTCGCCCCGGGGGACCTTCCCGGGCGGCTCTTCCCATCATCGGGGTCTCAGCTCAAATGCCACCTCCTCGGAGAGCCCCGCCTTCCTCCGGCTGTAACGTGACCCCCTCCCCGAAATCGCTCCACGTGGTTCCTTTTCCTCGATGCCCTCAGCCCTCTCTGGAATTCCCTGGCTCACTTGTTTATCTACTTGCTTATTCTCTGTCCGCCCCCAATGAGGACACCAGCTCCGGGAGAGGGGGACCTGCCTGTCTCGTTCACCGCTGACCCCTGTGCCGACCTCAGGGTACCGCACACAGTAGGTGTGCAATAAACATTGTGAAACGAGTGGTCAGAGGAAACCATTGTGCATACACTCTGGGGACTTATAAAGTAATGCTGGAAATTTCCAGTTCTTGGGGGCCTGCAGGTGGCTTTGCTCTCATCCTGTGGGGGTTAGATGTTGCTGATTCAAAACAGGAACATAGCCCATTTGGCTTCCCAAAATCCCAAAGTTCAACAAAACATGATATTGCCTTGTGTCGTTGATGCACTCTGTTAAACTGAGTCTGGCGATCCCTTATGCCCTCTCATTTCCCTTTAAAACCTTCCCTACTTCTGGGGGTAACGTGCACACAGTCCCCAGGGGAGCCACCCTGCCCCGCTCTCTGCCCAGGCGTTTGGGGTGGGGCTGACCTCGTCCCAGCCCCAGGCGTGTGACCCAGCCTGGCCATCAGCACATGCTAACCCTCAGCCACAGTGGTCTGTCCAGGGGCAATGATGTGACCCAAGACCGTCCACTGCTGGTCAGCCCAGAACGTCCTTTGGGACTGTCGGGCTCTCTCTGCTCTGTAACACTCTAGTGAACACATTGGTGGCCTCTCTGCTTTCTGTGCTGTCTCGGCTACTCCAAGGGGAGCATTCTCGTGGAATTCCTAGCTTGGGAGTCACGAGAAAATTGTAGAGCAGAAAACTTACCTAGAGTTTGACTCAGGGGCAGACCCCCTGGGAACCCCCCTCCAGGAGGGGCTGGTGCATCTGAGAGGATCCCCCGACGGGCAGTTCAGGCTGTCTCCCCGCGGCTGTGTTGGGATGACAGCCCCATCTCACACTCGAAGGGAAGCAGCCACTGGCTTCACACCACATCCATTCCACAAACAGCTGATGGGCGGCGAGGACCCAGGCGTTGGGTGTTAGGTGGGCCTGAGTTTGGCGTGCCGCTTATTAGCCACATGACCTTCAACAGGTTACTTAGACCTTCCATGCTTCCATTTTCTCATTTGTAAACTGAACCTAACAGCACCTAACAGTCACAGTAGAGTGTTGTTTCAAAAGCACCAATTTTGGAGTAAGGCAGACCTGAATCCTAATCCTTGCCCAGTCTAACGCTGGGCAAGCCAGTTAACCTCTCTGATTCTTATTGGCCTTCTGTAAGATGAAGATAAAAACACCTACCTCATCCGGTGTCTGTGAGGATTCAGTGAGGGCAGCCATGTAAGCACCCAGCACAGCTCCAGGCTCACCGTGAGGAGACAGAGACCAGTCACCCCCTCAGGACCCCACAGACCCTGAGGAGACTCTCCCCCGACCCTGCCCTTCCCAACAGAGTTCCCAGGACCCTCAGCATCATCTGACAAACTAATGGGGGCATGCCTCTAATACATGCTGGTGTATTAGAGGCAGTATTTTCCACACATATTGTCACCAGGATTAAAAGCCAGAATATATGAAGAATCCCCTCAAAAAAAAAAAAGACAAAAATTCCAACAATCCAGTAGAAAATGGGCAAAAGGTTTGAGCCAGCTCTGCACAGAGGAGGAAACGGGAATAAATGGCCAATAAAAACATGAAAAGATTCTCAACCTCCATACCACTTGGGAAATGTAAATTAGAACATAATGAGATGCCATGTAACCCCCACCAGACTGGCAAATTCTCCCAACCCAATAAATTCCAGTGTTGGGAAACTTATAGAGCAACGAAACCCCTCACGCACTGGTGGTGGGAGAGGAGCGGTTACAACCGTTTTCGGAGAAACATTGGCTTTGTCCAGTGCTGTGCACACCTGAGGATCCAGCAGTTCCCCTCCTAGACACAGAACTGCGGGCAGGATTTCCATTAAAACACCAGCATTTCCTAAATAAAATATAACAGGTCATAGCACACTCACACATTATAATGGTAAGAACATATTATAAAATTATCATCTGTTATATATGCATGTGAAAATGTGTGTGTGCGTGTGTGTGTGTCTGTGGGTTATGATGAAAATTACATTTCCTACCTGGGATGAAATTTAAAAAGTTGGAAGCTACTGAAAGAAGAAAATTGCACTTGTGCACAGGAAAAATGTATACGAATGTTCATAGCAACACTGTCCCTAATGGTCCCCAGTGCTCATCAGTGGGAGAATGGACACATATCTCATGTCCCCGTCATACAACGGAAAACTCGGCAGCAGTGGAAGTGAACAAACCTCAGACTGCTACGTCAACGTGGATGGGTCTCAGGAAGAGAATGGAAAAACAGACATCTAGTAAATCCTCAAAGCAAGTGTGAACACAGAGGCATTGACACAGTAGAAGTCCTAATATCAAAGTTCTAAAACTAAAAGCTGTTGTCTTAGTCCATTTGGGCTGTTGTAACAAATTCCCACAGACTGGTGGCTTAATGAACATTTCTTTCTCACAGTTCTGGAGTCCGGGAAGTCCAAGATCAAGGCCAATTCTGTGTCTGGTGAGGGCCTGTTTCGTGGTTCGTAGACGGCCATCTTCTTGCTGTGTCTTCACAGGGAAGAAAGCATGATAGAGCTCTCTGGGGTCTCTTTATAAGGACACCAGTCCCATTCATGAAGGGTCCACCCTCATGACCTAAGGCCCCACCTCCTAACACCATTACATCGGGGCTTAGGATTCTAGCATATGAATTTTAGGGGACACACACATTCAGTCCATACTAGCTACATTGTACACATGTTATATGGTGTACACATATATGTGATGTACACATATATGGTGAAACTATGAAGAAAAGCACAGGGTTAATAAAGATAAAATCAGGAAAGTGGTTCCCTCTGTGGGGAAGGGAAGGAGCTGGGATTCAAGAGTGGCCTCCAGGGAGCATCCAAGGTTCTAGTCTTCAGAGTCTATGTCTTAAACTAGGTGGAGGTCATACATGACCATTGTATCAATATTCTTTACACCTTACCCTATTGTATAAATACTCTTTATTCGATATTTAGTGAAACTATTACAAATAAAATGCATAAAATAGCAAGAATGTGGATGAACATCAGAAATGCCATGGAGGCTCTCCTGCTCAAGGGACTGGCTTTCTCTCAAGGCACAGTTATTCGTCGGGTATCTGACACCCCACTAATCACGGCAGAGGTGAGACTAGCTGGGGTGCCGTGGGGTCCTGCTGTGGCACCTGCTGTATCTCGAGGCTGTGCATGCGGCTCAGCCACCAAGGCCCATGAGAATTCATTCTGCACGTCAACGTGGCAAGGAGCACGCTAAATTCTATATTTCCTCTTTAGCAGCAGTTCTCAGATTAATCTCTGTCCACCATTTCTTCTCCGTGAAATAACTTTCTATACCTTAGCTTGGGTCTATTTTTCCATTTATTTTTTATTTTAATATCAGAGTGAAGAGATAATCATAGTTATATATAATTTGTCTCTGTCAGTCATGATAATCATGGTTTAATTCCTATTATAATTATCAACTATTTCTTTAAAGCTTTCCAATTGCTAGGGATACTAATCAGGATCTTTGATTGCTGAATCATGGGACTGAAACCAAACCTGAACTACTTAAGAAAAGAAAGAATGCGTTGGCCACCATAGATGAGAAGGTCACAGGTTCCTCTTGCTTGGGAACAGGTGGATCTAGACCCTCAGGTGGCATCCTTGTGGCCCTGTCTCTCTGTCTCTCTCTCTCTCAATTCTGCCTTCCTCTGTGTCGGCTCCATTCTCAGAAAGGCTCATCACATGAGGTGGGAAAAAGGCACCAGCAGCTTTACAACTCAGTCTTCCAGCTCAGTGACTCCAACAGAAACGTTAGCCCTCTTTCTCAGTAGTTTCGGCAAAGTCCCAGCTCTCTCTCCCGTTGGCCTGCCTTGAGTCAAGTGCCCATCGCTGGACCAATCACAGCAGCCAGGAAGGTGGAACATGGGACCACTTGGCCCAAGCATGAAGGCATGGTGGTTCCCGAGATGCTGCTCTAAGGGGACTTGGGCAGGAAGAAACAATGACCCATGTACCAGGGAACAAAAATGGAAAATCCTACCCCTCTTTGATGTTCACAAACCAGAAGGTTGAAAATCCAAAACTATGTGTGGTATTTAATTTTGTATCAACTTGGCTGGGCCATAGTGCCCACATATGTGAACAAACATTATTCTGGATGTTTCTGTGAGGGTATTTTGGCATGAGATTAGCATTTAAATCAGTGGACTTTGAGTAAAGCAGATTACCCTCCATTATGTGGGCGGGCCTCATCCAATCAATTGAGGGCCTAAATAGAAGAAAGACTGACCTCCCCAGAGGAAGAGGGAATTCTTCAGCAAATAGCCATCAGACTTGAATGCAGCATCCAGTCTTCTCTGGGACTCCAGCCCGCTGACCCACTCTGCAGATTTTGGACTTGCCAGCCTCCATAATTGTGTGAGCCAATTGCTTAAAGTAAATCTCTTTCTCTATATACACATCCTCTTGGTTCTGTTTTCTGGAGACCGCTGACTAATACACCATGCATCAGGACTCTGTCATTCACGAGAGCACCTTTCACAACAGTCTTCTACTGTGATGTTTTTTAAGTAAAGGTCACTCCAAAGACCCTCGCCTCTGGGTTGTAACCAGCTCGGTGACAGATTTAATTTATTTCCATCTGCTGACATTTCCTACACGGAAAAGGCCATTTTGACAGATTGAAGTTCCCTCCTCCCACTCTCCACCCAACTCACATTTCTCTCTTTTTCTTTGATGTTGATTTTATGCTCCTTTTAGAGACCGGGGTACAAAGACAAGCAAATACAAGGCCAAGTTGGTGATGACTAAAAAATGTCATTTAGATGCTGCCAGTTGTTTTTGGTGTTTTGTGGCTAACTAATACTATCTAGTAAAGGAAGAAAGAGGGGAAGGAGGGAGGTCGTCCAGGGTTGGGGAAGGAATCATGCTGGGACAGACTCCTGGAGTGGACCTTGGTGATTTGGTCCTGCTTCCTCCTGTGGATAAGGGCCCAGCAGTTCCCCTGGAGGACTTAATTCACCCCGATTCCCACAGTCTGCCAGACAGCAAACTCTTCCCATTCAGTCCTGCTGCCCTGGCCCCCGCTCCTCCAAGGCCTGGTGCTCCGCTCCCCCGTTTCCTTCTGCTCAGTTCCTCTCATCCTCGCCTCAGAATTCAATGTGGACTCTGTTGCCTGCAGCCTCAGAACCCGGATGATGCAACCACCACCTCCCTCCCAGGACAGATTCACCACGTCCTCTGCCCCAGGAGAGTCCTTCCTGGCACATCATGGATGGCAGGGCATCTCCAAGGGAACCGGGGACCTCGAAGTCCTTGGAAGCATCCAGAGCTTCAGGAGGGAGCCCGCCACAGGAGACCATCATGTGCG
The DNA here is from genome assembly GCF_020826845.1 of Diceros bicornis minor. Taxonomy (NCBI): domain Eukaryota; kingdom Metazoa; phylum Chordata; class Mammalia; order Perissodactyla; family Rhinocerotidae; genus Diceros; species Diceros bicornis. Next base: position 13,802,785 of record NC_080758.1, read on the forward strand.
GACCCGAGGAACAGGCCACGCGGGGGCATCGCTCAGGCCTTGGCTTGTTGAGTCAGGTTCGTGGCTCACGTTCCCCTCCCTAAAATCTCCCTCCAACAGGCAAGCCCCGGGCTCTCCGCTCACACCTCTGTCTCCTTATTTTGACCTGAGGGCTGGCCAGGCCGTCCTCACTGCCGTCCACAGGGAGCAGCGAGGATGGCGGGAAGGGGAGGGACGTTGATCTGCATGTGAACGTGGGCACTAACCAGGCCGGGAGCGCCCAGTCCTCTGGGGCTGACGACTGCTTGGGGAATAACGGTCCCTCTTAACATTTGATTAAACATTTATCAGCTATATTTCCATGGGAACCCCTGTCTTCAGGGGGGATTGGACTCCCCCCATTTGTGGGTCTCACTTTGTGCACCAGTTTCATGAGACGAGTCTGACGCACTCAGTGCCCCCCTCCCCTCCCGAGCCTCAGTCACCTGGACCAGCCGTCCCCTAGGGCCCGACAATGCGACTTCTGTTGGGGGCCCAGTGCAGAGCCTGATGGGGTCTGGGTGGTTGTAATCAGAATGGTAAATTGCAAACCATCCAGGAGCCCGGCTGTGTCGGGAGGCCGTGTTGACCGAGTCCCTGGGGAATTAAATCATTTAACAGATGAAATGGGCAAGTCCTCCTCATCTTCCGTTTGAATGAGCCGTGAAATAGGCTCTGGGATCGGCCTCCAGGGTGAAGTTGGCAGGCCTGGCGCCCGGATGCTCTGGGGAGGTGTCAGAAGATGGGCCGCCAGCAGGACACGGTGCTCAGGACCCCGTCACAGCGCACAGTAGATGAGCCTGTGTCCACAGACACCCTGAACCAAGGGGCTGGAAGGGGCGAGTCTGGGGTGCCTGCGGGGTGCCCGCTAACCACAGGCTGACTGGGCGGCCCCACTCGGGGGCCGAGGACCAGAGCCGAGTTCCTTAGCCTCCCGTCAGGGGGCAGGTGTGGACTCTACAGAGCCGCTCCCATCTGCCCGCTGGGTGACCGCACAGCTCTTCTCCGACGGAGGGCTGGAGTTTCTTGTCAGACGGGCTGCTGGGCACCAACGACTCCCTGTGGGGCGGGGGCTTGGTTTCCTCATCGGCTTGAAGGTGGGTTCCGATCCGCCCCGAAAACGTGGACCCGAGGACCAGCCAGCCCAGCAATGAATTCTCTGCAAAGTAAAAGAACAACGAAGCATGTCAAATCGGATTTGCACAAACACTCTTCCACGTGAACGACTCTGTGCCCGTGAGGACACAGTGGGCACAGGACGCCCACCAGTGGGGGCTCTCAGTCCCAGTGTCTCCAAAAGCAATTTGGTGGCCATATCAAGAACTTTGAAAAAGCACTAACTCCCGATGTGATCATTGTACAGATAAGACTTTATCTTAAGGAGCTTTTCATAAATGTGAACCAAAAGTATTTAGTAAGATGTTTATCGCAACATAAATTTTAACAGCAAAAATCGGAAATAGTGCAAATGTCCAACAATATATGAATGGAGAAGATTACATAAATTGTTCAGACAAGGGAATGTTAAAGGATAATTTTATAATATGTTTACATGAAGTTTTTAATAGCATGAAAAATGCTCATGGCATCATATGAAGTGAAAAAAAATCAGGATATAAAATTGTGTATACTGTGCCCCCATCACACATACACCCATATCCAGAGAAAATACTTGAGTAAGAGATACACCGGGACACCAACAATGGTTATGTATGGGTAATATAATTAGAGTTGGTTTTCATTTTCTTCTTTAGAGTTGTTGGTGTTTTTCTATATTTTCTAGAATGAGGAAGTCTTTTAAAATCAGGAGGAAAAAAGTTATTTAAAGTTGCCAACAGCTACCAGGTAAAAAGCACAATATTCTCTGGTAGTTTCTGCAAAATATAGGACCTTTCATAAGATATACATGTCTTTTAATAATTGATATTTTATTTTCAATTAAAATTCTGGTATCAAAGCTTATAAAATAATTTGAGGAAAGAAATGTTCAAAGCATTCATTAACATTCTCTATATGTGTTCAACAGTGGTTGAACTACTTTGGAAAGTATAAAAATGGTGGTTTAGTTTTAAATTGATATTCCTAACATCTTCATGCCACCAGGTAAAATTTTCTGCTCCTTGTCAACCTTAAAATGCATGACTATCATGAATTTGAGAAATAAATCTGTTATTTTGAATAACCTTAAAAAAATTAGTGGTGAGTATTTCTTATATGATTTTATCACACAGTTATAGAAACACTCCCATTTGTCTTTGCACACACAAATATCTTCTTAACATTCAAACTATGAATTTTCCCAGAATACACAGTATCCTCAAATGTTACTCCCCTCCCTAAAATCCTTTAATACCTTCCCATTGCCCTGGGACATCCCAACTCCCAACTCTCTGCCTACTATGCGCAGGGTGGTCTGAGCTGCCTTCTCCCCTCTGCTGCCAGGTTCCTGCCCACTGGCCTCATCACAGTTCCTCAAATAGAGCAGATTCAGCCCAATTCAGACCCTTTGCACTTACTGTGCTTTGCAGAGCTCCCCATCCAGAAGTCCTAGCTACACTATTAAGACAGGAAGATGAAATAATAAGTATACAGATTGGAAAGAAGACATAAAAGTATATTTGTTTGCAAATGACAGATCGTCTGTGTAGACAATCTGAAAGAATTGACAAAAAAAAACCTCCTGGAACTAATAAGCAATTTTAGCAAGGTTTCAGGATACAAAGTTAATACACAAAAGTTGATCACTTTCCTATATATCAGCAATGAACAAGTGGAATTTAAAATTAAAAGTTCAATTCCACTTACATTAGCATCTGAAAAAATGAAATATTTGGTATAAATCTTACAAAATATGTACAAGCCTATATGAGGAAAACTACAAAACCTGGATGAAAGAACTAAATAAATAGAGAGAGTTCATCCATGCTCATGGATAGGAAGACTCGATATCGTCAAGTTGTCAGTTCTTCCCAATTTGATCTATAGATTCCGTACAATCCCAACCAAAATGCAGCAAGTTATTTTGTGGATAATGACAAACTGATTGTCAAGTTTATATGGAGAGTCAAAAGACCCAGAATAGACATCACAGTATTGAAGCAGAAGAACAAAGTTGGAGGACAGATACAACTCAACTTCAAGACTTACTATAAAGCTACAGAAATCGAGACAGTGTGGTATTGGGGAAAGAACAGCCCAATAGATCAGTGCATGGGAGCTCCCATCCTTCCCTTGCCCCACTCGCCTCCAGCCCATGGGACATTCCTTTGTTCCAAGAACACATGACATCCTCCTCACCTCCAGGCTTTTGCACACGCTGTTCCCTTTGCTTGAAACACTCTTCCCCTCCCCCCACCTGCAGTCACTTGGCTAATTCCTACTCATCCTTGGTGTCTTCCCTTCAATATGCTTCCCTCCATTCCCAACCCCTAAGATCTAGGCCCCTGTCCCCTAATGTCAAAAAAAATGCTACACTCTCTCAGCACCCAAGTTTTTCCTTCACAGCATTTTCCACACTTTCAATTATTGTGTGATCATTTTCATTTATTCTTGGAATGGCTGTCTTCCCTTCTACACGTGAATCTTCACGTGGGCAGGGAATGAGCGCATGCCTGTCCTCCAGGACGTTGTCTGTGAACAAATATTGATTGACTAGTGGACTTTCATATAATTTTGGCCTCTGTGTCCCTGTGCTGGAATCACTCTGTGTGGGTATGTTTAGCCACGTGACTTGAGCTGACTTTCCTTTGTCCTGGTATCTGCAGGTTTGATTAAATGACAGTCCCTGTGGAGGATGGAGAAGCTCTTCCCTCTGTTGGAAGGAAAAAGACACTCCCACGAAAACACCATCACAAGTCCCAGGCAGTCTGCGCTCCGTGAGGCATCAACACGGCAGAGAAGGATTGTGGGAGGTCAAGGATTCTCACACACCAGCCCCCCATGGCCTGTCTCCACAGCACTTGGACCCTCTAAGGTACCAAATAACGTACATAGTTACTTGGCTTATGTTTGTCTCTCTCGACTGAAATATAAGCTCCATGTGAGCGGGTGTCTTGTCTGTCTTTTTCATCACTGGATCCTGAGTGCTGAGAACAGTACCTGCCATTCTAGTGCTTGATGAATATCCAATGAGTGAGTGATGAATTAATGAATGAAATGCACCACACAAGAGCAGCAGCATTTGTTCACCTGCCGGATGGAACGAAAAAGGCAAAGACCCTTCCTCCCGCCCCTGCCCCAAGCCTGGAGGCAGCAGAGGGAGCAGAGGAGGAGGGACAGAGAAAGAAGAGCAGGCAGTGCCCCCCTGCCCACCCGAACGTTAGTGAGACCTGAGTAGGGGGAGGGGAGAAGCTCGGAATTGATGGGAGAATAAAATTTAGATTTGGACCAGCCAGGACTTTGAATACCCGAATGAAGGTTATAATGATTGATGAGCTGCTTCTTGTAAATAAAACTGAACAAAAATCTAGGAAATCTTACCCAAAAGTCACCAAGAAGAAGGGACCTGGGACCTAACAGCAGGGTGGGGACTACGGTGAGACAAGTGGAGCACTCATCTCAAGACAAAATGTCAGGGGCGCCAAAAACTCAGTAATCAAGATAAAAAATAGGTCAATGCAATATATATATATTTTTTATAATTTTACTTATTTATTTATTTATTTTCCCCCCAAAGCCCCAGTAGATAGTTGTATGTCATAGCTGCATATCCTTCTAGTTGCTGTATGTGGGACACGGCCTCAGCATGGCTGGAGAAGTGGTGCGTCGGTGCACGCAAGGGATCTGAACCCGGGCTGCCAGCAGCGGAGCGCGAGCACTTAACCGCTAAGCCACGGGGCCGGCCCAATGCAATATTTTTTAAAACTCAAAATTAATGCAAAAGATGAAGAAAATATCAAAATTTTAACTAAAGACAGGATCCAGCCCTGCGCTTGCACAGCCTGGTCTCACTCGCCTTCCCCTAACCCAGCCCTGCCCAATAGAAGCAGCTGGAAGGTGGCAGCTGGAGGAAAATGAAGCCGTTTCCTACTTGTTCTCTGCTTCCATAAACCAGCCACAGGTAAGACGGTGATGACTCACCCACCAGTGTCACCAGGGCTGCAATCCAGTGTCAGGACAACAGAAACTGCCAGTGTCCCCAGTCTCCAGCCATGCCCCGAGGCTCAAGTCCGGTGGCTTCACTCATGACACCCGGGTTCCATAAAACGGACCGTCTGCATTGTATGAACTCTGACTTTAAAACACCGCCCCTTGCGGGGTGGAGCGGGAATGGTTCTCTGTCTTCACTCACCTCTTCTGTTGCCTGGACTCCCTGGCAATGAGCACCCCATTTCTGCACCCAGAGGACATCAGTGACGCGGTTCTGGGTGGAGGGGAAAGTCATCACGGTCCTGTTTTTCCTGGATCTGGCTTCCTGCGAGGACCTCTGCTCAGCGGGCAGGTTCAGGTATCCTGGGGGAGAGGAGGATGGCAGCGAGCCAGAGGAGAAGCTGGCTCACAGTGGACGTGAATCCTGCTGTCCAGCGTCACGATTATCTGCAGCAGGTACAACCACCCGCTACGGAAAAGGTGAAATACATATAGTAGCATTTTTAGCTCAGGATAATTTTTTATTTGAAATGTAACTTAGGCTGCCTTGATGGATATTTAATGTTGCCAATTGCATTTCAAAGTAGGTTTGAATCTTCATTGCTCCTGTTCAACTGTGGGGTGGAGAAATGTTCTTCCCAAGACCCTGAGGACAGCTGCAGAGCCACAGAATCATCTTAACCTTCTAGGTCAAGGTTCTCCCCCACCCACTTTTGTTAAGCCGGTCCCCTTTCATAAACATGGAAAACTCACATTCCCTTTCATTGTTATCGGAAATTTCTAAATAAACTAAGTATTTTGTCTAAAAATAAATCAATGGGAGTTTGAGGAAGAAATATTCTCAGAAAGTAAGTATTTTGTGCTCCGGTCGTGTGGGACCCATGTGAGCACAGAGCTCGTCACAGGCTCATTTAGGAAACGCCGAGACAGAGCAGCCACCTACGCACTTTGAACATCGAGGCAGGGCACAGCCTCATCCTCAGGCCAAAAGGGCCGGCACTCCTGTTTGACAACGACACGTGTCCATGAAGACGAATGACCACAGGCTCAGATGCCAAATGTGCTGTGTGAATGACACACGGCATCCTCCCCATCTCCCAAGCAGAGAGACATGATCTCTGTGGGTGAATGCCAATTTGTTGATTGTGTTTGTAAACATTACTTCTTGTCTCCATAGAAAACTGACAATGGTCAAATGTTATCATGATTTCTGGTAATATAATGGCTTACAAACACACTTTCATATCATGTCACCAAATGCTCACAACCTTGTAGAGAGGCATTCTGAGGCCATTTTTCAGATGAGAAAGACCAGAGACGTGGAGGAACTTGCCTGAGGTCACAGAGCTCCTAAGAAGCAGGGTATGACCTGCAAGTTGGTCTTTATTCCAGCCACACTGTGTCACACAGGTCTCAAAGACCCCAAAGTGTTGTTCCCGGATATGGTCAGGAAGGGGGTGCTGTGGCTGTGGAGGGTGAAGAGCTGCCCGTCGTGGGTGCTCAGAGAAGGGGCACCTGCAGGGTGTCTGGTGAGGAGACATCGTGCTCCTCCAGCACCCCATTCTCCACGACCCCGGTGAGTGCTCTGGGAGGGCGGGCTCAGAGCCAGGAGCAGTAGAGGATGAGCACTGAGTCCTCCAGACCAGAGGGGGCGCCACAGACACATGCCCTACCAGTGGCAAGAGAGACAGATGGGGGCGAGTTTGAGGATGTTGTGGGTTTGCTCACCAGCATCTGCCACTCCTTCTTCTGGTTCCTGATTCCCCTTTGGAAAAGCCTCCCCTCCTCAGCTCTCAGTCTCTGGGGTCTGGGTGGACATGACCCAGACCTGGTCCCTCAGTGTCCGCTTCTCTCTGGCCACTGCAATTGGTTCAGGGAGAAGGGCGTGAGAATAATTGTTCAAATGAAACTCAATCAAAGGGTTGTTCTGGTACAAATGGAAAGGAGGGGGGTGTCCTTTTCCACTGGGATAGCTAAGCTAGGAGAAGGTAAGCCTGGGCTTCTGCCTGCAAATGAAGCCAGCAACAAAGTTAGACTTGAGAGATACAGAGAAACTGAGTCCTGATGACATTTTGTGAGCACCTGGATACAGCAATACTTGAAGTGAGATTGCTGCTTATATTAGTTTTCTACTGCTACGTCAAATTACCATATACTTAGTGGCTCAAAACAGTACCCATTGATTAGTTCACAATTCTGTAGGTCAGAAGTTCAGCACAACAATGACTAGGTTCTCAGCTCAGGGTACCACAAGGCTGAAATCAAGTTGTTGAGTCCTTACCTGGAGGCTCTGGTGGGAAAATATGCTTCCAAACCAGTTCATGTTGTTGGCATAATTCAGTCCCACATGGCCATAAGACTAAGGTGCCCATGTTCTTGCTGGATGTCCACCAGGGACCATCGGCAGCTCCTAGAGGCCTCCCGCCTTCTTTGCCATGTGGGTCCCAGGCCAACAACAGCATGTCGAATCCCTCTCACGCTTTGAATCTCTAGCGTCCTCTGTCTCTGATCCCTGGACTCAGATTTAAGGGGCTAGTGTGATTAGATCAGATCCACCTGGATAATCTCCCTTCTGATTAACACAAAGTCAACTAATGAATAACCTTAATTAGAATTGCACATTCATTTTTCTCATATAACATCCCATAATCACAGGAGTAATATCTCATCATATTCACGAGTTCCACCCACATTCGAGCAGAGGAGATTACACAGGGGGCATTGGGAGTCATCTTAGAATCCTGCCCCCCACACCTCTGGACTCTTCCGTGATGTGAGCCCTTACATTCTGCTGTTTGTTTGTTTAAGGTAATTTGAATCATTCTGCACTTAACACCAAAAGAGTTATCCATGCCATGGAATATTATTCAGCCATGAAAAGGCTGATACATGCTACAACACAGATGAACCTTGAAAACATTAGGTTAAGTGGAAGAAGACAGACACAAAAGGCCACACCGTGTATGAATCCATTTACATAAAATATCCAGAATAGGCAAATTCATAGGAACAGAAAATAGGTTAGTGATTACCTAAGGCGGTTGAGGGGAATGGCTGCTAATGGGTATGGGGTTTCTTTTTGAAATGATGAAAATGTTCTAGAATAAGATAGTAGTGATGGTTGCACAACCTTGTGAGTACAGAATACCATTCAATTTTACACCTTAAAAGGGTGAATTTTATGGTGTGGAAATTCTACCTCAATACATTAAAATGAAACAACAACAAAAGAGTCCTGATTAAAAAGAAGACCAAGAAAATCAAAGATCGATCTGATTCGGAAAAGCCAGGCTTGTGCGTGTTATTTCCGCATGAATATGGAGCCTTAAACTCTGAGGCCAACCTCATCACAATGTCACATGCTCCGCAATTCACTGAGGAGGGGAGGTGGGGGGACGAAATTGAATTATTTTTGAAACTTCTCACATTATTGAGGGTTAGCCAGACACACCGCTTATGGAAACTCTTTCTCAAAACCACCTATAATTTGATAAGCTTGTGAAAGAGAAATTCTTCTGGAGTTCATCCCACAAAAGCAAAATTAATGGTTTATGAGGAGTGTTACAAATCAGTCCTTATCTCAAAGGGAAACAGACATTCGCGGCAAGAACCGGGGATCATCTTTCTCCCTGGAGCACTTTCCAAAGAGGCCGTTTATTAACAAGTCATTTGTAGATTCTCTGATGGGCGCAGGTTATTCCATCTGGACGTTCAGCATGAGAGGTCTGTGTGTCAAGGACCCACACATCGTCCCCAAGACCGACACAGCACGGAGGTGGACAGCCTTTGAGGCACAGGCCCAGCCCCGGCATCCTCCTCATACTCACAGGGGTGGCCTCAGCAGCCGGATTTGACCCACTCTCCTGTCCAGAGCCGAACGGGTGAGGGAGAGCATCTGACCTGACCAGGGCCAATCAGAAGCCGCTTCAGGTCACTGGACTAAGAGGACATACATTGAGTGACCATTGAGCGGCCATTTTCAGCCACGTTCTCAGAGAGGCAGAGAGAGAAGGAAGTAGGTGGCTGGAGAGGACGTGAGGCTCCAGCAAAGGGGCGGAGTGGGCACCTGGTATCCTGAGGGCCTCCCGGGTCTCCGTCCTGCCCTCCTACGCCTGGGCCCCGCCTCCCACGTCCCATGTCCTGCCGGTGTCCTGTGTCCTGGCAGTGTGTCCCCTTCCTTAGGTCCGGCTGGTCTGATGGGGTGTCTGCCCTGCACGACCAGAAGTAACCTCACCGAGACCCTTGTTTTCTCCCCCTGAGACAAGATCTCAGAGTTTCAAAGGAGGGATCCTGGTAAGAGGTGGCACCAGAAGGTTATCATTTCTTCCAGAAGGAGAGTGGGGTGTGGAGGGGTGTCCTCACTGGACGGCCAGACAGGCCAGGGTGCAGTCGAGGTTCTCGGCTGCCAGTGGCAGAGACCCACCTGAGTGACGTGAGCACACTGGGCTCTCTCTGCAGGACCTCGAGCCCCACAGACGGGATGAGACGGGGGACCAGGCAGGAAGCACAGGGATCCAGGGGCGGAAAGGAAGCATCTCACTCCTGGAACTGGCTGATCAGGACGCTGCCCTGGGAGAGGTGACCTCCCTCCATCCCCTCCTCTTTCCTTCACTTGCTCAAAACAAAGTCCCAGGAAAGAGCCTGTGAGGGGCCAGGCCCAGACAGTGCCCATGCCTCGGGAGAGCAGGGGGGAGGGAGGGCCCTGTCCCCCAGCCCTCCTGGTGGGAGGTGTCACCAGGAGTTAACCCACGACACTCCCGTGTGGGGAGGGGTGAGTCCCAAAAGCAAGTGAGGCAGCTTCAGAGAGGGGAAGTGGATCGTGGGCAGCCAGGCATGACCCCTGTCCCCTACGTGTCACTTGTGATGGGACCACAGTGAGCCCTGAACGCCGGACTAATGACTCAGCCTCCTCCAGAGGCAGCGGGGCAGGGCCCACATGACGGATCTTCGTGTGGAAAAGGCAGCTCTCAGGACTCGAGGTTCCGACTGAAATGTTGCAAGGCTGTGCTCCCAGGGTTGTTTAATTTTACAATGAATATTTATCACTTTTATAATAAAAATGAATTTTCCTTTAGAAAATAAAAAGGCTACAGGTTCTGCGAGTAGCAGACCAGAAGTCGAGGCTGATGGGTACAACGCCTCGGTCGAGTTCTCCACACACTCTCGGTCCCCACTGTGGCCCCAGCCCCACGTTCGGTGCCCGGAAGATGTCAGGACAGCGAGTCTCATGACACGGCCTCCAGGTGCCCAGCTGGGCTTCCCATCTCACTGCAGACCGGCCCTTAAATTGCCCTTAATCAGATTAGATCAGGAACAATTTCTTGTTGTATCTGCCTCGTGTAGACACAGCCGACACACACATCTCACTGCCAACATTTCTTGGCAAACAGTGTCATTTGTCAGATTTCCGTTTTCTCTGCAGTGGCCTCCTTCCTTAAGGCCCGTCGTGCTTTGTGCCGAGCAGCACGTTCTGGGGGCCTCTCACCCCATCCCCTGAGGAGCAGCTCCGAGGCCAGCAGGTGTGGTCATGCAAGTGTGCACTGCGCACGTCCAGGGGGCCCCGTCCCCACGGGGGGACGTGAGGGGTGCCCTGGAGGTGTGAGCGCCAGCCTCTACTGGCGGTTCTCTCCTCGGGTCCTCAGAGAGACCTTTACCCCTCCTAGAGTGTCAGATCTGGAAGGTTCCTCAGAGACATCTCATCCGGGGCGTTCATCTCCATTTCTTCTGGGGGAACTTTGCTCAAAGTGGCCTGGCTGCTCCCTGCCTTGGGTTTCTTAAATCACCCAGCAGAGCAAACCTCAACACCCAGGTCCAGTCCACCATCCTTGGTGAGAGGAGGAGGAACCTGAGGCCTGGAGAGGAGGCACGTCTGTCAGGGAAACTCACCAGGCGGAGCCGGGACGAACGACCGAGCAGCATCTTATCATTTGCAGAGGCCTCTCAACCCCCTTCCGTCACATCGGACCTTGATAATAGCCGGTCAGTGGCAGATGGCACTGCGTTCACACGTCGAAGACAAAGCTGAGGGGAGGATGCATCATTGCTTCATGTGCCACTAAGAAGGAAAACATCGCCAACTAAATTATGATGCAACGCTAAGACTCCATCGATTATATGACACGACCAGATTCAGGAGACATTAACACGTGAAAAAGGTGCATCTTAGAATCAGTGCAATTCAGAGCTCTTTCCATTTTATAGATTCAGAAACTGGCTCCAAGGGGTCCTGGTCTGTTCACACACACAGCTGGCCAGAGGTCAAGCCTGGGTTGTAACCTCAGCCCTGGGGGAACCGTCTCCATGCTGTGGCGGGCGGGGAGATGCACTGCCCCGATCCCCCTTCCAGGACGGATTTGCTGACAGCCGTGGGAAGTGTGGTCAGCAGACAGCCTCCCACTTCTTAACACCACTCCCAAAGCTCATTGAAGAACAGGCGAATGCATTGCATAAATAATAACAATTCAAGGCTGTGTGTGCTCGTTCCTACTGTAGAACACTGGCCTGGGATTGATGCAAGAAACGCGATGAGCTAGTGTTGGACCAAAGACAGCAGCTGTGAAAGCCTCTCCCCAAGGTGAGCGAGGAGGCCGGGAGCAGGTGATGGGGCGGGGAGAGAGGAGGAGAAAGATGGTCCCAGCCACCGACCACTCCCCTCTACGCTGGGCAGCAAGACAGGGAGGAGGTGAGAGGCTGCAGTTCAGCGAAGACCTGAAGCTTCTGCCTCCACATCGCCTTCTTCAAGGCAGCAATAAGGAATGAAACTGACTACATTTGCTGCAAATCCTCCTGTCAAGAACCACATCTTCATTCTTTCCCAGCCAAAGTTGTTTTGTGACTGCGTTGGTTTCTACATTTCTTATTCCATAGATATTGATTGAAGGCCTACTCTGTGCTAGACCCTCTTTCTTTTTTTTTTTTTTTTTTTGTGAGGAAGATCAGCCCTGAGCTAACATCCATGCTAATCCTCCTCTTCTTGCTGAGGAAGACCGGCTCTGAGCTCACATCTATTGCCAATCCTCCTCCTTTTTTTCCCCAAAGCCCCAGTAGATAGTTGTATGTCATAGCTGCACATCCTTCTAGTTGCTGTATGTGGGACGCAGCCTCAGCACGGCTGGAGAAGCAATGTGTCCGTCCCCGCCCGGAATCCAAACCCGGGCCGCCGGTAGCAGAGCGCGCACACTTAACCGCTAAGCCACGGGGCCGGCCCTAGATCCTCTTTCAAGTGCTTGAGGTATAACAGGAAAAAAAAGCCCCAAATCCCTTTCCTCAGGAGCTTATTTTTTAGTGGGGGGAAATTGGGAAATAAATAAAGGCGCAAAATGAAAGGGAATTGAGTCAGACACGTTACATGCCACATCAGATACTCTCGGCCTCATCTGCCTCCCACTGCAGGAACTGACTCACTGTGGGTCCACAGGATCCACTGTGTTCTGATCGCCTCCTAGTCACTCCGTTGGTGAGGGAGGGATCTCCCACCCTAAATAGGTATTTTTGGTAAGTTGAAAGTTTGACGTTCCATTAGAGGCTGTGACTCCTACACAACTCATTTGTAACTTCAAGGCTTCATTCTCCCCAGGACACGTCTCAGGATGTGCTGAGATCAAGGCTTCTCTTCCTGGAACACCAGCACAAGCAGGGTCTCGTCCATCTCTCAGTCTCCTTTATCTTGCATTGGGCAACACCAGGGATGTTATAGGGAGTATGGAGTTTATAGATGAGAAAACTGAGGCCCAGAGAGGAAAGATCGTCTGTCCAGCTCACAGGTGGTGGCAGGGCTGGGACCTGAACACGCTCCCTTTAGCTCAAGGAATTTCAATGATGCTTCGACATTTCTGTGAAATGTTGGGGTGAACCTTGAGGTTCATTCAGAAGAAGACGGGGTGGATAAACTATGGCGGAATCCACAAACTGCCTGGATGACTAGGATGCTTCCAAGAAAAGTCTTTTAACCTGAATTGTCTGGGACGTCTACCCAGCTTCCCTCTCTCAGTCTGTGCTGGTTCTCACGAATACTTGGACATGAGTTCGCATTTGCATCTAAGCCTTCTGTGTGTTTTCTCTGCTTCTTGGAAGGAGGGCGAACCAGGGAGCATTTAATAACCTGGTTCCACACTCTGGTTCCGTGATATTAATTTGAGTACACTGGATCTTTAATACTTCACCGTCACAAAGACACAATTTCATACGTGAATGAGTCAATGTGAGCTGGTAGGAGGAGGGGGAGGGGCATGCCGTGTTGTCCTGACTCCTCTTCAGTGGTATCTTATTTCGCAGTGATACAGATCAGGGCCCGTGGATTATGCTGACAAGCTCATAAATTATCTGCCACTCACCAACAATACCAAGGTCTTGTTTTCTTGGTGGGGCAGTGGGTGTTGATTGCAGAGGATGTCCACGAACTTGAGAGTGTGTTGGTTACCTGCCAGGGACCTTGAACTTGAGACTTTCCTGCTCCACGCAGAGGCACAGATGACGTGATGGTGGGAGTGTTGTCGAGGGACATAAATTAGAGCAATTAGATTGAGATGGAGGAAAGGAAGACGTGTTACTGATTGGAGCACAGCACAGGGCTTCCGAGAAGCTAAAAGAGACATGACACCCCAGAAGTGACAGGCAGAAGTGACCGCGTGTGGAGCCAGAGGTCATTAACACGGGCCATTGAGAGGCTCTGTGACTCAGGGGAGGGCCACTCGCTCTGACACGCGACAATATGCTAACATGGGCGTTTCATGACTTTTCAGAAGCCATAATTTTCAGGTGATGACTTCAGGGGTCCTTGAAGGAGGATAATTGATGACTTGACGAGGAACTTGTAGCATTTCCTCCTCACAGTGGAAGAGGGAAAAAGGCAGCAATCCAGCTCTTTTGAGCAGAAAAGCAGCATTTTTCAGAGAAAACATTGCAAAGTTTATAACAATGGGAGCCCGAGGAAACACAAACACGTCTCGCCTTCTCGACAAATAAGATTTGATTCAGAGACTCTTCATGCCAGAAAACAGTCTTGTCTGTGCCACGTGGGGAGAAGTGACAGGCTGAAGACGAGATTCTCGTGGAAATATAGCCGCGCATCAGCCCCTTAATTATTCATAAACATCCTTGTGGCTGAGTTTCACTGCTCCACCTGTTTAGCTAATTCTCTATTGTTTTACTCCAAGTGCTACTTGTGTTACTTAATGAAATCGTTCATCCCACCATAAGCACAGATGAAACAGAGGCTTAAGCTTATCCCCTCAAGGAATTTAATACTTTTAACACTTTGCAGGGACGTAAACCCTGAGCATTGAAGTTATTTGCACGGAGACACACCTGTGTCTCCCGGTTCCCCACGCAAACCTCTAGCCCTGGCAGGATCTGAACTTCCCTCCTGGTGCTTCCCAGCCGACCCTCCCAAAGCCAGAGACTTCCATTCTGACACCTTCGCTGTCCCTCCATCGCCCCTGTGACTCGGGACACGTCCTGAGCCTTCTCCTTGAAGCCCTGCATCAGGCTCAGTCCCCAGAACGAGACCGTTGCTGACTGACTCTCTGACCCCTGCTGCCCACGCCAGAGATCCTTGCTGAATATTTCCTGACCAACTGCTCTGATTTTCTCCTGAGATGTGACCAGGGCCCTACAACAGAGCTCGGCCATCGCACCCAGGTTCTTAGCTATGGAACAGGCTGAGATAGGGAATGAGGATGAAAGAAAAGAGGCCCAGACTAGGAGAGCATCCCATCATAACTGGGAACATCCAAAGAGGCAAATCTGATCCCAGTCACACCCCTGCTTCAGACCTTCCAGAGGCTGCCCACAGCCCTTGGGATGGAGCCCAAAACCCCACAGGTCCCTGCCCCTCACTAGCCCCACCACCCACCATTCATCTCTGTCCACTTGGTCCCGGCCACACTGGCCTCTCCTCTGGCCTTGGCATTTCAGGCTCCCAGCACCTCAGGGCCTTTGCTCATGCTGTTCCCTCCTCCTGGAATGTTTCCCCACCCCAATCCCTCACCTAGTTACCTGCAGCTCACCTCTCAGGTCGCAGATGAAATGCCACCTCCTTGGGGGAATCTTCTGTCTCTCATCACCCCCATACCCTGGCCCAGGGCCCAGGTCAGGTCCCCCAAAGCCCCTCTCATGATGCCATGGTGCCTTTCCTTCCCAGCAAGGACCACATGTAATGACACGAGGTCTTTATTATCTGAGGATGATCTGATCAGATGAAAAGGACATTTGAGGCAAATCTAATTAAATTAGGTACCAAAGTCCCATAGAAAATGTTCTGTGATGTATTTAAGAAACACACACTGGGATTTACTCTAATTTAGGCTCTGCTCACAGTCTCTACACACATGAAATCATTCAATCCTCCACACCACGGATACTGCTGTTATTGTCCCCATTTCACAGACGAGGACACTGAGGCACAGGAAGGTGCCCAGCTAGTATTGGCACGAGAGTTCCTGTTCTCAAGCACCTCTTCTGACCCAAATGCTTTATCCGGAAAAGTGAAACTAAATGTGACAAAAAATGAGCTTTTATCTCATATTTAACAGCCGTTAGGTGATAGTGGCAAATGTGATCTGCTTCTCAGAGTGATCAAAGGATGAATCAAGTACTGATTTTTTGCATAATCTTTCTGATAAAGCTGCAGCCCAGTCAGCATCCTTCCCTCCAGGTTTGACTTCTGCAGACTGATCAAAGGAGAGTCGTCTTCAAAAAGCCTCGCTGGCTCTGGAGCCTCCCCAGGGGCCTCTTGCCCTGTCACAGTCCCCATCCGCTCCCGCAGACCCTGCCCCATCCTCCTTCCTGCTGGTCCTCTTCTCCAGTGTTAACTGGTCTGAAGCCCCAGACCCTCATCGTCTGTGACTTTGTGGTGATTCAGGTAACGCTCTCCGTTGTGTGGTGTGACGTACACGCTCCCCCGCAGCCCACGGTGCCCCCACCCACGTCTGCTGTGAGGTCCCTAGTGGGGACCAGCCTGGTCACTCACACCAGCGTGTGCAGGGGACAGCCAGCTCCGAGAGCCGATTGTGAAATGTTCAGGAACTCTCCTAACTGGTCGCTTGGGAACAGCTGTGATCGGAGAATTTACACCACAGAAATCAGCAGTTGCTACAAATCAGGGCTTTTTTTCCCTGAAGCCATGGTCTACCGACACGCCACTGCAGCCACGTCTCATGCACAGCCCTGACTTTTGGGTGGAAACCCCTGTTATCAAATTTGGGGCCCCCTCCAGTGACTCCCCTGTTCGTACTCTATCTTCCTCCTTTCACCCACCTCACTAGAAGCGGATCGGAACCCCAAAAGCACTGTACTGAGACCACTTCTCTCCTCTGCCCCAACCACTGACACCCCCTGGCCTGTTCTGGGATGTGTACTCCGTCTTCACAGGGGTATTTATTGAGCGCTCACTGTGTGCAGGGAGCTGTCCCAGGTGCTGAAATTGTTGGCCTTGGGAGCAATCGGATGCTGGATGGGTCCGTGAACGCAGACACGTGACTCCAGCAGGATGCTCTTATCACACAATGAAACGGTGTTACAGTTGTAATAAACAGGCCTGTGCTTTGCAGGCCAAGCACACACAAAAAGAAGAGGAGAGTGAACAGTCAGAGCTTCACTCTGATTCAAGCAGCACATCCCAACCCACGCAGTGTCCTCACTGGCAGAGAAACGGGTGAGGGTGGGGTTCTCTGGTCACTTGCCCCCCATTCCGTCTGTGGCACTGCGCCCTCAGTCCCAAGTTCCCAGGGATAGCCACGTAACCACACCCCAGTCAGCGGGAAGACTGGCCAGACCCTCTCCCCCGTTCACCCCTCACTCCCTCGTCTCCAGCCCCCTACACCCCACCAGCTCCCTGGACTGTTCACCCTGCCCCCAAGGCCCCACCTCGTCTGGGCCCCACTGTGGCCAGGTGGTCAGTCACTCCTGCCTAGTCCAGGACTGCCGATGGGGTCGGGGGCAGAATGTGGAAAACACGGTCAGACCCACCACCTTGTGAGGCTTCACCTGCCAGCAAACCCGCCCTGCCTTCTCTGTCTGCTTCGCACACACGGCATCCATCACCTTCCCAGCCTGTCGTAACCTGGATCTCGAGAGACGCCAGACCCCAGGAGATGTGGACAGAGGGCTCAGGTCTGCTACACCTGTGTGACTATTTAGTTCATATCCTCCTTGTTCTACTTTCCCCTGATTGTTTCATGTCACACCTGACATGTCATAGGCCCTGAACAAATACTTTCCTGAAGGAATGACAGGGACTTTGGTTCAAGAAGGTGCTGTTGACTTTTGACCTTGGAGTGATAATCATTTCAGATGCTTTCAATAATCAAGAAATCTTTCATTTAAATTCGTTCATCAAAGATATTTTTTCTCTCTGAGATGTTGATTTGGTTCCTTTTTTACTTTCTCCATCATGTGGCAAGTAAATAGCGAGTTGCCTGAATGTGGAATGTCTTAGTGGAGCTGCCTTAATTGGCTAATCTGCTCACATCTCTACTGGAGTGCAATCAGAAAGTGTCTTCACTGAACTCCATCTAAGTGAACCAAAGTGTCCTTTCCTTCCTCGGCTGCAGATGGCGTGGGGGACGGGGCTGGGGAAGGGTGGAAAACATTCCCACTCATTTGCCCTACATAAAATATCCTAATTTTCATGCGCCAGCCACTACAATGTAATATGGTACCTGGCAGAAACCTGCATGTATCCTGAGAGTCCTGGGAGCTTTTCAAATCGAGGAAGAAGCCCCTTAGTTTCTGCCCATGAGATTTTGGCCCCCATGGAGCGCTGGCCTGCAGTCTGGAGGCTGCGCCCACACCAGGCCCACCGCCCACTCAGGGCACCCCAGTAGGCCGCGTCCCCAGGGGCCTCCTTTCCTGCTGTGAAGCAAAGGGCTGGAGCTGCCCGATGGGGATGGCCTGCCAGGCCGGTAGCCTGGGAACCGGGTCTCAAGAAGAGGGGACATCACCTGCTTCCCAGACTCCCCCTGGGCCAAGGTTCCTCTAGGTGAGAGGTCCAGGTGTCTCCACTGATGGTTCAGCCCAAAGGACACAACTCTTCCCGCTACAAAGCTTTCTTTGAAAAACAGATAAACTGTCGTCAAGATTTTAAACATCTCTATGCTCAGGTAGCTTTTGGCCCTCTCTCCTTATGACTAACTGGTTTAAACATATTTCCTTACTGGACATCATTATCTGAGATGACCAGTTTTTATTCTGCGGTCAACGGACAGGTTGTTGACTTCTCTAAGCCTCAGTTTTCTTATCTTTTAAAGGTCGTTGTTAGAAACAGATGAAGAATGTAGGAGGAAGGAAGTGAAGCAGCGCTGGCTCGGACACCCTGATCAATCCATTCCTGCCCTCCACCCCTCCTTCCTTCCATCTTTCCTTCAGTTCATCCTCCTTTTTTTCCTTCCCCCCTCCCTCTTTGCCTTATTATCCTTCTCCTGAACTACAGAGACAAATGCTCTTCAAATCATCTAGATTCATCCTTTAGTTGGTAAAACAAACTGTCTGCTACCTCGTGTCACACAGGCAGCAGTGACGGGAGCTGTTTTTACAGGGCGGGCAAAGGGCAAAGGCTCATCCCTGACCACAGTGCCTGTTCTGTCTGATTTATTTGATTTTATTTTTATTTTCCCCAACTTATTATTTTGAAAAATGTCAAAGCTACAGAAAAGCTTAAAAAGTAGTACGGTGGACACCCACATCCCTTTCATCTCAGCCACCAGCTGGCCGTACTGTGCCCTGCCCGCTTCCGTCTCTATGTGCATATTTGTAATATGTGTCTAGATTTTTCCCTGTATTCACCTAAACCATTCGAGAGTGTGGTGCAAACAACATGATATTTCACACCTAAACACCTCAGTGTATCTGTCACTAAAAAGACGATTTCCTACAAAGTGTCCAAACCATTTCTACCCTCATAATATTTCATGTTGGTGCAGAAATATAATCTATGTACAGCCAAATTTAGAGCTTTTTCCCTTAATTCTGGGATCCTATAAATAATCACGCATTGCATTTGGTTGTCATGACTCATCTCCTAGAACATGCACCCTCCTTCTCTGTCTTTTATGATTTTGATATATTTTTTAAGATTTTGTCTTGTACCAGAAAGCTAGGAAGTACTCAAAGGATGATGGGGACATAGCAAGAAAACAGAAGCTGGAATAAAGGGGCTCCCACTGGCCAAATTTAGGAATATTTGCACTTAAAACAATTGTGGTAATGGAGGTGAATACATGGAGTGAAAAAAGAATCCATGAGTCCACAGTGATCCTGCAGTATAGTGATTGGGAGAAGAGCTAGTTCTTCATGGAAGAAGGCCAGCTAATATAGGTACAGGGCTTGACGGAGCTAGAAAGTCACCATTTACGGCCACCAATATAATAGTCGACTCAGGTACAGACTATCTCTGGACACCAAAACCATTGCGGAAAGATTTAGGAGAATCTAAGTAACGGGGGAATTTATATCCACGTGGCCCCTACCACCTCACACGTTACTTAGCAATTACAAAGGGAAAAAGGATCCTTTACAACAGAGAAATCTGGTGAACACCACCTCAATGAAGGACTCAAACCTGATAGCCCAATGACAGATGAACAGACATTGTGAGTCCCCTTCTCTGCAATGGGCCGGGCAAAGTCTCCCTCCCTGCAGTGGGCCGGGCAGAGTCTCCCTCTGCAGCAATCCTGCCAGCAACCTTTGGCCTGAATCTACAGGGAAACAGTCACACTCATCCAGACCGCGGGACGTCCTTCAGGCCAGCGGGCCGGCTCCCGTCTGACCTCAGCTGGGCCGTCGGCAGACACTCCTTGCTGTGAGCTCTGCCTGGTGCCAGGCCCCGTGCTAGTCCTGGAGACGCAGAGAGGGAACCCTGCCTTCAAGGGTGGAGACGATGCTCCGGAGTCCGTGTCCTTGGGGTCTTGGGCATTTGGACAAGCTCCAAACAATTTCCAGATGATTGCAACTTCTCCACCAAAGGGAAAAAAGGAAAAATGCATGTATTAGTTGTTTTCGTCTCCTGATCAAACCAAGTGGGCCAGTTTCAAAAAATCTGTCGTTAGAGAGGTGCACTCAGGAGCAATCTGTGGGCTCTTGGTCCCATCAAGCGAGATGGCGGGGTAATTGGGACTATTACAGTCACAGCTGCCATCAGGATCCGCGGCTGTGACAACATCAAAGGGCACCTCTCCAGAAGCATCAGGCAAGCACCCACCGGAAAGGGAGCTGTTATCAGCAGGTCCGAGCCCCTCTGCAGCCCCGCTGCTGTGAGAAAGCCAACTGGCCACAAAGGGCGGGACCAGCTGCAGAACCAGCCAAGGAAGCCGGGAGCCAGGTCTGCAGCGGCCGGGTCAGAGCGTGTGGTCTAGAACGCGGGCTCTCTCAGGATTCTAAACAGCCAGCTCAGAGGCCAGAGGCGGCTCTCTAAGGCTCCGTTCGTTCGCTCCGCACGTACTTCAGGAGGGCTGACTATGTGCCAGCACAGCTGAGGCCCCTGGGGACGCAGCAAAGCGCAGAGCAGAGAAAGACCCGGCCTCAGGCGCTCACGATCTGCAGAGGGAGACGGACGACATCCAGCGACAGCCCAGGACAGTAGGTACAGCCACAGCCGGTGCCCGCCCGGCCCTCATTCCCTGACATCTTCGCCCGCGGTGGCTTCTTACTGACCCTGAGACCCTCCCTCCGAGGCCTCCTCAGCTGTGGGAGCCTGCGTGGCTGGGAGTCGACATCCTGGGAAGCAGCCCCCAGCCAAGGCCAGACGGAGCTGGGGGAACCCACCCCGGCTGCCCCACCACCCCCCAAAACATCCCCTCTGAGGCCTGTTCCACACCGTCTCCCACGGGACCCCAGAGGGACTGAGCCAGCGTCCCACGTGGTCACCTGCTCAACGCCCACCAGGGTCTGCGTGATAATCCCGCCCCTTCCCGCCTCCCTTCCCGCCCTCCTGCAGAGCTCCCTGGGACCACCTCCAGATACACGCTGTACTCACACCCAGGCTCTGGGGCGGCTTCTGGAAGGATCCCGCCTGAGGCCCCATGTAAAGCATGAAGTCATCAGATGGCAGTGAGTGGCCTGGAGAAAGATGGAGCGGGAAGGGGGAGGGTGGTCGTGGAAGGAGGGGCTGTGGTTGTACAGAGAGCAGTGGAGGAGCCCCCCGGGGAGGGAACACTGGAGCACGTGCCCAGGAGGTGAGGGAGCAGGCCGGGTGGACGGCTGGACGGCTGGGAGAAGAGCAGGGGGAGGGCAGAGCCAACGTGGGACCCCGAGATGGGGAGCGCCTGGCCTGCCCTGGACAGAGCAAGGGGCCGGTGTGGCAAGAGCAGAGGGAGCACAGGGGACAAGCGGGAAAGAGATCAGGGGGCGGAAGGGCCAGAGCACGCTGGGCCTTGTCCACCGTGTAAAGGGCTTCTGCACAGAGCGAGGTGCGGAGACGGCGGGCTCTGTGCATTTGCTTATGCTGTTCTCTTTAGCTAGGATGCCCTTCCAGCACCTCTGCATGTCCAAATCCAACCCATCCTTCAAGGACCATTCAGCCTCCTCTTGCCTCCCCTAGAAGCCCCCATCACCACTTCCCCAGGAGCCTCCCAACTGGAAATAAAATCTCCATTCTCAGGACAACCAGAACACTCCACCGATACTTCTCTGCTCTCTTGTAGCTTGCAGCTGTTTGTACAAGAGTCCTCCTTATCCCAATCTTCATCAGCACAGCTCCCATAGTTACTAAGTTGTACACATCAACGAAGCCATCACAATCCCGAACTGCCCACTAATGAACTGACCACTTATAAAACTCATCTCCAAAATCCACCCCTGGAGATTCACACCACCCCCTCTCTCCCCTGTATCAGCCACCTCCATGTCCCCACAGGCCAGTGTGCCGGAGGGTGACACCGAAACATCTGCCCACATAATGCAAGTAAACGGAAACCAGTTAAAAGTGAAAAAGAACATTTTGCAAAAGCCTTTTGCAGCTTTTCATGAATTTCATGAAAGTGACGTTGGGGACAACAGCTCATGAAGCCGCTGACGCGTGAAGCCCCGGCAGTCAGACCAGTTAACAAAGATTATCTGACAGCTGCTTTCAAAGAGAATTATTTGTCTATGAAAAAATAAGAACCCTTTGGGGAAATTGACGAGCCCTGACATATTTTGCAAAACTAAACTTCTCGTGTCAGACTGTAAACATTAAACTTGAGGTGCAGGAAGGTTAATGAAAATGACACCCCCAAATCAATACTGCCTTCATTCTTTGTTCTGAATATCAGTGCATGGTTGCAATTATAGCATCAATCTGGTTAAATATAAGAAAATACACTTCCTTTAAAACTTTTCACTTGACTTTTGAAGTTCAAGTCTCAACCAAACACTTTTTCTACTCCTCTGTATTTTGAACTTGGGAGTCCTCATCTTCAGTAAATTCACCTGAAGGGACCATTTTCCCTGGCTGGCAAGGACCTCTGTGCTTGTCTTATATCTCATGTTTGACCAAAAGACCTTGAGAACATAGAATGGACATTTTTCTTCAGCCTAGAACATAATAGATGCCAACTAATGTTAAACGAATGGACGAGCAAACCAGAGGCTCTCCGGTCTGCTCTGCTTACTCAAGCTGGTTAGAGAGAGAACAAAAGTTCACGCCCAGGCTTGACCATCTTGTGGAGAAAACTGAATGCAGGGCCCTGGGAAGCCTGGCTTCTCTAGTTGAGCCCCCAAAAAGCCACCAGGTAACGTAAGATAAAGAGAGTGGCTCAGTTCACTTGGAAAAGGATGAGCTGCTTAATAAACGATGCCGGCACAACTGGTTTCCCATTTGCGAGAAAATTAAGTTAAAATTAAAGTGGATCCCCATTTCATGCGTTATATAGAGTTAAGTGCTAGTGAACTTATTGACTTAATTGTAAAAAATAAAATAAAAATTTTACAAGAAAACCTAAGATCATCAAGCACGATACAGAGGTTGGGGAGAATTTGCAAATCAAGAATGGGAATGCTGAAGGTATAAAAGAAAAAATTAGAAATATCTGACTATTAAAATTTTGTATACCACAAGATTACATAAACAAAATTTATGTATAAACCATAAATCTATAAAATTATTTGCAAAGCAATTAATAGATGAGGAGTTAATTTCTATAGTATACAGAGTGCTCTTACAAATTAACCAGAAAAAGAGGCAAAGGTTATGAAGAGACCATTCCCCAAAGTGCAAATCCCAATATTAAAAAAATAAGGAAGAAAGGAAAGAGAGAGAGAAGAAAAAGAAAAAAAAAGAAAAACAGTAAAGAAAAGGAAAAGAAGTAAGGAAAAGAAAAGATGCTTGAGTTCACCAGCAGTCAGGAAATTTCATATTTAACTCTGAGTTATGACTGTACCTAGAAGACTGGCAAAAATTTTAAAGGGCTGTAAATCCTTTCGCTGGCTGGGCTATAGGGGAAGTGTACTTTCCTATACTCTAGTAGAAATGTGAAATATTACAGTCTTTTCTGAAGCTAATCTGGCAACATTTAGTAAAATTTTAAAAAAGTGCAAGCACTCCATGTGTACACCCAGCTCCTGAGCTGCTGGAGACCCATCCTATTCGTACAATATGTACAGAAACATTTATTGTAGCATTGTTCCAATGGCGCAGACCCAGAAGCAAAGCAAATTCCTGTTACTAGAGAAGTGGCTGAGTACTTTGCAAAGATATCCATCCCATGGAATATTGCACAGCTGTTGCAAGGAATTTAATTTAGAGCTATACCCGATGACTTGAAAGTGTTTCTACAAGGTATTGAGTGAGAATATCAAGACGCAGAAAAATGTGTATTATGTAATACCATTTCTGTAAAACAACGACACCCCCTCCTAAAAAAAAAAAAATCCCCTTTATTCTTCTGTGTGCGTGTGTGTGTGTAGGAGATGTGCTTTGTAGGATTATGGGATTATATGAGTATAACGGAAAACATGGAAGGATGCACACTAGTTTTGTTTTGTTTTGTTTTAATGCAGACTATCTTTGGAGATGGAGATAGCGGATGTGAGGGGAAGAGAGGAGGAGAGGAGAGTGTCCAGAATAGACAGCACGCACCATATGACCTGTTCTCGTGAATGTACGTGTGTGTCTATACATAAGAATGCCGACAAATAAGAAACCACCCGGACCCAAGGTGAGGAAGGTGAACCCAACTCGTCATCTGCCTGAGACAATGAGAAGTCATAATGAGAAGGGAATCTGAGCCAGGTCTCAAAGGGTAAATGAGATTTTGATAAGCAAAGATGGCAGCAAGAGGGAAGGATGGGAAGAATTCTGGCAAAGGAAATATGTTAAACAAAGGGTTTGGGGAAGGGAAGGTGTTTTATTCATTCTACAAATTTGTTGAAAGCCTATGTGGTGGGCATAATTCTAAGATGGCACCCAAGACTTCTGCCCCCTACTGTATACACCCTGTATAACACTCCCCTGCGCATGGGTGAGATTTGTGGTATAGGATGGGATTTCACTTACATGATTAGGTTACCTTATATGGCAAAAGTAATGGGATTCTGCAGATGTAATTAAGGTCCCTAATCAGTTGATGCTGAGTTAATCAAAAGGGAGATTATCTTAGGTGGGCCTGGCCTAATCAGGTGAGCCCTTTAAAAGAGAGTCCTGGGCCGGCCCCATGGCTTAGCGGTTAAGTGCGGGCGCTCTGCTGCTGGCAGCCCTGGTTCAGATCCCGGGCGCGCACCGACGCACCGCTTCTCTGGCCATGCTGAGGCCGCGTCCCACATACAGCAACTAGAAGGATGTGCAACTATGACATACAACTATCTACAGGGCCTTTGGGGGGAAAAAAAAAAGGAGGAAGATTGGCAATAGATGTTAGCTCAGAGCCGGTCTTCCTCAGCAAAAAAAAAAGAGGAGGATTAGCACGGATGTTAGCTCAGGGCTGATTTTCCTCACACAAATAAATAAATAAATAAATAAATAAAAGAGAGTCCTGGACTTCCCTGAAGGGAGAGATTTGAAGCCAGAGAGATGCTCTCCTGCTGGCCTTGAAGTAGCAAGCTTCCATGAATTCTACAACTACAAGGAAATCAATTCTGCCAACAACTTGTGTTTAGAAGAGGATCCCGTGCCTCAGATGCGATCCCAGTCCCGGCCAACACTTGGCAGCCTTTGAGACCCCGAGCAGCGGGTCTGAAAGCTGGGATGTCTGTTGAATTTTCATATACTTTTTAAAAATATGTATTTCATTTTACGGTTGCCTGCTATTTTGGCAGGGAATGCTGATTTTCCATTAATGGTAATGATATAAAGTTGCTTTCAAAAATCAGCTTTATTGGGGTATGCGTTGCATGCAATAAAAGTCACCAATTTTAGGTGAACAATTTGATGAGTTTTGACAAGTGAATGCAGCTGTGTAACCACCACGACAATCATGATAGAGAACATTCCGTCACCCCAAAATTTCCCTCCTGCCCCTTTGCAGTCAATTCCTCCTCCCACTACCAGCCCCTGGCAACCATTACTCTTGTCACTTTAGCTTTGAATTTTATAGAATTGCATGTAAATGGAACCATAGAGCACATAGCTTTTTGTATCTGGCTTCTTCACTTAGCACCTGCTGATGGGCATTTGTATTGTCTCAATTTAGAACTGTTAGGAATAAAGCTGCTATGAACATTTGAGTGCCAGTCGTTATGTGGACATACGTTTTTGTTTCTTTTGGATAAATTCTGAGGAGTGAGATCATTAAGTTAAATGATTAGCGTGTATTTAGCTTTATAAAAAACGGTGAAACTATTTTTACAAAGTGGCAGTACCATTTGAATTACCACCAATAATATAGGAGTGTTCCACAGGCTTCAAATATTTGCCAACAGTTGGTCTTGTCAATCTTGCTCATTTTAGCAACACCGTTGCGTGTGTAGCGGTATCACACGGTGATTTTGCTTTGCATCGACAAAGATGTTGAGCATCTTCTCATGCGCTTAGTTACCATTCGTACATCTTCTTTGGTGAAATGTCTGTTCAGACCTTTTGCCCTTTTTTATCAGTTTGTTTACCTTCTCAGTATTGACTTGGCCCCCATAATCTCCACCACCTGATGTGACTTCCATTATTATGTCACATGGCATGGCAAAAAAGGATTTTACAGGTATAATTAAGATTACTAATCAGCTGACCTTAAAATAGGGAGATTGTCCAGGATTATCCAGGAGGGCCCAGCGTAATCACACGAGCCACTAAAAACAGAAGAGGAAGTCAGAGAGGTTTGAAGCCTGAGGAAGACTTGACCCGCCATTGCTGGCTTGAAGATGGAGAAGACCAGATGGAAAGCACGAGAAGGAATGAGTTCTGCCTACAACCAATGAAATGAAAGAAGACCCCGGGTTCCAGAGGAGAACCACAGCCCCCGCTGATACCTAGATTTTAGCTGGTAAGACCTTGGCAGAGAACCCAACCACATCATGCGGGACTTCAGACTTAGAAAACTGTAAGATAATAAATGGATATTGTTCTAAGCCAATAAATTAGTGGTAATTTGTTATGCAGCAATAGAAAAGTAATATACCATCTCTTTATTAAAAGCAAAAAAATACCCCACAAAAGTTAAATTGAGAGATCCATATGTTTCAAGAAAAATGTGAGTGCATTTTTTTGTGTGTGGAATTGAAGTATTTACCAGTGTATTTACTATGAAAACAAAATGCACTTGAGTGAAAAAATACAGCCCACCGGCTCTCCTCACATACACCTCCCACATGGCCCCTGGAGGCATGGGAATTTGTGAGTCCAGTTCCAGAGTCTCTGGACACCGTCTAAGTTCTCCTTTTCCCAGCTCCCATAATGAGACCCAGAATCTCGAACCCCTTCATTCAGGGCCAGCAGTCCTGCTCACACTTTCCAGATGACGTCATCTGTGCCAGAGCCAAGTCTCTATTTGGAGGTGTTTTCTTCGTTCTTTGTTGTATTTTTTCCCTCTTAGACCCAGGAACCAATCCAAGCCATGTTTGCTTCCCCAGCAGGTTAACACAAACAGCCGGCCTGCGAATGAAAGAGGCGCATGTCGCCTTAATTACGGTGGGGGACCCCGGTTGCTGTTGAAACACACGTGTGATAGACAAACCCTGCATGGGGAGGAAATTTAATTGCACACAAACAAGAACACATTTCATCTCGAATTAAAATCTCCAGCACCCCCTTGGCAGAGAGCTCTCTGGTTGTTTCTGTCCTTTTCTTTCTGGCGCTCCATCCCCTCCCTTCCGTGGGAGGTTTTCTTGGCAGCAGGCAGGGCGCTGAGGCCCCACGAGGGTCCCTCCTGGAATCTCCTTCCATCTGTCATTCTGAGGCCTTTGTTGAGACGTCCATTGCTCCAGCCCACCTGGAGCCGCCGCCTCCCTCTCCAGCCCTGTCCCTCCCTGAGCCCAGTCCCCTCTCGCAGCCCCCAAAGAGTAACAATGTCAGGTCAGTAAGAGCAGCTCCCCCCCCATGCCCGAGGCTCCTCCGAGGTGAAAAGTGATTAAACGTGATGGATAACGTGAGCAGAGGACGCTACGTGGGGAAAGTGCTCACTTTAGCCGAAACTCCCAGATTTATCGCCGAGTGCCACAAATAATGAGATCATCCATCTTCCACCAACTGAGAAAAGGAATCCGCTGCGGGAAGTTTGAGAAGGGCAGGGAGACAAGGTCCTGCCTCCTCGTCCAGCGACTCTGCTCTGGGACCTCCCTGCTCCCGCTGTCCTGCTAATCCCAGGGCACCTGGGGACTGTGCCCAGGGGACGCCCACACCCCCCAGGTCTTCCCTGAGGAGGAGGGGGGGTTGCCAACACCCTGACCCGCCACCAGCGGGGCCGGTGGTCCCTGACCCTGAAACTTGCTAACTCAGTTAGGACTTACCCCCTCGGCCCCCAGGAGGAAAGGGGGGTCTCAGGTCCCTCTGACCACAGGAAGACGTGTACCTGTGCGACAGCATCTCAAGCAGGAGGGCTGCCGTCTGCCGGACTCCGAGCACTGCGTTAGCCTCCACGCAGGACCAGGTGAAAACCTCAGCCGTCAAGACACACCGAGACCCCAACTGGCTGCTCCACCTCCAAGACCACTCTCTGGTCCAGGCCCCATTGCCTCTGCGTTATTTCTCCAGCCTCCTAGGTCTCCCTGCTGCGCCTTGGCATCTACAGTCTGTTCTCCCAGAGGGATACCGCCGGAACCTCGGGCAGGTCGCACCCCCGCCTTTACCAAAACTCTCCCGTGGCTCCCAGCTCCCCGGGAGGAAAAGCCTGGCCACCTAGCCCCCCACCACCCCTCGCACCTCATCCCCCCAGGTCCCCCTCACTCCTCTGTTTCAGCTACTCTGGACTCAGGTTATTTCTTTATTTCAAACGAGCAAAGAACTCTTGCTCAACAGAACAAGTATTCAGTCTGCACCCTCCTCCTGAGAGGAGTGCCCCAGTTATGGTACAGGTTCCCCCAAACGCAGTACAGCTACCTCCAAAGCTTATCTGGATCCTTCTCAGATGAATGTTCCTTATTTTAATAGCATAAGAGTATTTGATGTGTATTAGACCAAAATAAAACTAGCCATGACTCTTATGAGTGAGAAGTTTAAGTGAATAAATTTAAAGAAAAAAATTAATAATAGAAGAGATAGTACAATGCAAATGATGACAATCGTGAAGGTAGCTCGGGAAGGCCTGAAGTTTGGGAAACTCTGTTGCTTTAGAAAAATCCTAAGTCTGGGAGCCTGTGGGCTTAGCTGCACCCTCTCCCTCTGCCCCTTGCTGGCCACGTGACTTTGGGGGTGTTGAATGGCCCCCTGACCTCCAGCTCCTCGTGTGTAACATGAAGAGGCTGCAGTGGCTCTGTGGTTCCTTCTCCTTCACGTCCACAGACTCAGGGTGGTTGGGTCATGGATTCCAGAGGCAGAGCCTGGATCAGGTGCCCACAGTTCCTGTTGAGACCTCCTGGTGTGGCCCTGGAAGTGTCCTTTCCACGCCTGGTCCCCAGCCCTCCCAGTGCCTGAGAACACCCCACAGAGCTGTCCCCTCCATGCCTGTTTATGTTGAGTTAGGCGCCTGTCACTTGCAGCCAAACAGCCTTAGTGGATTTAAATGGCTCTAGACTCTCACATCTTCCCGGGTCATTGTCCGGATCAAGTCCCTCCAGCCTTGTTGGCCGTACTCGTGCACGTCCTGCCCTCTCCTCCTAGAAACCCCTCCCACACCCTCCCACCTTCCCTGCCCAGCCCAGCTCACCTGTGGGCTCCTCTCAGGAGACCTCCCTGACCTCCCTTCTCTGGGCCGCACGGCGCCTGCTCCCCTGGACAGGCACACCAGAGCAACTCTGCCCAGTGCAGCCCTGCTTCCCCAGGAGCTGACCGACCACAGCAGTGGTCTGGATGCCGTCACAGTGCCCATCCGGGAGCTGGTGAGACAGAAGACTCCTCCCTCTGTTGATGGGTCAGGTAGACAACCTGCTGTGGTTCACTCAGCCTGACACGCTCCCTCTTTCTGCACTGACCTCCGATTCCCCGTTGACGTGGGCAGTCTTTGGGTTTGTAGCAGGTAGTTTGATCATTTCCAGCACGTCAATAGCCACAGGACGACTTCAGTGATACGTGTTGGATATTAAAGCATCCGTTTTATGGGTTGAGAGGTGAACATCAGATGGGTGCGGATCACACTCTAAGCTTTGTTTTTCATCATTAGGACATTCTAGAGAATGCCTGGAGGCTTAAAGTATCCGCCAACATACTCTTAACTGCAAATTGATCATAGTTAATAAATTCTAGTGTTTTGAGCACGTCTCCTTAGGAACTACATAGAGTAACCTTGGATT
This sequence comes from Diceros bicornis minor, assembly GCF_020826845.1. Classification (NCBI taxonomy): domain Eukaryota; kingdom Metazoa; phylum Chordata; class Mammalia; order Perissodactyla; family Rhinocerotidae; genus Diceros; species Diceros bicornis. Next base: position 13,832,677 of record NC_080758.1, read on the forward strand.
TTTTCTTGATTCCTCTCTCCCTCTCATATCATTTTCAATTGATCAGCAAATCTTGCTCACTCTACTTTCAAAATGTATCCTGAGGCCCGGTGGCTTAGCGGTTAAGTGCGTGCACTCCGCTGCTGGCGGCCCGGGTTCGGATCCCGGGCGCACACCGACGCACCGCTTCTCCGGCCACGCTGAGGCCGCGTCCCACATACAGCAACTAGAAGGATGTGCACCTATGACATACAACTATCTCCTGGGGCTTTGGAGGAAAAAATAAATAAATAAAAATAAAAATATTATACAAAAAAAAACAAAATGTATCCTGAATCCGACCGCTTCTCCCACCTCCACGGTCCCACTCTGGACCAGGCGCCGTCCTCTCTCCCCTGGATTGTTGGACCTCCTCACTGGTCCCTCGGCTCCATCTCGCCCCCTACAGGCCATTTTGCACATGACAGACACAGGGATCCTATTAAAACCTTCCCTGGATCATGTCCGTCCTCTGCTCAAAACCCCCAAAGGGTCCAGCCACACTTGAGTCAAACCCAACCTCCTCATCACCGCCTACAGGCCCCTGCACCTGGTCCAGAATCTGCCTAACTTTCTGACTGTTTCCTGGCTCTGCTTCACACTGTTCACTCTGCCCAGGCACACCTGCTCCTTTGTGACTGTCCCCCTCCCCACAGTCACGCCTGCTCAGGTCCCGTCCTCGTCCAGATGCTCTCCCCAGATGTCCCCATGTCCCACATCTGAGCTCTACTGTGACTTCGCAGAGAGGCGTTTCCTGACCGCCTTCCTGGAATCCCCCTCTCATCCACCCTCCCCCTTATCCCGCACGCTGGTCTCTTCTCCTTGCTTCTCCATACCTGTTCTCTGTCCTTCCCCAACTGCTCTGTGCCCCAGGAGGCTGACCTCTAGGGACTGCCTCACCCAGGCCCCCTGCCCTCGGCTCCCCCTAGGCTCAGCCCATGGGAGCACCGGCAGGAGACTGAAGGCAGGGTTAGAGAGCTGGGAGATGGGTTTCTCTGCCTCCTCCATGCTGGGCTGTGGTGCTGACAGCAGCAGCTGCAATTCTCAACACCCCCAGCTCCTGTTGGGGCCCCTCTCCCCTGGCGAAAGTTCACCCAGGTTCCAGATACACTGCCCCCTCCTCTTGCCCCTTCAGGCCTCGGACAGCTGGGGCCAGTCCCTGCAGACAGCCCCACTCTCCCTTGGTTCCCACAAACCAGCCCCACCGTTAATGGTCATTTAATGGTCTTTTCATTAAACTCCCTTCCATTCATCTTTTTAACGAGGCATTTGTACACTTCCCTGAAGAGAAGAAAATAAAACATTGTCAAATACACTATGACATAGCATCTACTCAAGAGACGTATGTATAGAGATGTTAAAGATGTGAAAACACGTGTGTTGTAGAATCAATGAAATATGTATTTATTTGTATCTTCTCTGTCTCTCCGCTAAAATGCAAACTCCCTGAGGCAGCGACCTTGTCTGTTTGTTTCCTGTTGAATTCCCAGAGACCACAGCGCTGCTTGGCTCCTGGCAGGGGCTCAGTAAATACTTTCTGAATAAAAGAGGGACATCTAGCCTGTGGGAGCTGGCCTCCAATGGTCCCCCCTCCTGGCACTCTGATGTCCCCTCCCATGTTTGGTGTGTATGACCCACAGCACACGGCAGAAGAGATGGCGTGTCACTTCTGATATTAGGTTATCAAAGCCTGCAGCTTCCTTCTCTCTCTCAGAAGCCACGTAGAGAAGAGGCCCACGTTGTGAGGGCCTGAAGGCTCTGCCCGCAGCCGCGTGAGTGAACTTGGAAGCATCTCCAGCTCTTGCATGACTTTGAAGACTGCAGCCCCCGTGGACGGCTTCACTGCTACCTCATGAGAGATCCTGAGCCAGAAACACTGGCTAAGCTGCTCCCAGAATTCTGCCCCTCAAAAACTGTGTGAGATAATAAATGTGTGCTGTTCTAAGCCATGAAATTGGGAGGAGGGAGTGTTTGTTACACAGCAATAGGTAACTGATACACGGCCCTAACTTAGTCAACGTTCCTATATCTCAGAATGTAGCCCTTGCACTAAGCACTCTGAGACTGTGGCCAGGTACCTACCACCTTCCTGCAATGATCTAGAATTTTCTGATCCTCCTCCCTGCTGAGACTTTCAAGACAGACTCCATCTTCTTTCCCAGTCTTTGCCCCAGGCCTGACTGCAGGGGGGGCTCTTCAGAGCTTGATCCCGAGTTCCCTTGAGCTTTGCCCTTCCCCAGTCCCAGGGCTGTTGCTGGTTAACCTTCCTGCAGACTTGGACACCTGGGGACCAAAGACTCAGGGAAATGAAACAGACATTTACACGAGACAGAGTCTATAGAGATTTGAGATGCAATATGATCCTTCACGTGGAGTTTTTCATGGAGAATTTTTTTTCACTTTGATATGAATAGACTTAAACTCTTTTCTTCCTTTGCATTTTCCAGACTGCTAAGGAGACATGTGTCATTTTCATGTGCATCACACATAATCGGGGGCCCGTATTAAAAAGTGAAAAGTCCCTTTCTCACACGTTTGCTTTAGTGAATGAAGCCATTGAGTATCATTACTCGAACTGCACAGGCCAGGGGAATGTCCGCCATTCCTTGCTGCCTGCCTGTCCCATCCCAACAAATGTAAACCATCAAGCAGCGACTTTTGATAAGAACATAATGATCATCATCATTTCAGTTTTTTAAACAAGTATGGCTGGGTCCAGTTGAGTTTTTAAAAGGAAAGAAAACATGAGAATGTCTGTGAGCAAAGAAGTGCAGACAGAACCGGGAGATGAGGCAAAGGATGCGGGAAGATGTGGAGCCACGAGCAGAGCCGAGGACAGGGACGGGTGGGGACAGGGTCTTGGAGTGCGGGCCAATGACAAGGAAACCTACAGCTGCCAACAGTTAAGACTGCCCAAGCTGGGAGACGCACGAAGCATTTCTCAAGGAAATAAGGAATGAGAGATCATTAAACTAAGGTACCAGGGCTTCCAAGAGACAGTGGGAGTCATTTAATGAGAGAGGCCCCGACATTGCAAATATCTAAATTAATTCTTTGCCTGGCTGCTCACAGGGGAGGAAGAGAAAGCAGTTGCTTCCGGAAACCATAGCACATTTATTACTGAAGCAAGATCTACAGAGGGAGAAAGAGGAAGGGAGGGAAAGAAGGAGCCGGGGCGGTGGGACATGGAGCTTCTTTTTTCCTGACGTCGTGGTGGGCTTTTCTCTGACACGGATAAACTCTAAAACCAGCACACACCTGTCTCTGGAGCCCTCGCAGCACCCCCAACGTGTCCCAGCCTGTTCAGGGCTTCCACAAAGCAGCTTTCAGGCCACAGCTGCCATCCCGGGTCCTGCGAGTCCTCCATCCCCGCTGCTGGCCGACTGGCCCCCTAACTCATGAGAGCTGAGCTCCTGCCTCAGCCGGCCAACTCCCCGGGCAGCTTCTCTTCTGGTGGTTAAGACAGATCCGTGAATCTTTTCCAGATTTCCAGCATCCCATTCTGTGATTTGGAGTATTTGTTGCCCGGGGAGAGTGGAATCAAGATGAAATTAAAACCTAAAAACCCAGGTAGGTCCCATTTCAGGAAGTCCAGTAGGTGAAAACCTGCACAGGGAAGGTTCAAGCAGAGCAGCTGGGAGAGACCCTGACACTGAAGATGAGGATGCACCCCTCCAAGAGGGTGCCCAGAGGGCCCCTGTTTACTGGCGATGCGGTTTCTTGATCTGGGGGCTGGGTGCAGGCGTGTTAAAGAGAGAAAACAGGCCCAAAGTGGAGTCGCTGATGACAGCCCTGCCAAGACTGATACCTCACCTAACTGCGGTTTCAGCCTCTCCAGGGGGTGGAATTTTATACCAATCAGTCTGGAATTTCCTAACCAACACGAGTGGGGTAATCTGCGTGATAAACCCGCCCTTGCCCCAGAGAAATGTGACCTTGCCTGAAATAATCCTTCCTTTTGGTTTCTTGTCCCAGCCCCCTTCTGCCTGTAAAAGCCTTCCACTTCCTACAGCTCCTCAGAGCTCCTTTCTACTTGCTAGATGGGCTGCTGCCCAGTTCATGAATCGTTTAATAAAGCCAGCTACCTTTTCACATTTACTCAGCGGAATTTTGTTTTTTAACGGGTGTGCACACCTCGTCAGGTGATGATTCATCAAGATTGCATTGTGATCTGGGCATTTTCCTTACGTAGGTTATAGTTCAATATATTTTTACCGCCAGTGGGATTTTGATTGGGGAAGACAGACATTTTTTAGAGGTGAGTCACCACCCCCAAGGGTGTTGGAGTCTACCACCTTGGAACTACTCTTGGCCCTTTCCCAAGGGGATTTGCTCCACCCCTGCCCTCCAAGCTCCCACTCTTGGTTCCCCTCCTGCCTTCCTGCCTTGTCATGTCCCATGGAGGGCAGGTGGACCATCAAGGCCGTCCACAGACCTTGCTGGGCCAGCCCTTCCCCTCCCAGAGTTCCCTGTGGCCCTCCCTGTCCTCGCTCCGGGAAACCCCTTTCCCATCATGGAGAATCCAGACAGACCCGTCCCGACCACTCCGCCTGCCTCTCCCAGACAGCATGCAAGTTCACTGCAGGCCCCTCCAGATCTCAGACGCCTTTGGTTATGACGGGACTTGAAGCAGATGAATCCACTCTCTCAAAATTTCATTTCTGGTCTGTGTAACCCAGAGGCAGGGCAGAACTAGCATCTCACATCTCTGAGAAAAGGAAAAGAAACACTTAGAGCCCAGGAGAAGGATGAGGGCGGGGCCGTGCAGACACTCGGACTATTCTAGCTTCTAGATTCCCTGCCTCAGGCTGCTTTCCAGCCCTTCTCAACTCAGTTCTGCACACATCACTCTCCCGCATAAAAAACTTCCCGGTCCTGGGGGCCTGGCCCAGTGGTGTAGTGGTTAAGTTGCACGCTCCGCTTCAGAGGCCTGGGGTTCTCCGGCCCGGATCCCGGGCGTGGACCTACACACCGCTCATCAAGCCGTGCTGTGGCGGCGTCCCACATACAAAATAGAGGAAGAGGGGCACAGATGTTAGCTCAGGGCTAATCTTCTTCACAAAAAAAAAAAAACTTTCAGGTCCTGAAATGGAGAAAGACACGTCCTAACGCACACTCTTACATCACTACCTCCTCTAAAAAACTCATCTTCTAGATGCTGACCATGTGCATATTCAATGTGGGCTCTAATCTTTATTAATTCCCTCTCCCCCATTTATCTTCTTTGTTTTGTTCTTTTTTTCCCCTATTTTTTAAGAAATAAGTGCCTTTGCCGTTGCTTTTTCTTCTGGGATAATGCAGGCATTTAAGACTGTAAATTTCCTTCCAAGTCCAGCTCTGCCACTTCCCCAGGTTTCGGTATGAACTCTTCTCCGTTTCATTGTTTTCTAGAAACTGTCATTTTAGTTTTGATTTCTCCTTTGATCCAGGCGTTATTTGGGAAAGAATTCCTTCCAATAACATGCGCCCATTTTAAGTGCCCAGTTCAATGAGTTTTGACAAATGTGTCCACCAAGGTAAATGTCACCACAGTCAAGACACAGAACGTTTCTAGCATGAATATCTTTTTATTTATTTTAATGTCATTTGATTATGATCAGACTATAGCCTGTAAAATTCTTTTTTTTTTTTTTTGGTGAGGAAGATTGGCCCTGAGCTAACATCTGTGCCAATCTTCCTCTATTTTGTACGTAGGATGCTGCCACAGCGCAGCTTGATGAGTGGTGTGTAGGTCCGCACCCAGGATCCAAACCCGTGTACCCCAGGCCGCCAAAGCAGAGTGGGCAAACTTAACCACTACACCACCAGGCTGGCCCCAATATTTATGTTTTAAATTGTGTTAAGGTTTCCTTTGTACCCAAAGAAATAACAACAAAAAAAGAAGAGTGATTCGTAAAATTATATTTAAGCATCAAATATTCTCTCTGCTATACGTTCCCCAGCCCACCTTCACTCTGCCTTCACATGGTCTAGTCATCCTTATTAAGCTGTAATCGTGCTGCAGTGTTGTTAAGCCTTTCCGTGCACGCCCCAACACCCTTCACTGGACCGTGAGCTCATCGAAAGTCAGGGCCACAACGTCTTCATGGCTGTGTCCCTGGGGCTGCAACAGGACTCGATGCAGTAAAGATGCTCCATCCATATTCACCGCCTGGAGTTGGATTAAGGACGCCTGGAGAGCCCACTTGGGTGGGCAAGTGGTTTAGAGACCCCAGTCATCTGCCTCAGGTCTCCTCTCTACATTGGCTCAATTCATGTTGACGTTTCAAATCATTCTTTAGAGAGCCTGAATAAGTTAGGGGAATCATTCTAACACTTGTCTATTGACTTCTCTGCCATGACCGGTGGCTTGAAATAAATAAATCATTGAAACCGTCGCATCCTTCCTGGTTCAGGGAAGGTGTTGATAGACGGGGAGTCGATGGACTCGATCCAGGCAGCGGCGGGTGGGCGGAGAGAGGTCCCTGGCCTGAGCATCAGTGCAGTCTTCAGGGCGGGTGAAGCCTCAGAAATCCAATCCAGGGCACTTCACAGGGACAGTAGGGGCTGCCACTCCCTGTCATGGCATCTCTTTCCCTGAGCTGGCCTGGGGGTCTCTGCCGAGAGACTGACAGGTGGGTTCAGCAATGGAGGCTCAGAGTCTCCGCTTATCCCACAAGTTCAGTCCCTGAGGGATGCAGTGGGCACCTGCTGGGGAGGGTGTCTGGGAGCTGGGAGGGAGGGGTAGGTGACAAACTGGGGGTGGCACAGGGATCAGATACTGTCCCATCTGGCTGAATGTCTTCCGTCCCTTTTCCTCTCTCAGGGCCACCTGGGCTTCAACAGCACACCTCTGACCCCCTCACGCCCTGGCTTTCCAGCCCTCACGGGGCTTCCCATTGCCACCGGGGGAACTCCCCACCATGGCCTCCAGGCCCCCCCCGCCCACCTCTGCAGCCTCCTCGCCCTCTCTCTGCACTGTCTTCTTTCTGCTGCTCATTTGGGCTCCTCTGTTCCAGGCCTGGGCGATGCTGTTCCCCCTGCCTGGAAGGCTCTTCTCTCATCTCTCCCAGCCCTCCCCTCCTAGCTCAGGGCCTCCCAAATGGCGAACATGAGATGATTTGACAGAGCAAATGGATGTGGCACAGTAATGCTGAACCCTACAGTGATTCTTCTTCCAATCACCTCAAAGACAACATCTTCATTTGGTGCTAATATGCCTTCAGCACCTCTCTAAGCCCAGCTAATCACCTCTGGAACCAAGAAAGAACAGGCCCCGGGCTCAGTGCAGAATGCAGCATCTCTGTTTAGGTTTATTGTTTTTATTTCTATGGTTACCATCCTTTTGCAGCAAGACATGCTGGTTTTCCACCTACTCCGCTGATGTAGTTTTCCCTTCAAATAAAAGTTTCTTAGTGAAAACAAAAATAAATTTATTTAAAGAAAAAGTATTAGATAAAGGATCGTCCTGGTGATGTGTGGATGTGGGGAAAATAGAGACAGTGGACTGCGAATGCATAAAATTGGGTTGGAGGTGGGCAAAACTGGTGAAGGTCATCAAAAGGTACAAACTTCCAGTTATCAGAGAAATAAGTCCCGGGGATGTAATGTACAGCGTGGTGACTATAGTAAATAATACTATATTGTATATTTGAAAGTTGCTAAGAGAGTAGATCTTAAAAGTTCTCATCACTAGAAAAAAATTTTTGTAACTATGTGTGGTGATGGGTGTTATCTAAACTTACTCTGGAAATCATTTCACAATATGTACATATATCAACTCATTATGTAGTACATTTAAAACTAATACAATGTTTTATGTTAATTATAGCTCAATTAAAATAAATAGAGAAAACAGTGGACAATGGTTAGGAGCTTGGGCTCAGGGGTGAGACAGCACCAGGGGAGCCCCGACTCCCCCACTTATCATCAAGTCCCTTCTCCTGATCCCTCCCCAGCTTCTGTGTCTGTAAAATGGGAAAATAATCCCCCCCCACCCCACCATCACCCCCACCCCCCACCCCCCCTCGCACAGAGTAATGAGAAGAGCTGCACAAGGGAATTGAGCAACAGTTAGGGGGGAGGGGGTAGCAGGTCCAGAGGAAGCGGGTAGAAGGGACTATGGGGTTGCTAAGCAACACCTCCTGATCCTGGAGTGGGCAGAAATGCAGAGGGACCAGGACGTCACACATTCGCCTCCCCCCGTGCTGCTCCAGAGTCACCTGTGAAGTGTGCCCGTCACAGCTGCTACGGGGATGTGGAATTTGGGGAGCGAGGAATGAACGGAAGGAGCCCATGCGGTGGGTGGGTGAGGGAGGCCCGCAGAAGCGAGAAGAGCCCCAAGGAGACGCGGGTGGGGGGGGAAGCGCTCAGCAGAGGCGGGAAATGAGAGCGGGGGGAGCAGGAGAGACGCCAGCTCGGTGAATGGCAGAAACCTTGAGGTCGGCTTTGGACTCCCCGTAGATGCGGGATTTGGGGACATCGACCAGCCGACACCTGGGTTACAGTGAGATCCTGTGGTCCTTTCAAGCCAGAGTTGTTTGTGACCTTAACAAACTTGCCGTGAAAACAACAGGCGCAGGTAAAACATTTCATTCCCCCACCCCCAACCCGGGCCAGGACAAACAGTCCTGTCTGAGTCAGCCTCTTCCACAAACCTTTTTCCTTCTAGTTCCCTGAGCCAATAAACCCCTCCTTTGCCTTGGACGGTTGGGGTTGAATTTCCTGTCCCTTAGCAGATGGAAGAATCCTAATTACAGAAACCAGAGAACACAGGTATAATTACTCTCCCATTTTACAGATGAGGAAACTGAGGCTCCACCTCCTTCTGTCTTGTTACTGTGATTTTTGGGGCTGTTGCCTTCATCTTTATCTCAGACATCCCTCCCCAGTTCTCTCCCAGCCAATGGAAAGAGAAAGAGAGACGGTGCTCACACCCCACTGGCTGCGTTTTGGTCACAAGAGAGCCTGGGAAATGTAGTCTTTCTTCTCAGCGGCCAGGTTCCCTGTGTCTATGAGAGACGTGGAGAGGGACTCTGGGGGGCACCTGCAGTCTCTGGCGCAGCTCAGCAACCCCTGCCCTGTCCCTCCACAGGACAGCCATCAGTGGGGGACAGTTGACCCACAAGCCCGAAACCAACGTGACAGGGCATCTTTGTCACACTGGCCTGGCCAGGTCATCCCTGTAGGACAGCACTTACCTCTGGGCAGGATGGAAGGTTCTGCAGACAGACAGACAGACCAGGGGTGAGAGGCAGTGAACAATGATAGGGACAATACCCACAAAGGCCTGCGCCCCCTTCCTGGGACTCCCAGGGAAGCCCAGGGACTTCCCTCGTGCAGCTGGCTCCTTCCCACACCAGACACCAGACACCAGACAGGTGCTGAGGTGAGGGGACCCCTAGGGCCATCACTCTGGTTGGGTTGGAAACTCCACCCTTTGAACGAGATGCTAATTATAGCCCCACGTGTGCAGTCTGTCATCTGCTAAAAATAGGCTGTCTGTGTTCTCGTCTCCACAGGTGCAGGAGTTTGGGGAAATAACACTGTTTTTAGCGCTGGTGCAAGTAGGAGGCGACTGACTTCTAGACTCTGGGAACCGGGTCTGTCTGCGGGAACTGGTTTGCGGGAGCACGACCCACAGGGCAGCGGGCCAGTCAGAAGAGGTTCTGCAACCCCGGGGCTCAGCAGGGAAGGAGCTGACGGAGGGAAGAGGGTCTTCCTGGTCAGTCTTGCAGGGCAGGCAGCCTGCAGAGCTGGAGCAGCAGCGCTGGGCTGCCCGGAGCGCGAAGCCCCGGCTCCCAAGGCTGAGAGACGTCTGTCACCCAGGCAGGAGGGAGGCCATTAAATCAGGGCACTGGGGGAGTGCACGGGGGGCCCCAAATCCACTGAGAAGGCCAGGAAACAAGGATGTCAGAATGAGATGGGGGATGGGGGTCCCTGAAGACAATACACGAGACGGTGGGGGGGGGGGAGATTGAGAGACTTCATTCATTCATTCATTCGTTCAACAAATATTTATTGAGTCCTACTATGTGCCAGGCACGCTGCCAGGTGCTAGGTTGAAAGGGACAGATAGGGTCGCTGCCCTCATTCATTTATTAATTTCATATTTCAAAAAGTACATTCTGAGCCAGGCACTGCCCTAGGGACACAACAGTGAACAAAATCCCTTCCTCCCTGGAGCTAAAATTTTATTGTGGGGAGGGGCCAGTACCCTCTTCCCCAAAAGCAAATGCACAAAGAAATAATGTTATGATCCAATGATCCTGAGCAAAGGAGAACACCCCCTTCCTGGGAGACCAGAGCCCACCAGGCCCTAAGAAAGGGGGTGGGGCTGGAGGAGCCGCTGTGGCCTTTACAAGGAAACTTCCAGATTCCCAGGGAGACCAGTGTCGGCTGCGGCCGGAGAGAGGCACTCATGGCTCCAGGGCCCCCGTGCCCCTCAGATGAGCCCTTCCCAGCCCCCAAGGAGATGCCCCAGACCAAGGAAACTCCCCACAGCCCACCCTGCCCCTGTGTCCAACGACCCTCGGGTCATCACGTGTTGATAGTCCCCAAGGACAAGAAAGTCTCAGCCCAGGGCCCGGGCCTCTGAGGGGCTGCCCCAGGATGTGTGACATCAGGAATGGAGCAGGAGGAGGCCCTGCAGGTACCCATTCCCCAGAACTTCAAGGAGGACCCAGCTCTCCTGCAGGCTCAGTCTTAGGGAGCCACTGCCGGGCTCCGTGTGGACAGCAAGGTGTGCCGTGCTGTGTAGACACCGCACCACCAGCCTGCACTGTCCAAATGGCAGGATTCTGCTCGGCAAAGTGCACCAACATGCAGAATTCCACTGGCGAGAATATTTAACTGCCTGACCCCTGGAAATCATGTTTCCATCTTTATTACCCGAGAACTGAATCACTGCCAAGCTCCTCATGTCCCCGGGTGCATTTCTGGTGAGCAAGTCGGGGACAAGCCTTAGACGGCTGTTCCAGCCCATCAGTGGGGCAGACCTGTCTCCAGGGCACAGAATGTCTGGGTCATGTTCAGCTGCTCTCTGGCCCCCGGGAATGGCCATCTTCGCTGTGACCTCTGGTTTTATGGTCTCACGTGAGAGAGGAGACATCGCTCAGTCCCTGAATCATCGCTCAAAGCCCCTCACTTTCCCTGCTGCAGGTGGATCCCAACGTCTAACGTGACCTTGAGCACAGCCCATCCCAGGTCGTAAAGATGGGTTGTAAAAAAAAAGACCCTGCTCATTCTCACGTGGAGGGGGAGGCCCAGACGCCCACCTGCCGAATCTCCATCTTGCTCCGTGGGCACCTGGGAATCAGGATTTCCTCGTTCTTAGCAGGGGCAGTGGATTAGAGTCTGGAGCAGAAAGCAGGAGGTCACAGAGGGGAGGACGGAGTCTGGAAAAGAGGAGACACCTGGGTGAAGTATTTTCATGTAGGCTTTTTGGAAGCCAGGTATTGGAATGCCAAGAAATTTCACCTAAGAAGGTCACCGAGGGAAATTGTTCCTGAGGGGTTTCTGTGCAGGTAGACGGACGATCAGAACAGTCAGCTTTCCAAGAGCACAGCCTCTGGAGGCAGATTCTCTGGGTCCAAATCCCAGCCCACCACCTACTAGCTGTGTGACCTCGGGCAAGTTACCCTCTCTGTGCCTCAGTTTCCTCTTCTGAAAAACGAGAATAATGACAGTCTCTGTTGCATAGGCTCATTGGACAGATTAAAGCAGAAAATACCAGTAAAGTGCTCGGCAGTGTCTGCGCACAGGGCACAAGTGTTTAAAGTGTTCCACATCATCATCACCACACCATCATCACCATCACCATGATCATCATCACCATCACCATCATCCTCATCACTGTCATCATCATCACCATCATCACCATAGTCATCACCATCATCATCACCATCATCACCATCATCATCACCATCATCATCAGGATTACAATGATGACGCTCTGACCTTCATTCCTGGCCTTATCAGTTCGCTGTGTTTTCAGGCCGGGATCAATCCCGTCCCCTGGGTCAGACCTGTCCCTGCAGAAACGCAGGCTGGGAAGGATGCTCTGAGGTCATCCCCCTCGTTCTCACCACCTTCAACAACCTCACATGTCACCGAGCCCAGGGCAGGTGCTTGCCCGTCATCCCTCAGGTGGGCAGCACTCTACAGTTGGCAGAGCACGTGCTTTCTCATTCACCTTCCCAGCATCAGCTGATCCTGGAGCTGCCCGGCCTCGTCCTGGCCTTCCTGCCTCCCTTCCTGCTCATGAGCAACCCCCCCACCCACACAGGTCAGTGAGAGGGACTCTTCCAACACCTGAATCAGATCACAGCACCTCTCTGTGCAAAACCCTCCAGTGCCCCCTCACGGGGACCAGTGAGTCAGGCCCTCCCTCCTCTCAGGTCCCGTCTCTGCCCACACTCCCCTCACACCTGCCGCCCTGCCAATCACTGCTGCCAATCACTATGTCCCTCAAGCTCTTCCCACCTCAGGTCCCTCCACCAGGAGTGACCTTCCCTAAATATTCCTGCCCTCGGCTAACTCCTTCTCATCAGAGAAGACACATCAAGTGGCCCCTCCTCAAAAGGCTTCCTGACTCCCCAGTCCAAATCAGCCACCCCCTCCCATGTGTCATGTCACCTTCATAAGTCCAAGATGGCTGCTCAAACTCCAGCCATCACATTGACATTCCAGACAGCAGGAAGGCACAAAAGACAAAAAAGGGAATGCCCCTTCCCTTTAAGGGCACATTTCTAAAGTTGTCCATGATCCTTCCCCTTACTTCCCACTGCCTAGGACTAAGTCACATGGCCATGCCTAGTGGCAAGGGAAGCTGGGAAATGTAGTCATCACCCTGGATGGCGATGGGCACTGCCGATAATCGGAGTGCTATTACTAAGGAAGAAGGAGGCACAGCTAAGCTATTGGAAGACCACTAGGACACCCTGCCATAGCCACTTACTGGCTATTTGACTTTGGGCAAGTTATTGAGACTCTTTTTTCAGAGTCTCAGATTTCACATTGCTAAAACAAAACCCAGACTTCCAAAGTCTGGCCTGCTCTGGCTCCTGCCTGTCTTTCAGGTCACATCTCTTTCCACTCCCACTTTGCTCCTAAAGCACTGACTCCTTTCTATTTCCCAAGCTCATCCCTACACCAGGGCTTTTGCATTTGCTGTTCCCTAACCCTGGAATCTTCTTCCAACAATTTTTTAATGCAATAAAATAAATATAACTTAAATTTACCATCTTGACCATTTCTAAGCGTACAGTTCAGTGGCATGAGTACATTCACATCGTCATGTTACCATTGTCACCATCCATCCACAAAACTCCTTTCATCTTACAGAACCAAAACTCTGTACCCATTAAACAGCAACTCCCCATCCCTCTCTCCTCCAGTCCCCAGCAACCACCAGTCTACTTTCTGTCTCTATGAATCTGACTACTCTGGGTACCTCATATAAGTGGAATCACACAGTATTTGTTCTTTTGTGACTGGCTTATTTCACTCAGCATAATGTCCTCAAGGTTCATCCATGTTGTAGCATGTGTCAGAATTTCCTTCTTTTTTAAGGCTGAATAATATTCCACTGTGTGCATAGACCACGTTTTTGTTTATTCATTCACTCATCTTCTCCTAGTTTCTGCTTGGTATATTCCTTCTCTTCATTCAGGTCTCAGCTCAAACAGCATCTCTTTACAGAGAGCCGTCCCTAATGAGAGCCAGCCCCTAGTTCCCCTATCACATCAACATACCTTATTTTACACCACTTAATCGGATCTGAAAATGCACCATTTACTGGTTTAATTGTCCATTTCCTGTCTCTGCCTCCTAGATGTGGGCTCCATGTGTATGGGGACTTTGCCCTTCTTGCAAACCCAGTGCCCAGGATGGAGTCTGGAGCACAGAAATTCCTTGATAAATGTTTATTGAATGAACTGGTCAAAGACGGGACTGAGGTGCTGGCAGATGTAGGCTCCAGGCCCCCAGTGATGCTTCTTTCTCTCTAGAGCTTTCTTCTCTGACTGCCCACAAAAGACCTTCATCCAGCCAGGTTGATGCCATGCTGTCCTCAGTAACTGGAGTGGCTGGAGCTGGTCATCTTAGGGGGGGACGCATCACAGTGGCCCAGGATTGGGGCAGGGAAGGAGCAAACCTTTATCATCACGGCCATTCAGAATAAGAACACGGTTGTATTTACAACCTGCTCTGCAGCCTTCAGGGAATTAAGCATCCATCAACCCTGAAAGAGAAAGATAAACACTTAGCAAGGGAGGAAGGAGGAAGGAGAGATTTAAGAATGATGGAGAGAGGCATTTTCCAGCATCGAGTGAGAGCACACGTTTCTTCCTGGTCTCAAGATCAAAGAGGGTACCCAGGGGACAAAAACACTCCAAAACAGATTGCTCTTTCTTAAACTCAGCCCACAGCAGCGTGTCAGGGAAGCTGTAGTGATGGAGGCTTTGGGATATAATTTTTTTAAAAAAATTAAGCAGCAGAAGGAGAAAGAGCAGCGGCCCGGGGCCCGGAGCCTGGGGCTTCGGGAGGTGCGTCTGGCGGGGCCTCCTGACAGTCGCGGGCGGCGGGCGCATCCCCGGAGCGAGGCCGCCCATCCTCCCGGCCTCTCTGCTCCCGGTTCAGGGACCATCAGCCCTTCACGGCTTGTCTCTCCAGAGCTGCTGGAAGCAAAGCTGCCAATTACAGGCTGGGTCTCACACAGTTCCTACAGCAGTCCCTCCTCCTGAACCCCAAGCCCTGATCCGGGGCGGCCTCCCGACCCGGTTCACTGTGACCCCGAGTGGGGACCCGCTGACGACAGGGCTGACGCCCCCACGGCTCTTCCCGCGCGGGGCCGGGGCTCTGAGGGCTCCGCTGCGCTGACTCACTCAGTCCTCGCTGGACGTGGTCACAGGGCCCCACAGGAGCCGCAGGTCACAGAGGAGCAGAGTCGGGCCGGGCGGGGGCGACACCCCTGGGGCTCATGGCTGCAGGGCCCGCGACCCGGAGTCCAGGCCGCCCCGCTGACCGCTGACCGCGCGCTGATGTGCCCTCGCTGGTGGAAGAGGGGCCTCGGCGACGCCCCCGGACACCAGTCATGCTCCCGACGCCTCTTTCCAGGAGAGTCCTACTCTTCTGAGACAGTGAACCCAGTGCAACGGGACAGTGAAACGGACTTTTCAGGCGGACTTGGAATTTTGGCTGAAGTCCCAAAGCTAGAACCCACTTACTCTAAAGAGAGTACCGGACACATCCCACAAGCCAGCAACCACGACCCCCACATGAGAGAAGAGGGACATTTGGAAGGAGATTCTGAGAGGGAATTCACAACAGGAGGCTCTCAGATTGCTCGTGAGAGTGAATGTTGATGCATCCTGGACTGGACACTTCAGTTCCTGAAAGACGTACCTGTTCTTGGAGCTGAGTCCCAGGGTCTTTGAGATCCCCCCAAGATGTCAACCAGGGGAGAGAGAGAGGAATGTGTGTCTTAGTCAGTTCGGCCCGACTGTTACCATAGACTAGGGGGCTCAGACAACAAACATTTATTTCTCGTAGTTCTGAAGTCCAAGATCAAGGTGTTGGTCACTTCGGTTTCTGGTGAGAACCCACTTCCTGGCTTATAAACAGCCGCCTTCTCGCTGTATCCTCACATGGCAGAGCAGGGAGCGGAAGTAAGCTCTCATGTCTCTTCTTATAAGGGCACTAACCCCATCATGAGGGCTCTACCCTCACAGCATAATTGCCCTCCAAAGGGTACACAGGTTAATAGAAAATGCATCCATTAATTGGTGAAGATTTTCATGACAGAGCCAATGACTCTTTTGTGTGTGTGTGAGGAGATCAGCCCTGTGCTAACATCTGCCAATCCTCCTCTTTTTTTTTTTTGCTGAGAAAGACTGGCCCTGGGCTAACATTCGCGCCCATCATCCTCCACTTTATATGGGACGCCACCACAGCATGGCTTGCCAAGCTGTGCGTCGGGTGCGACCGGGATCCGAACCGGCAAACCCTGGGCCGCCGCAGCAGAGCGCTCGCACTTAACCGCTGGCGCCACCGGGCTGGCCCCCAATGACTCTTTTTTAATGTGAGTCTGCTGTTGGATTCTCCTTTCTTTCATATAATCATACAGTGTTCAGTTTTAGTTTCTCTGACATGGAATGAGGACTTAAAGACACTTGCAAAGCATTCTGAGTATGGAATCCTTCAAGACCAGCACTGTCCAGTAGAAATATAATGTGAACCACAGAAGTAATTTTAAAGTTTTTAGTAGTCACATTAGAAAAAAGAACTAAAAAGAAACAGATGACATTAAATTAAATGATATATTTTATTTAACCAAACATATCTGAAATATTATCATTCCAACATATAATAAATATAGAAATTAAGATATTTTACATTTTTTTCATATAAATCTTCACAATCTGGTGTGTGTTTCTCACAATGCATTTCTATGTTTATCAGAAACACTTGATCTGCATTCAGATTTCAGGAAATTTATAGTTGAAAAAGTAAATTCATGTAAACAACTTGCCCCAAATACATTTAAAAGTTTTTCAATAACTGAATCACGTATCTGTCTTTACGAATTTAAATTAATTAAAATTAAACAAATCAAAAATTCAGTTTCTCAGTCACACCAGCCCCATTTCAAGTGCTCAGTAGCCACATGTGGCAAGTGGCTATTGTATTGGGCAGCACACTTCTAGATAATTTTCCAATTTCTTTTTAAGCTTTTTGCCCTTATCCAATCTTTTTAAACAATTCAACTTGGTTTTCATAAAAGCAGCAACCCTCCCTCTCTTTGCAGTCCTAGTTCTCATTTGCTACCTTTATTTAAGCTATGTCGTCACAGTATCAAGTACATCTGGAGTAAAGAGGCTTGGGAACAAAACCACTGACTTTCAGCAAACAGGCACTTGAACGTGTGTTTCAGAGAGGAGCTGACGCCCACGCTGTGGGCTTGTCTCCCTGTCTGTTCACAGAGGACCAGAGAGCTTCAGACAATCAGGGGAGTCAGGTAAGGGGTTTGGATAGGAAAGATCCTGCTCTTCAATTAAAGTCCTAAATGCAATGAAAGGATTGTAAAAAGAGCTCGTAACTACTGCCCACTATTATTATTAATAATAATAATAAATTATGGTTGTTGTTGTTATCTCTGCTAGTCTAAAAGCCCCCAAATCCACCAGTGCCCTGCTCAGATGGCGGCCTCACCAATATCCTCTCCCACCTTCCTCTTTCCAAAGAGAAGCCCAGCTTTGCTCTGGTGTCCACCCGAGCCCCACGCAGCCCCTTGGCTCAGCTCCAGGGTCATCCTCATGAGTCGACAGTTATTGGCATACAGCAATCCCCTGGAGACTGTTAGTGGTCCGGGGTGGGCACATGGCCTGAGATGACCAGTTGTCCTGGAGAGATGAATATACATCCCACAGTCCAGAGAGGTTTCTCTCTCAATCCAGCAGACCTGGACCAGGAGATACGTGGTCCCAGTTGCTGATGGCAGCTATCTTGTGACCGAGAGGGGAACTGACTTAAGAATGAAACCACAACAGCAGATGTCCAAGCAGGACTGCTGGTGGTGGTGTATCGTGGCTGAATCAGCCCACCCTGAAGTCCACCTGACTGGTGGACTCTTACAGGAGAGAATAAATTCCCCTACAGTGTAGGCCAGATTCATTAGCGGTTTCAGTTACATGCAGCCAAAAGCAAGCTAACTGACAGACCATGCCCCCAAAAGCCTTCTCGAACCCCCAGCGCCCAGCAATCCCTCCCTTCTCTGAACCTCAGGACCTTTCTCACTGCACCTGTGTCCTATTTATGTCCCTGTTCACGTCCCCCACCAGCCATGGGCCCGCTGAGAACAGACCTGATTCATCTCTCTCCTCTGTAGCCCAGGGCCCTGTGCTTAGTAGGTGCTTTGTAAATGTCATTGCACAAATAAAAGTATATTTTTATTGCAGTTGCTTTAGAAAGCCTGCTAGGTGAGTGAAAGCACTGTTTTGTTTTCTGTTTTTGAGAAACTCATCATGGAGATATAAACTGCTTGTTGGACAACAGTGCAGTACTTTGATGCCAGTCAAGACAGGTTTTAAGATGTTTTATTTTATTGGGACGAGCTACACGTCCATAAAGGCCCCATCCATGTTTTTCCCAGTTGATGGTATTTGACTCAGTAATTTCCTTCCCACAATTGCTATCCCTCCTTAACATTCAACGTCCCTTTAACAAATGTAGCACTTTCCGACACCCATCTGGACAGGTGGCAGCCATGCTAAATCTCCTCCGTGGGCCTGGGGCGCTCTGGGCGTTGACGGAATGTTCATCCATCCATTTTTGAACCGCGGGGGCTGCTCTGGAACCTTTAGAGAGGGGATTTCAGGAAGAAAGTGTTGGTTCCGCGTTAAATCAAAGGTTAGTGTTCCGGGGCCCTCCTGCAGATGGGCAGAGGGACCGAGGGTGAGGACACGCCAGCAGCAGGGGCGCATGGTGCACTCCTGCGGGTTTCTGATGCTCCCCTCTTCCACCCAGGCCGGTCTCTCCCATCGTAAAAGGCAACTCCATCCTTCCAGGTGATCAGGCCAAATCTTGGAGTCTGCCTGATGCTTATCTTCCTCTTGTTCCCCCACATCCAATCCATCAACCAATCCTGTCGGCTTTACCTTTAAACTATGGCCAGAATTTGACCTGGCCATACACCTCTTGCCTCCCTCACAAATGGTCCAAGCAGCCGTCCTCTCTCACTGGACTGTTGCAGTTGGCTCCTCACTGGTCTCCCTGCATCGGCTCTTCCCGCCAGCACAGGTCATCCCCTACAGGCAGCCAGGGGAATCCTTTCAAATGCCAAGTCAAAATCTTTCAAGTCCTCTGTGCAAAACTCTCAAATTACATCCCATCTCTCTCAGACTGTGACCCAAATTTCTTTTCCGTGGCCTAGAAGGCCCTACATAATCTCAACTCTGGCTACTCTCCCCCTTGCTCACTCCACTCTGAGCTTCCTAGAACATACCAGGGACACTCCCACCACAGGCCTTTGCACATGCCGTTTCCTCTGTCTGGAACATTCTTCCTCCAGATATGCACACGGAAGACTCCCTCAATTCCTTCAGGCCTCTGCCCAAATGGCACACCTCAGAGAGGACTTCCAGGCCCTCCAATCTAAAGTGGCCCCCCAGAACTCTCTATCCCAATACCCTGCTTGATGACTTGATTTTTATAGCTTCTATTACTATCCAGAACAACACACACTTATATAGGTGTATGTACGTGTGTGTACGTGTGTGTACATACACACATTTACACGGATGTGCACACACACGTATGTATGTCTATATGGTTGCACTCATGTGGGGCGTGTACCTCAGTGCTCACTGCCCCCTCCCTGCTCCACTGGAAGGTCAGCTCCGTGAGAACAGAGCCGTGGTCTGTTTTGTCACAGCTGTGTCCCTGGGGCCTGAACAGGGCCTGGCACATGGGAGCTGCTCTGTGAAGAGCTATGGATTGAATGAATGAGTGAATGAGTGAATGATCCGGTTTCTGGGAGTGCAGCGTCAAAGGGATCCTTGGGGCGGGGAGACCGACAGAAGCTGGGCTGCACCCCGGGCTGGACTCCGTGTCAGCGTCCCCCCAGGAGGAGCCTCTGAGGCCCGAGCTCCCCTTGTGTCCCGTCTCCTCAGCTCAGAGCGTCTCTCCGAGGGCTCTGGCCGCGGGGATCACACAGAAGCCGGCGCAGAGCTCCCCCCGAGCGCACTCTCCTGGACGAGGCTCAGATGGCGGGTCTGCCGTCTCCAGGGACCCGGCTCCTGGACGGTCACCACAGGCAGCTTCGCTGTCCGTCAGGACAGAGCCGGGCGGTCAGGGACACTGTGGAGCTCGATGAACCTGAGCTCTCAGCCAGGCCGCCACCCTCCAGGGGAGGAAACTGCAGGCCGACGAGGGGCCGGGAAGGGCCACTGGCGCTCAGGTGCTGGGGGCAGAGCCGGCCGAGACCAGCTTCCTCCCAGGCCGGGGCGCCTTCCTAATGGAAGTTTCCGGAAGCCTTGGCCCTGATCCTTCTCTCACCACTCCCTGTGAGTCAGAAGGGCAGGATTACTAGAGCCCAACTTGCCAATGAGGAAACTGAGGCACGGCCAAGGTAAGTGACTCACCTTTCTTCAAAGGGCTCATCACCGCAGGACCCGTGGCCCGGTGGGTACAGCTGGGCCTGAGCCAGCGGCCTGGGCGGGGTCCTGCTCGGCCGCTTTCAAGCCGAGAAATTGCTGATCCCCGTGAGCCTCGGGTTTTCCGGCTGTAGAATGATAATGAGCACAATGGACCCACGGCTTTTATGAGCAAGATGAAACCCAGGCATCCCCCGGGGGAGGAGCCTGACTCTGGAGCCAGAGGGCCGGTCACCCCACCCGCCCTTCCAGTGTCCCCCGAGACCCTGCGCGGGTCACCAATGCCCGTCTGCAGACGGAGACGATGGCGGCGCCTCCGCACGGGGTCCTCGTGAGGATCAAACGGTCTAACGACTAAATGGTTGAAAATGTTCGTTTACTTTTTTTGTTTTCTAAACAATCGGAAAATGCCTCCACACAGCAAGCACAACATGAGTATTTGTTAAATAAAAATGCACAAAATGCATGAAAAGTGCTCAGACCGTGTCTGATGCCTGTGCGCTCCGTGAATTTCAGCTGCTCTAATTTTTATTGACAAAGTGAGACCAGAACCCGGGAGTCCTCACCCCTCTGCTCCCCTCCTGCCCTCGTCACACCCCAGGCCCGGCTCCAGGCTGGCTCTGTCCCCCAGACACCGGCTCTCCTCTGAGGTCACCTCCTCTCTCTGCCCCCATCTCCCCACCGCCATCTCCTCCAGACGCTCTCACACACACTCTCACACATGTGCACACTCACTCATTCACACTCACTCTCAGTCACACACATTACACACTCACACAGGTACACACTCTCATTCACACATACACTACACACTCACTCTCATTCACACACATTGCACACACACAGGTACACACTCTCAGTCACACACTCACATGTGTACACACTCATTCACACATACACTACACACTCACTCTCATTCACACACGTGCACACACACGGCCTCTGTGGTGTATGCAGACCTTGGCTCTCACCATGAGGGTCTGAATCCCAGCCGACTCTGCAAACTCTGCCCCCGGCCCCTCCAGTGCTCCCCTATCCCGCATGCCCAGCTAGGGAGCTGCCCGCACATGTCCTCACCATCTCCCTCCCACCCACTCCAGACCCTGTTCCTTTTGCAGTGACAAAACCAGCCCCAGGGCCCCCACTCAGGCCTCAGCCCCTGGTGGCTTCTCAGACACAACCCAGAGACCCCGGGCAGCACTCTCAGGTGACGGACGCCCAGCACCTACGGCCACCAGTGCAGGCTGGTCTTTGGTCTCTGGTCTCGCTCAGAACTGGGGGACGAGAACACCACAGGCTCCACTTGGCTACAGACAGGAACAGCAAAGACAGGAGACCACACGCGGTGTGGCCGGAGAAGGGGAGGTCCACGCTGAGCTGGCAGGGCCACGGTCACATCCCACGATTCTCCTTCCCCTGGCCAAGTGCCCTGATTGTCCGGAGTCACCCGAGGAGATCAGGGGACACGGAGGAGGGAGCAGTCGTTGCCCCTTCACTCTTTCACTCGCTCGTCAACCAACTGTGGGCTCCAGGGAGGGACAGGACCCTGTTCTCACGAAGCGCCTGGGCTGGTGGGGACCCGGCTGTCAGCAGCCACGTGCAGCAGATGCAACAATCCTGGGGGAGGGGTGGCCCCAGCAGCAAGCACTCAGCTCCAACCGGGGGGGAATCGGGGGTCTGGGGAGGGGCTGGGGAAGGGGGTGTGGAGCCAACATTGGAAAGAAGGAGCAGGAAGGTGGTGCAGCTGGAGGACCAGCCGGGATAGCAACAGAGACAAGGACGAACCTGGTGGGGGCGAGAAGGGAGCTCCAGTGGGCAGAGCCGTCAGTGGGAAATGAAAATGGGATCCAGAGAGGTGGCGGAAACCAGGAGGTAGAGCCTGAGACACCCCCTGCGGGTGTGGACTTTATCCCTCGGGCCAGCATCCCTGTGCTCCGGCCACCCCCTATCACCTGTCTGATGCAGCACAGCCTGTGAGGAATTCGCTTTCTTTTAAATCAGATGTCTAATTATGTAAATGTATTTTAACAGCAAATCTTATATCCTCAACTTAATTGGGAAAATAAATTAGAAACCAAAGCAACGTTATCAATTGCAGCTAGGTACAATTGCCCAGGAAGGCTCGAAGCCCAGGGCTGGCTCTCTCTTGATTCAAAAGGGAATGATCAAGTGTTAGAAAGGAGTTAAGATATACTAGCACAAACTGAGACTTTTCTCCTTGAGGGAAAGGAGAATTCGAAAGGACCAACTTTCTAACCCTGTGTCCCTATGTTCCGTCATGAGGTCTGAGTCCCTTAGCATCACTTGTCATCACTTCCCCGGGGAACCGCGCACAGTCTGTGCCCTGCACATAGCCCTGGAACCTTCCAGTGGGCTCAGACACACTTCCAACGGCCAACATCTACTTCTCTTTGCCTGAAGGCTTTTGTTCACAACCTCAGCAGACCACTTTGCCCACATAGGGCAGGCAGAAAGTGCCAGAGAATGAACACCCCCTCCAGCAACCCCCAAAGGCTGACTTGTAGGAGCTGGTGCTCCCTCGTTCCTGGGACACCTGTTCCAGGTGTGACTGGCTCCATCTCCCAGACCTTCTGATGGGGCTGAACTCCAATTGTCCTCTGCATCAGCAGCTGAATGACACGCCTTTTCCTCCCTTCCTCTCTCGCTTCCTGCTCCCAGCCAGTGTTTCCTGGAATCACCTCCCAAATAAACTACTTGCTCTCGAATTCTTGTCTCGGAGTCTGCACCTGGGACAACCCAAACTAAGACACCGACCATCGGTGACATTTGCCCCCTGCAGTCCCCTCCCATTGTAAGACCCCCAGTCGGAGAGTCTCAGTCCAAAGACAGCTTGGCTCTGATAACTAGATGTGAAATCAACTCAGGGGAAGCCTGCACGGCAATTTACTCTGGCAGGGGCTGGATTTTTCCATGAAATATTTTCATGTGGCATTGATTACTGAGAGTGAAGCTGGGACGGAGTCAATCAGATCTGCAGTCGGAAAGCCTCACTCAGGCTCTGCCCTGAAGCGAGGATTTGGGGGGGTGCCAGGGCGTGCCCTGGGAGCCCCAGTCAGGCCCCGCTACTGTCGTCAGAGGGGATAGTGGAGGAGCTTGGAGGGGGAGCCGCCCTTGGCAGGTCCTTAAGAAGGACAATCAGCAGGAATTTGCAGTGGATTAGGCTAGAGGGAGGAGGCTGAGGAAAACGGTGATCTCTGACTTTTACTGGA
This sequence comes from Diceros bicornis minor, assembly GCF_020826845.1. NCBI lineage: Eukaryota > Metazoa > Chordata > Mammalia > Perissodactyla > Rhinocerotidae > Diceros > Diceros bicornis. The sequence continues at coordinate 13,856,057 of NC_080758.1, forward strand.
TGCAAGTGTCAGTCACCCCAAAAACAAACACGGCAGGAGGAGCAGGTTTGGGGAGGGAGGTCATAAGTTCAGACTCAGGCACGTTGAACGTGAGCTGCCCTCAAAAGACCCAGGTGAAGGTCCCAGAAGCCTGCTGGGCCTATGGGACCAGAACTCAGAGGAGAGGCAAGGGCAGCAGGGACCATCTGCCAGCAGATATAAATGAGGGAAGGGGTGTGGATTTTAAGAGGGGGATGTGTGTGTTTCTTGCTTGTTTTTAAATCGTGGTAAAATACACACAACATACAATTTACCATCTTAACCCTCCATCAGTGGACACTCGAGTCGCTTCCACCTCTTGGTTATTGTGAATAATGCTGACATGAATATGGGTGTACAAATATCTCTTTGAGACCCTGTTTTCAGTTTCTCTTGGGGCATACAGCCAGAAGTAGAATAGCTGGATCATATGGTAATTCTATTTTTAATTTTTTGAGGAACCGCCATACTGTTTTCCCGGAGGCAGCACCATTTTACATTCCCACCAACAGGGCACAAGAGTTCCAATTTCCCCACATCCTCACCAACGCTTGTTATTTTCTGGGGGTTTTGATAGTAGCCATTCTAACAGTCATGAGTTGGTTAAGAGGTTTTAAATTACAGATGAGGAAAAGGTGCAGAGGAAGAAAATTATTGCCCAACATCGTAATAAGGCCGGGGCACATGAGTGTCATACTTAGATCGTCATCAGCCTTGTGAACCTGGATCTGTTGGGGATGCTCTTGGCTACAGGTAGCAGTGCTGTGAGGGCATTTACTGTTTTCTTAATAGCGGGGCCCAGAGTGGTTGGGCAGTTCAGGCTCTTTTCTGCTCTGTCATCCTCGGCGGATCCGTGACGTCGCCCCCTCCTGGCCGTGTGATGCCTCTCTTTGGAGGCATGTGTGCACACGTGACCACTTCTGCAGCGACAGGAAGGGGACATGAGGCAGGACCACCACCTTCCAAGACTCTGACCTTTTTAACAGGAAAAAAACTGTTTCCCCAAATCCCCCAGCGGATACCTCCTTATACTTCATTGGCAAGAACTGGCCCTGTGCCCGCTCATATGATTGGTCCTCGGGGGTTTGTCAAAGCAGAGATTGCTGGCCCCACCCCCAGAGCTTCGGATTCAGTGGGTCCGGGGTGGGCCCAAGAATCTGCATTTCTAACAAGTTCCCAGACGATGCTGATGCTGATGCTGCTGGTCCAGGGACCACCCTTTGAGAGCACCTGGCTTAAAGCCATCTTGAGTGGGGTACATTACCACCCACACAAAACCAAGTTTCTATTGTCAAGGAAAAAACGCTGTAGGTAAGAACCAAGATGTTCTGCCATAAACTCTCTGTCGAGCTTGGTTGTCGTATCTTTTTCCCCTACTGGACTCTAAGTCTCCAGGAGCAAGGGTCATGAAAGTCGCCTTTTGGGCCCTGGGTTCTGAGACTTTCTTACTGTGACTTAGTAGAAACTTTAAACAGATTTGTCAAATGAATGAATAATGAGCATCTCACCAAGGACGTGCAGGGTGTCACCAGCTCCAACAACCCTGATCAAAGCCCTTTCCTCCCCGGGCGCACACGGGCGGCTCCGAGGCCCAGGGCCGCCCCTCCCCCACCGGCTCAGGGGGCCAGCTCCCCCAGAGCGGCTGACGGGGCTTCCCACCTAACGCCTCCTCCCGGGGGAGGCCTGGCTCCTGCTCTGAAATGCACCGCGGGATCAGAGCTGGCCTGTGGGTACCCCACGAACGAGGCCTGTTGGGGGCCTTCACGGCTGCCCGCATCCAGGCTGAGGCCCACAGGCTGTGGCCGGGGGTCCCCAACAGTGTCTGTGAAGGGCCCACAGCGGATGGTCCCTGTTCACGGCAAAGAAACAAGCCCTCCCTCCACCTGCTGTCTAACCAGCACCAACCGAGAGCTCCCATGGCCCGGCTTGTGGTTACTTCTGAACAAGCGAACGCAGGCACACAGGCCTACAGCCTCCTTCATCCACAGGTTGCAGGCAGGGAGTAAGACCAGTGAGGAAGGGAGCCGCCCTGCATAGAGTTTATCCGTTTTTTTTTTTTTTTTTTTTTTTTTTTGCTTAGGAAGATTCGCCCTGAGCTAACATCTGTGCCAATCTTCCTCTATTTTGTATGTGGGTTGCCGCTACAGCATGGTGATGAGTAGTGCAGGTCCACACCCAGGATCCAAACCTGTGAACTCGGGCCACTAAAGTGGAGCTCTCGGAACTTTAACCACTCAGCCACGGGCCTGGCACCGAGTTTATCCTTTTATTCCACACTCACGTTCACACTTGATCCGAATGATAGTCCTGGAGGGAGCAAAGTGGGGGAGATCTTGGTGCCCATTTTACAGATGAGAAAACAGAGGCTCAGAGTGTGCCCAAGGTCACACAGCAGGAAGCTGGGAGCAGAGCCCAGGTCCTGTGACCGTGGGCACACAGATGAATTTTACATGACCTGGCTGTTATGAACGGATGAAACGTAAGTGGTTTCCTGCTTCAATCGGGGGATTAAATGAGCAAAGGCACAGAGCTCGCCCTGTCATGCATTTGCCACACGACATGGGTTCATTTGGGGTTTGGGCCCCAGGGCAGCCTTAGGGCACCCAGATGGCTGGGGTCTGGGGAGCTCTGTGCTGTCTTCCATCCAGAAGATGGAAGGTTGGCCTGTCTTCCCACCTTCCATTTGTAAGGCTGGTGAAGGTTCTGGAGGCTGAGCTCCATGTGAGCTTGGACAAATCACTTCCCCTCTCTGGTCCTTGGTTCCATGACTATAAGGATGAGGATTAAACGAGAGGCATCGAGTGCTCGGCCCGCCCCCAGCACTCTGCAGGTAGAGCAGGTGTTCATCTTTTGTGGGCACCCAACTCCCTCCCTACGTTTTGCTAACGTCCCACACAATGAGCGCTGCCTTCCCATGCCAGTTCCAGAAACTCGAATTCCCAAGCTTCTTTGCAGGTGGGATGTAGTCACGTGGCCCAGATTCCGCCCAACAGACACACCGTGTGAGACGGGGATTCAGAATGGAGCTTTGTGTGGAGGAGGCTGTGCCCAAGGGATGTGAGCTTCTAGAAAACACTGTGGCAAGGCTTTTGGTTCTTCCAGGGGCTGCGCAGTGGCTGAGCCTTCAGCGTCCAGGCCCAGTTTCATCAGGACAGACACGGTGGCCACGGTCTGTTGCCGGAGCAGCCCCCAGGGTGTGGCTGAAGTCTTTTCTAGCTGCACGGCTTCGGAGCCTGCGTTCTGACCCTCCCAGGGATTTGGGAATGCTTAATATCTTTACACAAACCCCTTTCTTGCTTTAACTACCCAAAGCGGGTCTACTGTTTGCAACAGAGTTCCCGGACATGAACAGGAAGTGTTCACTAGACGGTAGGTGTTACACCCCTAAGTTGCTCTCTCTAGGGCAACTGGGACAGACCCGGATAAACCCAGCTCACAGCAGAGGCCTCTGCTGCAGTCTTGGTCAGCAGCCCAGCCCTTGTGGGCACCAGCACCTGCCAGAGCCACAGCCGACCGGATACAAGCACAAACGGATGAGTCACCAGGAGCAATCACAGGACGAAGTCAAGCCTGGGTGCCAAGTGGCGGAGACTCCGCCTAGCCACGGCTGAGGACGGTGCTGTGCTGATGAGAGGCACCTCTCGGGGCAGGGCCTCAGGAAGAGGCAAGGTCTTGCTGGAAGGAAGGCAAGGGAACACTTTGAGGGTCCTGGCAGGGGCCAGCCCAGGACGCTGAGCAGGACAGAACTGGCCCAGCCACTCTGCAGAGTCCTCCCAGGCTCAGGGAGCTGCACCACGGTGGAAAGAGCAGCACCCCTGGGTCCTGCTCTCTTCTCTGTTTTCACCGCGCTGTGTGTCCTCAGGGATGGTGCTTCACCCCTCTAGCAACAGTGACCCCCGTGTGCCTGGCTGTGGGCCATGCAGGGGTCGTGCAGGCTCCCCCACACCCACCCCAGTTCCCAGCCCCCATCATCCCCTCCTACTTTCCAAGGGAGTTGGATGTGTGCACTGGGGAGGGGGCACAGGCCTCTCTTTCCAGCTAGAAATGTGGGGTGTGCCCCTCCCTCCTTGCCCCACCTCCCTCCAGCACTGTCCACAGCCCAGATAGGCCTTTCTAGGCTGGGGCCTGGGCTTCCCGCAAACCATCGCAGCAGCCCAGCCTCCATCCCTCTCCCCACCCACCCCCCTTCCCACCCTCCCCACAACCCAAACTGCTTCTGTGGATGCTTATTTACATTCTTTTACATTGCCTCCACCCTGACTTCAGTGTCAACTGGGCGGCTCAGCTCGGGTGACCTCACACCACTGTCCTGTTCCCGAGGCCCCGTCCCTGAGCAGGGGCTCAGCCAGGCGGGTTAGATCACTGGGGGAGCTTCAAAATCACCCATGCCCGTGAGGGATCTCATGAGGTGTGATGAGAAAGTTCTAGAAATGGATTACGGTGGTGGTTGCACAACTCGAGAAATTTAAAAACCATCGAACGGTACGCTGAAAGTGGTTGGATTTTATGGTATGTAAATTATACCTCAATAAAGTTGTTTTTAAAAAAGTTTCCATATCTAGGCCCATACATTGCTAACCCGTGAAATCAGAGACTCTGTTTTGGGGCCTGGACTGAGAGCCCCACTCTGTGTCACCGTGGGGACGTTTCTTCCCACCACCGTTATTCACACACTCACCCGAGGGAGGAGGGGTGGCCCCAATTCGTTTCCTGGCACTGCCAGAACAAAGCGCTACAGCCTGGGTGGCCTCAAACAACAGAAATGTATTCTCTCAGGGTGCTGGGGCCAGAAGTCTGCAATCAAGGTGTCAGCAGGGCCGTGTCCCCTCAAAAGTTTCCATGGGGACCCTTCCCACCTCTCCCAGCTCCTGGTGGTGGCCATCCTTGGTGTCGTTGGCTCGTGGCTGCATCACTGCAGTCTCTGCCTCTGGCTTCACATGACCCTGTTCCCTGTGCGTCTATGTCCCCGGTTTCTCTTCCTATAAGGACACCAGTCATTGGATTGGGCCACCCTAATCCAGTGTGACCTCATTTTAACAATTTATACCTACAAAGACCCTTTTTCCCTTTTTCCTCACATTCTGGCCTTCTGGGTGGACAGGAATTTCAGGGGGACACTATCCAACCCAGTACAGTGGGAGTGGGTGCCGAGTCAGCCTTGTTAAGACCGGACGACCCAGGGACAGGTGGGGTCCCTTCTCCTCCACTTCCTGCGGTAACGACCCCGGGCATCAGGGCCCTAGGCTGCCTCCGAGAAGCAGGTCTGAGGCTGGTCTCCCTCCAGGCGCCACTATGGGGACGGTGCAGGCGTGGCGTGGTGGTGTCTAGATAAGTGTCAGCTCTGGAGATTCTGCAGGGTACTCCTAGACACAGGGGGATGGGAATCAGAAGCCCCCAGGTCAAGTCGTGTTATCTAATCCGGCCTTACTTGAAAAACCACTGCCATGCTGATCCTCGATCCTCACCGGACAGACCCTCAGGTCTATTTCTCAGTTGGTTCTAAGTTGCAGCGTGGGGGAAGAGAAGGATGCTTAATGGTCACTGCTAAAAATAATAACACAAAACCCAGCCCCTGGACCAAACACTGTCTGACGGCATCACACATTAATTCATTCGATTTCACAACCCCTACTCTTATTATCCCCATTTTCCAGGTAAGGAAACCAGAGTTCGGGGAAGTGAAGGACCTGGCCCGGGGTCTCAGAGCTTGTAAGAGGCGGGGAACCACATTTGAGCCTGACCGTCTGGCTCCAGAGTCTGTGCCCTAAACCAGGGCTCTGCAAACTGCAGCCTGTGGGCCAAACCTGACCTGCCTGGTCTGTTTTTGTATGGCCCGTGAGCTGAGAGCAGTTTTTCCATTTTTAAAGGGTTATAAAAAAACAAAGAATATGTGACAAAGACCGTACGTGGCCTGCAAAGCCTAAACTCTTTACTCTCTGTCCCTTTGCGTAAAAAGTCTGCCAACTCATGCCCTCAACCATGATGCTGCACGGCCTCCCACACCCTCCATAGCTACCAAGATAGGACCAGGAAGGATACAGAGGTTGTAGACAGAAATCTATATCCTCAGGGTCGGGATGTAAGACACACACGAAATGATGGCAAATCACACGCACATACAGCTCCCAGCTCAGGCTTGTGACCCAAGCAGGGCCAATTACAGCACCACGTGTCGTTCCCCAGGCTTAGTGACAGGTTCAAGGAGGAGCATGTGAAATAAGCCAGGTCAATGGGATGCAATTCTGGACTTCTGCTGAAAAAAAAAAACAGACTGAAGAGCAAAAAAAGGGGGAAGGAGTAGATTTATTGGCTCACATAATTGAAAATTCCAGTGTTATCTGGCTGGCTTCAGGTACAGCTTGACCTAGGTGTTCACACATGTATTAGTTTTCTATTGCTACATAGCAAAGTACCACAAACTTGGCAGCTTAAACCGATACAAATTTACTATCTCACAGTTCCCATGGGTCAGAAATCTGGCTATGGGTTAGCTGAGTCCTCTGCTCAGGGTCAGAGCAGGCTGAAATCAAGGCCTGATTTCAGTGCCCTTGGCTGAAGGTGGCTTAGGCTGCGATCTTGTCTCAGGCTCAGGGTCCTCCTCCACCCTCTCTGGCTGCGGAAGAATTCAGTTCCTTGTGGCTACGGGACAATGATCCCCACTTTTGTTTGTTTTTTTCTGTGAGGAAGATCAGCCCTGAGCTAACATCTGCTAATCCTCCTCTTTTTGCTGGGGAAGACTGGCCCTGGGCTAACATCCACACCCATCTTCCTCTACTTTATGTGGGATGCTGCCACAGCATGGCTTGACAAGCGGTGCGTCAGTGCGCACCCGGGATCCGAACCAGTGAACCCCGGGCCACCCCAGCGGAGCATGCGCACTTAACCGCTTGCGCCACCGGGCCGGCCCGAGCCCCACTTTTTTGTTGTCTGTCAGGTGGAGGCCACTCCCTGCCAAAGCGGCCTTCTCCACAAGATGGCAATTTGCCCTTTCAAGACGAGCTGGAGTGTCTCTGATTCCCAGAAGGGCAGGTCCAAGTTCCACGCCCAGATCTGGAGCAAGGGGTCAAAGCCATCCCAGTACAGGCTCAGGGATTGAAAACAGGATAGGGACCATTTCCCCAAAGGAAAGTAGAGATCCTGTTATAAAAACTGGGCAAATAGACGCTGGAAACACCCCTCCCTCTTTCCCCAAAAAAGCAAATATCTATATTCCATCCACACTCTCCCAGACAGACCACCTTACTTTATCTCCAGTTAGAGGCAATTTTTATTGTCCAAATTTCCAACACTTTTCTTGATTTCCTAACTCATTTTTTGTTGCGACTTTAGCTGAAAAAAAAATGCATTTACCTATGTGCCCCTGCATAAGAAAATCCAGTACTGAATATCTTTTTTGAAAAATGCACAGGCCAGTAATAAGGCAAAAGTCGACCTACCAGAGGGAAGTGGGAGGGCACGCGCTGAGTTGGAGCCCTGCCTCTGGGTTTACTCTCCTCCAGCGGGGAGAGGGGTCTCCTTTGTCCCCTCCTCTCCAGGTTCCAGAGCCTGGGCTCCTGTGTGAGCCTCCAAGGGCTGGTCTCAGGGTGAGAGTCAAAATATCTAACCACGGGCCCTGAAACATCGGCCCAGATGCCCGCTGTAAACAACCAGAGCCTTTTCCAGGCCAAATGTGGACCTGGCTGGCCTCTCACGGAGCAGCATGTGGCCCACAGTGTGGCTGCATGAGCACTTCCAAGAAGTTCTCCCCGGGGCATTATGCTTGGAGACGGTTTCTGTGTGAGCCTGTGAGAGGCCAGTGGTGCTTAAAATCACAGGCCTCTGGCCAGCAGATTGAACATTAATTACAACTGCACAAGGAAGGTTGGTTGTTATGCACCAGGCACTGTTCTAAGCAGTTTGTATATGAACTCGTTAGTAACTCACGACAACCCTAGAAAGTAGGGACGACTATCATCATCCCCATTTGGCAGAGGAGTTTAAGGGACAGAGGCCCGAAGTCACACAGCTGGTGAGTGCCAGCACTGCGACTGCACCTCTCTGCATTTGTCTCTAAACGCTGGAGTCCTCACACTCCATTTGATCACCTCTTCTGCTTGAAAATGTCACACACAGGGACAATCATTCATTTAACTACTGTCTATTGAATACCGACTGTATGCTAGACACTTCTAGGCACTGGGGCTTCAACAGTGAACAAACCAGACACAGCCCTTGCTCTCCTGCAGTTGATGTGGGGTGGAGGTGGGGAGCAGGAGATAGACAGTGGTCATGGACACAGAATAAAGACAGAATTTCATATAGTGGCATGCTATGGGAAGACAATAAAATAGGAAGGGGGCATAGAGAGTGAAGGAGATCAGGCAACAGCTTTAGACAAAACAGACAGGGGAGAACTCTCAAGGAGGAGACATTTGAGCTGAGATCTGAATGACGACAAAGAGCAAAATCTGGGGAAAGAGTATTCCAGGGAGAGGGCACAGCATGTGCAAAGGCCCTGAGGCAGGAAAAGGCTTAAAGAACAAAGAGAAAGACACTCTTGTGGCTCTGTTAATGTGAGCAAGTTGAGGAGTGATTATGGAATTACTGTCCATTTCCTTAGGTGTGATGATGAAGGGGAGGTCATCTGGGAGAACAGCTTATTCTTGGGAAATGCTGGCTCAGGTCCCGAGGGGTAATGTGCCATAATGTCCTCAACTTCCTTTCAAATGGTTCAGCAACATATAAAGCACACATGGCAAAATATTAACAACTGTAGATTCCAGGTGGAGGGTATAGCACATCCACAGTACTATTCTTTCATCTTTTTCATTTGAATCTTTCATAAAAATAAGAGTAAGAGAGTAGAGAAAGATATTGGAGAAGCCCGCAAGGACAGGACCGTGTAGATCTCGTGATCCTGCTCAGGAATTTGGATTTCCATCTTAAGAGGAGGGGGCTTTAAGCCTGGGAGTGGCATCTGGGTGGGATCTGGGTGACTTTGGCACCATCACAGCAACTGCCTTGGGTTTTCCCAGTCGGGTTTTGCAGATAGTGGAGGAGCCTCTCGCATGGCCCATGATAGCATATCTCCGATTCTGCTTCAAGGAACACTCATCATGCACCTTCCAGCCCGGCACCGTGCGTGCATTTTACCTTCATTCATCTCACTTTATCCATGTGACGACCCGCAATGTCCTCAATATTCTCCCCACTCTTAAGATGAGGAAACTGAGACCCGGGGAGATCAGCTAAGGAGTCACCAGCCACTGGAGGCTGAGTCCAGGTTAGCTAGAACCTCGGCCCAGGGGCAGCATTAAGTCATTTCCACTTTTACAAAATCACCACCAACATTAACCATAGTCTATTAATTATAATCAAGGCTCAAAAGTGATTTTTCTGGAAGGCGATTGTACAACAAGGTGAGCTGCCACGGAGAGACAAAATGGAATCGCACTTACGGTCAAATGGACCCTGCTTCTTCCCTTTAGAAAACTATCGCCCCAAAGACACCCGAGCTCTGCCTCCTCCACAGAGATTTGCAGCCGTGCTGCCCAGGGAACGAATTACTCTTTTTTTTTGAGGAAAATTGGCCCTGAGCTAACATCTATTGCCTATCTTCCTCCCTTTTTCTTTTTTCTCCCCAAAGCCCCAGTACGTGCTTGTGTATCATAGTTGTCAAGTTGTAGCTCCTCTATGTGGGATGCAGCCTCAGCATGGCTTGATGAGCGGTGTGTAGGTCTGTGCCCGGGATCCGAACCTGAGAACCCCAGGGCGCCAAAGCCGAATGCACGAACTTAACTGCTCCGCCGCGGGCCGCCCCGGAGTTACTCATTTTAATAACCAATTACACGTGGACTGGTGCTGCTTGTATGTCTGTTTCATTGCATCACAAATTACATGAAATTCACATATTTCATCTTTCTTGCCTGCTTATCCAAAAGACAACTCCTGGTGTATTTTTAAGCAACTAGACAAATTGCCACTGTTAGGCAGCCCGACTGTCTTTCATTAGTAAGAACTCAGAGTAAACATCACTGCTTTTCGAGATCACTCGTAAGCAGCCCCCAGGAGACTGCAATTATACCTGTTTATAATTCTCCTGCTTCCCAATCCAACCCTTGATTCATGAATGTGCACTTTTAGGCGTCGGGCGTTAGAATAAATTAGACTATACAATTACGTGTAATTAAGGGGGGAAGCGAGTACCAGGCTGCAAAGATGAGCCCTGTTTTGCTGAAGTAAAGCATGTCGATGTCAGCATGTCGGCCGAGGAAGGCAGCATGAAACACAATTAATGTTCTTTTTAGTTAATGGGGGGTTTTGGTGCTATTTTTCATTATTACAATCTCTCAAGAAGTATAAACAGTTTTTCTCTAAGACAATTGCATTTCTACCGACAAGACCGCTTGGGTCTAAGTGAAAACTCAGCAGAATTAACCACAAATTTACATTGTTACGGGTGATCCTGGGATTTGTATTTTTAAACCTGTGCAAAACCGTGCCTATGCAGGGACTGAGAAATTTGATCCCAACCCCCAGGGTGACCCTGCAGCCTCTTCTGCGTTTCTAGAAGCAAGTTACAGCCAAACTTGTGCCGGTTATTAAAGCCACCTGTGCCCCAGTTCTGTGGCTCATGTTCCCAAGCCCCCGTCTGTGGCCCTGTTTCTACTTTTAACATTTCTCCTTCACACGTCAATTTGTTTGAGACACGTTAAAAGCTTGGCTTTTACAACTGCCATAAAATCCCATCTACTCCGACCCAAATGCAGCCAGAAGTGCGAGGACAATCAGATTGAGTTTCAGCCTCTTGATGGAGATAAAAAACACACACACAGCAGGAACAATATTTTTTTTAACTGTTGCATAGGAGTTCAGGAAATAGAACAGCATTCCAGCTTTGCAAGGGACATAGACCCAGATGGGTGCTCCGCACAGAGGGCCGCCAAGGAAGTCGCAGGAGGAAACAAGCCATGTGGGTGTCAAGAGAAAGGTCCCCTGGAGGTTAAACCCACAAGGGGGGAGGAGGGGTCGGGAGTGGTGTGAGGACCCTGAAGAGCCCGTCACCCAGCCGGGACGGTCACGCCCAGAGATGCCATCAGGGCGAGGAGGGACGCGAGAGGAGAGAGGCAGCCCAGACGGCGTGCTTGGAGACGGGCAGGTGCTGGAGAATCAGGAGGCCGGGAGGGTCCCGAGAATCCTGCTGAGGCCCCGCCCAGGCCCGCTGTGTCCTGGCTGAGCGACTTCCCAGGCTGGGGGACACCTGAGCCCCTGAGGCCCCTCGCCCAGGCCCGCTGTGTCCTGGCTGAGCGACTTCCCAGGCTGGGGGACACCTGAGCCCCTGAGGCCTCTCGCCTCTCCCAGGGGGACACTGAGCTCCCCAGGGGGCCAGGAGTCCCCACCTGCCTGGAAGAACCTGGAAAACAGGCGGAGGCCTCAGACCGGGAGGACAGAGGAGTCTGCTGTGAATTATGGGGAAGAAACGTGGCCAGAGGGCACTTGGCAGACCCTCCCACCCCGTGAGAGTCTGAGCTGGTGGGTTAAGTCCTGACCTGAAACCCGATCCACACACCTGCCTAGGGTGAACACACACATGCATGCATACACAGTCAGACACACACACCACCACATGCACGTGCACACAGGCATACACACTCAGAGGCAATCACAAACAAGAGCTGTCCCCTTCACCCTAACGAAGGGTAAGAGGCAAAACACAGACATCACTGCGTCTGGTCTTTGAACAGCAACAGTGGAAAGAATAAAAATCCCAAAAGATAATCAAATGATACCATCTCAGCCCTATGTAGGGGACTTTGAGCTGCCCTCCATGACTGAGGAGGAGAGAAGGATGGAGGAGAAAATAGTGTCAGCGCCCATTTAGGGAGGGGAGAGCCGTGCTCATGAACTTGAGGCCTGAAGGCAAGCAGTGCGGTTTTGAACTTTTTTGCAGTGGAAATCCCCCCACCTCTGAAATATCCTCCAGAACTCAACATAAAAAGCAAGCAGAGGGCAGATCTCATTTCTGGCAGATCTCACCTCCCTCCCCTACCCCAGACCCCTGAGGCACCCCATGGGGCTCTGAGGATCCAGTTAGAAAACTGATGCAGTGGATACATGTCCCAAAGCCAAGCACAGCCTTAAATGGGTTAAAACCACACTCGTCAGTTTTTGACCTTGGTCAATTTCTTTACCTCTCTGAGCACCAGTTTTCCTGAAGGATTGTTAAGAGGATTACATGAGATAACCTGGTAGAAACACTCAGCGGTGGACCACAGAGCTGACTAGAGCTGTGCTGTCCAGGATGGGACCCCCAGGCCCCATGTGGCTGGTCCTCACTGAGATGTGTCGTCAAGTGTAAAAACACACTGGATGCCTAAGACTTCGTAAGAACAAAGAATGTAAAATATGTCATGCATAATTTTTATATTGATTACATGTCAAAGTGATAGTATTTTGGATATACTAGGTTAAATCAACCATATTACTAAAATCAGTTTCACCTGTTTCTTTTTGTTTTTTAATGGAGCTACTAGAAAATTGTAAATTACATCACGGCCTGTCTTATACTTGTACTAGACAGCACTGCGCTAGAGGCTCTGCAGTCAACGTGTCTCTGCTTCCGCAGAGGTGAGGCAGAAGGGGAGGGAATCCCATTATTTTTTGGTGGGTGATGGTTAAGAAGTAAACCCGACACTTTGTTCCCAAGGCAAAAGGAAGGCAGAGGATCAGCATCCTCAGAGGTGCCGGAACCTGATCTGGAAAAGCAAGTTCTGGGTTTTTCTGATTTATTGAGACGGTAAGTTGATCAGGGTGGTCAAGGGAGATTATGGTGGGAAGAGTCTAGAACCCCCAGCTGGGTCAGGACACCCAATCTAAATTTCAGATAAACAAGGAAGAACTTTTTAGTATAGGTAAATCCTCATGCACCTCCAGAATTTTTATTTACTAAATATGACAACTGTAACTAGCATGAAAGAAGACTACACCAGAGAAAGGAGACGCTGGGTGGAAAAGTAACAATGGCCTGAGGTTTAAGAGCATAACTCTGGAGCCAAGCTTGTTGGGTTCAAACCCTGGGTCTGCCACTTACACCTGAGTGACCTTGGGCCAGTTACTCAACCTCTCTGTGACTTGGTCTCCACATCTGTAACATGGGTATACGACACTTAGCTTGCCAGATTGTTACTAGGTTTAAATAAGCTGCTATTGCCTACAAGTAAACTAACCCGCTGCAGGGCCTGTTCCCCTCAGCGACTCAGCTGTGTTTTCTGCAGCTACTGGCTGGCTCTCTGCCGGCTCTCGGCCCACCCGTCAGCCCCGTGCCCCTCTGGCCTCTTCTGTGGCGCCGGGTGCGGTGGAAACCGCGGTAGACAGCACCACCTTGAGTTGAATTCCTCCGGTTTAGGAGGAAGCCGGTGTCTCCTCCTTTCTTTCCTATTCCCGGACCGTTTCTGGAATACGGCAGCTATTTTCATTCGAGCTCAAGTTAATGTCTCGGGGAGCTTCCCGGGCGCGTGGGCAGTTCACCCCGCGATCTAGCTGCAGGCCCCGACTCGAGCTGGCGTCTCCAAAGGCAAACCCGTGTAGTTAGAGGCGAGCGCGCGGCTTTCGGCAAAGGCGGTCGGGTGTCTGCAGACCCGGGCAAGCCCTTGAGAAAGCAGATAAAAGAAAACATTCACTAACGTGTCATTACGAGGGGAGCGCCCGGCCGCGGCTGTCGCGCGCCCCGCGGAGCACTTGGCTCCTTCCAGCTCAGAGGGAGGAGGAAAAGAAAGCGGAAAAGGAGGCGAGGATTCTCTTCGTTTCCAGCCAAGTGGACCTGATCGATGGCCCTCCTGACTTTATTGCGATATTTGATTTATTAGAGATGCCCCCCTCGTTTGTGTGTTACACACACGCACGGCTCTGGCTCATCTCCAGCTGCTGCGCGAATCCCACGGCTGTTTCAACTCTCCGCCGAGGGCGAGCGGGAGCGAGTGTGTGTCGGGTGAGTGTGTCTGTGTCCCGGCGAGGGTGCGCGCTCGGCGCCGGGAGCGCGGCCAGCCGGGTCCCCAGGCTTCGGGAGGCCGAGAGCTGCCTGGACCCCCGTGCTCCGCCGCTGCCCCGTCCGGGGCCGGACTTCGGCGCCAGGGCCGTGCGCCGGGGACCGCAGGGCCCCGGCCGCGCGTACCTCGACCCAGAGGTAAAGCGCTCGCGCGCGGGGGGCGCGGGGAGGGCGCCGCGGCGGATCCCTCGACCCCGGGCCCCCGCCGCCCGCGGCTCCCGGGCTGGCGCTCCCGCCCCGGCGCGCGCTCGCCTCCCCCCGCGCGGAGGCCGGCGGCCGGCAGGCAGGCGGGGGGCCGGGCCGCGCGGTGCCAAGGGGCTGGCTTGGGCTGCGCGGCCGGCCGGGCTGGGGCGATGTAAGAGCTGCCCGGGCGGGGCGCGGACCCGGACTTTGGCGAGGGCGGCGCGCCGGGGCGGGGGCCGGGGCGGCGGCGGCGGCGGAGCCGGGGGGCGGAGAGGCGGGAGGAGGCAGAGGGAGGGAGGAGGAGCAGCGGCAGCTCTGGCCGGGGATGCAGCAGCGGCGGCGGCGGCGGCGGCAGCAGCAGCGGCGCGGAGTCCCTTGCGCCCCGCGGCGCGGCCGGGCTGCGGCAGAGGCGGCGGCGCCCCGCGCCGGGTGAGGCCGCCCGGGCCGTGCGCGCTGGTGAGTGGGGCGCGGGGCCCGGGTGCGCGGGCGGGGGCTCCCCGCGGCCGGAGCCTGCCCCGGGGTGAGCGCGGCCGCGAGCGCCGCCCAGGTGAGCCGGGGCCGGTCCCGACCGCACGGCTCCGGCTCCGGCTCCGGCTCCGGCCCCAGCGCAGCGCGCGGAGGAGGGAGCCGGCGGGCTGGAGGAGGCTCCGGCGCCGGGGGGCCGCAGAGGGATGACCCGATTGACCCCGCCGGCGGGCTCAGCGAGCGGGCGCGGACTTCCCACCGCGCCCTGACCCGCGGGCGCGCCCCGCGGAGCCCTGGAGGCCCCGGGAGAAGCGCGCCTGGGCCCGCCGGTCGCAGGGGGATGGCCTCCTTGACCTCCGTGAGTTTAGACCCAACGGACCGGCTAGAAGCCAGACCACGTGGGGCTTGTCCGGGCAGGACACGGGAAAGCGGTGGACCGGATCTCCAGAGTGACTGGGAGCTCGCAGATACCGAAAGGGCAAATAGGATTGAAAAGACAAACTTCCTCCCGGGCCGGGTCAGATCCAGCTTTCACCGCCTTGTCGAGAGATACTCCCTTCCCCGGGCTCCCAAGGTTTCCGAAGTCTGCCGATGACAATGCAGCGATTTCTAGGAGTGCGCTTTTTTTTTTTTTTACATTCTTTGTAGTAGTTCATTCATTCGTTCTACAAGCATTTATGGAGCACCTCCTCGTGCCGAGCACCGCGTTATGCTCCAGGGAAACGCGACGAGCAGTGTCTAGTCCCTGAGCACCAGAACCCCTCGGTTCACTTTGAGGGCAGCCTGGAAAAGAGATGCGGTCTTAGGGAAAAATGTAAGGAGACGCCGCAAATCCTAGTTTTCGCACAGTGACCTCTGTCTGCAGTTCCCCACCTCCCTGGAGACTGAAGGCCACGCCCCCTGCACACAGTAGGCGCCTGCACACAGTAGGACGGGCGCAGACCTTCATTCTGACAACCTCCTCTTCCCCCTTCTTCAAAGTTCTGAATCAATCCCGTGCCCCCCTCCTCTCTGCACAGTCTTTCCTGCAGCTTGTTTTAATCACTTTTTGAGTTAAAAGTCAATATTTAATTAACCAAGTAATTACATTCAGCCTACGTTTGAATCTGGGTGTTTGCACATCTGTGCATTCAGGGCCCCCGCCCTCTCGCCCCTCCATCTGTCCCCTGCCTCTTTCCCACAGGGCTGCCCGCCCTTCCTTTGGGGGCAGAGATGGGAGGCTGCTTTCGAGCAGGTTCTCTGGGGGCCAGGGAAGTGGGGAGGATGGGCTCTCCCTGGGGACACCCGGCGTCTCCTCCGGAGCAGGAAGTTACTCTCACCTGGCAGTTAATAGTGAAGGGGATTCCTTACTGCGTCTCCGCTCCCCGGGACAGAACCACTGGAGGGCTTGAATTAAGTTAAAGCCCTTCATTACATGCAGAAGGGGGGTGGGGAGGACAGGCCGCAGACCACTCACCTCGTCAGGGAGCTTCTCTCAGCTCGGCTTGTCCCATGTCACGGAGGAGAGAAAGCTCATCAAAGCAGCCCGTCCGGGTGTGTCATTTAGTGTCTAATAGGCAGCTCAAAGGGCGAGGGTGGTGGGCTTGGCTGGTGGCACGCTGGACGTTTGCACATGAAGGATCTTCCTTCCTTGGACCAAGTTTATGTACATAAACGCGCGACCTTGGCTTAACTGCCGTGGCTGAGAGCGAGTGTGGGTTTGGGCTTGTGTATATTTCTTGGGTTTTTTAATTTGAATTTATGGCTTTTTCTGAAACCCTAATAACATGTTAAGTTTTCAAACTTAAAGAGTTGGATGATGAGTTGATTGTAAAAAGCCTGGGCTTGGAGGACAGTGTGGCTGTGTGTGAGCCTGTGTGTGTGTGTGACAGTGTGTGTGCACGCGTGTGTCCCCCACCCGACAGCTCCATTTGGCTGCCATCCCGAGGACCTCGCTGATGGGCGGTTGCATACACTGATGCTTGAAGTCTGTTTTTTGATTTGGGGACAACATTCCCTCTCCCTTTCCCTGGATCTGCTCAATGTATGTGTTTGGACCTGTCTCAAGGGGGCAGCTCCCAGTCTCCTGAGTCAGCCAGAGGGGGACTATCACCCAACTTGGTCAAGTCTGTTCTTAGACTTCACCCCCCCCCAGAAAGAAACCAAAAGCCTTGTGCTGCGGAAGAATATCAGCATTTCTGACCAGCTTGTAGTTAAAAGAAAAGGCTTAGTCTGGACTTAAGTTGATAGATAACACTTATGTCATGTTTTATGGGCCGAGCACTGTTCTAAGCCCTTAGACGTAATAACTCACTGAATCCACACAAAAACCCTGTGACGTGGGTCCTGTGATTGTCGTCATGTTAAGGGTGAGGAAACTGAGGCACAGAGAGGATCGTGACTTGACAACATTTGTTCAGTGGTAGAGCGGGAATTCAAGGGGCCCTGGGGCTCCAGGGTCCACTCTGACCCACTGCACTCTCCCCCCTCCATGGCCATGGCCTTTTTTCCAAATGCAGGAGAAACATATGCGCAGCAGAAGAAAACACGTTTAAACAATAAAATTTTGAAAGGCAGAAGCTTCTCAGTAATCCACTTCTCTCTAAAAACCTCCACTGTTGGGGCATGTCTTGTATTGTGTTTTGTGGGCAGGGGGGTTGCCCTAAGGAAAATATGTGATTGCCGGGCGACGTTTCCTTCTGCCTGCGAGTACACACACGCTCTCCCCTGGTCAAGATGCAAAGGAAAATACGTGGCTGACAGGAAAAAGCCACGAGATCTGAGGTGCAGGTTTGCACCCCCTGGAAGCACAATGGCTGCAGGGGTACGGTTCCCCTAGAGGTGCAGCCCTCTTGTGGTTGGTGATGGAGTCGCCTTGGCCTGTCCCTGGAGGGGTGGGCCTGGGGGTCCCGGGCGCTTTGTCTCAGGCCTGGGCTCTGCGTGGCCAGTGGCTGTAGAAGGTGGGGCCTCTCCGCGCTAACCTGCGAGGGAGGGAGGCCTCACCGGGGCCTGCCTTCCGTGGGCCTCCTTGTGATGGGCCCCAGTGGGGCGTCTGCAGTGCCCCCATCCGGAGTCAAGGCGCTATCTCAGAGGAAGATCATTAATATCATTATAATTAATTGGCATCCTGATAAATGGCGTGATTGCCTAATTGGCATGGTTGCTAGGGAGCGAGGTCTCGCTTGGACCCGAAAGGGGAAGAGGAGTCGGCCTGGCCGTGCTCAGGTGCTGGGGTTGCAGAGCCAGCAGTTAATGGTGGGAAGCAAGAGCAGTCTTCACTCGCGTCTGCTGGTGTTTGCTGAGCAGCTGCTGTGTGCGAGTTGCAAATGGAGTACCGGTTAAGGGTATTTTCCTAGAACGATTGTAAAGTCATCAGGATCTTTTCTCTTGTAAGCAACAGAAAGAGAAAAAAAATCTCAAACCAGCATGAAGAGAAAAGAAGAGGACTTGTTGGCTTTCATAACCAAAACATGCTAAGGTAACTCTAGCATCAGGCACAGCTGGAGTCAGCGCTCGGGTTTTGTCAGGAGAATCTGTTCCTTGCCGTCTCCGCTCTTCCCTCCACGGGGCTGGTTGCCCTTCCCCAGCCCGTGGTTGCAGAGCCAGACTGCCTGGCCGCCCGCCCAGCTATGTGAGCTGGGGAGCGTTACTTAACCTTTCTGTGCCGTCCGACAATGACAGTCACGGCACCTGTCTCCTGGTTTGTGGTAGAGGATGAAATGAGATCATCAATGTCAGGTGCTTAGCACAACGTCTGACACAGGCAAGGCCTCGGTAACATTGGGTGTTATCGTAATTGGGGTGTTGAGCTGGCTGCTGAGAGCTGTCCTCTCATCCTCTCTGGTTTAAGCCCAACAGGACAGAACAAGCCTCCTTCCTGGTGATGCCCACCCTAGCCCCAAGCGTCCCTCTGATTGGACGGTCCTACATCATGTGTTCACTCCACACCAATCACTGGCCAAGGACGTGAGTCACAGACAGTGGGCTCAGGCCAGGCCCACAGACCCCACCCTGGGGCTGGGGGCAGACCGACAGAGAACCCGAAGCCCTGGAGGACATCAAGGAAAGGGAGCCTGGCTCCTGAGAGGCCAATAGCCAACACCTATGGTGAGCGGGACTCTCATGTGAGATGATGGTCCAATGGACCTGTCTCCATTTTGGTCAAGCTCGGGACCGTGGAAACAGCTGCTGGGTGGGCAGCCTCCCTTCCCTCTCCACTGGGGCCAACAGGCTTCAGAGACCTGACTTCTCTGCCTTAGTGTCTGAAAGGTGCTCCCTGGCCTTGATTCTGTGCTTTCTGGTGGCCGGGGCAGGGCTTCCCAACCTCCCACCATGAGAATCATCTGGAGGTGTTTGTTAAACAACTCCCCGTCCGGGCCCTGCTGAATCAAACTGAGGGCCCTGGATGCTGGAGGTGAACCAGAGTGCCATGTGTTTCTGCGTCAGCAGGGAAGTTCGGGAAACAGGGCCCCGGAGGGTGCGTATCTCGTCCTCCTGCCTGATGCAGGGGCTGCCGGCAGCCAGGGGAAATGCCCTGAATGAGACCAGGGGTATAAAGGTGTCGGAGAGACTGCTGTACAGATGAAGAGGGGCTGCCTCTTACTTGTCAGGGCCCACGTGTTTGTTGAGCGGCTGCTGTGTGCCAGGCGCTGTGTTAGGCATTAGGATGAACAAGCGAGAACCCTGCATTCATGGAATTTGCCTTCCAGAGGATGAGAAGCAGATAATACACAAGCAAGCGAGTCCACGAACGAGGCTCTCTCGGAAAGTGACGAGCTCTGCAGTGGAAACAAAATAGTGGCATGATGGGAAGTGACTGCATGAGGGGCAGGGGTGAGGGCAACTTTAGGCAGGTGGTCAGGAAGGCCTCTCTGAGGATGTCACCTTTGAGCTGCGACCTGAATTCTGTGAATGAGCCCAGCCTTGGGAAGATCTGGAGGAAGAGCCTCCCAGGTAGAGGGAACAGCCGGTGCAAAGGCCTGGAAGTGGAGAGGAGTGGTCTGTCCAAGGCCCCTGTTCTCAACACAAACAGAAATCCAGTGGGCTGGAGGGTAGTGAGTAAGCAGGGGACGGGGGAGTTGAGGTCAGTGGTGAGAAACATGGGCCGTGGTGAGAAATTTAGATTTTATTTCAAATAAAATGGAAAACCACTGGAGAGTGTTAAGTCAAGGAACAACATGGTTTGTGTTTTAGAAAGATCTCAGTGGCTACTGAGAGGGATGCTCTGCATCCCAGTGGAAGCTGGGACATGAGGATGGGGCTGTGGGTGGTCTGGGTGAGAGCTGATACTGGCCTGGATGGTGGTGGTGTCAATGGAGATGGAGTGAAATGGGTGGATTAGAGATGCATTTGGAGACAGAGCCGGTGGAACTTTCTGGTGGGTTGGATGTTCAGAACGAAGGAAGAGCTGTGATTCTCAACTAAGGGCGACTTTGCCGCCCAGGGGACAGACGTTTAGCAATGACTGGAGACATTTTTGGTTGTCACAGCTGGGAAGGGCATGCTACTGGCATGTAGTGGGTGGAGGCCAGGGATGCTGCTAAACACCCTGCAATGTACAGGACAGCCCCACAGCAAAGAAGCATCCAGCGCCACATATCCATAGTGCCGGGGAATCAAAGGTGACAGGGCAGCCTGGTGAATGGGGATTCCTAAGTGGGGGGAGACTAAGAGAAAAGGTTTGCGGGGAGGGGGCATGATCCAGAATTTAGTTGTGGAAAGGTTGGGTTGAGATGACGCTCGACCTGCGTGTCCGGAAGCTCAGTGGATACACAAGTCCAGAGCTGGTTGGGGCTGGCGTCCTCGACTGGGGAGTCGTCCGCGCACTGATGTTATTTTAAGCCTTGGGACTGGACACGATCATCTGGGGAGAATGTATTTTGTTCTCTGGTGTGGTTTTCTCCCTCCTTCCCCCCCCAGTTTCTGTCATGCATCTATTTGATGAATATTTTTAGCACATCCCATATGCTCACCTCTTTATGACGCTCCTGAGAAATTCCGCAGGCCCAGGCTGAGCCTCCCCTTGTCCAGCTCCTCATGCTCGATGATTAGCAGACAGAGCTAAATATGCATCGCTCTGCGACAGATGCGCTTGGGAAATTGCTTAAGGTCATGTGGGATCTTGGGCCTTGCAGACAGTGTGGTGCCTCCTTGGTAGAACAGCTGTTGGCATGGTCTTCAGAGCTTCTCCTCCAGCCCAGACCCAGACTCCGTGGAATTCTCTCTAACCAGAGACCACCACTGTTTTGAATTCTCCAAGGTCTCTTATGATTCCAAAATACACGTTGCCCAGTGGCCCTGGCCTCTGACAGGCAGCTTCGTCTTGTAAGAGGCCTGGCCCACTGCTCTGCACACCTGGGCCCTGCTTGAAACAGATAAATTCTACCCCAAACTCTGAGTTGTTATGAGCAGGTCTTGTGAGTGTGAGTTGATGGACAGGGCCATCCCTGGGGACCGTGAGCAGTACCCAAGATGTGTTTGGCCAGATGGAAGCCAGATGTGTTAGGGGGAGAATGTTGCCCACAGCCTTTCTTATTGGCTTCTGGTCGGGGCCCCAGTGGGTGACTTGACCCACCTCAGCGGCCAGAAAAGAGGAGCTTTTTGAAAAGAGATTGAAAAAACTGTAAGCCCACAGAAGTTTGGGAGATGTTTATGCTCTGGTAAAAATTAGATCATCCAAAAGCTGCATTTCTGGCCTGCTCTAGAGACAGACACTGTCTACAGAATTCTGAATGCAGGCCACTTATCTGGATATTTCAGAGAACAGGCAAGCCTACATACTAGGATTCTTAGTGGCTTGGAGTCCTAATCATTTAGGTATGAATCAAGATGTATTCACCACAAGTAATAGAATTCCTGGCTGAGAGTGGCTTACGCAATAGAAAAGTTTAATTCTCACATAACAAGAGTCCAAAGCAGGGGAGTCCAGGGGCCAGTTTGTCAGTAGAGTAACATCAGTGAAGACCCAGGATCTTCCTATCCTCTGTTCCTTTGTCCTCATCATGTCTTTGGCCTTGTTGCTTCGTGGTCTCAAGATGGCTGCTGCAGCTCCAGACATCACATCCCCATATAAAGTGGGAATAAAGACTAGGATTCCTTGCTGTCTATCTTTTAATCAGAGAGCAAAATCCTTCCAAGAGGACCCTCACCTCAGCAGCCTTTGCTTTATGCCTCATTGGCCCAGGGTTGGTTTTATACTCACCTCTAAATCAAACACTGGCAAAGGGAAATGGGCCTTTTATGTTTGACTTAGCTCAGAGGTTCCCAAAATTGGCAGATTAGACACCGTCTTCTTCTAGCAAATATTTTTGCCAAGTTTACCTGAAATAAATTCATAGATAGTATAACCTATCTACACATATTTTTTAATCAATAAAATACCATGACTGTAATTTAAAGGAAAACTAAAAGGAAAGTGATTTATGATTAAACATATGCATTGCAGCCCATAAATGCTTAGGCACAGTTACATTAGAAGACACGATGAAGCAGTCAGATGCTCGTATTAGTGTAGAATCCCATAAATCTGACAGCTACAAATGCAGTAGGACACAGATGTGTGGCTTTGGCAGCTGACATACCACAAGTGGTGTGACCATAGACAATATGATTTTCCAAAATAATGAACAGTTCACCAAAATTTCCAAATGAAGCACAGTACAATCTTCCCTCACTGTACTTAGTGGCTGCGTTCCTGGAAGATTCAGTGTCGAGTAGAAGCACACAAAGCGTCTTTTGTGTTTGTGTGTGAAGAGTTCACGTCTAAGGGCAGGTCACGGTAAGAGCTTTTTCACCTATGAGAGTGTCTGGTGGAACGTTCTGCTGGAAATGGGGTGATCCTCCACTGTGTGGAGCATTGCCATTATCCAGCATTCCTGCACCCCTGCTAGATGCCGGGAGCTTCCCCAGTCCTTGTGACAACCAAAAAGTCCACACAAATTCCCGAGAACACCCCCTTGGAGGGGTGACTTCACCCTTGTGAGAACCACGGGCTTAGATTCTGATGGTTTATTGTCAGGATGAGGGAAGATCCACGTCCTGAACAGTGTTGGGGTCCTGTAGACCGAGGAATGACCGTCGGGTGGGCCACCTGTAGCGTCTGCCTCAGAGTTGTCTCCAGGCTTCTCTTTCTGCTCGTCAGTGACGTGTTCCTGAAATGTCCTAGTCCAGCTGCTGAAACAAACCCACGCGGTTAGCGTGGACCAGCCTCTCCAATGAATGGGGGTATGAGTTCTTGGGTTGATCTAGGTTCAGTGGCGTCCCCCTGGGCAGGAGATGAAGAAGGTCTAGGAGATTGGGCTAAGGGACATCTCTGAGGATCAGATGTGTGTCATAATGGTTAAGATCGTGGACTCTAGAGCCAAACTTCTGGTTCAAATCCCAGCTTGTTCACTCAGAAGCTCGGTGGAGCTGGGCAAGTCACTCAACCTCTCTGAGCCTCAGATCCCTGTTCTGTAGTGGCATCCTCCTAGAGTTATTGTGAAACACTAGGACAGTGTGTGTGCACATGGAAACTGCTTCAAAGAGGCAGGTGTCGCTATCATTGCCATCACAGTCATTATTGCTCCTACTTATAGATCCTTTTTAGCTCTTTTTTAATTGAGATATAACTGACATATAACACTGTGTTAGTTTTAGGTGTACAACATAATGATCTGATATATGTATATATTGTGAAATGATAACCAGGATAAGTTTAGTTAACATCCATCACTACACATAGTTACAAATTTTTTTCTTGGGATGAGAACTTTTAAGATCTACTCTCTTAGCAACTTTCAATATGTAGTATAGTATTATTGACTGTAGTCACCATGCTGCACATTACATCCCCAGGACTTATTTATCTTGTTACTGGAAGTTTGTACCTTTTGATCCCCTTCACCCATTTCGCCCACCCCCCACCTCTGATATAAGTGAGATCATACAGTATTTGTCTCTCTCTCTCTGACTTATTTCACTTAGCATAATGCCCTCAAGGTCCATCCATGTTGTTGCAAATGGCAGAATTCCCTTCTTTTTTCATGGCTGAATAATATTCCATTGTGTGTATATACCACTTTTTCTTTATGCATTCATCGGTCAATGGACACTTAGTTTCCATGTCTTGGTTACTGTGAATGATGCTGCAGTGAACATGGGGTACAGATACCTCTTTGAGATAGTGATTTTGTTTTCTTTGGATAAATACCCAGAAGTGGAATTTCTGGATCACGTGGTAGTTCTATATTTAATTTTCTGAGGAACCTCCATACCATTTTCCATAGTGGCTGCACCAGTTCTTTGTAGCCTTTTGAAATGCTTTTGCACCTAGCAGCCTGTTGGTCTTTTCAGCCACTCAGCCCACAGGAAAGGCTGTTGGTCTCCCTCCTGCAGATAAAGCAAGTCCGGCTCAGAGAGATGGCAGTGAGTCGAAGGTGTAACTGGGCTTAGGGCTCCGTTCTGCGGCCTCCTGAGCCGGGAGCTCCACCACGTCTCACTTCCACCTTCCCCCGTCCACTTTTAGGCCTCAGTGAGGCCAGCTCAGGAGACGAGCAGCCCTCAGGGACTGACCCACAGGACAGGGCCCTGAGCCTGTCCCAGGAGGCCAAGGTGGGGCTTGTCACCATGTGCACAGGGAGATGCTTGTGAGTAGGGCAGAAGTTCCCAGCAAAATCTCTAGGGCAGCTCTTAAAACTCCCAGTGTCCAGGCCACACCCAGACCGATGAACTCAGGCCCCAGGGGTGGGGCCCAGGCATCAGGATGTTTAGTAGCTCCCAGGTGATTCCAATGTACAGCTGACGTAGAGGACTACAGAAGCAGGGAGAGAAGGTACTGGATGGGGTGCCTTCTGCTGGGCATTTCTGCAAAGTCCCAAAAGGGCTCACGGTGGTGGCAGCTCCCCCAATAAAACCCTCCCTCCAGCGGCCCACTGCACCTGTAATAAAGTCCAGACTCCTTCCTATAGGCTATTTCACCCTACACCACCTGGCCTCTCCCGCCATCTCTCCACGCTCCTCCAAGCTTATTGCACCCAGTCACACTGGCCTCCTCTCTGTCCCTTGGTGGCATCAAAGCTTGTTCCAACCTCAGGGCCTTTGCACTTGCTGTTCCCTCTGCCTGGACTGCTCTTCCTCCATAGCATCACAAGTCTGGCTCCTTCTGGTCCTTCAGGTCTGAGCTCAAACGTCACCTCCTTAGAGTGCCAGAATGCCCTGAATGACGCCCTGTTTTATGTTTATAGCACTGGTCACTCTCAAGTTACTTATTTGTCCTTTGTCCTCTCTCCTCTCGCTAAAAAGTAAGCCCAGTGGTTGCAGGGCCCTTGTCCATCCCACTGCCCACTGTATCCCAGTGCCTGGAACAAGGCTGGTGCTCTGAGTGCTCAGGAAGTATTTTTTGGATGAAAGAATCAAGGAAGGAAGGAGGCTGGGAGATCTGCTGGTGGATCTGAGTCTGGCGTTTGGGGATCAAAGGTGACGGCTCACTGCGAGGGAGTCAGACCTGTCTGTCCTCTGCGGGAAGCGAAGGTGGGCACAGGGAGGTGGTTTTCACACCCTCCCCGGGGCCTGTGCCCTCTCGGCACCAGCCCAGTGTTGGAGCTGGGTGTTGTGCTAACGTCGCTCGCAGGGGAGCTGTCACCCACCTCTGGCCACAGCGGGACATCAGGCCCTGCAGACAGGCCAGTGGAATGCTCCACTTCTGAGCAGTCTCGGGCCACCCGGGACGTGGAAGTCCATCGGTGAGGTCAGTCATCTGCGACATTCTAGTGCGGGCTCTTGGGTAGAAGATTTCCACCTGTGCCTGTGGAAAGACAGCTCTCTCCCCACCCCAACTGTCCCCTCGCGAAAGGAGCTGTCACAGCACAGGAGACCTGCCCCCCTCCCCCATCCCCACCCGCACTCCTAACAGCTCACGTCTCCTGAGACTGTGCACGCCAGGCAGTGTTCTAAGTGCTCACCCAGGTGAACAGGTAATGACTCTGATCAGGGTGTCTAGTCTGCTCATGCTGCTGTGACAGAAGACCAGGGACTGGGGGGCTGAAACCACAGACGTCTATTTCTCATGGTTCTGGAGGCTGGAAGTCCAAGATCAAGGTGCCGGGAGACTCAGTGTCAGGTGAGAGCCCGCTGCCTGGTTCCCCGATGGCACCTTCTCGCTTTGCCTTCACACGTGGAAGGGGCAGGGGAGCTCTCTGGGGTGTCTTTGATAAGGGCACTAATCCCATTCATGAGGACTCTGCCCTTATGACCTAATCACCTCCCAAAGCCCCCACCTCCTAATTCCAGCACATCGGGGATTAGGTTTCAACATATGAATTTGGGGAGACACAAACATGCAGTCTGTCGCACAGGGATGTTCTAATCCCCTCTTTATAGACCAGGAAAGTGAGGCACACAGAAGTCTCCTCCCGCTTTGTCACCCTGTTAGAACAGGACGTGACAGGCTGGCTACCCAGGGCCTGTATTTGATTCAGAAACATTTTCTTTGATCTCCACACTGTTTTGAACATTTTCAAAAGTTAGTTGTCAGATTTTTAACACCTGTGAAATTGCTCATTTTAAAAATTAGAGTTTCCAGCTTTTGAGAAATAGGGAGATGTGGGCCATATCTGGCCACGCCGGCTCCTATTCCCACTTCTCCACTTTGCCACAGTCCCTGCCTTTCCCCGTTGTCTGAGGTGGCGACCAAGTTCATCGTTGCGCCTGCCATGCCCTTCTTCTCATTGTAGAGCGAGATTTCTCTGTTCTTACGCGTCTATCAAAAGTGGTCAGATGAGAGCTGGAGAGAAAGGGACGTGTGGGTTTTTCTCATCCTGGGCCCACTTCATGCACTATGTCGCCTGCCTGGCCCCCATGGGCGTTTGGGTTTGTCATCTGCTACAACACTTTGTTCAAACCCAAAGGCCACACCTCTAGGGACGATGTGTTTCAACTTTGTTTATAATAATAATAAAGTCTAGTACCTACTGGGTGCTTGTTGCCAAGCATTTAATCATCACAACAGCCTTTTAAGCAGGGCCTGTCACCATCTGCAGTTTGCAGTTGAGGAAACTGAGGCACAGTGTGTGATGGCCCCACTGCAGGAGCTCCTAAGCTTGTTCATCTTTGTACCGTCAGTGCTTGGCTTGCTGGCTGTTTGAAACAATAATTGAAAAAATGAATGGATGATGTTCTCCGGTAAGTGCTCATCCGATTAAAGCCATTGGGCCCAGGAGACCAAAAATCTTGACTCATCATAGGTCATTGTGACATTCCAGCTGGAGGCACGGGCTCTAATCAGTCTCATTCAGGGTTCTCTGGTTGTGTTTCTGCTGCGTGACAGCCCACCCCCAGCTCAGTGGCTTCAGGCAAAAGCACTTGATTTCAGACGAGTCTGTGGGTTGCCAGGTGGTTCTCCTGCTTCGTGTGATATCAGCTGGAAGGTCCAAAATAGCTGCCGTCCGATGGCTGGCAGCCGGCGCTGGTCACCAGACGGAGCTCCGCTCTCCTCCATGCGGCCTCTCCCACGGCCGCTCGCTCCTCCCCACAGTGTGGTGGTCTCCGGGTAGCCTGCCTTCTGAGAGCAGAAATGAAAGCTGCTAGGCCTTCTTAGGGCTTCAGCGTAGGATGTTCTAGGGACCAGGGAGCGGGAGTTGCTGGCAGCCCCCTGGAGGAGGGGCCCCGAAGGGACAAATGCACTCCTACTTGTTTTTCTGCTCCTGATGCTCCGTTTAAGCGTCCAGGCCCAGTGAGAGAGTCTGGTTGGCCAGCTTTGGCCACATGGTCACCCCTTGGTCCCATGGTAGGAGAGAGTAGGGCGTCTTGGCAGGGGAGAAAGAATCCTCAAAAGGAAATTGGGGTGCTGTTGTCAAAAGAGGGGGACCAGAGGCTGGACAGATAAAAAGAGTTAGAAACCTCTGCACGGCCCCAAATAAGTGACTCTGCCCCAGGATGAGCAGTTAACACTTTTAAATGAATAAATGAATGGCAGGTGGGTGGATGGGTGGATGGATGGATGGATGAGTTTCTTAAAGTCTGGTATATAAGTAGAATGCCTAAATCTGTGTGGCTCCGCTTCAGGTCAGGGGCCCCATAGTCCAGGCACTGCTGGGGTCTGGGAGCCCTCCTCACTTTATGGGGCAAAGCCAGCTCCCAGAATCCCTGCCGTGCCTCAGCATCCTCACCCCAACGATGGAGGTGATTTGAGCTGGCCCCTGGAAGGGAGCGCGTGCGCGGGACTGAGGGAACCTCCGGCACAGTGGATGGGCTCCGCCTCCCCAGACCCCGCCCCACTGTGGACACTGGCAGCCCAGCCCCCACTCCCTTTCTTCCAGCCACTGTTCACCTGTACACACAGTACACCTGCTGACACCCAGTGAGTCCCCCGGCGGCGGGGAGACCGCCAGTCGGAGAAACCCATCCGAGCTTGAAGAGCACCTCTGACCCACGGCTTTCCTCCCACCTGAAGGTCTATTTCCAGCTGCTAATTAGATTGCACACAGCACGCCTGGTTGGAAATGGACCTGTCATTCGAAAGTCTCTGGACTCGCATCTCTAAATTTAGCGGGTTCTTTGGTAAAAGTTGCTTCAGAGTCCCTCCCCCGCCTACGAGAACCAGCTTCTCGCGTCACTGTGAGCGTCGGGCTGTCTCCAAGGTGCGCTAATGAGAAACTCATCTGCTAATAGCAGGGGCGAGATGGGCGAGGATGGTGCACAGGGCTGCGGATTGTGTGGCAAGGGGAGAAGTAATTGGATTATTAACACCAGGCAGTCAATATAGCCTTTTATCCCTTGTATGTTCTTCTCGAAGGAAACTTCAGTGTCTGGAAACGGAATACATGCTCTGTGGGGTAAACAGTACTGAGAAAGTGTGGGGTTGAAAAATGAGGAGGGAGGTGTGCCTGGAACTGTCAGGCTTGGCCCGGCAGTCTCCACGAGAACCAGCCCACAATTAGGTGTGAATGATGACTCGGTTCAGGTCCCACTTTATTGCTTTTGGCCAAAGGCCTTTTGCAGAAATAACTTTGTAACTGCTGCCAGGGAAGGTTTTGTCCACAGCTCAGACAAAAGAACAAAGAACAAAGGTGGGAATGTCTTTATCTGATCCTCATTTCCCCTAACCACCCAGGAAGGGCTGCAGGTGTGGCCTACCTGGAAGGCATGGGCTGTGGAAGGCCATGTCCAACCTCTTCTGTGCCAGGCTGCCCCTCCTGCTCCCACCCTGGCCATACTGGTGTCGATTCTGTTCTTCAAACCGACCAAGCGCATTCCCACCACAGGGCCTTTGCACTTGCTCTTTTCTTTGCTTAGGAAGCATTTCGCCCACAACTGGCTTCTCACCCACCTTCTGGTCTCAGCTCAAATGTCACCCCTCTAGAAGCCTCCCCTGATTTATTCTCTATCTTATCATCCTGATAATTTCCTTCAAAGCTCTTAAGACAGTCTGAAATTCATCTTCATTTGTTAATTATCTGTCTCCCCCACCAGAATGTCAGCTTCTTGAGGACAGAGGCCTGGACTGCCCCGTGTCCACTGCTGTTTCTCAGCATCCCGCACTGTACGTGGCACGTAGTAGGTGGTCAGAAAAGATCAGAGAGCTTTGAAGGGTTGCAAATTGGCCCCAGCCAAACTCCAGAGAACCTTTATTGGGCCTGCTCAGTGTTTAAAATGTAGTGAATGTTTTCACTTTGGAAACGGCATCTCCAGCATGGTCCAGGCCCCACTCCTGCCTGCTCCCCTAAATCCAGGCCACATCACTCACCTAATTCTCTTCCCTGGCCCCTGCAGGCATTTGAGTATGTGTCCACTTTAGATAAAGGCCACTGCAGACAGGTGTCTCTCTCCAAAGGTGACCAAACAACATCCAGACTTCTTGTGAGCCTAGGCCTTGGGCCAGCCCACTGGCCTCCAGCCGACCCAGCCCGTGGGCTGGAGTGAGGTGTGGTTCACTGTAGGCAAGACTCCGTGGTTCTTGTTTGAGGGGTCCATTCACGGGCCATAAATGACATTGAATCTCATCGTGCTTTCTTTCGAGCCTCCTCAGTCATCGGGGGGAGTCCCATTGACCCCCCCCTTTGTGGTCTCAAGGGGGCCTGTTCCCCTCGGAAGAAAAGGTTCAGTGCCCTTGGTGAGCAAGAATTTAACCGTAACCGCAACGTTAGTGCCTTTGATTCTTTGAGTTGCTCTCCATTTATGGCGGGGGTTCTCACCCTGGAGGGATTTTGCCCCCCCGGGGACATTTGGCATCATCTGGAGACATTTTTGATTGTCACAGTTGGAGATGGCTGCTACTTCCAAGAGGTGGAGGCCAGGGATGCTGCTCCACATCCTGCAATGCACGGGACGCCCCACGGCAGAGTGACCCGGCCCCAAATGTCGGTGGAGCCAGGCTGACAGACCCAGTGCAGGGCAAGTGGTGCCCGTTCCCCACGGAGGAAGAAAACTTCCTTTGCAAATAGATTTACTGAAATAAGACAGAGAGTGAACTGAAAGATAACTCGGGCACAAATGTGAGAGCAGGTGACCGGCAGGACCTCCGCGACCCTGACACGGCATGGAGAGCTCCGGTAAAGGTGGGTCGTGTCGCCCCTTTTGGAGCAGAACGGACCGTTGCGTCACACCAGAAGCCCCTGCCCTGGAAGCTGCCATCTTGCCAGAAACTTCCCGGGGAGCTGCCTGTAAACTCCAGCGGTTGATTCTGGGCCAGGTGGAGAAGTGCACTGTCTCGGGCCGAGTCGGGAGCTGTTTGCGGCTCCCCGGCCCAGCCGGGTGTCAGGAACGGCCCCCACGAACCCGGCCCTGGAGCCCCGGCCTGGCATCCCCCGGGTTAAGTCTCCCACCACAGACAAGCCAGCAGCCGCCTGATGAGCCCAGGGACGCAGCCCCCCTTCCTGCGTGGCTTCCCTGTCGGCAGAGGCCCTGAAGTCATGGGGCCAGAGGGCGGGGCCTGAGGACTGTCATTCATCACATCAGCAGGAGGGAAGGACTCCGGGGAGTTAGGGCCAGTGCCCCCACAGCAGATCCCACACTTCAGTTTGGGTTTCTGGGTTTATTAAGTGGCTTCCTTTCTACTTAAAAACAAGAATTGGGGAAATTTTTTTTTTTAAGTGAGAATAAAGAAATGTTTTCAGTGCAGATAGGATTGGGGAAACTTCCCTGAAATCAAGAGGAGAGGTCGTTGCTGCAGCTTTCACATCCAGGGCAAGCCTTTCCCTCCTCCTCGGCTGCTCCCTTCAGAACCCCCTGGACCTAACACCATCGACTTAGCCCCCTGGGTCCTATGAGAAGGAGGAGTGGGGTGGGGGAGCCTTCAGGTCACCCCGGGGCTTCCTGGGGCTCAGGGCTCTCTGCGATGGGCGTGGGTGCAGACTCGAGATCTTGGCAGGTGCAGACAGACTGAATGTGACTCAGATGGAGTTTCACTTCCTAGAAGGGGCGATGTGCCCACGCGGCTCTCACCCCCTGCCAGGCCCAGGCCTCCGTGACTTGGCAGGGCCCACTGCGTTTTCCAAGATGGCCACAAGGTGCCCGCATGCACATCTCCAGGGTGACCTTGTCACTCCTCTGTCCAGAGGTGTGGTATCCTGCGGTCCCCTCCACGGATCTGGGCAGGCTTGTGTATCCCTGGTCACCAATAGGATGGTGGGAGTGATGCTGGGGACAGCAGAAGAGACGAGGTTCAGCTGGAAAAGATGAGGCAGCTCCACCTCTGTGCAGTGACCACGGGGACACTCCCTGTTGGAGCCCTAAGCTGCCACGTAAGAAATCACACCCCGCCCTGAGGGCACCGTGCTGTGAGGAAGCCCAGGCCACCTGGAGAGGCCCCACTGAGGTCCCAGCTGACTGCCAGCAGCAGCCACCGATGATCCCAGTCCCCAGTTCTTGTGCCTTTTCAGCTGTGGCCTCAGATGTTATAAAGCAGAGACCAGCCCTTCCTGCTGCGTCCTGTTCAGACTCCTGATCACGGGTCCCTGAGCACTAAAAAAAAGATTGCACGCCACTGCTAAGTGTGGAGGTAAATTGTTATACAGAATCAGTCATTGGAGCACTTGGCCGGTCTTCCCTCCATTCCATCATTCATTCATTCATCCCTTCATTCACTCATTCAACAGTATCCAGAATCTCACTTCTCACCTCTTCACTATCCCCACCCTGGTCCAAGCACTGTGCATGGCAGTCATCTCACCAGCCTCCCTGTGTCCACCCTCATACCCTACAGTCTCATGCAGCCAGAGGGATCCTGTTAAAACTGGATCTCAGCCTTCCTGGGCTAGAACTCTCCAGGTCCCCCTCTCACTCGGCTCCGCTTCAGCCATATTTGCCTACCCCAGGACATTTGCACTTGCTTTTTCCTGTGCCTAGAACACTGTTTCCCCAAATATCCGCAAGTCACATTCCTTCACCTCCTTCAGGACTCTGCTGGGAGGTCATCTCTCAGGGAAGCCTTTGCTAACCGCTCCCCTCCGCCCATTTAAAAATGCAAGCTTCCCCCCACCAGCACTTCCGACTTCCCTCTCCTGCTTCATCTCCTTAGGACGCATCCCCTCATGTGCCTGTAATTTATTCTGGTGTGTCATCTGTGGGAGATCTTTCGTTTCTGGATCCCCAGCACTTAGAACAGGGCCTGGCGCATAGCAGGTGCTGGGTAAATACTCGTTGACTTCCTGGAAGAATTAGCAGCCAGACTGTGCCAGGAGCATGGCTGTGGAGTTATAAAGAGACAGCCCTTGCCCAGGAGGAGCTTCCGGTGGGAAAGACGACCCCCCTACAAAATAAAAACCCGAACAGAAGAGAGCACAGAGGAACCACAAGTTGTGATGTGAGCTCTGGAGAGAACAAAGCTTGGGTGGAGGCCGGGAGTAACAGGAAGGCTGGCGAAGGCTCTCTGTCCACCTGTCGGGCCCCACCCATCCCAAACCTCCAGGCCCTGCCCAGGGAACAGTCTGTTCCTCTTGGCAGATGAGGAAACTGAAGCCAAATCAGGACCAGAATTCATGACTCCCACACCCACGGCCCTCCCCCTTTCCGCACCACCTTTTATCGGCTGACAGACAAGGATGAGGGAAGTTTGCCTGTGATAAGGCAGAGTTGGGCCCGGGCCCAGGCCGAGGGCTAGCAGGCCGTGTCGTCAGGTCTCTGCACACAGAGGCAGGAGGTGGCTGGGACACACCTGAGTCAACACGCTGCCTCCAGCTTGCTTTACCCTTTGGCTCGTTCAGCTGCAAGTGACAGAGAAAGCAACTCAGTGACCTGAGAGAAAAAGAGAATTCGATTCATGTCCATAAAGAGTCAAGTGTGAGGAAGTTGACCTGAAAAGAAAGGAAACAGCGCAAACTAATTGAAAGAGAAAGAGTAATCTGTTGGTGCCTGAGACAAAGAACCTAGAGGTAAATCTTCCTCCTTCAGGCTTAGCTGGATCCAGGTCTCAAATGTTGTCAAAACCTGAGTAAGTTCCATTGCACAGCTCTGTTCTCTTCTGTGTGTTGGCTTCATTCCAACTCCACGTGAGGCAAGATGGCAGCAGAGTCTTCCTCCATCCTCGCATTGGAATGGCATGGAACCAGTCAGCCAGTTGAAAAGAGTCAGGCCAGAGCATCTGGATTACTCTGATTGGCCAGTCACTGAGGCAGGGGGCTTGGAAGGCTCTGATTGGCACAAGTCTGGATCCCATGGCCTAGCCTTGGAGCTCTGAAGCTGGGGCCTAATTTGAACCTTATGGACCAAAGATCTGGGAGAAGAGGACCCCTAAATGAAAACCGAGAGCTGTTATAGAAAGTAGGGTGACCCAAAGCCAACATAATACTAGCCCACATTTATTGGGCAGTTACTGTATACAGATCTGTTCTAAAGGCTTCACGGGCATCAAGCCATTTCACCCTCAGGACTCTATAAGTGCTGTTGTTGGCCCACTTTCCAGATGAAGACACTGAGGCCCCACAGGTAGTAAGTAGTGGAGCCAAGATCCGAACCCCAGTAGTCTGGCTCCAGATCCCATCTGCACTCCTTCTCTAGGCTGTTCCCTGCTGCGCTTCCCCTGGCGCGTATCCGTCTGTCTGCTTGCCTTTCTCCACTCCTCGTCAGCTCCATGGGAGTAGAGCTTTGTGTCTGTTTTTCTCACTGATCATGGAACAGAGCCTGGCACCTGGATGCCCAGGTATGTGAGGATGTGAGTTACATGGGCTCTCGGACACCCACTCACTCGACCTGCACAGCACTGTGATGCTCAGATTCCCGAGACTTGGAATATATTGTTTCCACACTTTCTTTGAGCTCCAACTGTAACCACGGCCCTGTTCTAACAGTTCGCCTGTGTTGGCCGTTACCTCCGATCCTGTTTTCCGACCTTCTCGCCTCTGGCGGGGTCTTCCAGCTCCAGCTGTTGATCTGTTGGCTCCTCAGCGTGTCAGCCCCGTGGCGGCAGGGACTTCCTCTTTCACTGTGTTATCTGCAGGGCTGAGAGCTGTGCTGGCACACAGTAGGCCTTCGAGAATTTCTAGTTGCCTGAATAGTTATGCGGGCCACTGGGTTCTGAAGCCCCTCTCTTTAGGCCCTAATCTCCTTTCCATCCTGATCCTTGCCTCCTGCCTCTGAAGGACCCTTCTCTTGTCCCCTGTCCTGCTCTTGAGAGCTGGCATGGTTCTCTGCCTCCAGCTGGAATTCCAAGAACAGGCACAGAGAGCCACCAGACGCCCCGGACCTGGGCAGGGGAGCCAGGGAGAGCCCGTGGCCCGCAGGCTACGGGAGCTCCTGTCCCTTCTTTGACAGCCCCGAGTGGAGGACAGAGGCTGGAGACAGCCTGTGGCCAAGAAGAAGGGAGACGCCAGGGAAGTGTGAGGTTTCACAGATGTGTGTGTGTCATCCCTTGTCTAGACAACTCCTGGGCTTGTGAGGTTCCGGACCACATATCTCCACCCTCCCACACTGCCTATTTGCTCCGGTGTTTCCCCTGCCTGAAGCACCCTGTCCTCCACCCTCTTCTTCAGAGTCTACCCAAATCCTGTGGATTCTTCAGAACTTTGTTCCTTTCAGATTTCTCAAACTTTACTGTGTAAGGACTCCTCCAGGCAGCCCTCCATGACTGCACCTAAACCAGCAATTTCCCCATTCTTCTTCCTGTTTGTGCAGCACACTTAACCTCAGCCTTTTGTATCATTTGTCGGTTTGCAAGCGAACATAGGAGTCAGGAGAGGGCTCTGGGATCAGAACGTCTGAGTGCAGACCTCAGCCACGCTGCCTGCTTGCTTTCTCAGTCCAGGGCCCTGCAGGAAACAGGTGGTTCTCTCCAACAAAGGTGGGAGCAGAGTGTAAGAAAATGAATAATACAGACCCTTGGGGCTGGGGACGGCGGGGAGCATTTGCTGGGACCTGGAGAAGGCCACCCACAGGAGCTGTGACCCTCAGTAGAGCAATAGAGGGATGTGGTCAGTTCCCAGCAAGCTGGCAGGGAGGGCACCTGGGAAGTACCCCAGCCCCTCCCTCCTCCCACCCTCCCTTCCCCTGGCAGTGTCCCCTTTAGCCAAACCCAGCCATCAGCCAGACAGCACAGAGCGCGTTGATGTGGTCCATCCAGGTGAACCCCCCAGGGCACAGAGAAGAGCAGAGAGAGGATGGAGAGGGACGATGTTCTGCACCCAAGTGTCATGACCTTGGGCAAGTTCTAGAATCTCTCCATGCCTCAGCTTGCTTATCTGCAGATGGAGCATCCTAACTCATAAAGTTGTCGTAAGGATGACATGAGTTATCACAGGAGAAGTGCTCAGAATTGGGCGGGGCCGGCGATAAGCACACCATAAATTTTAGTTATTCTTCGTCATTATTCTTTTAGGGTGTTGACTGTGTTGGTCTGGGTGCTTCCTGTTGCAAATGACAGCCCCAATTCAGATTAGCTTAAGCAACAAAGGGCAGTTGTTTGAGCCTGTACCTTGCCACAAGGTGCAGCCTGGTTCAGCCCAGTGTCACCAGTACCCTCTCTGGGGCTCCAGTTGGTGGCTGGGCTGGGCTTCACCCAGCAACCCCCCTACCGTGCCCGCCCTCCCTCTCATTGGCCAGGCCTGGGTCACATGTCTGTCTCTGGGCCAATCACTGGAGCTAGAGAGATGGAATGTGCTGATTGGCTCCACCTGGGTCACATGTTCCACCCTACATTCCAACTGCAGGTAAGGGGCAGAAGGGAGCTGCAGTGCCCCCACCCACGGGGGGGGGGGGTCCTGTGGCCAGGAGGGAGAAAGACTTTGCTAAGTCAGTAAATATCTTGAGTGTCCCGAGCGCTGTTTTAGGTGTGAGGGATACAGATGTGGACAAAGTTGACATTCTAGTGGGCGACCCACACAGAAATAAACCAGTAAACTCGCTAGTTGTCAGAGGTGCTGAGCGCTGCTGGGGAGGAAGGAGATGTCCATTTTAACCTGTAAAGGCGAAATTTGAGCAAAGACCTGAAGGAGGTGAGGAAGGGGCCACGCAGCCGTCTGGATGAGGGCTCCAGGCAGAGGCAGCAGCAGCTGCAAAGGCCCTGGGGTGGGGTCATGCACGGCGCCTGTGAGGAGCAGCGCGCAGGCCGTGTGGCTGAAGCCGGTGGGCAAGGGGGAGGTGGAAGGTGATGAGGTCAGAGACGGGATGGGGCAGGCTCTGTAGGATCTCACCGGGCCTGTGGAGCGTTTCTGGGTTTTTCTTGGCATGAGATGGGAGCCCTTGAAGGATTTTCAGTGGAGGAAGACAGGATCTTGCTTTTATTTTAGCGGAATCCTTCTGGCTGCTTGACGGGAGGTGAGGGTGAAAGGAGGGAACCAGTTAGGGGGCTGTTATCATCCAGGCAGGACCATCCTACCACGTAACAGTGTGCCTCACACACAGTAGGTCCTAAATAAATGTTTATAAAGTAAATGAAGGAAGACGTAAGTGGTCAGGCTCACTGGACCACCTGGGGGAGTCCCCGGGTCTGTGTCGGGGGCTCCGGCCCCAGCACACAGAGGGGGCATCTCTGCACAGCCCACAGTTTCCTTCCTTCCATCTCCAGGGGAGTTTTCCCTGCTGATCAACGCCTTGTTCTGCCTCTGGCCACTTCTTCCCCTCCCACCTCCTCAGCTGCCTGATCCTTCCCAAACTCCTCTCGGCTACTCTTGTTGGATCTGGGGGTCCTCAGAGGAAAACAGCCCTCGGGGTCTTTCCAGACCCGCCTGGGTGAGGTCCCGGCTGTGTCCCCGACGCTGTGGTGTGTGGAGCGGGGAAGTCACGGCTCCTCTCTGCAGGTCGGCTGATGAATCCAGATGCAGGAGGGATGTTTCTGAACGCCCGGGACATCAGGCATTTCCAGGGATGTCTTCCTGGGCCGGGAAGCCTTTGCCAGGGTCTGTGAGAAGACGCAAGACCAAGAGAAGGAGCCAGATGGACCTTGAAATGCACGAGGGGTGCTGTCTGCAGGGCGGTACGTGCACAGGACATGGGCCAGCTCGTCCTGCCCGGAGTCACCAGATACTCTCTCGGTTCAGCCGCTTGGAACCTTTTACCAAGAAGGAAGAAAATGGAGGCAGAATCCCTTGTGTCATTTTTAATTGATTTCTTCAGCATCCGGAGAGGGGCTGGCACGCGGCCAGGGGAAGTCGGAGCCGGGGGAATTCATCAAAAATCGACCTACTGATGCCTTGATCTGATGAAATAATTAGCTCCTGTTATTCTCCAGTCTCGGGTCGCAGAGCCCTGACTTCCGTCCAGAGGAGGAGCGTCCTGGCTGGCAGGTTATAGCTGCCCAGGAGCGGGATAGGGGCGGAGAAGGGGTGGGCTAAGAAGACCAACACGGGTGCCGGGACCGGAGTCCAGCTGACCGTGTCCCCGTCTCCGCCTCCACCTGAGCCGGGGCTCCCGGCTCCCCTGCACCTCGCATCCCAGGCCCAGAGCCAGAAGGGCCCTCAGAGGGCATCTGGCTGCCTGCTGCCTCTTTTGGCAAATGGGGAAACTAAGGCTGAGAGCCTCTCAGGAACTTTCCTAGAGACCTGCTTCCAGAAGGTTCCAGTGGAGCAGGCCGACTTGAGCCAAACTGTGATTGAACCTCACCTCTGCCCTTTATTTAGCCATGTGATCATGGGAAAGTGCTTTTAGCTCCCTGTGCCTTGGCTTCCTCATCCACAAGATGGGTATAATGTTGCTGGGTGGATCTGCGGATTAAACGAGTTGATGTGTAAAATGCTTCGAGCAGGGCCGGGGCTTTGCAGGCTCCCGGTGAGCATCTGCTATTGTTATTTCTGGTGTAAGAGAGGTGGTTCCTAGGGCATCCCTTGGAAACCCTCTCAGTATTATTTTATCACTCCATGTCTGGATGGAGGAACATGAATGTGCGTTTCCATGGGCGGGTTGGCATGTTGGTTCAAGTGCATGGTTTCACGTGCAAAGCACAACGCATCCCGGTGTGTTTCCCGAGGGAGGACGTGGAGGGATAAACAGCGTGGTTCGAGGACCACCCCATGACCTGGGGTAATTCAGGGACCAATTGGATGTCTAGAGCGGTCTCCTTGTCAACCCTCCGAGGCCTCCCACAGCCTCCACAGAGAGTCTCGGGATGGTGCTGATGTGCTTCGACCCCTCTCGACACCTGCTAACCTCCCCTGAAAGAGAGAGCCCACAAGTGCGAGAGCAGGCGGCACGGGGCCCAGCCCAGAGCCTTAACTAGGGAGTAGAAGCTGCTAGATTGAGTAACACTGTTTGCTTTCTTTGGCTTTATTTGTGTGTTTAGTTCTACAGAGAAGGGATGATGATTTTCCTTGGATAGAAAGTTTTCTTTTTCAAAAATGTGTATTGTGTTTTTATTTTAAAATGAGGCCACTTGGCCGGTGCTGAGCAGTCTGGGAGAACAGAGGTCAAAGCCTGTCTCTGCCGTTTCCTCTCTGGGTGACCTGAGGACAGGGACTAAGCCTCAGTTGGTCTCAACTGTAGAAGGGGATGATACTCGTCCCTGTGTGGGAGGGTTGTTGTCGTGGTGATTGAAGGAGATTCTGCGGAGAGAGAGAGAGAGAGAGAGAGAGACTGATGCAGGACCCAGCTGCAAGGATCATAATAATCATCTAATCCCGGTTCACACTGTGACTGACGCGTTCTGGTGAATACCATGGGCAGGCTCTAGTCTCAGCACTCTGTATTAACTCGTTCAATCCTTCACACCCATTTCATAGGTGAGGAAACTGAGGCACAGAGGTGTCCAGTTACTTGCCCAGGGTCACCCAGCAAGCAAGTCCAAAGTCCATGTCTTAACCATCACCCCACGTGGCGCACAGCAGGTGCCCAGGACACAGCCGATGCGGTGGCTCTGGTTGTCGAGAGATGTGCGCTTTAGCAGGTGAGGGGGTTGCGAGGGAAGTCGGTGCTTGCCCTCTGGTCCCGTGAAACTCAGGTTCCCAGGGCAGCTCCCCTGATGATGTGACTGTCATCTCATCTCCCTGCGCAGGTGTCCTGTCGGAGGCCCCTGGGGAGGGAAGCCCTGTGTGGAGCTCCCAGCCCCGCCAGGGAGAGTTGATTGAAGGCCCTGTTTTCAGAGGTGGGGTGGGGGTAAGGGAGCAGACCAGGAATGATGCAGCACCGAAAACTGGCAGCGGAGAGGAGCCGTTACTGCTCCCTAGAGGGCCAGGAGGAGGGAGAGTTGCCCCCGGGAGGGGCCCCTACTGGAGCTGTGGCCAGTCATAGAGAGACAAAGGCGCTAGGGAGCCACTGCATGCTGGGGAGGAGCAGAGGCGAGTAACTACGCTGATTTCCTGCCTTCCTCTGCCCCGCAGCCCTCCAGCAGGGCTTCCACTGGCAGAAGCAGCAGGATGCCAGAGATCAGAGAGACGCAGAGATGCAGTTTGCAGAGGTCGGCTTCCTGGGGCGCCGAGCAGGGTGGAGAATGGATCAGGAGGGACAAACAAAGAGCAGCCCACCTGGGACCCTTCCTGGGGTCTTTTCAACCACAGCGTGCCCGGATAACTCAGAGTGGCTGACCCCTCCTGGGTGACCCAGAGAGGGTGACGGGGGAGGGCATCACTGATGGAGGCCTCTGAGCCTCCAGCCCCAGAGTATAGTGCGGCCCTGCCGAGCCCAGCGTCCCTCACTCTGCAGAACTCAGAGGACCTTAACAGAATCCCCATTCTTTTGTTTATCTGAACATGTGTTTGGCACCAACTATGTGCCAGGACTGTACAAGGTGCTGGGGACCGAGCTGTGAAGAACACAGGCCCACTTCCTGCCCTCATGGAGCTGACCGTCCAGTGGTGAGAACTGGGCAATACATAAGATGATTGCAGGTTGTAGTAGGGATTAGGAGGGAGATAAAACCGGTTATAAAATCTGGAGAGTGCCTGGGGTGAGGGCACCGCCTCAGATGGGGCCGACAGGACAGGCCTCTCCAAGGAGGTGACATTTGTGCCAAGACTTGGCAGAGGAGAACGAGCCCAGCACACAAAATCTGGGGAAAGACTCTTCCAGGTTTAAGGAAGAGCAAGTGCAAAGGCCCTGGGGCAGGAACCAGCTTGACTTGTCCGAGCAGCAGACAGAAGCCAGTGGGGCTGGAGAGCCATGGAGAGGAAGGGGGAGAGGTGGGCAGGGGCTGGATCGCACAGGCCTGTGGGCCCTGTGGGGAGTTTACATTGTGTTCCCTGAGCCCTGAGAAGCGGGGGGAGGGTCTGAGCAGGAGAGGGACAGCACTGGGACTAAGGTGACGTGAGTGCCTTGCACTTGTACAGCCTGGAGTGAGTGTCCCTTCAGTTTTGTGCCCTGAGCGCCTCACTGAGTGTTAGGATCTGATTCCAATTTTAGGAAAATCCCACTGGCTGCCCTGGGGAGGATCGAGGATGGGGGCAGGGCTGGGGGAGGCAGGGACACCCCTTAGGGGGCTGTTGCAATCCCAGGAGAGAGGATGCAGCCCGCACATCCACCTCTGCGGAACCTGGGGCCCTCGACGAGCTCCCTGAGCCATGACTTGTGGCGGGGGCGGGGTTCCCCATGGTCCTTCAAGGTCACAGGGGCGATGACTCAGCCCGACTCCGAGGAGTTTGGTTTTCTCTCAACACGTCTGCTCGCTCGCTCGCTCTCTCGTTTTAAATAAATGAGACCAAAAGTCTATATCTGGACAGGACCTGAAGGCTCATTTCCTCCAGAAGTAGAAAAATGACCTCGGAGAGCAAAGAGCTGAGCGAGCTCGGAGACCTGCCTGAGCCGCGGGCCGCCATCCGCCCGGCCTCGCCGCCTCTGCTGGACCCCATCTGACCTGGGGTCCAGCGGTGACTGAGGTCACAGTGCAACACGACAGCTCTTCTCCCTCAGCCTTTTAGCCCACAATTTCCTCTTGGATCATTTTGTTTATTCTGCGTCTTACGTGAATAACTTGGCCAGCTCCGGGATCTGTTGGCAGGGGGCCTTCACACACAGCCCCATGGGATGGCGTTCTCCCCATCTTATTCTCGGGGAAACTGAGGTCCCTCACTGGCTCATTGATGGGGAAACCGGCTGCTGAGGGAGGGAGCCAGGACTGAAACACTCAAGGAGTCGCCCAGCCCAAAAGGGACACCATTCCCGGCCCGCTGTCCAGACCCCCCCTGCACCACATGCGCCTCAGGCTGGGGCCGCATCCCCTCACGTCCACAGCCCCCGCGGTGCCGGCAGAGAAGAGAGGACCAGAAACATCTGCTCCGCCGGCCTGGGCTTCCACCTTCCCTTCCTCCGGGGTGATTGGTGTGTTGAGTTGGTTGGACGGTTCAGAGACAGGCTGATTATCTGACTTGGGACTCGGGCGGCCACCAACAGGCCCCGAGGACCGCTGGTCCAGGGGAGAAGTTCTGTGGGCCGGAGTGGTCGCAGGCTTTCCTGCCAGCCTCTTGCCTGAGCTGATTGCAAATACTTTTCCTGTCACTTTAGCCGAGGTCGGTTTTGCTCTGCTACAGGTACCCTGATCAGCTCTCACCGTCCGTGCCAGGAGCCGTCATGGAAATCGTGATGCAAGTGCGAGCAGCGGGCAGCCTTTATGCAGAGATTGACCTGATTCTTTTCCTCCTGCTTTAGATCCGTGAGTCGAGAGGGAAGAGGGAAAAGAGACAAATCCACAAAACGCAACCTCAGGCTCCTGCATCCTGAAGGAAGCCACGGCTCAGCAAAAGCAGGAAAATGGCGCCCCCCGGCCTCCTGCTGTGCCTGCTCTCCGCGGCCGTCTTCTCTCTGCTGGGTGCAAGCTCCGCGTTCCTGTCACACCACCGCCTGAAAGGCAGGTTTCAGAGGGACCGCAGAAACATCCGCCCCAACATCATCCTGGTGCTCACAGACGACCAGGACGTGGAGCTGGGTAAGCACCCGCCCGCAGGCGGCATCTCCCGGGGTCACCGCGCGGGGTCGCGGGGTCCTGCTGCAAGTCGGGCGTGGAGACCTGTAGAATTCTCTTCTAATGGATTTAAACCAAGTCACGGGGGTTGCCCCACACACGTGCATTCACAGCTGGGTCCTCAAGGTTAGGGGTCTCCAACCTTTTCCCCATGCAGAACCCTTCCTGGATGTCTGCAAAGTCTTGAGGAGAAGAGACGCTAAGACCAATTCATTATTTTCATCCGGTTTCTTTTGAGTACCTACTATGTGCCAGGCACTATTCTAAGGCAATATGACTCTCCAGCAGTGAGTAAGACAGGCACAGTCATAGAGCGAGGGAGATGGGTGATCCGCACGGTTCCAAGTTCACATGTAAGATCATTTCAAGAAGGGAGGAATGCTCTGGTGAAACTGAAGAGGGCGCTGTGCTGGGTGGGGTGGTGGTGGCAGCGACTTTGGGTTGGTAATCAGGGAGGGCCTCTCAGAGGGGGTGATATTTGCACTGACACTGAATAAAAGAGGGAGCCAGCCTGAGAGTGGGGGCAGGGGGGCCTCAGCCTTCCTTGGTGGCATCCAGGGGCAGGAGGGCGGGCACCGTTGCTGGTGGCCTGGCCCAGTTCACAGAGATGGTGCAGCAGGCAGATGCGCCCGGACACCTCCTGTCCTGGGCTTCCACCCCTCGCAGCGCCGTGGGCTCTGGGTAGAGCAGGTGAGGACAGGGGCCCTTGCCAAGGTTTAGTTCGTTTACCCCCGTGGCAGGCATGACACGGGCTTCTCCAGCGGGTGGCCTCCGCACCTTCCCTTCATTCCCACACAAGCCACCCCTGGGCCGCACCCTCAGTTCACTGCATAAACCATCGTGACCCCTCCCTGCCCTCCAAAGCAACACCAGGGGCTCCTCCACTGAGCGAAGGTTTCTTCATTTGCCTGAGGCTTTTCTCCCTACATTTTCATTCGCGGGAGGAAAAGACCCCATAAACGAGGCCCCCAGGAGAGGCCTCCAGAGTCAGTCTCGGCAGGACCTTCTGCTCCCCTGGCTCAAACTCCACTTATATTTCCAGCTCCCCTTTGGGGGTCTCTCTCAGTGTAAGCCTTCTTTCTCCCCCTTGAATTCACTGATTTTATGGGTTCCATTTCTCCACAGTAAACCCTACACAGCGCTGCCCTATAGAAATATAATGCAAGTTGCATATGCAAATGACATAAGTAATTTTAAATTTTCTAGTAGCTCCATTTTTTTAAAAAGTAAAAAGAAACTGGTGAAATTAATTTAGTGTGTGTGTGTGTGAGGAAGATCAGCCCTGAGCTAACATCTGTTACCAATCCTCCTCCTTTTTTCCCCTTTTTCTCCCCAAAGCCCCAATAGATAGTTGTACGTCATAGTTGCACATCCTTCTAGTTGCTGTATGTGGGACTTGGCCTCAGCATGGCCGGAGAAGAGGTGTGTCGGTGCGCGCCCAGGATCCAAACCGGGACCACCAGCAGCAGAGCGCATGCACCCAGCCGCTAAGCCACGGGGCCGGCCCTGAAATTAATTTTAGTGACATATTTTGTTTAACCCCGCATATCCAAATTATTATCATCTCAGCACATAATCAATATAAAAAATCATTAATGAGATATTTACATTGTTTGTATTGTTTTTGAAATCTTGTGTATGTTTTACACTTAGAGCACATCTCAGTAAGGACTAGCCCCTTTTCAACTGCTCAGTAGCCCCTTGTGGCTACCATACTGGACGGCACACAAGCCTTGTACATTTTCCTTCTCCTATAAGTTAGATTTCCCTTCTCATCGTCAGTACTACCGTGTATTGTGAAGGACTGGTGAAAGCCTTCTGTTGTTTTTCTTTTTGTGTGAGGAAGACCCGCCCCGAGCTAACATCTGCCAATCCTCCTCTTTTTGCTGAGGAAGACTGGCCCTGGGCTAACATCTGTGCCCATCTTCCTCTACTTTATATGGGACACCGCCACAGCATGGCTTGACAAGCGGTGAGTCGGTGTGCACCCGGGATCTGAACCTACAAACCCCGGGCCGCCGAAGCAGAGCGCATGCACTTAACCACTGCACCACTGGGCCAGCCCCTGAAAAGCCTTCTAAGCAGAGGGAACTGCATGTGCAAAGGCCCTGAGGCAGGACCAACAAGGCAGATGTGACTGGAGCCTGGGGACGGGACGTAGAACATGAGACTGGAGAGAGAGGATGGGGCCAGATCTTGGAGGCTCTCGTGGGTTGTGGTGAGGAGTGAAATAATTGACCAGGTGAGGGGTGGGCCTTTAGCCACTGTCCACTGTCAAAGGACAACTGAATATTGTTGGTGGCAACAAATTTAAAGGTTTACTGGCTAAGCCTTTGCAACCAAATGTAAGATTGTGGTGAAGATCCAACTGCAAATCTGCACCCTTTTTGGATCCATTATCGAAAACGTGAATCAGTCTTTTAACTGCCAAGAAAAGGTGATTTATATGCATCCAAGTCACTCCTTATGATGATTTGTATCAACGATCACAAGTATAGATTTTTCTCCAGGAGTATATCAGTGCAAAAACAATTTGCAGCCAGGAAGCAATCAAAGCCCAGAGGTTTTATTGACAGTTTGACACATATAACACCTGTCTCCCGGCAGCATTTAGCCTAAGCCACATTTGATAACCATGGAGAGTCTACAGACTGTGGCCATAGGGGCGTGAGTTCTGTTTCTGGCAGGATTTTGCAGAGAGCACTTGCGGGCAGCACCTGGGCCTCAGAGCCCCCTGGTCTGCCTCGTGGGGCCCCTTAAGCTGTTTGGATCATAGTTATGCTGGGGATTCCAGACAACCTGGACATTCGCTCGTGCATTCAGCAGATATGTGTTGAGCATCTACGCTGTGCAGCGCACCGTGCTGGGATCTGGAGGACTGGGGAAGGATCGT
Organism: Diceros bicornis minor; assembly: GCF_020826845.1. Classification (NCBI taxonomy): domain Eukaryota; kingdom Metazoa; phylum Chordata; class Mammalia; order Perissodactyla; family Rhinocerotidae; genus Diceros; species Diceros bicornis. The sequence continues at coordinate 13,900,907 of NC_080758.1, forward strand.
TCCAGGCGGAGAGAACAGGAAAGGCGAAGACACTGAGTCAGAAATGGGCTTGGTGGGTTGGGACAGAAAGAGTGCCTGTGAGCTGGGGTGGAGGGAGCCGGGGGGTAAGTGGAGAGACATGAGGCCAGGAGTCGACTGGGGCCAGGTTGTGAGGGGCCGTGTGGCCATGATTTTATTCTTAGTGAAATGGACATGGTTAGGGGCCATAAGCAGGAGAGGCTGTGACCTGACTTAGGGTCCATCAGGCTCCCTCTGGCTGTTCTGTTGAAATTAGGTTACAGAGAGCAAGAGCAGAGACAGGGAGACCCATTAGCAGGACAGTGCAGAAATTGGGCAGGTGATGATGGAAGCTGGACCAGGGCGGGAGCAGGGGAACCAGGGAGATGACGATGGATGGGCTGGATGTGGGAGTTACGGAAAAGAGGACCATCAAGGACGACTCCTAGATTTCTGGCCTGAACCACGGTGAATGGCTGAACACCCACTCTTAGGAACAACACATTTGTGCTGCAGCAACGTGTTCCAGCTAAGCCTCATGTCAGCATCCGATTGTAAGTTTGCATCTGTGACTCTCGAATAAAACCAACAGGATATGCAAATATCAGGAAAGGAGCTGTGGGTGTGATGAGAACACAGGAGAGAGGAGAGCAAAGAAAACCTTAGCTAACTAAAATATATAGATTAGGGGCCGGCCCCATGGCTTAGCGGTTAAGTGCGCGCGCTCTGCTGCTGGCAGCCCAGGTTCGGATCCCGGGCGCGCACTGACGCACCGCTTCTCCGGCCATGCTGAGGCCACGTCCCACATACAGCAACTAGAAGGATGTGCACCTATGACATACAACTATCTACTGGGACTTTCGGGGGAAAAAAAAAAAGAGGAGGATTGGCAATAGATGTTAGCTCAGGGCCGGTCTTTCTCAGCAAAAAGAGGAGGATTAGCACAGATGTTGGCTCAGGGCTGATCTTCCTCACAAAAAATAAATAAATAAATAAATAAAATAAAATATATAGATTCATTCTCTTCATTTTACAGACAGAGCGACTCAGGCACAGAGAAATGAAGTCCTTGTCCAATGTCACACAGCTAGAACGTGGCTAAACAAGACTTGAACGAGAGCCCATGATCCTAACCACTGCCCTACTTAACCAGTCTCCAGAGATGGCTATCGAGTTGTTTCTAGGTTGCTAGCGTGTGTGTCAGTTTTCACTGGTACAGACACCATTGCCGAGAATGTCTTTATACATGCATCTTTGCACACGCGAGTGTTTCTGAATGATAAACTCCAGGGAGTGGAGGTGGTGGGCGGAGAGCCTTCGTGTTCTGTGGCATCCGTCAGCTCCCACCTGCTTGCACAGATCAGTCCTGCAAGCCGTCACTCCACAGACAGCCAGCCCCTCCAGCAGCAGAGCTGGCTTTTGAAGGAGGCTCGCTTCCTTCAGGAGGTGAGGGATGGGAAGGTGGTAGTGGGGCGGGGGACGGTGGGCTTTTTATAAACCACTAGACAGACCCAGATCAATAATGCATGTTCCAAAAAAGGCCAGCCCATTATCTCACAGTCTGCTACAACTGGCACGCAGAGGGTGGTCCTAAAAAATTTATCATCTGCTATTTTCTGCTCATCCATGCAGCAGTTCTGATGGTTTTCGGGGCTGGAGACTTCTCGACTAAGATAATTCCAGGCTTTCTTCCAGTCCTGGGACGGACAACGGCCGTCCATCCTAATTAGGGTCTGGTCGAGAGAACTGGTGCGGGGCACAGCACGGAAGAGGGGCTCGTCCTGGTTCCTAATTACGAGGTGGGGCGGTGGGGGCTGTATATTCATTTTTCCTGTCCCTATATGCATTTGACACATCTCTCTGAGTTGTCACCCAGAAGCGTCAAATGCCCAGAGGAACTGGTTCCAGGGCATACTGGTCCATAAGTGGCCTCAATTATCAATATTTTCAAAGTGATTGCGAATGTCCCTGTGTCTGGATGACCCTCGGAGACCGGCAGGGTCTTGGCTGGGCTTCTTCACCAGGATGGGAGGAGAGGGAGAAGCATGTGGAAGCCAAGGTCTTGTTTGCACGTGTCCTTTGGTCAGACAGGCCGTGAAACCGGAGGACTCTGCCAGGGTTTACTCGTTTAATTTGATCCAGACAAACCTTTGGTGAGCCTCCGGGGCTCGGCCAGGCTCTGAGACACCTCGATGAGTTAGACACGGCCCTTGCCTGGAGCGAGGGTGTATTTGCAGCATCCCAGTGCCGTCTGTTCTGTTACTTGCGATTTCTTTAACTGGACTGACTTTGTGAGCTTCAATATTATTTTAAAAGGACGTTTTAAATTATGACTGTAAATGAAACAGCAGTGTCCCTCGCCTTCGGTAAAAGGTCCCTGCAGAACCAAGTCCAATGACAACAGCAGTGCTTTCAAATTTCAGCAAGATGCTGCCTCCCACGAGGCCTGCGTGTCTGTGTTTTAAAGGGTGATGGGCAGTTTTGAGAGAGGCGTTAAGAGGAAATAGCGCGTCCCTGAGACTCTCTCCTGGACCTGATTGGCAGGATGGAGATGGGAAAAGGGAAGGACTTTCTCAAATGTGAGTTACAAGCTTTTAAGTTGGGGCCACACTAACGTGGGAGCCGCATGGCGGTAACTCTTGTGTCTGAGGGTAAGGAGACAGTCACACCCCAAACCTCAGAATATCGGGTGTTTACTCTCCACTGTTCATGTTCCTGAGGGTCCATGCTGGGTAGAAAGAAGGTGCCTTTCAGAGGCCCCCTAAGGTTGCTGGATTTCAAGTGTGCCCCTCAAGGCTGCATGAACTGTGGAGGAAATGCTCACATTTCAAAAGAACACTTTGCCTTTCAGAACATCTTTAAATGAAAACACTCCCAATAAAGATGTAAGGATGAGAATTCTCTAGTGAGACAGCTGGGTTCAAATCCCCACTCTGCCACCGACTGTGTGGCCTTGGGAAAGTTACTCAACCTCTCTGTGCCTCAGTTTACTCGTCTATAAAATAGAGATGATGATCTGTTTGTGAGGACTCAGCCCCAGCACGTACGACACATGTTCGCTCTCTGATCACCCAGGCCTCTCCTCCTTCAGTGCAGCCTTGGCCAGTGCGTCAGAGTGTTGTCTATCTACAACAGATTCTGCATTTAGAGACGCTGTTGGGATGTACGTCTCTCACAGCACTGACGGCAGGGTTGCTGTAGCGTCTCCTCCCGGGCAGGTCAGCGGGTGGGGTGAGCCTGCTGGCCGTGCTCACGCGGGGCGAGTGGCCAGGCAAGGCACACTCCGCCAGGTGCTGAGCCTGCCGGTGCCTCCCTGGCTTGAGGGGCCCTTGCCAGTCCAGTCCACCAGGCCTCCTCCTCTGCCGTGAGCGCGTCTGGTGAACGGAGTTGCACCATCACAGCTGACGAAGGGCAGCCGAGGGGTGGTGGTGGAGGGGCTGCGAAAACGCCACGGGAGCAAGTGGCCCAGTGGACGTGAAACCACGTGTATCGCAAGCACTCTCTGTCCGCCTGGGTCTCTCACTTACAAGTGACAGACACTCAACTCACACTGGACCCAGCAAACGAACAAAGGAGTTTATTTGACTCATGTAAATAAAAAGTCCAAGTAGATTTTGAGCTTCAGATGTGGCCGGATTTAGGACTCTCTCTGGATGTCCTCTGTCTCTCCATCGCCCTGACCTCAGCTCTCCTCCAAGGGGGCTTCACTGTCAGCCCAGCTCTCCACATGGCACCCCTGGCATTGCCAGACCCACCTTAATGCTACCGCGAGCCATCCTTATGGAAAGAGCTTCTCCCTCCCACGAGTGCCAGTAAAAGTCCGCAAGTTAAGTGTCTCAGGGCTGGCACTCAGGGACATCTGGTCAACCGTGAACCCGTCAGGGGATTGAAGCACAGTGATTGGCTGGCCTGGGTCATGTGCACATCCCTGGAGCCAAGGATGGGGCCAGCCCCACATGGACCATGCGGACTGGCAGGGCGAGCAGGGGTGACTCCCTAAAGGACCGTTCAAGAGCTGGTGCCAGAAGAAGGCAGAATGGCTGGTGCGCAGTCAAGTCCGGGACAGGAGGTGCCCGTGGCACCCTCACCGGCCTGTCTCGGAAGCAGGGTGCCCACAGGGTGGGCCAGACTCACTCATTCATCAGGTATTAACTGAGCACCTACAGTGTGCCAGAGGAGATCCAGCAGCAAGCAAAATAGGCAAACTCTCTGCTCTCGTGGAGCTTATATTCTAGTGCAAGAGTTGATAAAAAAGATCTATAAAGTATATAGTACTTAAGGTAGTGAAAAGTGGCGAGGAGAGTGAAACAAGGAGGGGTGGGGAACGGGAGAGTTGTGATTTTATGTAGGGTGGCCTCACTGGGAAGGGGACATTTGGGCAAAGAAGAAAAGGGAGCCGGTCAAGGGGATTCCCCCTGGAAGAGCATGCTAGGCAGAGGGAACAGTGGGTGCAAAGGCCCTGAGGCAGAAGCAGTCTCAGCAGGCTGACAGAGCAGCAAAGAGGCCAGAGTGGCAGAGCAGTGTGAGCAAGGGAGACAGGAAGAGGTGAGGTCTGAGAGGTCATAGGGTGGTGGTGGGAGGGTGAATCATGGAGGGCCTTTGAACCAGGGGGAGGACTTTGGCTTTCTGAGTGCGATGGACACCGGTAGAGGACATTGAGCAGAGGAGGGACATCATCTGACTTATGTGTTAATATGACCCCTCTGGTGATTATATGGAGAACAGACTAAAGGGATGTAATAAGAACAGGGAGCCCAATGAGGAGTCTACTGCAATAGTCCAGGCAGGAGATGTACCCAGTGAGGAGTCTACTGCAGTGGTCCAGGCAGGAGATGCACCCAGTGAGGAGTCTACTGCAGTGGTCCAGGCAGGAGATGCACCCAGTGAGGAGTCTACTGCAGTGGTCCAGGCAGGAGATGTACCCAGTGAGGAGTCTACTGCAGTGGTCCAGGCAGGAGATGCACCCAGTGAGGAGTCTACTGCAGTGGTCCAGGCAGGAGATGTACCCAGTGAGGAGTCGACTGCAGTGGTCCAGGCAGGAGATGTACCCAGTGAGGAGTCGACTGCAATGGTCCAGGCTTGAGATGATGGCAGCTCAGACCAGAGTGGGGAAAACTCATCAGATGCTGCCCGTGGTTAGAGGGTGGAGCCGATAAGATGTGCTGATGGATCTGATGTGGGGTGGGAGAAAGGAATCAAGAATAACTCCAAGCTTTGCCCTAAACAACCGCAAGGAGGGATTTTCATTTCGCAGAGATGGGCAGAGCACGGTTGGGAGCTCAGCTCTGGACCTGGTACGTCACGGATGCCTCAGAAGAGCCGAGAGGAGCTGTCCAAGGCAACCAGCCTTCGAAGTCAGACGTTCTGTGGGGAGGCCGGGGCCTGGCTGGGCCTGGAGTGGGGAGGGTGGGAAGTGCATGCAGATTGCTTGCGTGTGTGCTGTACTGGGTCCGAGACCCTCACCAGATTCTCAGAGGGGTCTGTGATCCTGAAAGTTGCAGGCTCCCAGCCTGGCTCCCTGCGTGGGATGAAGCAGGCTTTCGAGAGAACGGCCTGGAAGGGTTTCTGGCCAGGCACTTGTTTTCCACTCTCCATCTGTGACAAGGAAACCACACCCTGTGCTGCAGACTGATATTCAGAAATCAATTCTAAATTGTAGGCTTGGGTGCTCTGTGCGAGCCAGATGGCTGGACGCCCAGGACAGTGTGCCCAGATTCCGGACACCAGATCAGTGAGAACTCCCAGCTCAGCTTCTCTGAGATACCAACTCCTGACATTCCTGCCGCCGTGCACTCGAGTTAGAAAAACATGTGGATGCAGGTTGTCTCGGGAAGAAGAGCGGCTCGTCTGGACCCACCCTGGTGTTCAACTTGCCAAGCACATTCCTGCAAGATTTTTTTTTCCAATTCAGCAACACTTGGAAGATCACTGAAATTCTGGAAGCTTAAGTGCATCAGGATTAGGTTTGGCTACACGTAAAAGAAAATATAAAGTAGCAGTGGCTTAAACAAGAGAGAATTTTGCTTCTTACTCACATAAAAATATCTGGAAGTTGGTAGTGCAGGGCTGGCATGGAGGCTTCAAGGTTATCAGGGAGCCAAGCTCCTTCTCTCCCTTTCTGTTCTACCATGCTCATTGTGTGGCTTCCGTCTTCAAGGTCTCCTTATGGTTCAGAATAGCTGCTGGAGCTCCAGCTGTCACAGCCACATTCCAGGCAGTAAGAAGGAGGAAGCAGAAGGGCAAAAAGGATGGACCTTCAAGTTAAGTCAACTCCCTTTAAGTACCTTGTCCCAGACGTCACATACAACGTGGATGCAACTTATTTACTTAGCCACATGATCTCAGCAAGAAATATGGGGCACACTCAAATTTGGACTATTTAAGGAGGGTTTAACTATTTTTTGCTAAATTGTGAGCAAATGTGGGGAAAACACTAGTGATTGTGCAGCATCCAAGGCTAGTCAGTACCATTGGGGCCACCTCACCCCAAGATGAAGGGGTACAAATGGTTACCAGAACCTGGAGACACAGAGGGCCACCCGACAGGAGCTGTCACCCTCTGTTGACAACACAGGCAGACAGAGGAATCCATACCCCAACCTCAGTTTCCTCTTTCACTGATCTCCTGCCAGGGCCTCCCATTGGCCAAACCCAACCCAAAGCCAGAGAATAAAGCCCCTTGTGGATGCAGCCCGTCCAGGTCAGCTCCCTGGGCTAGAGAACTGGGCAGAGGGTGGATCTGAAAGGCCAAAGGGAGGCCCACTCCCACACGTAGCTGCAAGAGAGTCTGGGAAATGTAGTTTCTCAGCAGGTGCATTGAAAATTAAAATCAGGGCTTGTTAAGAAGGAAGAAGGGGAAACAGATATTGGTGGGTAACTCGGGGCTCGGCCATACCAGAGATCAGGAGCAATGGTCCCAGAGAGGGGCAGCACCTCTAGTGGGGGTGGGGAGGGGATGTGGTTGCATGACAAGCCCTGGTGAGACGGGCACCATGAGAAGGAGACGTTCACATAGAGACCTGGGGGAGGAGCATTGCAGGCAGACGGACAGTGCAGGAGCCATGTGGCAGGAAGGGGCTTGCCAGGACCTCTGAGGAGGGCAGCAGGACCTGGGGGTGAGGACAGAGAGGAGATGGGGAGGTCTGCATCGCATTCCGAGGCCGATGGAGAGTCCCTGAAATGCTCTGAGGCGGGTCAGGTACGCATGAGTCAGCTTTCATGGCTCCCTCTGGCCGTGGGTGGAGAAGGGGTGGTCCGAGGACCAGGTGGGAAGCAGGGAGACGAGTTGTCCAGGTGGGAGATGATGCAGGTGCTGCAGAGGGAGAGGGCGGCTGGAGCAGCTTCTGTTTTGAAGGTCGGCCCGGGAGGACTTGCTGATGGATGGCAAGTGGGAGGTGAGGGAAGGAGAGTCAAGGATGACTCGAGGTTTTTGGCTGAGCTGTTGGGCAGATGGTGGTGCTGTTTACAGAGATGGGGAGGGGGGACAGGTTTTCCGACTTAGGACAGATGTCAAGCTGCTTTGCAACGTCACCCACCAGGCCAGTGGCTAAGGGACTGGCTCTGTGTAGCCCACCCTGAAAAGTGGGCGAGACACCCTGGAGATCCCGCATCACTGGATAAATCGCCTTGGCCAGGGGCAGTGCGTTGGAGAATTACGAATGAAAGGAAGATTTCTGGGTGGAGCTCAGAGAGGAAATGACCTACGATTGCCAAGTGCCATTGATTATCCGTGACCCGCCCTTCCCCAGGGCCCCTCGGGCACCTCCCCTCCATTGAGAACAACTGCATCAGAATTTTCTCCCAGAAGCTTCTGCAACCAGAGCCAGCAGAAAGCAGGGGAGAAAAAATGGACTTCATGATCTCTCTGACAGTCCAGTGATCACTAATGAAATTCCAATGCTGCCTCCTCGACATCTGCTTAATAGATTTTGGGTTTAGGAACCGATTTCGAACCTTGGCGTTTCGTAGCTAAACCAGCAATAACATTTAACTTTATTTGTAACACACAAGAGTCAGGAATGGTGCCCCCTTTGCCACCATCGTGAGGAAACCTCGTCTGAGAAGCAGGTCCAGGCACCCAGGGCGATTGTTCTGGATTGAGTTACAGGCCCCGTGGTAGCTGCCAACTGACAGCAGTGAGCCCCTTCCAGCAGGAGGAGGGGATCAAATGTAATGGCTCGGGAGACAACGGAGTCCCTCCACCCAGATGTGGCCTACAGTGGCTGCTGTTTGTCCCCCGGGCCCTTCTCTCGCCCCCTGCTGGGGACAGAGCTATTCTAGGGCAGTCCGTCTGACGGGGCCCAGCCTCCGGGGTCCTTGACAGGTGTTGCCGTGGGCGGGCAGCTCACAATCTGATCCAGTGACATCGCGGGCATTCCAGGGGCATTCAGGGCCAGACGAGGGCAGCCACGTGAATTCCAGCCTGGCGGGTGGAATCCACACCAGTGGCTAGAGGACCATGCAGGACACAGGTGCAGGACACCTGTGGCCTGGTCAGGTCAAGGCTCTGTTCCAGCCTGTACCCAGACCCACAGCGCTCTTCCCCTCCTAGAGCCTGCTCCCAGGGGTCACTGGGCCACAGTAAGGCTTACTCTGCAGGCTTACTTAGCTGCTCCCTTTAGCTGGAGTAGAATCAGTGAAGGCTTTCCTACAGGGCCGGGCAGGGACTGCAAATAAGGGAAGTGGGCATGGTGGGGACCGTGGAGAACTGGAGGGGGCCCTTGTAAAGCCGGCCTTCACTATTCAGGGCCACCCACCCGTGGGCCCATCAAGGCCAGATCTTTGTATTTTTCAAACAAAGCCAAACAGCTAGATTGATAGGAAATCTCCCAATTAAAATAAAAGAAAGGTAGCAATTAACTCAATTTATAAACACTTTGGAGCAGATCTAAATGAAACACGCATGCAGACAAGACTGAGCAGAGGCCTTGGTCCGTGCACTCTGTGTCACACTACACTTGGGAGCCACAATAAAAACCTAAAAGCGAGCATGTATTAAGTGCTCTCTGTATGCCGTGCATTGAACTAAAGGCTTTACATATATTTTTCTTAATTAAAATTCAGAACAACCCTGGGAAAGAGGCACTGTTACTCTCCCTACTTTGCAGAGGAGGAAACTGAGGGACTCGGGGGTTGAATGATTTGCACAAGGTCCCTGGTTAGTAGCAAGTGGCAAAGTGAGGATTCGAGCTCAGGACCCTGCCTCTGGAGCCCTTCCCCGCATCTGCATATGGTGACAGAATATTCTAGAATTTTCCTAGAATTATAGTCAAAAGAAACCTTATACCTAAAGTTATTCAGTTGCTAGAGTTTTACAGACAGGGAAACTGAGGCCCAAAGTAACGAGGTGGTTTAATAAGGCAGCTGACACTTCCTTCTTAGGCTCTCGATTGAGTACTCTTTGATACCTGAAGTCTGCAGATGAGGGAGGGCCTGGTGTTCTGTCCAGAACAGAAGTGTGTGTGTGTGTGTGTGTGTGTGTGTGTGTGTGTGTTACACACCCACAAACATATTTAGCAGCTGAATCCATTGAACATACAAAACTACACAGATGAGAGAAGACTCAGTCAGGGAAGGATGGACCCGGAGAGGATGTGGGTCGTGTCCCCTGAATCCTCAGCCTGTCCGCAGGCCAGGTGGCCTGCAGGTCCCGCTCCTCCACCCACGGGAGAGGAGAAGACACAACTCCCAGGACCCCAGGGAGCAGACCCTGGGGGAGTGTAGCCGGTGACGTATGGGCCAAAGCAGAGAGTCTCCTGTGTTTCTGGATCATCTGCAGAAAGTCCGCTGGTGTTGCCCAGAACCCAGGGCCTGCTTCAGGTGGGGTTGGCACAGATAGTCCTGTGGAGCCATCCCGGGAGGCTGGTGTAAAATCGTGCTCTCTCCCATTTTTCTAGAAACCTCTTAGTTCATCTTTAATAGAGATAGGGGTACAAGGTAGTCTACCCCTCTTAACTCTCCAGGGGAAAGACAGCAGCTTGTGTCGTAGAAAACTGGCAGCTGATACCCAGCTTGAGTATCGGGGATCCTGGGGTGGTGGGGACTGCGGTGAGCCAGGGGTCCCAGGGCCCCTCTAAAGGGACTGCTGTGTCCCAGTGCCAGCTCCTCATGCCATGTGGGCATGTGTACCCAGTGGGGACAGATTTCCTGACAAGATCTTTGAAAATTTTTTCTCCTGAAAAAATGTCCCTTTGTTTTTCAGGAGAAGCCAGAGATCGAGATTTTTGTGTAAAACCCAGGGCCAAGTTCTCCATTAGGCCCAGTAGCTGCAGTGTTGGGGACCCACAGTACTTTTAGGGACCTGTGAAAATGTCTTAAGTCCTTTTAAAATCAGAAGAAGAAAAACTAAACTTTAAGGTCAAAGAAAATGTTTTGATAGATAATAGTAATAGATTCGTCCTTATACCAACACAGTCTCAAAATATAGTTTCTAATATTTTTGACAGAGGAAGGGGCCCGTGAAAGCAAAAATGTCAAAAGCCCACAAAACTCATAATGTGACCCCAGAAAAATCTCCTACTTTGTAAAATTGGAGAGTAATTGCATTCTTTATGCACTGAAAAGACATAACGAAACACCCATTTGGCAGGTCTGGCCTGCAGGCCTCCTGACTGTAGCCTCTTGTTTAGTATTCAGAGTTACCAGGGGTCTCTGCAGACAAGGGGGGTCCTTCACCAAAGGCCTCTGCTAGAACATTCCAGCCCATATTATCTGTTCCGCAGATAAGAGCCATCGGCAGGAAGGTAACATGCATCCTGGAGGTTTCACAGATTAGCCTGTTCCCAGTCATTTCTCTTCTCTCCCCCACACCTCCAGAGTATTTTAAATTACAGGAGTGAAGCGATCTGTCTTTAAAACATACAAATAATTCAGAGCAAAGGCGGCCCTTCCCATTCACCACTCACAGTGCTCATCCCAGAGGCAACCACCATCTCCAGCTTGTGTATCCCCTAGGAACATTTTCTCTTCATTTACTCACGTAAGTGCCGAGAAGAGCAGTAAAGAGCACGAAGGGAGAGGATGGAGTGGTCTCAGTCAACACAGCCCAGAGGAAAGCCTCTCTGAGGAGGCGTATGTGTGGAGACCTGAAGGCAATGAGGGATTGAGTCCAGGCCCAGAGGGCAGCAGGTGCAAAGGCCCTGAGGCAAGAGCAGTGAAGAGGTCAACGTGGCCAGAGCAGAGGGAGAGCGGGGGACAGAGGGACAAGTTGTGGTTGGAGAGGATGAGTGTCCAGATCATACAGGGCCTTGTCGGCCAAAGGGAGGACCTTGGGTTTTATTCTGAGCAAGATGGGCTATCAGCAGAAGAGTCTGAGTAAAGGAATACGATGATGTGACTTAATGTTTTAAAAGGAGCCCTCTGGCCGTTGCGTGAAGACCATGATGTAGTGGACAAGGGTGGAAGCCGGGAGACAGTCTAGGAGTCTACTGCAATAGTCCAGACGAGAGGCGATGGTGCTTACACACAGATTTGAGTCCAGACCCTGGGTTTACTGGCTCCAGCTTTATTTTTCCCCATGTCCCCCCTCCCACTACTTTCCCAAGGAGGCCCCGACATCACAGACTCTAATTAGTTACCTGTAATTTTAAGAAAACATCAGAAGGCATCATCTCATTAGTTATCCATCAAAACGAGTGCCTCTTATGCCACGCAGGTTGGGGGCCACAGGAGTCCATCTTGGAGGGGCTCAGGGTGCATCTGCTCCCAGCTGACACAGGCCTCTAGGGCAGAAAGTAGAGATGAACCACTAAGCCCCAGGAATGGCCAAAACGGGGGGTCATGTTTTGAGTCTTGAAAGTCCCCAGCAGATAGCACAGACCCAGACCTTTCAATGGGCAAATTAATTCAGCATTTCCCAAAATGCCTTTCTATGACACAGGTAATACCCATGATCATCTCATGTGACAGGTCCACAGACCTTGATGTTATTTTACCATTTATGAACTTATTTTGATCGGCATCAAAAAATATATAATTAGCACTCAAATCCAGAATTTCACATAGCTACATGAGTTGAGATTAAAGCTTATTTTTTAAAGTCACTTTAAAGAAAAATGTCAAATAAATAATAGCACAGATAGTGCCCTGTGAGGCCCAAAAAAGCAATCACGAAGGGAGTGGGCACATGTGTATCATGGGGAAACACCGAGTTCCTTGGGCACCGGACTTGAAGTCCCATCATCCGGGTGGGGGGTGGCGCCTCCCCAGCCCATGAGAGCCGCAGAGAGGGGTCAGGGTGACCTCACCCCTGGCCCGGCGAGGGAGGGAGGTTTGATCACGGAAAGCACCCGGGTCTGTTTTTGTCTGCGAGTCCCCAGGTTTACGTTGGACAAACTAAGTTTTGGTTGGCTGGCCTGGCTTCATTAAAATATTGAAATCGGGCCTTTTTATTTCTGCAAGGCCACATCTTCCAGGTTCTTCCTTCCCATCAGAGCTGTCTGTCTGCGTTAGGGCTGGGCTGGGCGAGGGGACTGGATCCTGTGTGTGTGTGTGTGTGTGTGTGTGTCTGTGTGTCTGTGTTAAAGACGTGGATTTATAGAGCCCCGGGGCGAGGGCGGTGTTAATGAAGCAGGTTACCGGCCCCGGGGGAGGCTCGCATGGCCACTCCTCGGTGCCCCGCCGACATGACATCTCGGGGCGGCGGTAAGGGCGGCGGTAACTTGTGCCTTCAGAGGGACTGACAGCCCTCCTGCGGCCGGCTGGTTGGGCAGGGGTGAGCGCACCGAGCGGACACGCGCAGCGCGGAACTGCTGGGCCAGGCCTCGCGCGCGTGCTCTGAGACGAGCAGGATGGAGATGTCAGCGCTTGGAGGCCCCGGTTCTGAGCCCGTTGAAAATAAGAAACGGTTCCACAGGCTGTTTGCTTTCTGCCCCTGCAGCTCTGGGGCTGCTGACCGCGGTGGATTATTCCCCAGGTGGCGGCCTCCCTGCTTCCAGGAGGAGGGTCTGGCAGGGGGGTGGGCGGCCAGCTTTGTCCTTTCCGCAGGCTCCACCCAGAGAGGCCAGGCTCTCATTACCGGCCGCTTCGCCCTTTCTCTTCTAGTTTGTGAAGAAGGAGCAAAGGGTGGGTTCTGCTTGGGGTGCCCTGGATTCGCTCCTTCCAGAAATATTTGCTGACCAGCTACTGTGTGCCAGCCTCTGCTCCAGGCCTCGGGGCGGGGAGGCACAGTCATAATCGCAGCCCTCGTGGGGCTGGTATTGAGGGCTGCAGGGGGACAGCAAGCGAGCTGAATACGTAAATATGTTAGACTATATAGTGCGCTGGAGAGAAGACGTCAGAGTTGGAAACGTAAAACAAGGAAGGGGTGTGACACATCGGGGGCAAGGAGCAGAGACAAGATGGGGTGAGGGGTGTGAGGCCCCACAGGCACGGGGATGCTGGGGGAAAAGCATTCCAAGTAGAAGGAACAGGATGGGCAAAGGCTCTGAGGTGGGGGCGAGACGGCATGTCTGAGGACAGACGAGGCCCGAGGCTGCAAAGAGCCGGCATGGGGTGGGGACTGGATTCTGCAGGACCTTGGATGGCCACAGGGACTTTGTTCCCTGAGTGAATGGGAGCCATGGAGGGTGCTATGGAGAGGAGGCACTCTGGCTGCTCCATGGGGAATAAATGGCTAGAGTCCAGTCAGGAAGCAGTTGACCGAATTCAGAGGAGAGAGGATGACCGCCTGCCCAGGGGGGAGGCGACGAGACTCTGACGTGGATGTACTTTCAAGAAAGAGCAACAGGCTTTGCTGATGGATTGGATGTGGGAACAGAAAGACGCGACCAAGGGGTGGCCGAGATTATTGCCTAAGTAACCGGAGGAAAGGGGGGAGCTGAGGGAGGAGCCGAGGGGACAGGTGACTTGGGAGCTCACTTTGGGGTGTGTGGCACCTGAGGTGTCTGCTGGGCAGTCAGGCAGCGTCACTGGGTAGACAGTTCTGGATTGCACCCAGCCAGTGCATGCCAGTCGCCAGCCATCCCGCCCCTTTCCACACTGTTCACCATGTCTCTGCGCCACCTGTACTACTAGTTACTTTTGTTTAATCAGCTGTAATTATTTTTTTAAAAAGAACAGGATTCCACTACCCGAAATGAGAGAAGCTAGGATCACCTGCCTTAAGATAAGGAAACTAAACCACGCGATCAAATATAAGCCAATACTCCCCGCCCAGGGCTCCAGGCGGGCGGCCGATCAGCTTCCCGTTGAAATAGGCGTGTAGGTCTTAGGACGTGACACCACCCGAGACTCTCCTGGGGTTTATCAGGAGTGGACAGGGGTCACTTTCCCACCACCAGCCTCCCTGGCATTTGGTGATGTGATGTGACCCTATGGTGCTCCCACCGCTGATGTGCCAGCTAAAGTCACCTCTGGGGTAACTAGGGGACCCGATGTACAGTCTGGGACTCTTCTGAGCCTCCTTGAACCTGAGAGTCGATCAAGGGCACAGGTACCTCTACGCACTTCCTGGGAACATCGTCACCGCCTCCTGCGTGGCGTAGACTGAACATTTCCTGAACGTGACACCCGGCACCCACCATTCCTGTCAGACAAGCCTGGGGTTGAGTCCTCATGTCCCACTTCCCAAGCTCTGTGGCCCTGACCATTTAACTCCTGCCCTCAAAAGGGCGCTGGGAGGATTAAATAAAATAGTGCATGGCACACGCACAGCACAGTGTACACAGCACACATCCAGCCCATGACAGTTACCACTACTAATAATTACAATGATTATTACTGACATATAACACTGCCCTCTACCCCAGGGATACATTGGAGCTGTCACACAACTGTTACATTAGGAGGTTGCCAAACCAAGGCCTTCAGGACCAGGCAGGTAATATGGATGGACAAAGTTGGCGTAAGACTATAGGGAGTGCTGGGGAGTGTGGCAAACTGCAGAGCATGTGATCTATTTAATGCTATTTCAAGTCAAGTTTTTAAACTCCACTGCACAAAACACACACACACACATCTGTGGACACAAACCAGCTTGGGCTCCTGATCAATATGGAAACCCAGTAAGACAATATTTTTTGTTAATTTAGCCGATACTTGTTGAGTACCCCCTATGTGCCAGGCACTGTTCTAGGCTTGGGAATATGACAGTGAACAGAGGTGGCCTAAATCCCTGCCCCTTGGGCTGTTCCGGTGGGAGCAGCAGGCAGCATGGAAGTAAGCGAACTAGAGTTGACTCTGGTGTCCGAGGGCAGTGACCACTGTGGAGAAGTGAGGCAGGGAGGGGGTGTGGGGGGTGCTGGAGGGCTGGGGCCCGCTGCTCTGAGATATCCGACATTTGATCAGTAACCTGAGGGAGGCCGAGAGGGCGCACCCCGGGCAGCGGGCTCGGCTGAGGCCAAGGCCGTGAGGTGGGAGTGTGGTCCGTGCTCAGCTTGGGTCCTCACGGGCATGACCTTGATATCTCGATTTCGGGTAAAAACTCAGGGTGGAAGGAACTGACTGGCGAGCAGGCCCATGTGGGGTCCCCAGGGGCCAGTTCCCCAGGAGCGGCCGAGGCTGGCGAGGCCCCAGGGCTCCGCTGACCCCGAGACCGTGCCACCGTGCAGGCCCTGGTGAGTTCACACCAGCTGGCCGAGGAGGCCTCAGGAAGCCCACCTCCTCCGGCCCCCCCGAGGGGCCGGCACACCTGTGGAAACCCTGTAATTGCCCACCGGCTACAGCTGGGCCCTGGGGACTTCTCAGGAGACGTGTGCCCTTGACAACAGATGTTCGCGCAGCTCTGGGGCCTGATGACTCCTGCTCAGTTCGCAACACAAGGCCGGTTCCTTCCTCCACCCGCCGTGGGCGACCTTGGCCAAGAGCAAACCAGTAACGGAGACCGCTTCAGAAGGAGATGGATGCTAAGAAGCAAGAGCAGAACCTGGTGGGATAGGAAGTAAGCAGAGCGGGGGCATCTTCACATGGGGAGGTTGGCCAGGCCTTCCTGAGGAGGTGACCTCTAAGTTGGGATCTGAATAATGGGACAAGCCGGCAAAGCAAAGTGTCAGAAGTGTCCCAGGCAGAGGCAAAAGCCAGTGCAAAGATCCTGGGGCAGGAATGAGTTGGGTGCATTTGAGAAACAATGAGGAGGCTGGTGAGCCAGGTGAGCGAGGGGGAGGGAAGAGATGAGGTCAGAGAAACAAGGGGGTGCGTGGCTGGGGGAGGGCAGGTCTGGAAGAGTCTTTTAGGCCACAGTCAGGAGTTTGGGTCTCTTCTGAGTTCAATGGGAAGCCCTTGGATGGTTTTTGGCAGTGAAGAGATAGGATCTCTGTTGGTCTCAGGGAAGCTCTAGTTCTGTCTCCTTCCCTGCTGGGCAGAAAGATGGCATAAAAGAGCCATATAAATCTCCTCTTCATTCTTGGCCTTCAGGGACGGAGCGTGAGGTGGGTCTCCAGGGGGTCTTGGTGCTTGGGATCGGCAGCTCTCCAGCAAGAACCTCAAGTGCCTGATGGACCCTCGACTGGTTTCCTGTTGCTGTCCTGACAAATTGCCACAAAGCAAGTGGCTTTAAAAAACAGATATTTACCCTCTCAGAGTTCTGGAGGCCGGAAGTCCAAAATCAAAGTGTGGGCAGGGCCGTGCCCCCTCTGAAGGCTCGGGGGGAGGATCCTTCCCTGCTCCTCCAGCTCCTGGGGGCTCCGGGGGTTCCTTAGCTTGTAGATGCCTCCCTCCAGTCTCTGCCTCCATCCTCACATGGCTTTCCCCTCGGTGTCTGTCTCTCCTCCCTTCTGCCTCTTATAAGACACTTGTCGTCGGATTTAGGGCCCACCCAGGTAATCCAGAACAGTCTCTCCTCAGGATCCTTAACGACTACATCTGCAAAGACCCTTTTTCCAAATAAGGTCCCATTCACAGGTTCTGGGGGTTAGGACATGACATATCTCTTTGCAGATGAGGCGGGGGTGGGCGATCCTTCACCTCACCGCAGACCCTAAGAACTGCAAGGAAAAGGAAGGGACTGAGGATGGCCACAGAAGGAAGAGGGAAAGGATTTCCACTATTTCCACTAAACCTACTAAGCGCTTGGATTCCAGTCCTAGTGTGTGATTACACATCCACTCTTCACCCATCTATTGAGTACCTACTGTGTGTCACACACCGTGGGGGCGCTGAGGATTCAGCACTGGCAAGGCCCACAGTCTCTGCCCCGGGGGGCCTCGGTGGAGCAGTGGCCAGGAAAGCGCCTGCGCACAGTAGGGTTTCCACACATTAGTTTCCTTTGCTTCCCAAGTGCCTTACTCTTACAGCTTCACTGAGAAACAAGAATAGGCATGAACGAAACCACAAATCCTCGTGGTATATAATTAAGTCCTACTAACATCCGCAGGCATTGTAAGAGCTGAGAGGATCAGATGTCAGAGTGACCCCAGAGGGCTTCCTGGAAGAGGAGCGGCGGCTGATGGGTTAGATCTGGGGGGAGGTGGGAGTGGGTTCCAAGCTAGAAAGAGCCTGTGAACAAAGGAGGCGGCGTGGTTCGTGGCTGATGCCGAGCACTTCGGCTGAGAAGTATTCAGGGAGAAGGTGGGCCAGGGGGTTGGCGTGACCAGATTTCAATAAGGGCAAACAGTTCTTGGGAAGGTTCCAAACAAAACAGAGTATAATTTTCCCTCAGTTTACATAGTGGTTGCTCTCCAAAGAAAAACATCGGTGTATGTTAATACCCTGCAAGAAAGGTGTTCTATTTATATGTAAGCAGAGTTCCATTCCAGGCTCAGAGAACTTATGAACAGGCCCTTACCTGCTTCCCCACGCGCCCCCGCCACGCCCAGCGGGACAGCGGACCCAGGGTACTTGCTCGTGGTGCAGGACCACGTCAGGGTGCATTGCTGTCCACTGCCCGCAGAGGCCAGTGGTGCCCCCCGTCTGTCCCCCGAGATTTGCAGAAGGCGCCCCCGCGCCGGGGCTGGGGGTGGCGCGCCGGCGAGAGCCCCCCGGCGCCCGCGCGCGCCCGGCGGCAGCCTGCCTCGCCTCTCGCCCGCTCTGCTCGCAGGTTCCATGCAGGCGATGAACAAGACGCGGCGCATCATGGAGCAGGGCGGCGCGCACTTCGTCAACGCCTTCGTGACCACGCCCATGTGCTGCCCCTCGCGCTCCTCCCTCCTCACCGGCAAGTACGTGCACAACCACAACACCTACACCAACAACGAGAACTGCTCCTCGCCCTCCTGGCAGGCGCAGCACGAGCGCCGCACCTTCGCCGTGTACCTCAACAGCACGGGCTACCGGACAGGTGAGGGGCGTGCCGCGGGGCCGGGCGGGGGGCTTCCAGAAGGGGGGCGTCCTCGCCGCCCGCGGTGTCTCTGCCGCTGTGGTCCCTGGGCTGCCGGGGCACCCGCGATGGTTTTAGGTTGTACACGGACACCTTTATTTCCATTTCAAACTTGTGCGTGTATTTCTATATACATTAGAAAAATACAGAATTATTTGTAGTGGTGATAGAAAGTGACCTTTTCAGGCGAGTTTGACTTGGAAGAACACTGAGTCTATTTAAAATATGAAATATAGTACAGAGAGGCCGGGAAGTACCCATGCATGAGTTTGCATTCTCTATTAATTATGTTATTGAAGCTGTTGAGGACTGCTTTATTGACTTGAGACCGTCAGCAAGAAGAAGGTTCTAGAACATTGGGGTGAGAGATGGGGATTAAAATTGGCGAGGAGCGCATGTGGGGACTGTGTGGCTGCTCTACAGAATGGTCCAGAAGTTGACGTGGCTGTGGGCTGTTTGTCTACACTTGACTGTCTACACTGCCCGGTGGTGTGCTCCATCTCTCCCGCGGTTGGTGCCGGTGGTGCTTCATCCTGGGTGGAGGGCAGGCGGGGCTTCCTGTCTGTTTATCTTGTAGCAGGTGCTTCTGTGGGTTCCGAAAGCTCACCTGCCAGGTTGCCTGAGGCAAAGGCACGATCACAGTCACGTATCTCCAGCACCATTGCAAAATCCTCCAAACTCAATTTAATTTGCTTTAGTTAAAAAAAATACATAAGTACTTCCCACCGTGGATAAGGAGCCAAGGCAGTCATAAAATCAGATACTGCGGCCTGGATGTTGCCACCCCAGGAAGTTGCATCCAAGTGAGAGGGGGCTTGTTTGGGGGAGAGAGGCATGAGGGGAGGCCGGATGTCTCCGTGAGCTCGGTTGGTGGCGTTGAAGCCATTCCGGGGGACAGGCAGCTCCCCTCAGATCCATGGCGTGGCTGGCAAGGGCCCGGTGGGGGAGGAGCAAGCTGGTGAGGTGTCTTCTTGTACTCATTCAGAAGCTGCCAGAATCACCCAGAAAGTGGGGCCTGCTGAGAGGACCAGGAAGGCCTCCATCCTGTACACATAACCCTGTTGGTTCCTGGGTCTCTGCAGAAAGGCGCACGTGGCAGAGTTTACCAGGGGCCACCACCCAGGTCTTCGTGGAGACCTGGGTGTAGATGGAGGAGGGAGGACAGGGAGCCTACAGCAGACCACAGGGCACCTACTGAAAGGGGCATCTGCCACTCAGGCCTAGGTAATTTTAGCCATTTGTGCTCAGGGTTGCCCACCTTCAAATATTTCTAATCTGAGTTTTTATATGAAATCTGCTGATTTAAAAAAATGTTGGCAAAAGTCTTTTTTTTTGTATGTACACTGTGGGCCAAACAAAACATGTCTGGGGGCTGAGTGTGGCTCACGGACCCCCTTTTAGGACCCCTGGCTGAAAGGGCTGTGTAGAAACCGTTAGCTTTGGATGCTAAAGCAACAGGAAGACCCCTGAAAGTGTTCTCATCAGCCCCCCTCTTTTGACAGCCAGGGCAACTGCAACCCAGAAAAGAGATTTGCCCAGAGCCATAAAACCAGTTGCTTGTGGCGTAATCAAAATGGAAACCAATACCATGGGAATTCAAAGGGAGTATGGAAATTGCATCCATTGAATTGAAAGGAAACACATATCCTGGGATATCCTGGGGGCTCATGGTGGGAGCCAAAGCCTGGTGTTTCCGAGTCGTACAGCTGGGGCAAGAAAATAAACCATCTCCCAGGAAGAATGTTTATTCTTCAAAATTGATTTCCCAAACTACATCCTTGGATATACACAAATCACCAAAAAGCTGTCTCCCCGAAGAACTGCTTTCATCCAACTATGCTTAATTATTATACCCTCAGTGAAGACTGGGAGCATAATGTCAAATGTGAATTGCCATACACAGAACATTTACATTTTTTGTGAAAGTGTCGCTGAGAATTTTATTCATTATATTTAGAATGCCCCTCTATACAAGGACCCCATTCCAACCTGACTTGCAGAACTCAGGACCCTGAAAACGTCTGTTTGCTCTGATGAACTGGTGTGCTTGTGGTCATTAAACAACAAAAGCTATGTACCCTGTATACTTTCTCTCTTTGCTCTGGCAACTAGGAAACTCAGATTTGAGTTTTACATTAAGTTGCTGTTTAAAGTGAAAACATTTTAAAGATACCACTACATAATATTAGTTATGCTGGTCATTGTCGGTTGATTGAGAAAAATGACAGAAAAACGATAATGAATTCAAAATCCCTCTTAGATTAATTTGATTTGTGTGACTCACATTAGAATATATAATAAATTTTTAGTCCCCCAAAGACCAATGGTCAACTGTTCTTGCTGGGTCTTTAGACACATTAAACCCTGCATTCTCGTGGGTGTCTAGGGTTGACTTGGATTTAAGTTTGGCTGTGTGTGAGAGACCCAAGATAGCTATCGTTTATTACTTTCTCAATGAAAAGTCCATGCTACTTTGGTGGGCCTGCCCCATAAATTGATCAGAAACTCAACCGCTTTCTTTTTTTTTATTGAGGTATGAAGACATATAACATTATATTAGTTTCAGGTGTGCGACGTAATGATTTAATATTTGTATATATTGCGAAATGATCACCACAATAAGTCTAGTTAACATCCATCACCCTACATAGTGACAAATTTTTTTTCCTTGCGATGAGAACTTATAAGATCTCTCTTGGGCCAGCCCCATGGCTTAGCAGTTAAGTGCGCACGCTCCGCTACGGGCGGCCCGGGTTCGGATCCCGGGCGTGCACTGACGCACCGCTTCTCCAGCCATGCTGAGGCCGCGTCCCACGTACACCGACTGGAAGGATGTGCAGCTATGACATACAACTATCTACTGGGGCTTTGGGGGAAAAAAATAAATAAATAAAATTATAAGATCTCTCTTAGTATGCAATACAGTATGATTAACTGTAGTCACCATGCTGTACATTACATCCCCATGACTTATGTATTTTATAGCTGGAAATTTGTACCTTTTGACTCTCTTCCTCCATTTCACTCACCCCCGCCTCTGGCAACCACCACTCTGTTCTCTGTATCTATGAGTTGGATTTTTTTTTTTTCGATCCCACATATAAGTGAGATCATACATTTTTTGTCGTTCTCTATCTGACTTATTTCACTTAGCATAATGCCCTGAGGGTCCATGCATGTTGTCACAAATGGCAAGATTTCCTTCTTTTTTATGACTAAATAATATTCCATATATATATATATGTGTGTATGTATATATACACCACAATTTCTTTATCCATTCATCTGTTGGTGGACATTTAGGTTGTTTCCATATCTCAGCTATTGTAAATAATGCTGCAGTGAACATGGGGGTGCATATATCTTTCTGAGTTAGTGTTTTTGTTTTCTTCTGATAAGTACTCATAAGTAGAATTACTAGATCATATGGTAGTTCTATTTTTAATTTTTGAGGAACCTCCATACTGTTTTCCATAGTGGCTGCACCAGTTTACATTCCCACCAACAATGCACAAGGGTTCCCTTTTCTCCACATTCTCATCAACATTTGCCATTTCTTGTCTTTTTGATGCTAGCCATTCTGCCAGGTGTGAGCTGCTATCTCATTATAGTTTTGATTGGCATTTCCCTGATATTAGTGATGTTGAGCATCTTTTCATGTACCTATTGGCCATATGTATGTCTTCTTTGGAAAAATGTCTATTCAGATCCTCTGCCTTTTTTTTTATCAGATTATTTGGGTTTTTGCTATTGAGTTGTATGGGTTGTTTTTATATTTTGGATATTAAAACATATCTTCTCAGATATATGATTTGCAAATATTTTCTCCTATTTGGTAGGTTGCCTTTCATTTTGTTGATGGTTTCCTTTGCTGTGCAGAAGGTTTTCAGTTTGATGTAGTCCCACTTGTTTATTTTTGCTTTTATTGCCTTTGCTTTTGGTGTCGAATCCAAAAAATCATAGCCAAGGCCAATGTCAGTTTATGGTTTCAGGTCTTATATTCAAGTCTGTAATCCATTTTGAGTTAATTTTTGTGTATGGTGTAAGATAGTGGTCCGATTTCATTCTTTTGCATGTGGTTGTTCAGTTTTCCCAGCACCACTTAAAAAGAGACTGTCCTTTCCCGATTATATATTCTTGGCTCCTTTGTCATAAATTAATTGACCATATGTGTGGGCGGTTTTTTCTGGGCTGTCTGTTCTGTTCCATCGATCTGTGTGTCTTTTTTTATGCCAACATACTGTTTTGATTACTATAGCTTTGTAATATAGTTTGAAATCAGGGAACGTGAAGCTTCCAGATTTGTTCTTCTTCCTCAGATTACTTTCACTATTCAAGGTCTTTTGTGGTTCCATACAAATTTTAGGATTGTTTGTTCTACTTCTGTGAAAAATGCCATTGGAGTTTGGATAGGATTCGCATTGAATCTGTAGATTGTTTGGAGTAGAATGGACATTTTAGCAATATTAACTTTTTCAATCCATGAGCACGGAATATCTTTCCATTTATTTGTATCTTCTTCAGTTTCTTTCATTGATGTCTTATAGTTTTCAGTGTACAGGTGTTTCACCTCCTTGGTTAAATTTATTCCTAGGTATTTTATTCTTTTTGATGCTATTGTAAATGGGACTGTTTTCTTAATTTCTCTTCCTGATAGTTCGTTATTAGTGTATACTAACCCAACAGATTTTTGTATATTGATTTTGTATCCTGCAACTTTACTGAATTCATTTATTAGTTCTAAGAGTTTTTTGGTGGAGTCTTTAGGGTTTCTATATATATAGTATCATGCATCTGCAAATAGTGACAGTTTTACTTCTTCCTTTCTGATCTGGATGCCTTTTGTTTCTTTTTCTTGCCTAATTGCTCTGGCAAGGACTTCCAATACTGTGTTGAATAAAAGTGGTGAGAGTGGGCATCCTTGTCCTGTTCCTGATCTTAGAAGAAAAGCTTTCAACTTTTTACCATTGGGTATGATGTTATCTTTTGGCTTATCATATATAGCCTTTATAATGTTGAGGTACATTGCCTCTGTACCTACTTTGTTGAGAGTTTTTATCATAAACGGATGTTGAATTTTGTCAGATGCTTTCTCTGCATCTATTGAGATGAGCATATGGTTTTTAGCCATAATTTTGTTAATGTTGATTGATTAACACATTGATTGTTTTGTAGATATTGAACCATCCTTGCATTCCTGGAATAAATCCTACTTGATCATGACATATGATCCTCTTAATGTATTGCTCAGTTAGGTTTGCTGATATTTTGTTGAGGATCATTGCATTCTGTGTTCATCAGGGATATTGACCTGTAATTTTCTTTTCTTGTGGCATCCTTGTCTGGTTTTGGTATCAGAGTAATGCTGGCCTCATAAAATGAATTTGGAAGTGTTCTCTCCTCTTCTGTTTTTTGGAATAGTTTGAAGGATTGGCATTAATTCTTTCTTAAATGTTTGGTAAAATTCACCAGAGAAGCTGTCTGGTCCTGGGCTTTTATTTGTTGGGAGGTTTTTTGATTATTGATTCAATCCACTTGCTAGTAATTAGTCTATTCAGATTTTCTATTTCTTCATGATTCAGTCCTGGTAGGTTGTATGTTTCTAGGAATTTATCTATTTCTTCTAGATTGTCAAATGTTTTGGCATATAGTTGTTCATAATAGTCTCTTATAATCCTTTGTATTTCTGTGGTATCGGTTGTAACATCTCCTCTTTTGTTCTGATTTTATTTATTTGAGTCCTCTTTCTTTTTTTCTTGGTGAGTCTAGCTAAAGGTTTGTTAATTTTGTTTATCTTTTCAAAGAACCAGCTCTTAGTTTCATTGATCTTTTCTATTGCCTTTTTAGTCTCTATTTCATTTATTTCTGCTCTGATCTTTGTCATTTCCTTCCTTCTACTAACTTTGGGCTTCATTTGTTCTTTTTATAGTTCTTTGAGGTGTAAAGTTAGGTTGTTTGTTGGAGATTTTTGTTTCCTGATGTAGGCATTTATCGCTATGAATGTCCCTCTTAGAACTGCTTTTGCTGCATCTCATAAGTTTTGATATGTTGCATTTCCATTTTCACTTGTATCAATGTATTTTTTTATTTCTCTTTTGATATCTTGTTTGACCAATTAGTTGTTCAGTAGCATGTTATTTAGTCTCTACATATTTGTGAATTTTCCAGTTTTCTTCTTGTAATTGTTTTCTAGTTTCATATCATTGTGGTCAGAAAAGATGCTTGATATGATTTCAGCTTTCTTAAATTTCTTAAAACTTGTTTTGTGGCCTAACATATGATCTATCCTGGAGAATTTTCCATGTGCACTTGAGAAGAATGTGTATTCTGTTGCTTTTGGATGGAATGTTCTGTATGTGTTTGTTAAGTCCATCTGGTCTAACATGTCATTTAAGGCTGATGTTTTGTTACTGATTTTCTGTCTTGATGATCTATCCATTGATGAAAGTGCATTATTAAAGTCCCCTACTATTATTGTATTGCTGTCTGTTTCTCACTTTAGGTCTATTAATATTTGCTTTATATATTTAGGTGCTCCTTAATTGATCAGAGACTCAACTGTTTTCTATTTCTCCTTATTTCTCATTAATGAGAAACAAGACACATGAGCACACATGACTACAAAGGATCCTGGAGAGTGTAGTCTTTATTCTGGGTAGCCATTTGCCCAGCTAAAAATTCTTTTACTATGAGGAAAGAAGAAAATGGATGCTGAGGGAAGATTAAAGTCACAGCCACAGTACCAATTCTCAACCATCTGTGTATGTGATACCCTTTTAAATACAGGGGGTCAGCCTGAGTGTGGAAGATTGGAACTGGAAAAATGTTCCTTAAATTGACCAGCATTTCATGTATATAGTGCTTATAATGTATGTAGTTAGGTATTTTATCTTGAAAAAATGAAACTAGGAAATTTTGAAAATAACCTTATTTTCTCTTACATCCAACAGTATTTAACAGAAGTTAGGTTATAATTGTGATTAGGTTATAATTGTGACTGATGGGTTGATTCTTTAAGCAAATGAATTGATGAAGTGGCAATTCGGGGTGGGGTATAATTTGTCCAACAAATTAAATGATAGCACAATATGATATCCTTTACTTGACCTTCAGTTTTCACAGAAAAGTCCTAAAGGGTCATTTTTGCGAAAGTATTTGAGGATTTGATCTGTTTTCCCAAGGGCTTCTCTTAGTCCTTTGACACCTAAATCTTCTCCTGTGAAGTGCTGATTACTTGATCACAGTTTTCAATGGTCTCTTCTTCAGTAAACTAGATTATTGTTTGTCAGTGGATTTGCATGGGCTTTGAGCTGTCTCCCAGCATCGCTTTAATTAACTTTTTAACACCTTGCATCTTTTACAATATTCGCAATTTCATGTAGCAGTCATCTTGCTTTGTGCTCCCCCGCGTTTGCAATAGAGATTGACAAAGGATGAAGAGAGAGATGCTAAGTTTAAGCAGGATAAATACCAATTTGTTCATGGATATTTCTGTGTTGGCTTCCTCTAATTTCAGGGACTTGGATCTCAAATATCCAATTGGAGGATGCAAATATAAACTGCATCCTCAGTTTTTACAAAATGTACATTGTCTTCTTTTAGCATACTTCAGCGGCCCTGACTGCTCACTATACCCATGAGTCAAAGTTATATAGCGTTCTTGTAATGAGCCTCCCAGCTCTTGGCAAAGTCGTTGAGAGCCAGGATTCTAATTCTGGTGAATTAGACAGGAGTGCCCATTTTCTTCAAATCCAGGCTCCGCTGCTTACTAGCTGAATTAATTTGGACAAGTTATTTAATTTCTATGTCTTGTTACCTCAACCTAGAATAACAGTGTTCCTTAACTCATAGGGTTTTGTGAGGGTTAAGCATGTTAGAACAGTGATACGTAGTAAGCATTTAAGAAACGTTAACCACCATGATGATGATGATAATTTGCACAAGGAGCTCAGCATCACACAACCCAGCCCAGTCCAGTTTTGAGATGAATGTCACAATATGTAGCCTCAAATGGTGAAAATAAATTGTACACATGGATCGGAATGAGGCAGCATGTGCTCAACCTCTCTGGTAATCAGTGAAACGTAGATTAAGCCAACAATGCACTATCATATCTCACCCATAGCAGATATTCAGAAGTCCTGTCACACCCAGTGTTGGTGAGGATGTGGGAAAACAGGAAGTTGCATACACTAGCAGTGGCACCTCCACTTAAAGAGCATTTGGCAATTTCTGGCAAAGTTGAAATCATGCATCTCCTTCCATTCAGCAATTTTTCTCTGGCTCTGTACCCCAAATTCTGAGGAGGTGATATGTGAGTCCTGCTTGAGCAAGAGAGGGTGCTTCCTGGCGATGCTCGTGGCCAGTAGATGGCCTTCAGAAACCCCAACGCCAAGTGGTTTTGACAAGATGTTGAATTTTTTGCTCCCTGAACTGGAAAGATACAGGCAGCCTTTAGGGAGAGACAGATCCCGAAGTTGAACAACCTAGGATACACTGTGACAGTATGACATAGGAACAGTATGACAATTTCCTCATAAGGCTTGAGGTGTCAAGATGATGCCTGGCTCTTCCAGGGCCTCTGTGCCTCTTCGTTACATCCAGCAACATCTTTTCCCAGAATGCCAAAGTGGTGAGATTCTTTCTGATTGCACAAGGTTGAATCACATGTCCACCCCTGAACCAGTCACCATGGAGAGCAGTTGGAATGTGCCAGTTAGCTTAGCCTACGTCACCTGTTCCTGGAGCAGCAGGTGGAGTCAGTGTCCCCCCAACATCTGGATCCCCGATAAAAATTGGGGGGTGTTAGGAAGGATAAGGAGGAAAACACATTGCTGTGGTGATCACAAATTTCCAGTACATTGTTTTTGGCAAAAAACCAAAAAACACCTTTTCCGGATCTTTCTGGTGAATTAGACAGGAGTGCCTGTTTTCTTCTCATTAGGTAATGTTTCTCATCCACGTTGCCATCTGACTCTGGCAGTTCTGAGGTGGTTTCCCTGCCCAGCTCTTGCCATCTGGTACAGACTTTTGCAGAGATGCGAGCGCTGGTGGTGAGCCTTCTGTCCCTCCCTCATCGTGTTCTCGAATGCACCGGGGAACACGCCTCTTGTTACAAGCCCGGGCTGTGCCAGGGCTCCCGGTTGGAGCTGTTTTGAAATTTGGCCCTGTGCACCCCAATTATTTTCACTCTTCTCCTCGCACAAAGCTGAGGAGGGAGGTCAGCTGAGGACCTGCACTGCTGGATTGTCAGCCTCGGGCAGCCACCCTCGCTTGGGGGAGGGGGGGATTCTGTGCCAGCATGCCTGCAGGATGGTGGGACGTTGGAGGAGGCTGGGGCATCTTGCTGCCCCTCACAGGAGGGTGGAGAGGTGTCTGCTGGGCATTTGGGCAGCCCTGACAAAAGAGTCGCTGCTGGCATATGGAGGCAAGTGTGTGCGTGTGTGTGTGTGTGTGTGCGCGTGTGTATGTGTCAGACTTGTTTTTCTCTAAAGTGATTTCAGGACCACAGAGACATGAGGGCTGGTCCTCAGGTTGCCTTCCTCTGTTTTCCTGTGTAATAATCCCCACGCCTCCCTCTTTCCACCGCTCCATTTTGGTCTGCCTTTAGCCTCTTGCCCTGAACCCCACGCCAGCATCCAGCTGCCGACTTAACACCTCTCCTGGGATGTCTCCCCAGCATTTCAGACCTGACGTGCCTAAAACGCCTTCCTGATCTTGTCTCCCCCTCCCCGGGCGCCTCCCCAGTCTCCCCCTGGCCGCTCCAGCATTCCAGTCGCTCCGGCCAAAACCCTAATGTCATTTGTGATTTTTTTTCTTCCTCTCACACTCCACGTTCAATCCATCAACAAACCCCATTAGCTCTCCCTTCACAATACACCAGAATCCACTCTGGTGCCTCCACCCTCATCTAAGCCGCCATCATCTTTCGCCTGGGCTGTTTCCCTCCCCGACCCCCTGCTCCCGCCCTCAACCCCCTACAGTCTGTTCTCACCACAGCAGCCGAGGGAGACGGCAGAACCTGTTTCCCCTCTGCTCACGGCCCTCCCGTGGCTCCCCCCTCACTCGGGGTAGAGGCCCCCAGAGTCACCACAGGGTCCTAATGATCTGTCGCTCACCTCGCCTCCTGTCCTCCCTCTCAGTCACTCCATTCCTTCCTGTTCTCAAACTATCCAATAACCCCCCGGCACATTCCCACCTATAGGCCTTTGTACTTACTCTTTCCTTTTCTGGAAACTTCTTCCCCTGCATGTTTGCATGGCCTGAATACTCAGTTCCCTAAGATCTTTGTTCAGATGTCACCTCCTCAGAGAAGCCTTCCTTGACTATCCCATCCAGAAGGATACCTTTATCCCCCACCCTGCTTTATTTTCTTCAGAGCCCTTGTCACCACTTAACATATATTTGTTGTCCACCCTCCTAAGTTGCGTCATGCTCCCTTCTGGTCCTCCCTGCCCTGATTCCTGCTGTATCCGTCTCCCTGGCTCTTTCCACCACTGACTACATGTTCTGCCATTTATCTTGTTGGTTGTTTTGCTCCTAAAATGGCAGCTCCATGGAAGCAGGGACTGTCTGCTTTGTCCTCCCCAGGCCCCCATGCCTGGAAGAGGGCCCGCCAGAGTGGGTGCTCCTGATCTTTGCAGGCTGAGCGGGTGCATCTGCATATTCTGTCCAGAGCCAGCAGCCCCTGCCCTCCCGCATCTTTTCTGTATTCCTTTCTCCTCTCCCCTTCTCTTCTCCCCACCCCCTCCCGCCATCTCGGCCTCTCCTCCTCTTTCTCCTTGGCCCTCCTGCCGCAGAGAAGAAAGGCCCTGGGTTCTTCCTGGGACGCCTGCTCTGGGCCCTGGCGCAGCTGTCCCGCCTTCACAATGGCCGCCTTCTCTCGGCTTGGCCCGTCTCCTGGTTATCTCCTGCTCTCTTCCTCTCCTCTCGAGCGCACACGCCCGCACACGCGCACACACAGCTCCCTTCTTCCCTCGTCCAGCTGCCCCTTTCCGCCCCCCCACCTGCCCCCTCTCCGGCCTGTGGGTGTGACAGCAGAGCCTCTTCATTCGCCCCGTGCAGTGGGACCACCTCAAGGGGCAGGGCCCCCCCCCCACGCCTCTCCTGGCACCCAGGACCCCACCTGCCCCACCGTGAAAGTCTGCGCAGCGAAGGGAGTTGAGCAGCCCTGCCCTGAGCCCGGGCTGGCCCAGGGCATCCTTAAGAGTCACACATTTGTCACTTCCACATACATCTTCAGCTGAATTTCTCTGAACTCCAATTTAATACAGTCATGCGTCTCTTAACAATGGGGATACGTTCTGAGAAATGCATCATTAGGCGATTTCCTGCTTGGCAAACATCATAGAGTGTGCTTACACAAACGTGGATGCTATACCCCACTACACACCTAGGCTACTACTCATCTTACAGGACCACCATCGTATATGTGGTCTGTCGTTGACTGAAACATCGTTATGTGGGGCGTGACTGTAGTCACTCCCTTTCTCCAAGATCTTTAAGTTTCAAAACAAGTAAAACATTGGTGCAGGAGTCCAGAGAATTACACTCTGCTTCTAACTCCTTTGTGACCGTGAGCTGAGACCTGACCCCTCTGGGCCTCAGTTTCCCCATCTGTGCAGTGGAGTTGCAACATATATGTGTAAGTTACCCATGCCTTTGATGTGACTCCACCCTGAGGGTCATGTGGCCAGTGCCCATAAATGGCAGGAGAGGTTCCCTGGGGCCATAAGAGGACAGGGCCCCTTAGAAAGAGAGGAGGCATATGGTCAAGCTTGTCAGCTTTTCAAAAACTGGGCGTGCGGCTGATGGGGCACGGTTTCTACTTGTACCTGGCCGACACTTTTGACCACTCTCTCTCCCCCAGCCCTTTAGTGGGTGTATTAGTTTCCTGCAGCTGCTGTAACAAAGTACCACAAACTGAGTGGCTTAAAACAACGGAAATGTATTCTCTCACAGTTCTGGAGGCCAGAAGCCCAAAACCAAGTGTCAGCAGGGCCGCACTCCCTCTGAAGGCTCTCGGGGAGAATCCTTCCTTGCCTCTTCTGGTGGTTACTGGCGGTCCTTGCTGTTTGTTCCTTGGCTTGTAGCGGCATCACTCCACCTCTGCCTCTGTCTTCACATCGCCTTCTCCTCTCTGCATGTCTGTGTCCAAACTCCCCTCTTCTTGTAAGGACACCCGTCCCTGGATGAGAGCCCACCCAATTCCAGTATGACCTCATCTTAACTTAATTACATCTACAAAGACCCTGTGTCCAAATAAAGTCATGTTACAAGTACCCGGGGTTAGAACTTGAACATACATTTTCAGGACACGATTCAACCCACACCAGCTGGGTTCTCTCACACACACCACTTTATTTAATCCTCACAGTGACACGTTACCCTCCGTTAAAGCTGCAGAGTCTAGACGTTAAGCTGGAGCAAACACTGCAGGCGAGAGGAGCTCTTAGAAAACCAGCCGCCCCCTCCCCCCCCACCCCAGGCTCCGGTCCTAAGTGCAGGGCAGTGTGGCCGCCCAGCCCATCAGCTCCATGCTTCAGTTTCGCTCAGGGAGTCGCTAGCTTCGGTGGGCACTAAGATGACGGCGGCAGTCAAAATAAAAGTGAGAGGCAGCTGGCTGTGTTGGGTGGATTTAGAAAGCCTCTCTGCTGAGCCTCAAGGGGTCTGAGGGAGTTTTCAGGGTAAGTCTGACCTTTTGCAGTCCTCTCCCTGGTGCTAGCTGTGACTCCCCGGAACATTCTGGAAGAGTTTAGAGTAGAGCCGCTGGGCCCAATATAGCAGCCGCTAACCACCAGGAGCTATTTAACTTTAAATTAATTAAACATAAATCAAATTAAATATTCCGTTTCGCATTCGCACTAGCCCCATTTCGAGTGCCCAGTTGGCTCACGTGGGTGCCAGATTGGATGGTGCAGATATAGAATGTTTCCATCATCGTGGAAGAGTCTCTTGGACAGCCTTGGAATAGAGTGTAATTCAAGCAAAATCTTTTCGGAGGGGGGCACACAAACCTTTGAGAATATAATAATAACAATAATAAAAAGTGTGAGTTGTTCTTATTACGGAGCTTTTACCATGCCCAGACCTTGGGCCATGTGCTCATATGATTCGTCTCACTTAATCCTCACACAGGCCTAGGAGGTGGGGGCGCCCCTCCTCACTCCTGTGGTGTCCCCCTCAGGCCCTGAGCACCATGATCTAGACCCTGGCTCTCCCAGCCTTCCGCGTCCGTGCTGTGGCTGTGTCGGGGGGCAGGGCTTCAGGATCAGGGGGCTACACAGGAGCGCTCCATCCTGGGGCCTGTGGGTCCCACCTGTGCGCAGACAGGTTCTCGATCTCTGAGCATCCGGCGCGTCCCATCCCTTGGCAGCAGGTCACATCCAGCACATGCTGCGAGCCCTTTGAGAATCATCTGTGCTGTCGTGGGGGAGATCCGAGTAGAAGGCCAGAGGGCTTTCAGCAAAGCGGGGAAACAGCACCCCAAGGCCGAGGAGGGGTCCGCTCCCTGCCAGGCCTGCATGGACCCCTTTTCCCCGGGGAAGCCAGACTCCAGTGGTAGAGGGGCCAAGCAGGGAAGGGGGCAGTGCCATGCAGCCCAGCCAGATGTGCCCCTTGGATGATGAATGGGCCCAGAGTTGCCAAATCTGATTTGTCAGAAGTGCAATATCCAGATTTTTATGTGAAATTGCCCAGTTTTCAAATGTGGACTATTCACTTCACTTTTTAAAAATAAAAACACCAAGCAGGCTCAAAGCTAACACACCTGTGGGATGGATCAGGTCCACAGGGCACCAGTTTGCAAACATTTTTCTGACCTGGTGGTTCTCAAGGGAGCACACCGCCCCCTAGGGGTTGAAATCTATGAAGGCATTTCTGGCGGTTATAAAGGCTGTGGGATGCTGTTGGCTTCTTGGCGGCAGGGACCAGGGACCAGGGACCTTTGATGTCCTGCTCTGCATGGGAGAGCCCCACACAGCCCCCAAATTACCTTGCATTCCACGTGGCTTCTGAGTTTTCTACCAGAGTATCGTATGAGTGGATTATTTTATGTTTATCGTTATCTGAGCCTTGACCCCAAGTCAATTTTATATATAAACACTGAAGTTTTTTGCAGTTTTAATACACCTTGCATTTTCCAGGAATGTAAGTGATAAGTAAACAGAGGGAGTATTATACTTGAATGCAAAACTTTTCCAAGAGTTACTCTTTGTTGCTGAAAATCCCATCACTGACTGGAGTACCACCCAAAGCATTTGACTTGCAAATGCTGCGGGCCCGCCCCATCTGCATTTGTAGACGTCACCTCCCGTGAATCTGCCTCTAGGTGCGGGCCTCTGACTGCTCCATCGTGTCTCCTGGATGGATGTGCTCGAGAAAGTTCATATTGAAATTTTTCTTTATCATAAATTGCCTTCCTTTTATTTTTCTTGTAGATTGCATTATGAGCATTGTATTGATTTGGGGGAAATAGTATGCATAGGTAGCTTTTGTTACCTATAAATTTCCTTTCAGGAAAATAAGTGAGCGTTACAAATTATTTGTCATAGAAGAGGAACATCAGTCTAATGGCATTGAGAACCGCTCTTTGAAGGATCAGCTTAGTGTCAGATTCCTCCAAGGTGCTAATTAAATATCTGTTGATTGACGGTCTCCCCAGGCCTTGTTCTAAGGGTCTTATGTGGGTTTCTCCCCTCCTCTGTCCCATCCTTCTGGACAAAACCACACTTTAAAAGGGGCAAAAAGATTTTCAGATACAGCTTGCCCTGATGTTGACTCAGCAGGCGATAAAACCTGTCGCTAGTGCTGGGGGAGCCCTCCACGCCCGACTACCTGAGTTTCCGGAAATGGATGGGCCTCGGTCCTTATTTGCTGGAGCTGCATGACCCTCCTAGGGAGTAGATGGCTGAGGCCAGCATTTAATTAGAGGCCCAAGCAGCCTGCCCTCCATGCCTCCAACACCTCGGCTCAGCCTGGGCCTCGGGTCATCTGCAGCCCAGCCTTCGTCGAAAGCAATAACTTTGCCAACAACAGGCAGGCAGAACCCAAGAGCTCATAAAGGGACACGGCAAGCAGCAGCCGTCAGCCTTCCCTCTGGTCATTTGCTTGTCCTTCCTTCTCCCCAGCAATTAGTCATTCCTCCTCCCCATCCAGCAGCCAGAGGAAACTTTGAAAAATAGAAATCTTATCTTGTCACTCTTTGCTTAAAACCCTCCACTGGCTGCTCACTGCTCTTAGAATAAATTCACAGCTTCTTGCCAAGGCCTTGCACAGCATTGGCCTGCTCACCTCTCTGTCCACATCTCCTCCCTCTCGCCTTTCCTTTCTGACAACACTGAGACCACCTGGCCTTTTTGCTGTTCCTCATATGTTCCAAGGTTATACCTGCCCCGGGGCCTTTGCACATGCTGTTGCCTCTGCCTAGAGCACCACTCACACACCTTGTTCCTTGTCTTCATTCACCTTCCATCTCTAACATCTTCTCTGCTTCCCTAACCTCTCTGTGTCAATTAGCCCTCCCCACCCCCTGCCACTCTCTACCATGGTACCCTGCTTTATGTTTTTCATAGGACTTATCACCCCCTGGAAATTACCTCAGGTGTTTTGAACTTATTTCTTGCCTCTTTTGTTCCCTGCTGTATCCCCGGATCCAAGACCAGTGCCTGGCAAGTATTGGGTACTCGGTAAAGATTTGAATGAATAGATGACTCTTAGGCTTGGACTTGAAGTAAGCAGAAAGTGAGGACTATATGGAATTTGGATTACTATCTCATTGTTCCAGCATTAAGAAATATAATTGAAATTAGTTCCGGCAAATTTAGCTGAGACCCAGTACTCAGACATTGTCATCAGAACCCCGTCTTTCTGCTTCTCAGATTGTCTTTCATTTGGGTTGGCTTTATTCTTTGGAAGGTCTCCTACGTGCTGTTAAGATGGCCCCCACAGGTCCCACCTCACCAGCGTAGTAACCCCGGTTGGAAGAGAGGGCCTCTTTCCCATGCTCCAGCAAAAGTCTCAGAGCAGGATTTCATTGGTTCAGCTGGGGTCATATGTCCCTCTGTTAGCCAATCACAAGGCCAGGGGAGATGGGCTACCCTGATTGGCCAGGCCCGGATCATGTGCCTAGCCCAGGAGCTGGGGGCTAGAAACAGCCTCACCTGAACAGACAAGACTGAGAGAGGGGAACAGTTGGTTCCCTTAGAAGGCACAGTTACCAAAAGACTGGAGAATGGATGCTGGGCAGAAAAATAAACCAGATGTCAACTACAGAAACCCAAATCCAGCTTCCCCATCCAGGGGCAAGTGGGAGGAGGGCATTCCTCCCAGCCCCCAGCTCCCTCTGCTTCCAGCACCGGCTGCCTTCTTCCTGCATAATCGTGCCCCCACCTTCCTCATCTGCTTCCCACACTTCTCAGTTCAGCAAGATCCCATCTCTGGCGTCCAGAACTTTTACAGCATTGATTTATCACTTCGTGCAGCAATTTGCGTTTGGTGTCTTTTCAAAAGCAGAAGAAAGAGACTCATGTTGTAACCTTGCAAGCAGCCCAGAGTTAAAAGGATCCAGTTACAGAATCTCAGAAATGCCCCAGGCCTGAGAGCTTTGGGGCTCTGGGTTTATTTAATGCATTTCTTCCCGGCCCTGCTTCCTCAGCCAATTTGTCTGCCAAAAAAACAAGACTTCAGTCCTGTGGCATTTTGCATCTAATATTTATAGTGTTCTAGAGTTTGCAAAAGCACTTCCTTCTCATTTATCACTTGTTCCTCAGGAGACCTCAGCTCCACCCCCATAAAGTTAGTGAGATTTTTCTTTTCTGCCCAGACTGGGAACTCCAGAAGCCAATGGTAGATGGCGAAGGGCTCACAACTCAGGGCCCTTCTACTGGCAGCAGGGGTGGGATTGAAACTCGGCCTGGACCAGCTCAGCTCCTATTCTGCACCCCTTGGGACCAAATTTGGGTGTTGCAAAATGGCAGCCAACAGCCTGAGTCCACACTTCAACCCCAAATATATTCTGTTTGAGTTACAGGTGGTTTTTTTCTTTGTTCTGTTTTTGTGAGGAAGATCAGCCCTAAGCTAACATCTGTTGCCAATCCTCCTCTTTTTGCCGAGGAAGATTGGCCCAGGCCAACATCCGTGCCCATCTTCCTCTACTTTATATGGGACGCCGCCACAGCGTGGCTTGACAAGCGGTGCGTCAGTCCGCGCCTGGGATCCAAACCCACAAGCCCCAGGCCGCCGAAATGGAGCACGTAAACTTAATGGCAGCACCACCGGGCCGGCCCCTACAGGTGTTTTTTAAAATCTGGAAATTTCACCAAAGAATCCAGATTCCAAGGTTTTCTTAAAAAAAGTGATGATGATGATGATCTTGCCAATATTGGCAACATTCCTGAATGGTAGGGGTCAGCAGACTACAGCCCACGGCGACCTGTCACCTGTTTTTATAAATAAAATTTTCTTGGAACACAGCCATGCTCATCTGTTTACATATTTTCTATGGCTGCGTTTGGTCTGCAGTGGCAGAGTTGAATACAGTCATGCACCGCATAATGACTTTTTGGTCAACAATGGATTGCATATACAACAGTGGTCCCCCAAGATTAGTACCGTATAGCCTAGATGTGCAGTAGGCTATGCCATCTAGGTTTGTATAAATACACTCTATGATGTTCGCACAGTGAGAAAATCGCCTAATGACACATTTCTCAGAATGTATCCCCCTTGTTAAGCAACTCATGACTAATTGCAACGAGACCATATGGCTGCAAAGCTGAAAATATTTACAGTCTGACCCTTTGCAGAAGAGGCATGCAGACCCCTACTAGATGGCAGTAGCCGGCTGGATTTGTGTCACAGCTGCCCCCAGTGTTTGGTAGATATAGGTACAGCTGAGGGCTCTTTGATCCTCAAATAACATGGATTTAGAGATGACAGACACTATTTCTTTCTCATTTGACAGTTTGGGCGTTAACAGCCCAGGGAGGATATGCACACCCGGTGTTGGCACCCAGGCTCCTTCTGTGACCTTCCTCCACTACCCTGGGGGAGTGCCCTTGTCCAGAATGTCTCACCACATCCACATCTGGCCACCAGGAAGCAGGAGATTCAGGGGAGGCACCCCCACTTCCCACAGGGGCGTTACCAGAACTCACCCACTGCCCCCACCCATGGCTCTGCCAAAAATTGGTCGTGGCCACGTCCAGCTACAAGGGAGGCTGAGAATGTACCCTCCATTCTGGCAGCCTTGTGCCCAGCTAGTAATACTGTTTCTGTGGAGAAAGAGCCACTGGGCGCTGGGGTGACAGCAGGTTCTGGGGCACTTCACCGGAAGGGCCAGAGTCTCCACTCGCCACACGCCTCCCCGTCTCTCATTATTGGTCCATTTCATTCATTTACAGGAGCACCTGAACCTCGTTTGAGTGTCTGTGCCCTGTTGTCAGTTACATGCGTTCTTTCCCAGGGGAGAGGAAGAAAAGGAACTGATGAACTCCAAGGGCAGAGGAAAGGTTGCAGGCGTGGAATCGTACAAAATGTGTCCCCTGGTTGCGTAAACTAGTGATTGGGAAATAACTGAGCCGAATACGCCCCCAGATCTAGTGCCCACAGCACCGGGGCCGGCAGAGGATGAGATGCACTTTGGAAGCTGTAACGTGCGGTGGAGACTGTGATCAGGGGCTCGCTCGTCCCGGGGAAGGAAACACCATCGTCCTGAGCAGCACTGAGCTGAGTCGATCCCGCCATGCTCCTGGAAACGCTGCCTTCATCTGGCTTCTCACTCGCTTCTCCTCCTTCCCCGCCTGCTCCTTTCCAGTCCCCTAGACTGCTGTCTCACCATCCTGACCCCCTACTCGGGAGCCCAGGGCCCTCTTCTCTAGCTAGACTCATTCCCCAGCCAGAATTTTCTACCCGTTAGTGCCACGGGACCCCCCTGGCATCTGGTGAAGGCCATCAGTCCTTCTCAGAATGATGTCTTCAAATTAAATGTATAAAAGAAAATACACAAAATGACAAAGGAAGCCGGTTATATCAAAACACATTCATCAAAATACTTTATGAACTGTGATGTGTGCTGCTTTACACATGAAATAACATGATGTAGTGGTCATTTAGCTGATAACTGATAGATCTGATTACGTCCATGATTTCAAAGTAGGACCAGCTTAAAAGACATTTTGAGATGTCTGTGTTAACTGTTACGTGATATGAGAATATCCGTGACTTCTGCTCGTGACAAAGACACACACACTGCTGTTACTGTGATTGAAGGAGATGTTAGTTAGAGGATAATGAAAATAAATAAAAAGATGTAGTTTTCCCATCCAGTTTATGGACCATAGATTAAGAACCTCTTGCTTAGATGGTCTCATTCAATTCTGTGGCATTAAATGCCATCTAAATGCTGACAGCTCCCAAATTTCTACCCCCAGCCTAGACCTTTCCCCTGAACCTGGAAGCATATCTCCCCAGCTGCCCGCCCTGTCTCCACCTCAGTGTCTAACTAGCCCCTCAAGGTTAACGTGTCTGACCTTGAGCTCTCTATCATCCCCACCCCAGAACCTGCCCCTCCCACGGTGCCCCCTTCCTCAGTGATGGCGGCTCTGTGCTGTTGCTCAGGCCATATACCTTGAAACTGACTCCTCTCGCTTCTTTCCGACACCACATCTAATCCATCGGCAAAGCCTGTTGGTTCCACCTTCAAAAATAGCCTGAAACTAGCCAAGCCCTCTGCCCCCACCTGGTTAGAACCATCCAGTCTCTCTCCTGAATTACTGTCAAAGCCTAGAGTCCCGCTTCCCCACTTCAGACTGTTTCCAACCGTAGAATGTAAGCTCGGTGAGGGTGTGGTTTTTCTGGTTTGTTAATTTATTGTTTTGTTCCACAGCATCCTCAGTGCCTAGAACCATGCCTGGGACGTAAGCAGTGTCCTCTAATGTTTAGTGAATGGGTGAATGAACGAATGAATGAGTAACATCATGATAAATAATATTATTATAATAAAAAGAATAATCAGCCTTTGGGGCAGTTTCCCTACGTTTTCTCATTGAATCCTTCCCAACAACGTTGTCAGGTTGGTATATTAATATCCCCATTTTACAGTTGGGAGAACTGAGCTGGTAGGTGGAAATAGCTGGATTTAAACCCAGGCTGTCAGCTCTGGAGCCCGGACTCAACCTCCACGCCCACCTGCCTCCCAGGATAAAATCATCCCTCAAACCCTGTACTTCTGGAAAGACTGGTCCAGATGATGTCTGTGGCTCCTGCCCGTGTTCCCATGCTGATGCTTCGAGAAATGCGAAGAGCTCAAGCCCTGGGAACAGCCTTCCCTCGACAGCCCACGGCCCAATGACCCCTGGAAGGATGGAGCATGGGGAAATGACGTCATTTCCCCATGGAGTCTCTCGTCTGCCTGGGATTCTGGAGCAAGGGCTTTGGAGGGTAGTCTGAGCCCACCAAGGAGCAGGACCGCTTGGATAACGAAGTCCATTTGTCCTTGTCCCTGCCCTCAGTCACTGAGCAACCCACTTGCTGCTTCCTTTCTCTGTCGGGGGCTTCCCTGCCTCTCCTCACCCCAGCGGATGGGCAGTGCTCCGGTCTGCAGTAACGGGGCTGCCGTCCTGCTGAAATGCAGGCACAGGCAGTAGCCCAAAGCCAGGCTGAAGATGGACCACCTGGGTTTGAGTCTCGGCCCCGCCACTCACCAGCTGTGGGACGTTCGGAAAAAGGGACTTCACCTCTCTGTGCCTCAGTTTCCCCAACTGTAAAATGGGGACAAAAATAGTATCTACCTCACTGGGTTATAATGGAACATCATCATCATCTAACCCAGTGGTTCTCGAAGTGTGCCCCAGGACCCCTGGACCCCAAACTGTGTTCATGATAATACCAAGACGTTATTTCCCTTTTCACTCTCTTTTCTTCAGGTATACGGTGTTTTCTAGAGGGAAGGTAACATACCCACAGTTACCTAAAAAGGGTATTCAACTACTCCTCCCCTTTCCATGTGCATATCTGTGTGAGGCTGGATTTTTTCATGAAACATGACCAAAACCACATATCACAACAGATTGAAGGCAGGAGTAGCTATGAGAATTCAGCTGTCTTCTATTAAACCAGACATTAAAGAGATTTGCAGAAATGTAAAACAGTGCAGCCCTTCTCACTAATTTTGTTTTGTTTTGGGAAAATCCATTTATCATTTTTAAAAATGTATGTTGACAAGTAGTAGCCTTGTCATTACTATTTTTAAGTGAATTAGTATGTTTTAAATTTCTCAGTTTTCGTTTCTAATATAGTAACTATCACTAGATATAACTGACATAAACAAAATTCTTTGGGGTCCTCAGTAATTGTTAAGAGTCTGAAGGGACCCCGATACCAAAACATTTGAGAACTGCTGCTGTCGGCTGACACTGGCCTGGGGCCCTTCCTCAGTTTTGCAGAGCACCCCATAGCGAAGGCATGTCTCATGTGGATTAAAGAGATCCGGATTCAACCAAAAAGTGCCACAAAATCAAATAGGAAGACAATGAGTGAACAGCTCTGCCCACTGTTCCACTCAAAGACCATGTGCCCTGGGTGATGGTCAACAAGAGTCTGCTGTTCCCTCAGTCGGACACGATTCCCACAGGACCCCCATAACCTGGGTGGTCGTTTGTTCAGTCATTTACTCGTTTATCCCACAAATGTCTGTTGAGGCCTTCCTGCTTGCCCAGCTCTGTCCTAGATATAGGGACACAGGTGGGCACAAGGCAGGCAGAAACCCCTGTCCTCAGGGGGCTGATGTTCTAGTTGGGAAGGTGGGTGATAAAAACCAGAAGACACATTTGTCAGGTGGGGATAAATACTGTGGAGAAACAAAGTCAGGAGAAGAGGGAGATCCAGGGGTGGGGAGCAACCATTTTAAGAGCCTGGTTAGGCAGGTGACCCAATGGGGTGACACTGGAACAAATACTTGCAAGAGGTGAGAAAGCAGTCTGAGGAAGATGGTTCCTTTAGAGAGAACAGCAGGAGCAAAGGCCCTGAGGCAGAAATGAGCTCCGGAGGCTGGGAGGACAGAAGGAGGCCACTGTGGCTGGAACAGAATGGGCCACAGCAAAGTGCGTCGACGAGGTCAGGGAGGGGGCGGAAGACGGATCATAGGGGACCTGGTAGGCCACGACAGGGACTCGGAAATTGAGTTCAAGAGAGATGCAGGGCCACTGAAGGGCTTTGAGCCGAACTGTGGCTTGATCAGATTTGTGATTTAACAGAATCCGTCTGGCCATGTGGAGGTTGGAGGGAGGAGGCAAGAGGAGCAGGGAGGAGGCTCAGCAAGGTCCAGGCGAGGAAGGCGGTGCCTTGGACCAAGCTGGTCACCGTGAGATGTGAGAGGTGCCCAGTCCTGGTCTGGTCGGAAGGTGGGGCCGCTACGGCGCATTGTCAGTGGCCGTGGTGGGGGGAGGAGCCGACGACCCTCCAGGCCGTGTGGCCTGAGCACCTGGCACTTTCTGGGATGCTGGGAGAGATGCAGGTTCAGGGGGACCAGTCAAGAGTCCAGCTTGAAATGCCTGTCTGGTACCACGTGAATTGATCTGAAGGGAAATATTAAGTTTGTCACAGTCCAAACGATACGTAAAAATGGCAAAACGCGAGAAAGACGCATGCAGACAGCTAGAATTCAGAAGATGCCGTGAAGGGCAAAGACCCCCCTTTGTTTGCCCAGCCTCCTCACATGTGAAATGGGGCGGTGTATTCTGGGAACGATGGGCTTTCCGGAGTGTTCGACTTCATTTTTCACTGACCTTTCCGCATTGCTTTGGCAAACGTTGTTTATTGTCATTGGCTCGCCTCTGCGCTCTGGCCCGTCCTTGCTAATAGACGTGTGTCATGCTCGGCCGCTTTCTTTGTGCAGCATAAACATCCTCCCCTGAGCTCGTTACTGGGGTCTCAGAGGGACCTTGTCGTTTTCCAGGACGGCGTCGCATCTGGTTTCTAACAGCCATTTTCGTTTCTCCAGAGACCCGAGCGTTCATCCCCCTCCCTGAA
This sequence comes from Diceros bicornis minor, assembly GCF_020826845.1. Taxonomy (NCBI): domain Eukaryota; kingdom Metazoa; phylum Chordata; class Mammalia; order Perissodactyla; family Rhinocerotidae; genus Diceros; species Diceros bicornis. The sequence goes on from NC_080758.1 coordinate 13,942,182, forward strand.
AAGGAAGCGGGCTGTATTTTGAGAACTCACAGTTCCTTTTTTTGGAGTTCTTGCTCTGTGCCAGACATGATCTCACGCACTGCTGCTCCCATTTTGTAGATGAAGTCACTGAGGCCTAGAGAGGAGCACCCACCTGACCGCAGATTTAGGGTGCGAACCCTGGCCCTCTGCCTCTGGGGACCAAGCTCTTCAGAGCCACGTTACTCCCCCTCCGTCGCTGGAGACCCGCACAACTTTTGAACCTGTGCAGCCAGCACCCAGTTTCTCAACCTCAGCACCACTGACACTTTGGGGTCGGATAATTCTTTGTTCTGGGGCCTCCTGTGCATTATAGGGTGTTGAGCAGCCTCCCTGACCTCCACCCACAGGATGCCGGTAGGACCCCCACTCGCCCAGTTGTGACAGCCCACAAATGTCTCCAGACATTGCTCAGTGTCCCCCAGGGGGCAGATCACCCCGGTTGGCCTGATATGTGTTCAGTGTACTTTGCACAGACGGGCCTTGGGTTGATGTCTCTACTACCCCCACTGACTCCTCTCCCAGCAGGCAGCATTGCCGCCTGCAGATACTGTCACAGAAATCCCTTTAAATAAAACATTTAATTGTCGCTGCTCCAGCCCTCCTGTCCTCCCAGGGAGGGTGTGAGGCTTAAGACACTCGAGAGGGGCAGTTTTGCCCTGCACGGCCTGGGTGTCTCACCAAGTCCACTGACCCATCACCCTGTCAGCAGCTGTTACTGTATGTCCACTCGGCCACGTACGGGGCCGGAGCTACAGCGCCCAGGAAAGGCCCCTGCCTGTGGACCCAACATCCTAGGTGGGGAAATGATGATACACAAGAAAACAAGCACATCTACAGGATCATTTCAGAGAGCTGAGCGCTCTGGAAAAGAGAAATAGCCTGCTGAGGATAGAGGGGTGGGTGACTTTCGACAGGTGACCAGGGACAGCTTCTCAGAGGAGGTGACCTCTGATCTGAGACATCACGGTGAGAAGGAGCCAGTCCATGTGAGAAGGGAGGAGGCAAGTGTCCAAGGCAGAGGGGAGAGCAGGTGCAAATGCCCTGAGACGGCAGGGAGCTTGGCACATTTAAGGCACAAGAGGCCTGGAGAGGCTCGACCAGAGTGAGCGGAGGGGCGCGTGGGGGAGCCGTGGGCAGAGGCAGCAGGACAGGCGGGCGAGTCACTGAGGAGGTGGCCGAAGGGTCTTGGGTTCAGAAGGGCCCTTCTGGTCGTTTGGGGGTGACTGGGTTATGGGAAGGCAAAAAGGGAGGCAGCAAGTCCAGGTGGAGGCCGTTTCCGTTGTGAGTGAGAAAGTGAGGATGAGGAAGCAAGATCCATTTCTGTCTCCTTTTTGGACTTCCTCACCCTGAGGGCCTTGCCTCTTTCATTTGGATTCCCGAACACTGGGTCTGAGGATTCAGGGTGCAGCTTCTGAGCAACTGTCTCATCACGGGGTCTCCCAGAACTCCAACCGGTTATTCTGCGTTTGAGTCTCGTCCCAGGGTCAAGTCTGATTGGCCAAGCTCAGCCACGCTCCCGCCCCTTGGGTGGAGAAGGGCACCTTGATTGACAGTTGGGACCTTTGTATTTGGGAGGAGGCCAGGGGTACAGCGGCTGTGGCTTTTCAGGGGTTCCCTGAAAAAAAACGTGTGCGCGTGTGTGTGTGTGTGTATTCATGCATGTGTGTATACATTGGTATATTGGCTCCAAAATATGGGGGAAAAACCAAATCAAAATGAATAAATATTTAATGAGATATTTATATTTGAATATAGATAATGAAATGTAGCATGATTCAACCAGTCTACTCTGGACTGTTTCGACTCTTGGTTATTTATCGATTCTCTCTAAAGTAGGATGTGGGTGGAGATGGTGTGGGATGAATGGCTGCCGAGAGACACCAGTGTCCTTCAAACAGCCTTATTGACGGTTCCACCCAGATGGCCCATGATGGGGGAGAGAAAGTTCCCCAAAGGCGTTGGCTGCTGTCAGTCCCACTAGCTGCCACTTGCTCGACACTCAGGATGTGCCAGGTACTAGTTCACGTTCCTTACACGTGTTGGTTCCTCCACTCCACGTGACAGCAGGCAGTGGCTTATTGTCATTGTTGCCCATTGAGGCACGGGGGAGGAAGTCACTTGCCAGGGGAGGAAATTAGGAGGTGGCAAACCCAGACAGTCTGGCCACAGAGACACACTCGTGGCTCGTCTCCCATGTCGCCAGCTCCTATGTTACCGGGAGACAGGGGAATGGCTGCCAGGAGATGCAGAACAGCGGTGCCCCCACTCCAGCCCAACGGCTCTCCAGCACAGAGAGTGACCCTGGGCTTCCTGTTAGTTTCCAGTCGCTGAAACCCTCCATCTCCCCCATATCCAAAATGATGCCTCAGTCTGCCCTCCCGTGCCAGGTTTATCACCAGCTAATCTCAGTCCCCAGTCGCCACAAGACACGGCTTTTACAGACCACAAATGCGATTACGACGAGGCAATTTCGGTTAGATTCAGGGCTGGGAGAGAGAGCAGAAGGATCTGGTTCTCCCATCAGACTCCGAATGGTTCCGCAGCAGCACTTAACTCAGACAAATGGAGGAAGCAGCGGCCGGGAGGGAAGCGGGCGTCTGGAGCTTTCCAAACGAAAGGCTGCCCGCACGGACCTGCAGGACCAGGAGAGGGTTACGAACGGGCCTGAGGGGTGAGACTCCCCTCAATGTGGTCAGGGGGAGAGGGAGGATTCTGCCATCTGTCTCTGCAGGCACTCCATTCCACAAGGTATTAACGGAGCAAGAAGGTGGCTGGAAAGGGGGACTCGCTGGTGATTATGAAACTGTAACGCTTAGTGGATGCTTGTTTTGTGCCGGTTCTAAGCAATATGCATATATTAGCTCTCACAACAACCCCATGAGGTCCATACTGTCGTTATCCCCGTTTATAAATGGAGAAATTGAGGTATCCAGAGATTAAACGACTCGCCAAGGACACACAGCGTCCAGTGTTGTGAAATATCTCCAAGAGTCCCTTTAATGGGAAGTGTTTTTTCCAGCGTCCCTTCCTCTGGGACATCTTCATCTTTTTCATCACAACCACTTTTCCTCGTTTATGTTGATGACTAAGTTCGCCTTCCACTAAGTTCGCCTGGCTGTCTATCTGAGTTTCCGCACAGTCAGTGTCCACATTCCCTCGGTCAGCTCCGTTTCTTCTGTAACTCCCTTTACATCTGCCTCAAGGTTCAATTTCAGCCTCTTAACTTTTCGTTTCTTTGCTGCAGTCTCATCTCTACTGGCCAGTTCTCTCCTTTGATAATCCACTTTTGTAAAGTGTCTTGTAGCTTTATCACTGGGAGACAGGGAGGCAACACACCTACATGCGTTGCTGTCTGCGCGTGAACTGAATAACAGATGCGCAGTGACCGGTCCCCGATAGACTTTGCGAGAAGTGACGTGACTGGCCATTGATCCTGTGTGTCTGCTATTTACACAGCAGTTTGTGGACTGAAGAGCTAGTAGTAAAGTTTGTACCTTATGCAATTGCAGTTAACATACTGTGGGAGCTAAATTTGAACCATCTTGTGGGAGACTGGTATTTAACTAAACTGTGGAAGTTGACATTTGTGCGTATCAGGACCATGCAAAGCGAGGACTGCCTGTAATTGGCTGTTGCTGTTCTTGTTGCCATTGCCGCCCTCTGTTGTGTCATTCTTTGCGCTGTGGAGCCCCGTCACTGCCCTGGCCCAGTTCCGAGTCTCCTTCTCCTTAGCTGGCATTGCTTCCTCCAGGTTACCCAGCCCTACTTTAAATCCCAGAGGGATCTTTCACCCCACACAGGGAATTTTGTTCTACACCAAAGGTTGGAAAACTTTTCCTGCAAAGGGCCAGATAGTCAATATTTTGGACTTGCAGCCACTTGGTCCCTGTTGCAAGAACTCAATTGTGCCATCGTAGTGGGAGTGCAGCCCTAACGATACAGAAACCAATGGGTGTGGCTGTGTTCCAATGAAACTATTTACAAGAGCAGGTGGCAGGCTGGATTTGGTTTGCCAAACCCTGCCCTGCACTAAGCAGCGCATCGTCTTCGCCTCGAGTCTTTGGATGGCGAGTGAAAGAACTCAACTCAAACTGAATTAAGCAAACAAAACAAAACAACAACAAAAGTGGAGTGGCAGAATCTATTGGTTTACATAACTCAGGGTTTCTCAACCTTGGCACTACTGACATTTGGGGCCAGAAAAGTCTTTGTACAGGGAGGCTGTCCTGTGCATTATAGGATGTTTACCAGCATCCCTGGCTTCTACCCACTAGCTGCCAGTAGCAGCCCCCCCACACCCAGTTGTGACAACCAAAATGTCCCCATTGCCCAGTGTCCCCTAATTGGGAACCACTAATGTAACTGAAAATGCTCGCATTAGAGGTGGCTTCAGGTAAGAGTGGACTCAGGGACTCAAACCAGCATCTCTCTCTATCCATCTCCCTCCCTCTCTCTCTCTCTCTCACGCACACACGCGCACACGCGCACACACACCTCTGCTGCTTTCTTCCATGTTGCTGCACACTCAAACAGACTCTCCCCTCTTAGTGGCAAGATGGCTGCCAACAACTTCCTGCTTATATCCCACCAGCTTCAAGCCCTATGGAAGAAGAACTTCTCTCTTCCAGTAGCTCCCTAAAAATCCCAGGGCTGAGTCTCATTGGCCCAGCTTGGGTCACATGCCTAGCCCTGAACCAATGGCAGTAGCCAGGGGGATGTGGTGCTCTCATCGGTCAGGCTGAGATGATGCATGCAGCCCTCAAGTCAGGACTTAAGATCAGCCCACGTGTACTTAAGTAGGGAAGTGGTTGTACCCAAAGGACCAGGCAGACAAAACAAAAGTCTCCACTGCCAGGTGTAAGTTTCCACCAGTGCCTGGCACACGGGAGGCAGTAAGTGCTCCATCTTTCCGTTGACGCCAGCACTGCTTCCAGGAGCAGCCTTCAGCCAGCACCTTGTCGATGGCCTTTCCTGGCCTGGCATTTATTTCATTCCGCTCAGTCTGCCTGCCAAGTTGTCCCACCCCCGTAGCAGACCCCGTTTGCTCTGTCTTTTGCGCCATCCCAGCCACCAGAGCTCAATGACTCCGGGCTCCAGCCCAACATGGGCTGTATTTTTAATCTTGATTTTAATTCCAGCTCGTTTTCCTGGCTGTATCTCCCAGCCCCGGAGCCCCGGGGCCCATGCTAATTTGCTTCTCCCACCTCAACTGGTGCCGGAATAGCCATTTTTAAAACTGCCTTGGGGAAATCTAATCAAATGAGAGCAAAATCTAATTTGGCACTAAAAGCCTCTGACTGAAGCCCTGTTTTCTAGGGCCTTGTGAAGCCTGAATAATACACTCTTTCTGGATTTTTTAAGGGTTGGGGGTTGGAGAGAGGAGACAGATGTGAAAGAGGAGATTCTAGCAGAGGAAGTTTGACACCCGTGGCACTGGACGATAATGGCAGCGGTGGGCTTCCAAAGGCACCGCACTTCCCAGCCCCAAGTAATAGTTCTCTCACCAGCCGGGCCAAGAATTCAAGCTCTCTAGCATTCCATGCTGTACGTTTATCAGAAAGACCTTGGCCCACATCTATCTTCAGGGACGAACCAGTAGGATCACAAGCCGGGCAGTGGGGAGACCCCAGTTCCCCCAGTGGGGAATTCAGAGGGCCCCTTTCTCTGGGCTTTTGTTCAGAACAGTGACGTTCTGTGCTGCTTAAATCACTTGTGGTCCTAGGTTCCTTTCAGAATGTGTCAAAAGCTGTGGACCTGTTTCCAGGAAAATGCACACAAAATGCAACATCTGGTGGTGTGTCATATTTCAGGGGACGTGTGGACCCCTTTAAGTTCCCCTGTCATGCTTACTGTTGCTTCTCCTCATTGTGGCCTGCAGGACCCTCATGATCTGGCCCATCTACCTTATGATGTCATCTCCTCTCTCCCTCACTGGCCTCCTTAGGTTCCTCAAATGCCCCCAAGCTTGTTCCTGCCTCAGGACCTTTGCATTGCTAGTCCCTCTGCCTGGAGCAGTTTTCCTTGTATTGCCCCATTCCCTCTGACTCTTTCTCATCATTTCTCAGAAGCTTCTCCTGACCACTTGGCCCAATGGTGCCTCTAGTGGTCCATGTGTGACCACTCTGTTGCATCATGATCCTTTGTTTTCTTCATCACTGTTATTACCAACACCATCTTTATTTGTCACGGTCCCCACATCAGAATGTCAGCCCCATGAGGGCAAGGATCCTGTTGGTCTCATTCACTGCTGTGTTTCCAGTGCCTAGGACAGCTCCTGGCATACCCTAGGTGTGTAATACATAGTTGTTGAATGGATATCTTGGTTTTTACCGTACCTGGGCACACTGATCATATTATTTACTTAGTATTTTCCTCTCAATTGTTTTACTCTTTTTACTTCATTTGTTTCAAAAGGAAACTGTTACATCATTGTGACTGCACAAAGGGCATGCTCTGCTTACCGCAAGACAAAAGCCAATCGTCAGGAGGCAAAATGGTGGAAAAGAAAGGGCAGTTTATTACAGCTTGCTAGCAAGGGGGAAGATGGCCAACTAACGTCTCAAAGAACCATCTCACAGAACAAAAGACTACAGGCCAGTTCTATAGAGGGCTGGTCTCCGAGTGGGGGAGGCATCTGGTCCCAGGGTGGTGGCATCCATCTGATCACTGGGTGGAGGCATCTGGTCCCAAGATGGGGGCATCCATCTGGTCTTAGTTCCTGGCAGTCCTTGGTTTTACTTGCTATGCATCAGAGATTGGAGCAACGCCCTACACCCTGATCTTTCAGTTCTCGTTGATGATGGCTATCAGCATAGACTCTGCCCGGGGGTCGTCACATTCCTAAGGAACTCAAAAGAACAAAGTTATCAACTTATAGCCACCGGGAGGGGCCACAAAGTCCACAGTTGGTCAGAGGTCATCCAAAGTGACAGTATGGTCTCTTCTCCTCTACAATATGGCTTCCTGTGTGTCAACCTGTATTGAGCCGGTATCATCATCACCAGTATTATTTGTCATGAATAGAAAGTGTCGTGGCTCTAGGAAGGGTCTTGTTAAATTTTATCCTCTTCCTTGTTGAGGTTCTGAACCAATTGAGAAATAAAACTAAAGAGTCAGATGGAAGCCAAAATCGCGTTTTGATGAATCTGATAAAGGCTAGGGTTGAGGGCGTGACTTCTTTCTGCGGGCATTTATGCTTCCAGATGCTAAATTCCAGAGTTAAGCCGACTTCCTGCTGAGCCAGGCCCGCACCTCTCTCCTCCCCACCCCGCAAGAGCATGCCCCCTTAAAACTAGCATTCCCTGAAGGCAGCTCCTCCCCAAAAGAAAGGCAGAGGAAGGATTGGGTTATGCGTGCCCAATTTGTCTCTCCAAACCCAGCAGGCGTGTATGCTGGGACTCAGCAAACTACAGCCCATGGGCTGAATCTGGCCCTCCATCTGTTTTTGTAAATAAAGTTTTATTGGAACAGAGCCACGCCTATTTGTTTCTGTATTATCTGTGACTGTTTTTACAACAGCAGGATTGAATAGTTGTGTTAGACACTATCTGGCCCACAAAGCCCACAATATTTACTCTCTGGGCCTTTACAGGAAAGGTTCGCAGACCCTGCCGTAAATCATTCTTCCCCAGGGAGAGGAACAGGAGATAGTGGGGAGAGGCCAGGAGTGTGCCCAGAGCAGAGCTCCCTACGAATGGAAAGAAGCATCAGAAGTATAAATAAGGTCCCTGAGGTTTAGTAGATCTTATTCCTGGACTGCACTTGATCTCTGGGGGCCTTTTCAGCTCTCACAATGTGGTTCTTTTACTGAGGAAAGGAAGGTGCCAGGAGCCAGGTGGAGTTATTTAGATCAAGGTTTCTCAACTCCAGACTATTGACATTTTGCCCTGGAGAGCTTTCTGTTTTGGGGGCTGCCTGAGCACCGTGGATGGTGAGCAGCATCCCTGGCCTCTACCCACTCGACGCCAGTAGCACCCCCACTCCAAGTTGTGACAACCAAAAGTGTCTGCAGACGTTGCCTGGTGGCTCCTGAGGGGCAAAATCGCCCCCAGCTGAGGGCCAGTGCTTCAGGGGAATGGATGCCGCGGGATGGCTGAACACGCCATGTTCTAGAAAAGAAGCTCAGGCCTTCAGCTTGCCTGGTCCTTTCACGCTGCCTCTTGCTCCTCCCGGGCTGACCCCCAGCCAGGACGCAGAGCCAGGGCGGCGGTTCCCCCCCCCTCCTCCCCAGACCGCCCGGTTCCTGCTGTTTATTCCTGCCCTGCCCTCCGTGCGAAGGGAGGCCCCCCCCCCCGGGGCCTGTCCTGAGACTGCTCGGGGATTCTCCCTTCCTATTTTCACCTCCTCCTGGTGCCCAGATCCTTCCAGAAGGTGTTTCATCAGCTCCTCCCTCAGGAGCACTCGCTTCCTGACTTAATGGAAGTGCTTCCCTCCGCCTGTACCGTGGGGATTCGGGAATCCGGCTGCGTGGGTTCTGAGGGGTCTTCCCCTCCTGCGCAGGGCCAGCCACCTGCCAGCTCTCCAGGAAGAGCCCGTAGAGGGCTCCGGCTCCATCGCAGCCTCTCCCGGCCCGGGCCTCTCTTCTCCGGGCCGACAGGCTCTTCATACTTCCTTGAAGCTTCCAGGTGGAGGGGGGCCTATCTTATCTTCTGCTGGCATCACAGCCCAGCCCCAGCCCGCTCCTTCCTCCTCTGTGGCTGTTCACCTCCTCTGTCTCCTCTCACCTTGCGCTCTGAACTGACACTCACTCAACACTCCATTTGTCAGGCACGGCCCCAAGCCCTCTGCTACACCATCTCTCTAAATCTTAACAGCCTCAAACTCTCCGGTTCTCACACTCTCGGAGGTAGTTCTAGAATGTCTCGGAGCCCCAGTGTCCTCATCTGAAAGAGAGGGCTGGCAAAGTTTTGCTTTCTCTGGAAAAACTCTCACAGATTTTCCCATTTCGTAAAAATGGCTTTATAGGTTATAATTACTTAAAATCGTACTTGCTCGTTGGAAAGAAAAAAGAACAAAAAGGATCGTGAAGAAGACCTTGTCTGTTACCTCCTCACCCACAGCGAGTCTTTTGGTGTATCCCCATCCAGATGAATTCGGGGGATTTTTTTTTTTTTAAGTAGGCTTTTGTTGGTGGCGCGTGCCTGCATGCGGAGAAGTGCTCTGCTCCTGAACGTCCGGCTCAGTGGAGTTGCACAAACCAAACCACCTGTTCCAGCAGAAATAGAACAAGGCCGTCACCCGAGAAGCCCCTGCCTCTGTGCCCCCTCCACCCACTCTCCTCCCTAGGTCCAGAGATAGCCACTGCTTTCCTTTCCAACACCATGGATTCATATCGATATGAATTCATAGACGCCTATTTTTTTTTTTTTTTTTTTTTTGTGAGGAGATCAGCCCTAAGCTAACATCCGCCAATCCTCCTCTTTTTTTTTTTGCTGAGGAAGACGGCCCTGGGCTAACATCGGTGCCCATCTTCCTCCACTTTATATGGGACGCCGCCACAGCATGGCTTACCAAGCAGTGCGTCGGTGCGCGCCCGGGATCCGAACCAGCGAACCCCGGGCCGCCGCAGTGGAGCGCGCGCACTCAACCGCTTGCGCCACCGGGCCGGCCCCATAGACGCCTATTTTTGATCTTCATTTAGATGGGATCAGACAATGTGCATTCTTTCATATCTGGCTTATTTCTCTTAATATTATCAGACTGTGGAGATGTGGCCGTGATATTGAATGTGGCACTGGTTCTTTCCTTCTCCTTTCTACTCGTATTTCATTATACAAATATGCAGCAACATACTTATCCATCCTTTTGTTGATGGACATCTGATTTGTTTCTAGTTATTTGCTATCATGAATACCGCTGCTCTGAGCATGGTGAACATGTGAATGCAATTCTGTTGAGTAACTACCCAGGATTCGAATCGCTGGGTCAGAAGGTGTGAATATGTTCAAGTTTAGCAGACGCTGCCAAACACTTTTCCGCAGTGGTTGGACCGGTTTGCACGCCCACCACCGTATGTGAGAGTTCCAGTTGCTCCACATCCCCACCGACGCTTGGTACTGTTCATTTTTTTAGTGTTAGCCATTCTGGTCACGGTATGGTAGGTAGAACTCAAGGGGTCCATAAACTGGAGTGGGAATAAATTACTCTTATTTTTGTTAACCTACAACTGAAACTTAGCATTTTTGTCAGTTATGAACGTAGGCCACAAATGACAGCAGGTCAGCAGAATCTGTAACTTTGTCATCCGTAGAAATCACTGATATTTAATGGCAAATATTGCAAAGTATTTCCACTCATCACTACTTTGAATTTATCACTCTCTGCAAGGTCTTGCTTTTAATATCTCAATAAAAACAAAAAAAAGGACACATTATTATATGGCAGATTCTTTTAATATTTTAATAACTGTATTTCACAGTGATTGATTTTCTCTGTAATTCTGTGTATTTTATTTTATTTATGTAAAAACATTTGAGAAGGGGGTCATAGGCCTCGCTTGCTTGCCCAAGGGCTCCGTGGCTCAGAGGGTGGTGTTTTCAGGCCGCGGGCGCACGGTGGTTGGGCGATGACTGGAGGAGGCGTTTGCTCTCTGCGTTCTCACGTTCTCACGTGCCCTCCTGGCCCTTCTCCTCCAGCTTTCTTCGGGAAGTACCTGAACGAGTACAATGGCTCCTACGTGCCGCCCGGCTGGAAGGAGTGGGTCGGCCTCCTTAAGAACTCCCGCTTTTATAACTACACGCTCTGTCGGAACGGGGTGAAGGAGAAGCATGGCTTCGACTACTCCAAGGTGAGTCCCGCCCTTCCCTGGCTCGGGGGGCGGGCGGGGGGCTCAGCAGTTAGGAGCAGGACACGGGAGCCTGGCTGCCTGGGCTCGGATCATGACGGAAATGTGCCACCTTCAGCACCTTGCTTACATCCTCTGCTTCTCAGTGTCTCCATCTCTCAAATAGTCGTCTCTGTTTCTGAGAATCCTGTTTTTTAACGTTTTGCTGAAGCGGAATATTCTTACAGAAAGTGTGCATATAGAGTGTACAGTTCAGTGAATTTTCACAAACTGAAAAGACACATGTGACCAGCACCCAGGTAGGTCAAGCAGAATGTCACCACCCCCCAGAAGGCCCCCCATGTAACTCCTTCCACTAACCACCCCTCCCAAAGGATGGTTATCCCAAAGGATAACCGTTACTCAGACTTCTGGCTTGATAGATTAATTCTGTATCCGGCTTCTTTTGCTTAAACTGTGTTGAGATTCATTGTGTTGTTACATGTGGGTGTAGGTGCTTTAATCTTGTATATAATTCATTGTGGATTGTACCACAATTTATTTGTTTGTTTCCAATGTCATAATTTTTCGAGCTCTAATTTGTTTAACTGATACAAGGTAAAGTGCACAGATCTTAAGTGGGCAGCTCAGGGAATTTTCAGATATGTGTGCATCTGTTTAAACATCAAGGTACAGAGCATTTCCAGCCTCCCAATGGCTCCCGCGTACACCTTTCCCCCCCACCCAGAGGCAGCCTCCATTCTGACTTCTGTCACCGTGGATTGGTTTCGCCTGTTCTGAAACTTCACATAAATGGAGTCATGTAGTGTGTGTTCTTGTGTGTCTGACTTTTTTCACTCAGCGTAATGTCTGTGAGATTCATCCGTGTGGTTGTGGGTATCAGCAGTGTGTACTTTTCATTGCTGTGTAGTATTCTCTTCTACAGGTGACAGGTATTTATCCACTCAGTGACTGGTGGACATTTGGGCCGTCTCCAGTTTGGGTCTGTTACGAATTAAGCTGCCGTGAACATCCTTACACGTGGCTTTTGGTTATACACCTGGGACATAGGCCATGTTACATGGTTGAACCAGTGTACACTCCAGCCAAAAACGTATAAGGGTTCCAGTCGCTCCACATTCCTCACCAACACTGGTACTGTCTTCTGTATCATAGCCATTTTGCTGGGGGTGTAGTGGTATTTCATTGTGGTTTTACCACAAAGGTTTTGAGGATCACGCAAGCTGGTTCATGTAGAGCATTAGAAGAGCCCCTTGCACATATAAATACCTGATGCATATTAGCTCAGAACAGGGCAGCCTACTTCCTCTCTGAAGGGCCAGATACTATGTTTCAGACTTTACAAGCCATACAGTCTCAGTTGCAACTGCTCAAGTCAGTCAGTGTAGTGCAAAAGCAGCCATAGATAAAACGTAAACAAAGAAGCATGGCTGTGTGCCAATAAAACTTTTTTTACAAAAACAGGCAGTGGGCCCATTTGGGCTCACAGGTTGTAGTTTGCTGGCCCCTGACGTAGACAATGATGATGATAAGGAGGAGGAGAGACTGACGGTGATGTTGCATCCGAACTTTCCATTAAAAAAAATCTGGAGGGGCCAGCCCGGTGGCATAGTGGTTAAGCTCACATGCTCCACTTCGGCAGCCTGGGGTTCACGGGTTTGGATCCCGGACACAGACCTGTGCACCGCTTATCAAGCCATGCTGTGGCGGTGTCCCATATACAAAATAGAGGAAGACTGGCAACAGATGTTAGCTCAGGGCCAGTCATCCTCACCAAAAAAAAAAAATCTGGGGCCTGCCCGGTGGTGTAGTGGTTAAGTTCATGTGCTCCACTTCAGTGACCCAGGGTTCGCAGATTCGAATCCAGGGCACGGACTGATGCACCGCTCATCAAGCCATGCTGTGGCGGCTTCCCACATACAAAATAGAGGAAGACTGGGCAAGATGTTAGCTCAGGGCCAGTCTTCCTCAGAAAAAAATATCTGGAGACTAACAAATATTCCTGCCCCAACTACATCTTCAGAGTCAGCGCTGGCATCCCCCACAGCTGATGCATTCTTTCTCTAGATCGTCCAATCCATCCCTCTCTCTTCCCCACTCCCACTCGCCCTGGGCCTGGCTTCCTGTCATAACCAGGGTTCTCTGGGTTGGTGTGATGATCCAGGGCTGTCCTCTCCAGTTCGTCTCTCTCTGAATTGCTACACAAGGCCTCTCGGCAGAGATCACCAGGAGACAGGCAGCCATGCAAACAGGAGAGCAAGCTGGGAGTAGGTGAGACGGTAGGGAGTGGTGGGGGCTATGGAGAATGTAGCTGTCTAAAAGAGGGCAGCAGGGCTGGCCCCGTGGCTTAGCGGTTAAGTGCGTGCACTCTGCTGCTGGCGGCCCGGGTTCGGATCCCGGGCACGCACCGACGCACCACTTCTCCAGCCATGCTGAGGCCGCGTCCCACATATAGCAACTAGAAGGATGTGCAGCTATGACATACAACTATCTGCTGGGGCTTTGGGGGGAAAAATAAATAAATAAATAAATTAAATTAAAATAAATAAATAAAAATAAAAGAGGGCAGCAGACCCTCAGATCAGGCCTGTTGGTCCCATATGGAAATGTGGGCCCACGATGGCCAGGTTTTCTGATTTTTCAACAGAAGCCACACATTTGTACATTTTTTCCTGTGAAATCTCCTGATTTTTAAATATTGGTAATTAATTCAGACTTTCCTAAAATCTTGCATGAATCAAGTTTGCCTGAGGGCCAGACCTGACCCACGGGTCTGCAGCCTTTGCAGCCCATTGCACTGTTCTGCCCGCTGCCCTCCAGGGACTATGAGTTGCACTCTTGCAGTCAGTGGTCTCAGGTGGAATTTGACTACGTTATTCACTCATTCCCTCAACGAGTATTGATTCAGAGCCCGCTTTGTGCCAGGTGCTAGGCATCCAAGGGGGAACAAAAATAGACCCAGGTACCATCCTCACAGAGCTCAGTCTGGCGCACGGAGGTGTGTTATAAACTGTGAAGACATGGTGCGTGTATTAAAGTCAGAACGCTGCTCCACGGTGTAAAAACACAGGTGTGTGTGCGCACACACACCAGCCCCGTCTCCTCTATTTTGTCTTCCCCAGTGTGAGCCATTTCAGCCAGACCCGCCTTGTGGGTTATTACAACCATCACAAAATCTTTACTGGTGCTGTCCTGCCCTGAACTTGTCCAAGTCTTACCCATTTTCTCTTCCATGACGCCTTCCCGGAGTGCCTTCAACGACATGATTTATCCTTTCTTGAACCAGACTGGCCTCTTTCAGTTGTTTATCAACAGAAACTCAACTCAAAGTGGCTCAGTTGAAGAGGAAACGTAGTAGCCTACTTAACCGACCCAGCAGCAATGGCATCAGACGTGGCTGGACCCAGGGGCTCCAATGAAATCTTCAGGCGGTTTCTCTCTTCTCTAAGCTCTGTTTTCCTCTCTTTGGCCCCATTCACAGGCTGTCTCTCTGTCTCTCTGTCTGTCTCTCTCTCTCTCCTGTCTCTGTCTCTCTCTCTCTCCCCCTCTCTCTGTCTCTCTCTCCTGTCTGTCTCTCTGTCTCTCTCATCTCGTAGCAGTATGGCCGTCCTGCACGGCTACAAGCATGCGACTCTCCTTCCCGGGATTCCCAGCGAGTCTCATTGCCTCTCAGTGGCTCTGGAGCAGTCACGTGTCTATCCCTGAAGCAATCGGTGTGGCCAGGGCGTGCAGTCTTTTGATGGGCTCTACTCCTGAGCCAGAGGTGGCGGAGCAAGAGCCCCTCCCTGGAGCCAGACCCTGGAACGTGGGCTGAGAATAGAGCCCCAAATAACAACGGGGAGTGTCCACGGGAAGAAAGCTGACTAGATGCTCAACAGCCTAAAAATACCCTCTCCTGCTCCCCTTCTGGAAACCCTAGTACGTTTGGGGATCCCCCCTATCTTTGCCAGGTAATCACCACTAATGTGTGGCTGAGTCTGATCAGTCCAGGCGCCCAGGGGGCAGAAACCACGTGACATCACGTGGGCAGCACCTCTCCCCCCACCCCATACCTCACTCTGCACGTAGTCGGCCTCCAGGGGCTCCCATGTAAACTAGTTCCAAAGTCCTGGTGGGGGGATTTAGCAAACCTGGTGGACTCCTTGCAAATATAAATTATAGTTTCTTGGGGCCGAACACGCCGTCTCTCTCCTCCCAGCCTCAGCAAGGCAGATTCTCCGATACCTAGGAAAATCTACTCCCTCCTTGATGAAATTCCTCACGTGTCCCCGCCTGGTCTCAGGGCCGCCCGATAACAAAGTTATCCAGGGGTACCAGAGTCCCCTCGGGGCTGAGGAGGGGGAGGTGGCGCCGCCGCTGTTCTGCCCCACTTGCTCCGCATGCACATCTCCCCCTGTGACAGAGGTGGTAGGATTCCTGGGCCCCCCGTTACCGGAGGCCTGGGAACGGAGGGATGGGGGCCCCGTTGGGAGTCAGAGCTGGCTCAGGTCCAGAGTTCAATCCCAGGGGAGCAGCAGGCAGTGGGAGCCAGAGCATCTGGGGAGCAGGAGTGGGCTCGGGGTTTCCAGCCGAGGCGGAGCCGGGAGCCCATGCTCTGGGCCCCGCAGTCTGGAGGCAAGGTGCCTCTTTCGGGGCAGAGCTTCGTCCCTGGCCTCAGGGGCCTCGGTGGAGGCCCGGGTTGGGAGGAAGTGGTGGCCCTTCCCAAGCCCTCCTCAAAAGGCCCTCCGAGGACTCTGTCCCCGGTCACTAATCCCAGAGATGGGCAGATGCCACGAAAGGGGTCCTGATGGCAGGGTGGATAGAGAGGCAGTGATCAAGCAGAGAATGTTGTACAGCAAGCACTGATGGCCACAGAGGGTCAGCGGAGGTAGGACAGGTGGCAGAAGGGAGAGAGGAATGACGTAGGGTCGAGTCGCGGGAAGAGGCTTCCAGGTGGGGAGGCAGAAGAGGACCCAGGTGGTGGGCAAGCTCTGAGGGACAGCAGTCTCTGTGAACTTGAATGCGCCCAGTCTTTGGCCCTTTCTCTCCGTTGGTTCTGGAGAAGCCTCCCTCTGTGCAGGAGGGGGCATGGCTGAGCTGCTGGTTGCAGCTTTGTTTGTTATTGAAAGAGATGCACCAATGCAGGAAATGACTAAATGACCATGAAGCATCCCTACTCTGGAGGATTCTGGAGAGAGACCAGGGGGCTCTGTGTGTAAAGCCGTCAGAAGGTCTTGGGCCATAAGGCTGAGCGGAGAGAGCAGGCTGCAGAAGTCCTCCCAGCCCCTCCTCAGATGTCACCTTCCTGGACCACCCTGCGTAAAGGGCACCCCAACCCCTGACTCCCTCCGACTGATGCCCTGGCCGTGTCCATCACTGATTCATCTGTTAACTGTCTGCCTCTTCCCACTATAATACCAGGCCCATGAAGGCAGGAGTGTTCATCTGTCTTGTCACTGCTCTGTTTGTTGGATGAATGAATGAAGATGCACAGCGCGGTACAATTAATGTAAAAAGATACATAAAGCACGAATGTTAGCTCAGGGCCAATATTCCTCACCAAAAAAAAAAAAAAAAAAGATGCATAAAGCAATACTCTGACATACGCAACAACACATCTGGAAAAATACCTCCCAGGAGGGGACAGAAGGGGCCAAGTCTGGGAGCCGGGGTGAGGGGTAATCGAAGGGAACTGCAGCTTTGTACTGTTTGCATTTTCACAAGGAAATGCAGGCGTGTGATTCTTGAGGAATAATGACTGACATTCATTTAGATGGATCATGCGCTAGACCCTGCTGGAAGCATTCTGCATGGATTAACCCTTGCATTTCCCACCACCCCCTGTGAGGTGTGTGCTGTTACTGTTCTCAACCAGCAGATGAGAAAATTGAGGCACAGAGAGGTAACTAGGCCACACAGCTAGGAAGCAGTAAAGCGGGTTTCGAACCCAGGCCGTCTGGCTCAAAATCCATTCTCTAAACTGTGGCTCTTGGCCGAGTCTGGCCTGCCCACTGTTTTTGTACAACCTTTGAGCTTAGAATGGTTTCTGCATTTCTACCTAGTTGAAAAAGAATCAAAAGAAGGGCAATTTTCATGACACGTGAAAATTACATGAAATTCAAATTTTAGTGTGCACAGATAAAGTTTTACTGGAGCACAAACACACCCATGCGTTTAACGCAGCGGCTGCTTCCTCAAGACTGTGGCAGAGATGAGTAATTGTAACTGACACGTCTGGCCTGCAAAGCCTCCGATATTTACTCTGTCCCTTGACAGGAAAGGTTTGTTGACAGAACCACTGTTTACACCTCTCTTTAATAACTTTGTTTGTTTGTGGGAAAAAAGATGGACCAGACAAAAAATTTGAAAGCCTGAGCTATAGCTCTAAGCTTATTCGTTTCATGACCTCAGTTTCCTCATCTGTAAAACGGGCATGATGTCCACTTCTCGAAGTTGCTGTGAAGGTCAAATGAGGAAACGTCTGACAGCAGTAAGAGCCAGTGTTCGCTGTGGGTTCTCTCAGTGACAAGATCCTTCGTAATTGCTTTCTTCACTTAGCAAGTCCTTGTCCAGTGTCACATCACCATGTGAAGAAGGGACTGTTGTTGGGCCCATTTTTTAGATGCAGAAAGGCAGGCGGTTGGCCCACAGCTAGGAGGTGACGAAGCTGAAATTTGAACCAGTGTTTCTGACTCCGGAGCCCTCAGCTGCATGAACTATGATTGCTCCTTAAAGGGGTGCGAACCTCTTTTAAACACAGACTGGTGCAGAGGCCTCCCAGGGTGAGGGCTCAACATCGTGATGGGGAATGCAAGTTAGACAAACCTGATGCCCAAGGAAGCCGACGGCTCGGGAAGGGAGACCATCTGTTACATAAGGTTGACTTGCCAAGTGAAGAAAATATCAAGAGGTGGGCTTGGGGGCTGCCCCTGGGGCGGAGGCAGCCTCCCCTCCTTGCCCTCCGCGCCGCCCCCCCAACCAGGTCTCCGGGAGCAAAGCCAGTGGCTTCTGGCACAGCCTCACAGCAGCCCGATGGAGCTCACGTGCGGCTCCTCAGGCCGAAAATTTAGCTAGTCCTGGGAGCCCCGAGACTCCAGTCTGGGGATGCCCTGTGAGATGTGGGGTGAACTGGGTTATGTCACCCAGGTTCAAACGAGAGACATAAAAGCGGGCTTCTGTGGGACTTAAGTGGGAGCGACTCCCGTGCACCCACGCGACGCGTTTCTCCCAGCACCCGGGAGACGCGTGTCTCCCAGCACCCAGTCAGGAAGAGGAGCTTCCGGTCATGTCAGCCGCGGCCCCTTCTTGTCCCGCCAGCCTCTGTCCCCACCCTCAGCTGCCAGAGGGATCTTAAGTGAGCGAAACCCTCCCCAGCCCTCCCGGTTCTCCTGCCTCCGCGGCTCTCGAATGAGAATGCTTTTCCGTGCTCTGCACAGGACTGTGAGCGCCATGGGGACAGGGACCTGCGGCCACATCCCTGACCCCTAACAGGGAGCCCGGCACCCTGGGAACAGGCAGCCAGCAAGTATTGAAGTGAGCGCATGAATAATGGCTTCAGGAACAGTGGCAAAGGCCAGCCGGGGGAATGAGGCAGGGAGGTTCGCCTGCCAGCCCTGTCGCCGAGCTCCCCGGTCCCCAAGAACACACACGCCCCGCACCCCACACGCCCTCCTCTTCCTCCCTGAGAAATCCTATTGCTGAACGACTGCTTGGGGGAAACGGCGCTTTTGCCCAGAGCCGCAGGCCGGCGTCTCCTCGGATGCACTGCGGCTCCTCTCGGCTTACTCATCAGATTAAGCCGGTGGAGGTGAGGATGGAGAGGGGAGGCGGGGACGTGCCCTCTATTCAAGCAGGGCAGTGTCACCCCTGGCCGTCTTCCAGCAGCGGCTGCCAAGCTCTGGGCAGGAGCAAAGTCCCCAGAACCCTGACACCACCACCTGCCTGCCAGGGCGTGGCCGGGAGTGCGCCGGGGGACAGTCTAGCTCCCGACCGCCCAGGTGTGCCGCCTCCCCTGGGACGGGGCAGTGGGCCCTGCCCGGGGCTGGAGGGAGGCAGAGGGGTGACTCACACATGGTCCATGGGCCCATCTCCGGGTTCTGGAAAATTCACCTTTCGGCCCCGGCGGGCTCCGCCCGCCTGTCTCACCCTCTGTTAACAACCCTGAATCTCTAACTCAGTCCTCATGGCTGACCCCAGGCCTCCCCACTCAGCTTGTCCAGAACTGAACTCAGCATTTCCGCCCTCTCCCAGACATTCTCTTTCCCCTGGACCCCCATCTCTGTACCTTTCACCCAAACCAGAAACCAGTGAAAGGGGGGCCTGATGCCCCCTCTCATGCACCCACATGTCCAGTCAATGAACACGTCCTAACTATCGAGTCTGCTCCCAGCCATCCCAGGACAATGCCACCACCAGCCTGGCCCAGGCCTCCTCGTCCCTCACTCTGATGCCTGGACTCGGCTCAAGTACCGTGGCCAGAGGGATGAGGTGTTCTACTTGGCCACGGCGGGGCTCGCTGCCCACGCCAGGAGTCAGGGCGCTGTGGTCCCGTCCAGTCCACATGGATGGGTGGGGGTGGGGTGCAGGTGCGAGTCTCGGGCGTCACTGCAGACGCCCGGATGCAGCCAGCAGGGATCAGCAAAGGCTTAGCACAGGAATGGCTTCCAGGAGGACCCAGAAGGGTGGGTGGCTCTCAGACGTGCAGAAAATCTGCCGCGCCACCCAAACAGCCCTAATATTCACTGACTCTTATCGAGAGCTGGCTGCGTGCAGGACACCGTGTCAAGAGCTTTGCATCTTAGCACTTGAAACCCTCAGGCCAGCCTGGAGAGGCAGGCTCGGTGATCACCCCACACACGCTTCCAACAGCATCACGGAGACTGTAGGCGCCCCTGCGTTGCCCTCCCGGGCCCCCCTCCTGTCCCAGGCTGCCCCGTCTCCGGAGGTAGCCAATATCCCGAATTTGGTGCTTATCGTTCCCACATATGCCTTTATTCTTTTATTCCACATGCAGACACCTGAACAACATATGATATTGTTTTGTGTGCTTTTGGACTTTATACCCTCTTCCACCTGCTTTTCTCACCCAATATCCGGTCTCTAAGATTTATCCACGTCAATCCGTGTAGCACTCGTTTATTATTTTGCACTGCTGTGTCATCGCCTTGTACGTCCTCTGTGGAGAATGGACGTTAAGGGTGTTTAAAAAACACGTGTAATCAAAGCCGAACAGGCCTGTGGTCCTAAAATCCAGTAGTGGAGCTGGGTTTATTGTGCAGAGCAGCAGCTCTCCATAAGCCGGTGCCTCCCACTGCGTTCACGCCGCCACTTCCCGCTTCCTCCCCTGGAGGCGCTGACTGCTGATCTCCTGCGAGGTCCGGACCCCTCCTTTGCGCTCAAGAGAGCTGTGCACCATTTTCAGATCCACTTAGTTACCTTCGTCATTTTCGGAGCTTTTCTAACACCTTTGGATCATGTTCCCAACCACAGCAGCAGCTCTTCGATTTACATAATATGTCATATTATTCTTATGTAATAGGTTCTACATAGCCCCCTTATAAAACCTTTTTGTACTCCAAAAATTAATCATAAAAAGTATTCAAGGAAAAGCACCTAAAGTAGCAAGTGACTTTCCTGGCTTCTCTCCCCATATCCTGGTCATCAATTAGCACTTCGATACGTGTCCTTCTAGGTCCTTCCTTGGTGCTCAAGAGCATGTGAAGTTAGGGGTTTGCCTTCTCCTCCCCACCCTGCCTCCCTCCCTTCCCCACAAAAAGTAGAATCTTCCTGGGTTGACTCTGTAGCTGCTCTTTGCCTTAACAGTGTATCCTGGACGACTTTCCACCTCGGTAACCACAGATCTATTGCCCCTTTAATGTCTGCACAGCCTGCACAGTATAAAAGAGTGTAAGTCCATTGGTCATCTTCCTACTGCTGGTCACTGCCGTGTGTTTCTGCTTTATGCACACTGCTGTGGTGACCGTCCTTGGGCGTGTAGTACAGTGTGAGCGTCCCTGAAGTCGTGTCTGCAGATGCGCGGGTGTACCCGTAGTGTGTATCTGTGTCAGACAGTTCACTGCAGAGCACAAGCTGTAGCCTCTTCTTCACCTTTTCTCTAAAATAGTGTCTCTTTTTGAAAGGGTCATTTTGGACAGAGCTGCTTCCCAGGAAGCAGGGGGCAAATTTCAAGAACTCCTCACCTTCGAGACAGATCAGCAGCTAGAGATTTACCAAGCTCGAGGAGAGTTTAGGCAAAGCTCAACTTCTTAGCTGAGCTTTTAAAGCCCTCAGTGTCTGCCCATTACTTTTCCTCCAGCTCTCCTCCCCTCCTGCCCAGTGTTGAAGCGGGTCTCTCTTTTCTGGAGACGCCCTGCCTGCCTTTGTGCTGCTCCTTCCGTCGTCCCCGCATCGTACCTGCTCACGTTTCACCTTCTTTATGTTGCTCGGACACACGGCAAGCTCGCAGGCGCTGACTGCTGATCTCGGAGCCCTTGCATTTGCTGTTTCCTCTGCCTGGAACTCTTCCCTAGATCAGGGATTCTCAACCCTGGCTTGATTGCAATTCCACATTGGAATCCTCTGGGGGAGCTTTTAAAAAGTCTGATGCCTGGGGCAAACCACAGACCAGGTAAACCAGAATCCATGGGAGT
Organism: Diceros bicornis minor; assembly: GCF_020826845.1. Taxonomy (NCBI): domain Eukaryota; kingdom Metazoa; phylum Chordata; class Mammalia; order Perissodactyla; family Rhinocerotidae; genus Diceros; species Diceros bicornis. The sequence goes on from NC_080758.1 coordinate 13,963,614, forward strand.
GGGCCCACACATCAGTAAAGCTCCCCCAGGATTCAGGCAGGCAGCTGAGGGTGAACCTCAGTGATACAGATCCTCCCGTGCCCAGCTCCTTCTCATCACTCAGGTCTCTGCTCAAATGTCACCTCCTCAGAGAGGCCCTCCCTGACTGCCCCAGCTAAAGTACACCTCCCACCCCAGCTCCCAGTTACCCTTTGTCATATCTTGTCTTATTTCCTTCATCTGCCACACCTTGTCACTGTCTTGGTTCTCTGTTTACGTGTTCCTCAGCTCCTGCCCCCAGCACAGGCCCTCCAGGAATGCAGGCACGTACCCACCCTGCTCACTGATATACCTAGAGCCTTGAAAAGACTTCAGGCTTAGGAACCAAGACTCAGAAGGCCTGGCTGCAACATTTACCAGCTGTGTGACATTGGGTGATTCTCTTAACTTCTCTGTGCCTTAACTTCCTGCTCTGGAAAACAAGGATTATCATCCCACCTACTTTGTACTGTTACATAAGAATTGTTTGAGCTAATACAAGCACACAGAACAGTTCCTGCACACTGTAAGCACTCAATAGTGTCAGCTATTATTATTTTAATATCTATCACGAATGAATGACAAACTGCAATTCCTCTCCCGTCTTCCCTAACCCTTCTCTGCTTGTTTTTCAATGGTACGTAGCACCATTTGACATTCTGTGTATTTTACTTGCTGATATATTGCCTGTCTGCCCCCAGACCATCGGCTCCACGAGGGCAGGATTGTCTGTCTGGGTCACTGCTGTGTCCCCGATGCCCCGCCCGGTGCCTGGTGCACAGCGGACACTCAGCACGCATTCTCCTGTCTCTCCCCGCCCCCAGGATTACCTGACCGACCTTATCACCAACGACAGCGTGAGCTTCTTCCGCACGTCCAAGAAGATGTACCCGCACAGGCCCGTCCTGATGGTCATCAGCCACGCGGCCCCCCATGGCCCTGAGGACTCGGCCCCCCAGTACTCCCGCCTCTTCCCCAACGCCTCCCAGCACATGTAAGCTTCGCGCCCGGCCCGTAGAGCCGCTGGTTGGCATAACGGCGGGAGGGTCAGGCTTCGGCCACAATGATGTGACAGCAATGACAGAGCCACACCTGCTCTCTAATCCTCCCGGTTTCAAGAACCCAGGAGCGCGCTGCTCATCTTGGGGAAAACAGGGACACGAGTCCAGCCAGGCTGGCCAACAGACCAGAGAAGGGGCAAGAGTTTTTAACTCGGGACCCATGGGTCCGGCCTGGTGGCGCAAGTGGTTAAGTGTGCGTGCTCCACTGTGGCAGCCTGGGGTTTGGATCCTGGGCCCGCACTGACACACCGCTTGTCAGGCCGTGCTGTGGTGGCGTCCCATATAAAGTAGAGGAACGTGGGCACAGATGTTAGCTCAGAGCCAATCATCCTCAGCAAAAAAAAAGAGGAGGATTGGCAACAGATGTTAGCTCAGGGCTGATCTTCCTCACAAAAAATAAACAAATAAACAAACTTTGGGCCCACATCCCCTCACGAAGAGGTCTGTGGATGGAACTGCATTTCAGTACAGCAGGCTTCCTTTGTAATCCTATGTATTTTATTTTATACATTTAAAAACATTATTTTGAGAAGGGGTCTGGAGCTTCATCAGACTGCTGATATGTTCGCCAGGCTTTATTGAGCCGTTGACTATGTGCATTCTCTAGGCGGAGCCCTTTACATGCACCGAATCCCTGAACATTCACAGTGACCCTTGATGTATTAGTTATGTGTTGCTGCATAACAAATCACCCCGAAATCTAGCAGCTTAAGACGACAAACAGGATTATCTCGCAGTGTCTGTGAGTCAGGAGTCTGGGAGCGGCCTGTCTGGGAGGGTCTGGCTCAGGTCTCCTGAGGCTGTAAACAAGGCATGGGGCTCGCCTGGGGCTCATTCCCACGGCTGCTCCTCAGCCGGCCTCCCCATAGCTGCCTGAGCATCCTCACAGCACGGTCACTGGCTTCCTCCAGAGGAAGTGATCCGAGATAGAGAGAAAGGGGGTGGGGCGGAGGGTGGGGGTGGATGGAGAGAGCCCCAGATGGAAGCTGGAGTCTTTTACAACCTAATCTGGAAGTGACACACCATCACTCTGCCACATTCTATTGCTCACACAGACCTGTGCTCCTACTGTGTGGGAGGGGGCTACACAAGTGTGTGAGTACCAGGAAGTAGGGGCCATTGAGGGCTCTCTTGGAGGCTGCCTAGCACACTTGGCATTCCCATTTTACAGATGAGGAAACTGAGGCACAGAGAGGTGAGGTAACTCCCTAAGGTCGCCCAGCTGGTAAATGGCAGATCCAGGTCTCAAATCCCACCCTACTCATGCCCACCCCTCCAGTCCTCCTCCCTCCAGTGGGTAAATCTTTCTGGAAAGTTCTCCTGCTTGTCTCTGCCTCAGACCACGTCCCGCTCAGCAGCCCTTGCTGTGACACTGGGGCGACAAGGACAGGGCAATTTGGAATCAGCCTGAATATTCTGGGTGTTTAATTTTCATTAAATCAGAATGCATTGCCCTCCTCGGCCCCTCACTGTAATTACTTTCTGACAGCACCCAGAGTGGCTCAGAGAGGATGAGACAGTGTGTTAACCTCTGACCCCGGTCTCTGGGGAGGAGGATCTGACAGGATGATGAACCCCATCCCGGGGCTACAGCACCGCCCTCACCCCCAGATGACAGCACCGCCTCGCTGCCCGTCTGACTTGCCTGCCCCCCTCCCAGCCCCCTCCTCCCGCCGCGGTGCCAGCCCCGCTCCACCTCCTGCCCCCACAGACGGCTCACCTCTGCGGGAGGGGATGTGGGGCCGGCTCAGTCCCACCTGAGGGAGGAGCTGTGGGGGGGAAGCTGGGCTGTGCTTCTGCGGCATCTCCTTTCAAAGATGTGCTGGCAGCCCCCCCAGCCCTGGAGTTTCCTGATGAGATTGTTGGACATCGCCTGTGCATTTATTCCCCCTTTGAAATGAGAATTACAGAAATGGAACACGAGCAGCGTGGCTGTGACTTACCCAGAGAACCCCTCCGTGTGAGGAGTGTGCTGGGAAGTCGCCCTTCTCTCTGGGGGATAATCATGTCCAAAACAAAGCCAAACACCAGAAAGTTCTGCAGCTGAGATGTCTAATTATGACAGTCAAGGGGGGTGAGGAAGGGACAGGGCTCTGCCTGTGGGGTCGGAGTTCTGGATCTTTCCATCAGAGTCTCTGACTCTCACCCCATCGAGGCTTGTACCCTGTTCTTGGGGCGAGCTTTGTGCGTTCTGACAAAGGCTGCTTGATGCAGTGTGGTCCCCCTTCTACCCCACTGCACCTGCCCAGGGCCCCATCCACCCACCCCTGCTCCATATGCACATGTGCACACACATACAAAGATACAAATAGATAACACAGACACACAAATGCACACGCACACAAATGTACGGACACACACAAAGATACAGACACACACATATATAGACACAGACACAGTACGCACACATTCACGGAAACACAAACAGACGCAGACACAAAAATACAGATATACACAGATACACAAACGCACACACAAACAGATACACAGAGACATACACATAAAGCTAAACACAGGCACAAGCACAGACAGACACATACGCACAGATACACAGATCCCTTTGAAGTGTGGCGTCTGACTGTGGGTTCGGGGCCTCCCCTTTGTAACCCGCGGGACCAGGCCCGCGTTGACAGCCTTGGGTGGAGGGAGGCAGGGCTCCTGCCCACCCCCCCACCCCACCCCCCACCCCCCACCCCCCGCCCCGGCCTCCAGCCGCACTGCGTGAGGGCCCTGAGGGCTGAGTCCTCCCCCACCACCGGCAGAAGGCAGAGGGTGTGCTCCTCAGGCCCCGTGTGAACACACAACATTCCCCGCATTCCTGAGGAGGTGAGCAGGCAGCTGAGCTCATGTGAGAATGTGACACCGCCCGGAGGCGCCTGGCCTCATGCGGGCGACCCTGGAGCCGGCACCCCCCCCCCGCCCCCCGGGGCCGCGGGCTCGGCAGCCTAGTGGCCTCTAGATCTTCTCTCAAAGACGCCTCTCAGAGACAGGGCTTCAGATGTCACCCCCCGCCCCCGCCGGCTCCGGACGACGCAGCCTCCCTGCTCTCGCGGGCAGACCCCAGCCGCACAGAACCTAATAGATTCCGGGCTGATGGCTCAAAATTGCGTCTGGAATCCAGGTCCTGGGACCTGTGGACGCTTGCCCGCCCCGCCAGACAGCTCGGAGGGCGTCTCTGTGCAGCCGGCCCCGGCAGCGCCTCCCGCCCCTCGGTGGGGTGGGCGCAGGGGAGAGGAATGTTCTACACGCGGGTCAGGCCCTAAGCTGGCCCGCAGGAGAGAGCGCGTTGCTGTAATCAAAGGAGGCCGCGGGCCTGGGGTGGATTTAGCGGCAGGAGACCAGCCTGGGCCTGAAAGCAAAGTCCAGAAAGAATCTGGGAGGCTCGTGACTCAGCCCCGCTCTGCACGGCAGCGTCTCCATAACTGTCAGGCCACGGAGAGCTGCCGCGGCATCGCTTCTCCCCGCGAACGTTCTGATACTCAAGAGGCTGTGGAGGTCCTGACGAGGCCGCCAGGGGAAGGGCTTTCGGGGGCTCTGACAACCCTCTCTCCCCGCAGGCCCTTGCCCCCCTAATAGCCGTTTTGAAAAGCCTTTTGTCTTCAAGCAGTGGGAACTAAACCTTTCTTTTCAGCTGTGACTGGGGCGGGAGGTGAGATCTGAGGGGAACCTGGCCCCAGAGGACCGTCAGACGCAGCACGAGGGACACCCGTGGTTTGTAGAGTTTTAAACAGAGTGCTTCCCATCAATGGTGTACCCCACCAGGGTACCCCCCACGTTGGTGGAGTTTGCCATAGCTCAGATCTTGGGGCCCAGCATGAGCTGAGGTGACAGGAGGTGCTCTTAGTTTGGGACAGGAGTAATATATTACTGGAATCATCTGGAAACTTCCGAGCCCAGGAACTGAATTAACCTGTGTGTTTTTGCTGCTTGGTCCTCCAGCAGGAGTGTCTTGGCCCAAGTTTTGCCCGAGCACTATGGGTGTGTGGGTGTCCAGACAGGCCCCTGGTCAGGGGGCGTTTATCTTATGGCGGTGGGCGACCACATCCGCTCCTGGAGTTCAGACCCCAGCTCTGCCTGTGGCGGGTTGGTCCCCTCACTGGGCCTCAGTTTCCTCATTTCTCACACAAGGAGAATAAAGTAGGACAGCTCCTAGGGCCGTTGTGTTAAATGAGATGATATAAGGCGAGCCTGGAGCTGTGCCCTGCGCATGGTAGGTGCTGGGTAGAGGTCAGAGGTTACCATTTCTTTGTTCATTTATGAGTAGTCAGCACAGCAGGAGTCTCAGAGTCCAATGGCTCCACCTGCCCTCAGTGAAACTGTAGGCTTGTCCCTGAACTTCTCTGACCCTCCGTTTTCTCTTTAGTAAATGGGAGATTAAACCAAACGGGAAGAATAATTGTGACAACTAAATGAAAGAATGTGGCATGTCCCAAAAGTACCCATTCAGGTGCCATGCTCACAATCTTGGCCATACAGGCATGACTATCACTTACCTAATTTTTTAATCATCAGTAGCCTTTTTTTTAAAACCATATTGTGAAAGGAAATTCTGTAGTCACACCTTAGCCACAATAACTGTCGTTTGCCATCTACCAAAGGTGACTGAAAAATGAATGCAGTGCTATTAAGTTAGAGCTGGGTCCTGGGCCTGCTGGAGGCTGCGAACTTGAGCCTCTCCCCTGCTTTAAAAAGGGAGATGAGCAGGCTGGTGGTGTAGTGGTTAAGTTTGCACGCTGCACTTCGGCAGCCCGGGGTTCTCGGGTTCAGATCCCAGGTGTGGACCTACGCACCACTCATCAAGCCATGCTGTGGTGGCGTCCCCCATGTAAAGTAGAGGAAGGTGGGCACAGATGTTAGCCCAGGGCCAATCTTCCTTGGCAGAAAGAAAAAGGAGATGAGCAAATTCCAGAGAGGTGTTAAAGAAGGACTCTCACCAGACTGAGACTTTGGCCTCCATGTAACGGGTGGTGAAATGGGAGGGACTTTCTCACCGTGTAGACCCGGGTCATTTAACGCTGTACCTCCTGCGTGCTTCCCCCGTGCACGTCCTGCACGCAGAGAGATGCTGACCTGACGTTTAGCAGAGCCTCTGCCACACCAGCGTCCACGTTCCCCCAGATGGAGGAAGTGTCGCCCTGGGCTGCAGACACAGCACAGGCGCTGCTCCCCCCAGGCGTGGGGGCCGGAGGGCCGGGCCCGGGCGCCCTCTGGCCTGACCCCTGTGTGTCTGCCCGCCAGCACGCCGAGCTACAACTACGCACCCAACCCCGACAAGCACTGGATCATGCGCTACACGGGGCCCATGAAGCCCATCCACATGGAGTTCACCAACATGCTCCAGCGCAAGCGCCTGCAGACCCTCCTGTCCGTGGACGACTCCATGGAGACGGTAGGTGCCCCGCCGCTCCGCGCCCTCCTCCTGGGCGTCGCCGAGACCCCGCAGCCGTGCCGGGCCTGGCACCTCCCTGCCCCTCGCCCCTTTCCCGAGTGTCTTCAGCTGGAGAGGATCTCCCTTCGTGAGACTCATATTCTGGTCTGTTGTGTTCAATACGGTAGCCACGTGTAGCTATTTACATTTTTCACAGCTTTACGTGTAGCTATTTACATTTTTCACAGCTTTATTGAGATATAATTCACATACCACACAATTCACCAAATTAAAGTGTACAATTCAGTGGTTTTAATATGTTCACAGAGTTGTACAGTCATCACTACAATTGATCTTAGAACATTTTCATCACCCCAAAAAGAAACTTACAATCCTTAGCCATCACCCCCTACATCTCCCTCACCCCTCAGCCTTAGGCAACCACTAGTCTACTCCGTGTCTGTGTGGATGTGCCCATTCTGGACATTTCCTATAAATGGAATCATGCGGTACGCGGTCCTTTGTGGCTGGCTTCTCCCACTTAGCATGATGTTTTCAAGGTTCATCCGTTTGGTAGCATGTATCAGAACAGCATTTCTTTTTATTGCTGAATAATATTCCATTGCATGGCTATAGACCATATATTTTACGTATCCAGGGCTATTTACATTTAAGTTAATTAAAATGCAGTAAAATTTAAAATGCAGTTCCTCAGGCGCACTGGCCACGTTTCGAGTTCAGCATTGGCTGGTGGCCACCGTACTGGACAGCACAGATATTAACGTTGCCAGCCTTGCAGAAAAGTTCTGTTGGTCAGCACTGCTGCAGATGACAAACTCCTGCCAGGGCCACAGTCTAACTTCATTCATTCAGTCATTCATTCGTTCACTCAAGAGCATTTGCTGAGAGCCAGTGCACATGGGAGACAGCAGAGAACAAAATGACAGAATCCCCCCCCACCCCATGATGGAGCTGACATTTTAATGCAGGGAGACAGTCCACACATAAGTAGGAGAGATGGAAGGTGAGGAAAAGTAAGGGGGCAGAAGTGGCAGGAGGTGAGGGGCTGCAGGAATGAAGGGGACAGCCAGGGGCCCCAGAGGCTGAGCAAAGACTTGAAGCAGGGGAGGTGCGGGCCGGAGACCCCAGGCACCCCGACCGCCTTGGGGGGCAGGGCAGGCGCCCGGGCCGCTGCCCTGCCCGCGCTCACCGCCCGCCCGTGCTGCAGATCTACAACATGCTGGTTGAGACGGGCGAGCTGGACAACACCTACATCGTGTACACCGCCGACCACGGCTACCACATCGGCCAGTTCGGCCTGGTCAAGGGCAAGTCCATGCCGTACGAGTTCGACATCAGGGTCCCGTTCTACGTGAGGGGCCCCAACGTGGAGGCCGGCTCGCTGTAAGTGCGTCGCCCCCCCGCCCCCAGCGCCCCAGAGTCCCGGGGAGGCCGCCAGGCTCCTGCTGGCCCCGGGTGGGCGGGAAGCTGGCGGCACGCGGTTTGGGCAGGTGAACCTCGGTGCCAAGTGAAACAGTGATTACGTCACCCGGGGTGGCTTCTGACGCATTTTGTACCCCTCTGTTGGGAAGGGGAGGCCTGGAGCTGTTAGCACCTGTGAAAACAGGTTAGTTGTGGTGGGCCGTGTGCCAGGGAATCCGGGAGCCGGGCTGCGTGTGTGTCCCCGCCAGCGGGTGGGAACGCCACCTCGATCTCTGTCTGGCCTCGGTGCTCCTTGGTCTGGGGGTGTCGGGAGGGAATCCGGCTCTGATGAGCTGAGGCAGCTCCGGCTGCACCATGGAGGGAGACAGTCTCCCCTCCCGTCCTTCCTCGAGGACCACCTGGGCCCTCAGCCGGCACGCTCCTTGGGTTAACCTTTGAGATGAACGTTCTGGCAGCAAAACACCATGTCCGGGGCAGGGAGAGGGCTGAAAGGCCGGGCATCAGAGCAGCAGCCGCCTCGGATCAGCTGGGATGTTGTGGAGACCACCTCGAATGGGTTTTTGAAATGCAGATAAATTGTCACAAAGGCCCTTATGTGGTCTGACTCCCCGCCCCGAGCCCCGAGCTCAGGCGGGCACAGGCCACACGCAGCTGTTGACAGGTTTGCTGCAGCATTCCTCCTGCAGGGCGCTGGCGGTGCTGTGTGGGAACTGAGGTGTCCCTGCCGCCTTGGACACCCGGTGACAGTTCCAGGAGGCAGGCTGTGTGCGCTCAAGCCCAGCCTCATCGCTCCCTCCCGGCCCCCCTCGTCAGGTCACTCCCTGTCTCTGGATCACAGGGTCCCCACCTGTAGTAATAATAATAGTTCACGCTTCCGTAGTGCTTATTCTTCAGGCCCAGGTCCAAGCATTTGCACCCATGTGGTTCATGGAAGCATCACGACCACCCTGCTCTTCTTGTCACTGTTTTATACCTGAGGAAACTGAGGCACCGAGAGGCTGAGTTGCCTGAGGTCACGTGTCACGTAAGGGAAGGAGCCGGGATCTGAAGCCAGGCAGTCTCTGCTCCTGTCTGCCGCTCCACACTGCCTCTCTGACCTCGAACTGCCCCTGTGAATAGGAAGAATTCGACCCACTAAGGGCTCTACAAGCGCTGACAGTGTGGGCTTGCTCAGCCTCGGAGTCTGTGATCTGGTTCATAGGACCCAAAACCACACCCCAAGTGGACAAGAGAAAGAGAGGGCTAATGTCAGGTTTGGGGCTGCAGACACAGAATATGTGTCAGCCAGGACTCCTTTGGTTACAAGCAGAAATGACCCTCCAGCCAGAGAAGGCAAATAAAGTAAAGTAAAAGGAATACAGTAACCAAAGTAGCTGGAAAGTCCAAGGCTAGCTCTAGCTTCAGGCATGGCTGGATCCAGCAGTCACACAGTGACATCAGGAAGCTCTTGTTTTCCATTTCTCAGCCCTGCTTCCTCTGAACTGGCTTCATTCTCAGGCAGGCTTTTCTCTCGTGGTGGCAGAATCACCAGCTCCAGACTTTAAGACATTCAGCTTAGGAAATCAGACAGTGGCTTGAACAGAAACCTGAGGCTGACTCTCAGTGGCCTGACTTGGTGAGGTGTCCCTCCCTGAACCAATCGCTGTAGCCAGGGGTGAGAGAAAACCTTGAGTGCCCAGGCTGAGTACACCAGATGGTGGAATCCGAGTGAGGCCCGGTGGTTCCTCCAGACTTGGAAGCTGTTCCCACCAAGGAGTGCGGGGATGCCGGGGGGTCAGGGAAGAGCAGGCCCGGCCATCCCACCTGCCCGGGGGGAGCAGGGCCGCTGGACAGCCTCAGGTCAGCCCGGCTGCTGGTTGCTGACATTTAGTGTAGCCCTCGTCCAGCAGTCTCCCCAGCTCCCTCCATCGGCCAGATTAAGTTCTCACCTCACACTGGCCTTTAAGCCCCTCCGCAATGCAGCCTCGCCTGCCTTCCCCGGCCTCACCCCCAGAACCCCCAGGACGCTTGGCTGCCTGTCCAGTGTTCACAAGGTGCTGGGCTGGGGGGAGGGAGGGGGTCAAAGAGGACTGAAACCCTAGGACCCAGGCCCTGCCCTCAGTCCCAGGGAACTCGGGGTGTGGGGGAGGGCACTCAGCCACCTTGATGGAGAGTGTGTCCATACAGCCATCATTCATTCAACAGGTGCCAGCCCTGTGCTGAGCACATCCCTAAAGTCACTTAACACCACCAGGGAGAAACCAGAGACAGGAGAAGTGACAGATATATGGTGGAGACAAATAACAATTCACTTAGCTGACACTTATTGAGCACCAACTGTATGCTCTAAGTGTACCAGTGCTAGGGATGCAGAAGTGAACAAGACAGGCAAAATCTACTTGCCTTCCAATTAGATTCTAATTAAGGAACAGACAAACCAGATAAATGAATAAAACATGTAGTAAATGGGAGGGTGATAAGGCTTCAGGAGCAAGATAAAGCAGGGAAGGGGGTAGGAGCGTGGGGAGGGGATAGGGTCCTCAGGGAGGGCCTTGTATCAGTGATCTATGCCATGTAACAAAGTGTCACAAACTTAGCAACCGGAAACAACACACACGTATTATCTCACAGTTTCTGTGAGTCAGAAGTCTGGGCCCAGCTTAGCTGGGTCCTCTGCCAGATGTCACCCAGTGTCGCTGTCTCATCTGGAGGCTCGACTGGGGAGGGACCCACTTCCCTGCTCATGGGGTTGCTCCAGTGCAAGCAGAGGACTCAACTCACACAGCCAGTCTCCCGAGAGCCCTTGCTGGGGGCGGATATATGGCAACTTGCTTCTTGAAAGCCAGCCGGAGGAGAAAAAGAGATGAGGGAGATACATTTATCATGTAAGATGGATCATAGCAAGATGGAGCCGTTTACCATGTGACATACCCACGGTGACATCCCATCCCCTCTGCCATATGCTATTGGTTCGGCCACCCTTGGGGAGGGGATCACACAAAGGAGTGAGCACAGAGGATGAGGGTTGCGGGGCCACTTAGAGTCTCCTTGGTAATCGTTGAGCAAAGAATCAAGGGGGTTGAGGGAGAGTGCTGTGCTGGTGTCTGGAGGAAGAACATTCCAGCAGAGGGGACAGCAAGGGCTGAGGCCGGACCGTGCCTGGCCTGTCTAGGAGCAGCGCTGTTTGCCTCAGAGGTTCAGAGAAGGGTTCTGGGGGAAAGTCTGGGGTTTGGGGGTGGCTCTTAAAGGTGGGTGTCCTGTGTTCAGGTAGGAGGGGGCAGGGAGAGCATTCCTAGCAGAAGAAACAGCCAAGTGGAAGCCAGGGGGGCCTGTGATCCCAGCCCCTTTGGTGTCTGGAGGGCGCAGGGGTGAGGGTGGGGGAGAGGAGGGGCTCGGCTGAATTGGGCTGCAGCGGGGGGTTGAGGGCTGGGGGGCAGGAGAGTGACGGGGTCGCAGTTTCCCCACCTTCCGGGCCAGCCCCTGTCGACCTCCATGCGTCCAGCCACCCCTCTCCCGAGTGAGTGAGGCCGGGGCACCCCTGCTCGGGTAACCGAGTCCCTGGTCTCCTGCCCCCGCAGGAATCCCCACATCGTCCTCAACATCGACCTGGCCCCCACCATCCTGGACATCGCAGGGCTGGACATCCCCGCGGATATGGACGGGAAATCCATCCTGAAGCTGCTAGACACGGAGCGGCCCGTGAATCGGTGAGGGGGGGGGCGCGGGGTGGTGCTGGGGGAGGGGCGCCCGGCTCCCCACCTGCCTGAGCTCGTGGCCCGACCTCGGGGCTCTGAGGAGGGCGTCTCCGAGAGTCAGGAGCTGGGGTTCTGGGTCCCCCTCTGGACCAGGTACCTGCTGTGGGAGAGGAGGCGGTCCCCGCTTTAAGACCCCTTCCCATCTGGAACCTGGCCAAGGCGACCAGTTGAGGACCCCCTCAGAGCTAAAACTGGGTAAAACCTGAAACAACAACAACAGCAGTTAACAGTAATTAAGCTCTTCCTGTGTGCCAGGCCCTCTTTGCAGGGAATTCTATCATTTGATCTTCACAGTAGCCCAGTGAGGTGGGCGTTACTATGACCCCATTTCACCAATTTGGAAATTGAATCCCAGAGAGGCCAAGTGACATAGCGGTCACTCAGCAAGTCTGGACCCGACTCCTGGCCTTCAGACTCTAGACTAGAGGCTGCGCTCTCGGTCGCGTGTTTTGTGCCTTTAATGCTGGATAGCGTGATGGGAACATGTTCCTGGGTGTCCTGGAGGCAGAAAAGGGGAAAGTGATGGTGAGAAAAAATGGACAGGTGGGAAGGTGAGCCGAGTCCAGTGCGGATGCGAAAGCAGGGGACGCGGCCACTGGCGTGGCAGCAGCGCCATCTGGTGGCGAGCACTGTAACTGCCCACCGGCTTCTCGCCCCGAGGCGCTGACTGTGGCTCAGAGGGTCCCACCCTGGTGGGCCCTGTCCGTCCACATCTGGCTGCCCTGTAGGGGGACTGCCTCCACTGAGCCTCCTCCCTCTGACAGTGAGGTTTTATGAGCTGTAAGGGTATAAAATGGGCACGTGTGGGGTGACAGGGCACTGGGCTGGGAGTTGGGTGCAGGATGGAAGCTTCCTCTCTCAGCCCGAGTCCCTCTCTGGGAAATGGAAATGACAGAGTGAAACTGCATGAAATGCACACTGAAATTACACAAATCCAACCGTAAAGGATCAAAGGAAAAAATCCACCGAAACGCAACATCATTAACCTGAAGTCAGGACGACCACTTCATCTGGTGCTGAACGAAAGAGGAAACCATCTCTTCCCACACGGGGTGGGGGGTTGTGGGACTTCCTGGGAGGCCCTGAGACGTACACCACGACTGTGTGTGACTTAGAGCGACTGTGACCGAGGTCACTTCTGCCCCACGTGCCTTCAGACCCAAGTCTCTGGGGAGGACGCAGCTCTGCTGGGGGAGGGGCGGGGGACATCAAAGCCTCTCCAGTGCCCAGCTGGCCCCGCTCACCCCGACTGCCCCGGGGCTGTGTTAATCGTGAACCACGCTGTCTCTGGGCACCGTCCCTGCTTCTGGGAGAATGGGGGGACGCGTGAGGCCCCCACATAGATGAGGAGATGGAAGTGTGCTCTTTTTCCAGGTTTCACTTGAAAAAGAAGATGAGGGTCTGGCGGGACTCCTTCCTGGTGGAGAGAGGGTAAGTGCCCGGTCCTGGACAAGCTACCCCAGGGCATTTGAGCCAGGCAGCACCCAGACACCCCCCAGTTGCCTCAACCCAGCCCCACCTGCACCTGTGGTATTAAAGATCTCACTGTCAAGGGCAGGAGAGACATTGTTATGATACTGTCCACAGTGACTGGGAATTTCTGTCCGCAGTCCCCTAGACACAAGGGAAGCCCGTTTGCTGTTCCTATGGTTGATCCAGAATTTGCATGTGGAGGCTGCACGTCCCTTCAGACGTGTTTTGTCCTGCCTGTATAGTGTCTTACGTGTTTTTTAATTTATTGCCAACTCATGCAATTTTGGAGGTTCCTCATAAAATCCCCATTTGTTAAGTCTCTTAATCCTCAGAAGACGTGGCCAGGCTGGACCTGCCCCCTCCAATGGTGACACTGCCCCAGGCCGAGTGGGGACTGTTCCTTCGGGAGGGGGTGCAGACGCGTGCTCCTCCAGAGCTCCCTGTGTCCCGCTCTCTGCCCCACAGCAAACTGCTCCACAAGAGGGACGGTGACAAGGTGGACGCCCAGGAGGAGAACTTCCTGCCCAAGTACCAGCGCGTGAAAGACCTGTGTCAGCGCGCCGAATACCAGACGGCCTGTGAGCAGCTGGGACAGGTGAGGGCGCGTGGCTGGTGCCCGGGGCACGGGTGCGCTCCCGTCCCTCCTTCTCTGCAAGTGCAGCCCAGGCCCGCTCCTCGGCCCTCGGGCCAGCAGAGCCCGCGAGGCCAGTGCCCCCGAGGTGTGGCAGTTTGCTGATGACGTGTGACACCCGGGGTGATGCTCAGCGTGCAGGTGTGAGTGTGTCTGTAGCTCCTGTTATTCTCGCCTGGTCCCTCTTCAACAAAGACACAGCAGGCCTCTGCACAGTATCTATAAGGTTAAATAACTTTATTTTCATTGTATGCACTTTTACAGGATCCTCTTTGTGGCTGGTTTTCCATTTACAGGAGTAATAGGAAATTGCCTTTGTAAATAGATAAAGTTTTTAAAAAGTAAGTTGGTTTCAAGAGAATATTAAGGAAATTATAATCCGGGTAGTATTCGGATGTAGCAGGAACTGTGACTGATGTGTGGGAGAGTCTGAACTAGGCTGTTTCTAGGCCTGGAAGGCCAAGGTGGGCCCTGGAGAGGAGAAGAGAGGGGTCAGGGCCTTGTGAAGAGAGACCCAGGCAGGAGGCAAGGTTCAGAGGGGAGGGGAGGGGCAGGGAGGGGAGCTCCAATGAGCAAGGCGGGCAGTCAGGGGTGGCCTGGCCTGGCCCAAGGGCTGCAGGACGTGCCTCCCTCCTCGTCTAGGGGCTGGGACTCTGAGCTCCTCCACAGTGGCCCAGACCTGGAGATGCAGGCCTGTTTCACCAATAAGTAAAAGCAAAACCAGGGCCTCCGTATTCCATTTCTCGTTAACAGACCCATGGGCTGCCAAGGCCGAGGCCCGAGTTGGGTGGGTTCGTATAGCCCGCATCCGGGCGGCTCCATCTCATCACTAGACTCAGCATTAGTACCGGCCTGTCCTCGTGGCTGTGCCCCACCCACCCCGGTGTTCATTTGTAGCCCCCAGGCCCCTGGCCGTGCTAGTGAGGACATCTCGTCAGAGAAGAGACCAGTCTGTGCTGTGGGCAGGGCTCTGGGTCCCCTTGCTCCATTGCAGCACATTCATCGTGGGCCTCTGTCTCGGGGCGCTGCTCCAGGCAGCAGGGTGACAGCCTAGAATGCCCTCGACAGAAACCCCTGCCCACCTGGAGCTGACCTTCTGGAGAGAGCCCAGAAGTGGTGCTGATTTCAGTTCTGAGCTACAGGGAATGAGCCCGTGGTGCCAGGGGGCCTTCATCCTCCTGGAACTGTCATCGAATCCCCCCACTGGCCCTTTTGCACGTCTCCCCCGCCTCAGATCGGGGGTCGGGCAGTCCCGGGGCAGGGGAGGGGCAGGTATCAGCATCTTCAGAACAGAGTATCAGAGCACACTGCTCAACCCGAAGGAAAAGAGGTGAGGTTGGGGCCTAGCCAGCTGGGGGGCATCCATCCCGGGCTGGACTGTCAGCTCCAGGGCCTCCAGGGTCCCCGCCCACGGGCAGATGCAGTCATGGCCCCGCAGCCTGAGCCTCCCCCTGAGCACCGTTACCACGTCTTTGCTCGTGCTGTGCCTTCCAGGAATGCCCTTCCTGCGTCTGAGCCCTTCCCTCTGGCCCTGGAGCCCCTCTTAGCGGGGCCTTGGGTAACTGTCCCCTTTGGTACCATTTCTGTGCTCCTCCCTCAGTAGACGTGTGTCCAGGAACAGAGCTGTGAGCCCACGTCCCCGCCCGGGTGGTCAGCAGGAAGCCCCCGGGCGGCGGGGAGTGGGGAGCGGGCCGGCCGAGGCTGGGGGCCTGAGGCCCTGGCTGTGTCTTGCAGAAGTGGCAGTGTGTGGAGGATGCCGCGGGGAAGCTGAAACTGCACAAGTGCAAGGGCCCCGCGCGGCCCGCGGGCAGAGCCCTGTCCAACCTCGTGCCCAGGGACCAGGGGCCGGGTGGCGAGGCCTGCTCCTGCCACCGCGGGGACTACAAGCTGGGCCTGGCCGGACGCCGGGAAAAGTTCTTCAAGAAGAGTAAGTGGGGCGGCCGGGCGGAACGGGACAGGAGGGGGGCCCGCGCCCCATTCGTTCCCTCAGACAGTTCCACAGACACTCAGCACCAGAGCCAGGTAGCGTTCCAGGAGTGGGGACCCGGCGAAACCCCTCGCGACCCACCCATGCAGTGGGGAAGAGCAGTGACACAGGAGGAGGGTGACTTCCTGGTGTGCTGAGCACTGCAAAGGGCAGTCGAGGAAAGAAGTGAGGGAGAGAGCGCGGGAGACAGGCCAGGCAGATCGCCAGCCTCAGAGCATCGCAGGGCCCTTACTCTGGGACAGGAGCCGCAGGACGGTTTTGAGCAGAGGAGCCAAGATCAGATTTGTGTTTACGAAGGATCCCCAGCTGCCGTCCCAGTGGGCTGGCAGGGGGCACGTGCGGAGCCGCACAAAATCCTGAGTCACCAACGTGCACGTCCCCAGCTGGGGTCCAGTGAGGTGATGCTCTGCCTTCTCATTTCAGCTCTTAACGTCTACTGAGTGTCACGTTTTTCACATTTTTGTACTTTTTTCGGTGATTTCATTGTTTAAAAGTCCCCCACGCATGGTGCTGAAGTGCTGTGTGGTGTCCCTAAGCGCAGGAAGGCTGGGATGTGCCGAACGAGACCCACGGGTTAGATAAGCTTCGTCCAGGCACGAGCTGGTGGCTGTGAGTTCAATGGTAATGAATCGATGATATATGTTAAATAAGGTGTCTTTAAAGTACTGATCAGTTGACAAACGTTGTGACCACAGGCTCGCAGGAACCTAGCCTTGTATTCCCGTAGGAGCAGTGGTTGAGTATCCACTAAGTCACTGTTCAAGGTGACTTCATAGAACGTTACGGCAAATAATGAGAATAGGCTATACTTTGGACGAGTGGGGAAAAGGCCCCCATTCCAATGGAGGAGGCTGCCTAAGCCTTCACACCTCACTCCTCCAGAAGCTGAAGGAGGACGGGCAGTTAGAAGGCCACAAACAGAGGAGGTGGCGAGTGGAAGTCCTCCAGGCCTGGCTGGACGACTCAGCCGTCACACGGGGCTGGTCCCGGCTCCATCTGAGGCTCAGCTCCCCAGGGAACGAATGTGCCCTGCCTGAGGTTCAAACGAGAACACACCTGTGCGTCGAAAGTGCTGGAGGGCAGCTAGGCGCCAGGGCCGGGTCTCAGAGAGACCTGGTCAGCTGGCTAGGAGTGTCCCTCCAGAGCCAGGCAGTTTCCCATGCCACCCATTTCTCTGGCCCCCGACCCAAGGACAGCCAATGCCCAGTTACTGACTTTGGTTCTGGCTTTTTTTAATTGTGGTAAAATACATGTAAAATTTACCACCTTAATCACTTGTAAGTGTAGAGTTCGGTGGCATTAAGCACATTCATTGTTGTGCTAACATCACCACCATCTGTCCACAGAACTCTCTTCATCTTGCAAAATTGAAACTCTATACCCATTAAACAACTCCCAGCCCCTGGCCACCACCTTTGTACTTTCCGTCTCTATGAATTTGGCTACTCTAGGAACCTCCTATAAGTGGAATCATCCAGTATTTGTTCTCCTCTGACTGGCTTATTTCACGTAGCATAATGTCCTCAAGGTTCATCCATGTTGTAGAATTATGTCAGAATTCCCTTCCTCTGTAAGGCTGAATGACATTCCCTTGTAGCCTCATTAGAGGTTGGGCGTCCAGCGGCAGGCCCGGAGGTCTCTTCCGCGGCCTCTCTGGTCTGTCGAGAACGCCTTTGTGACGGAGCAGATGGGTTTCCATAACGGCCTGGCTCCTGCCGCAAACAGCACTACCCAATTGCGTCCCCCATGACATTTCCTCCTGAGCTGATTAGTGAGTCCTAGATAATCTCAGTCAGCTAACTAAAATGACTGCTTTCCAGATTGAACCACGGTTAACATCTCCTCGCATCAGCACGTGGCACAGTGGATAATCTTAAAATAATACAAGAACTTTCGACTCAGTTAAGCCTTCCCCCCGCCCATTAATGCTTAGAGGAAAGAAAAGTACTCCTAAATGGCTGAGACTCAGCTCAACCCAAGCCCTCCCGTGAGGACGGTGTGGCATCAAGGCCCTGCCTTACGTGCATCTCACAAACCAGGGAGCAAGGCGGGGTCCCCCCTTATGACAGTCAGGAAAGTGGGTCACACAGCCCACTTGGGGACTCGAGCCCTGTCTCCTGGCCCAACATTCTTCCCTCTGTATGTGCCTGCCAACAAGACACTCTCCATCCCCCCTTTGTGAGCAGCCAGCTTGGAGCAGGGGTTCTCAGGGAACACTCAGCAATGTGGAGACATTTCTGGCTGTCACAGTTGTGTGTGATGGGTTGGGGTGGGGGCATGCTCCTGGCATCCGGTAGGTAGAAGCTATGGATGCTGCTGCACATCCTGTGATGCACAGGACAGTCTCCCACAACAGAGATTTCTCCAGCCCCAAAACGTCACCAGCTTTGAGGTGGAGAAGCCCCAGCCCAGAGCAGCTCAGACGCTGGCACACCAGGATCCGCTGGGACGCCGGCTGTGGTGTGAGGAAGCCAGGCAGGGCCAACCTAGAACAGAGCAGAGACCCAGACCAGGAGGAGGAGATGAGGACTCTGGGGATGGGGCCAGGGGGCCCATGTTTATTCACTTATTCTCCCAACGAATCTGCAAGCCCTGCCATGTGCCACATGCTGAGGGTACAGAGTTGAACGATAGAGACACTGATCGGACCTCATGGATGAGACAAGGTGTAAGCAAGTTAAAGTGGGAAGATCACCTCCCTCTGTGAAAAATGGGTGCAGGAAATGAAACAGTGGTGTGACCAGGTGGAGACGGTCGCCAGCTCTAGAATGGACAGTCGGTTGACATTGAAATGAGAGCCGAGTGTGGAGAAGGAACAGGCCTGTGACCAGCCAGAGAGCGAGTGTTCTAAGTCAGGGGGAGAGAACACACAAAGGCCTCGTGGGTCCTGGCCCAGAGAGCAGGCCACACCGCATGGGGTTTGCAGGCCTGGGGAGGTGGAGAGGCCCAGGTTGTGACCTTGGGCAAGGATGTCACAGCTGCAGTCCCCAACCACAGAGCAGCTGCTCGAAGCCAGCTTCCAAGGGTTGACAAACTTGCCAGGTCTGTTTCACGTCATCCTCCAAAGAGCCCTGGAAGGCAGGGACCGTGGTGAGAGCACAGCTGCTCAGAGGTGAGCTCAGTCGCCCGTGGTCACACATTTGCTTTGGGGACCCCTGGGTGATGGCTGGGGGATGGAGGGTGGAAAGATACAGAGCAGCCGACTCCTGAGCAAGCGAGACAGAGGAGCAGAAAGAACCCGGGGTCTATTTCCTGGTCCTCTTGGGCAGGTAGGACCTGCTCTCCAGGGAGGTCAGCTCATTACTGCGTGCATCAGGGGCCCGGGCACTGGGGCTTCAGGGAGACTGAACTCAGGGAGGAAAATGCCAAGGAGAAGGCTGTCCAGTGCCAGAAAAGGCCCTAGGCTTTGTCAGAGATGCCTCTCCTGGACTGGGCCCCCGGATCCTTGGCCTGTGTGACTCTGATACAAGGAGTCTGAGAACTGAAAGATATGAACATCTGCCCCGAGAGTGGGGGCAGCAAGACCAGGTCCTGGAGCCCTGGGCCCGGGCCATGCGGGAGAGGGAGTCCCTTCCTCCCTTCTTGGGCACTGCCACCACCACCGCCGGCACCGGCCAGTCCTCCAGGCTTGGTCGCCACCTAGTGGTCACTCAGGGTCTGACAGAAACCTGGGCCGCAGCTGGCTCTAGGCCCTTCTCTAAAAAAGATTTACATTTAGGGCAGCGGGGTTGTTATGCATGCCGGGGCCAGACCTACAACAGAAAGGAGTGGCGGGGACCGAGGCCGAGTGGAGAACACACCGCCCTGTCTAGAGGGGCGGTGCATCAGCTCCTGCCCGGCCGACCTTGGGGGCCTGTGGACCCAGCACAGCTTCCCTTTTCTCTCCAGAAGCTGCAGGTCTGCGCTCCTGCATGACCACCCACCCCCGTTTTTCTTAAATGTGAGCACCGTGATCAAGTATATCTTTTAATATAGAGAAGATACAAGAAATCTGGGCTCTGACTTGAGCCCGCAAGCCCTCCATTTTCAATAGCTGACTCGGAGCTCAGAAGCAGCAGGAGCTCCGTCTCACTGCCCACCTGGTGGAGAGCATCCAGCTCCTGCTGGGGAAACCGACTCCGCGAAGCCAAGTGGCCTCCCCAGCCTCTGCCTTTTCTCTCCAGAAGAATGTGGTGCCTAGCTCTTTATTTTTCCCCATTCAAATTAATAGGGTTTGTTTTGTTTTGGGGGTTTTGTTTTTTATTGAGGTATAATTGACATATAACATTATATTAGTTTCAGGTATACAACGTAATGATTCGATATTTGTATATATAGCGAAAAGATCACCACAATAAGTCTAGTTAACATCCATCACCACAGATACAAAATTTTTTTCTTGTGATGAGAACTTTTAAGATCTACTCTCTTAGCAACTTGCAAATATGCAATACAGTACTGTTAACTATAGTCACCATGCTGTACATTACATCCCCAGGACTTATATTTTATAATTGGAAGTTTGTATCTTTTGACCCCCTTCACCCACCCCTTACCTCTGGCAACCACCAATCTGTCTCTGTATCTATGAGCTCAGGTTTTTGGGAGGTTTTTTCCAATTCCACATATAACTTAGAGCCTATGGTATTTGTCTTTGTCTGACTTATTTCACTTAGCATAATGCCCTCAGGGTGCGTCCATGTGTCACAAATGGCAAGATTTCCTTATTTATGGCCGAATAATATTCCATTGTGTGTATATATATATACACCACAGTTTCTTTATCCATTCATCCGTCAGTGGACACTTAGATTGTTTCTATGTCTTGGCTATTGTAAATAATACTACAATGAACATGGGGTGCATATATTTTTTCAAGTTAGTGTTTTCGTTTCCTTTGGATAAATACCCATAAGTAGAATTGCTGGATCATACAGTAGTTCTCTTTTTAATTTTTTGAGGAACCTCCATACTATTTATCATAGCAGCTGCACTAATTTACATTCCACCAGCAGTGTTCAAGGGGTCCCTTTCTCCATATCCTTGCCAATACTTGTTATTTCTTGTCCTTTTGATAACAGCCATTCTAACAGGTGTGAGGTGGTATCTCATTGTGGTTTTGGTTTGCATTTCCCTGATGATTAGTGGTGTTGAGCACCTTTTCATGGACCTGTTGGCCATCTCTATGTCTTCTTTGGAAAAATCTGTATTCAGATCCTCTTCCCCTTTGCCAATCAAACTGGTTCTTTGGCTGTTGAGTTGTATGAGTCTTTATATATTTTGGATATTCACCCTTTATCAGATAGTTTTCCTCATAAATGGATTGTTGCATTTTGACAAATGCTCTTTCTGCATCTGTTGAGATGATCATATGATTGTTATCCTTCATTTTGTTAATGTGGTGTATCACATTGATTGATTTGCAGATGAACCATCCCTGCATCCTTGGAATAAATCCCACTTGATCATGGCATATGATCCACATATGTTTTAATGCGCTGTTGAATCTGGTTTGCTAATATTTTGTTGAGGATCTTTGCATCTGTGTTCATCAAGGATATTGGCCTGTAATTTTCTTTTTTGTCCTTGTCTGGTTTTGGTATCAGAGTAATGCTGGCCTCCTAAAATGAGTTTGGAAGTGTTCCCTCTTCTGTTTTTTGGAAGAGTTTGAGACGGACTGGTATTAATTCTTCTTTAAATGTTTGGTAGAATTCAACAGTGAAGCCCTGTGGTCCTGGACTTTTGTTTATTGGGAGGTTTCTGATTAGTGATTCAGTCTCCTTACTTAATGTTTTTATATCGACTTGTTTTCCTTTTTTTATTGAGTAGTTCGCCAAACATAAAATTTACCATTTTTGCCATTTTAAAACATACAATTCAGAAGCATTTAATACAGTCACAACATAGTGCGACCACTGCTTCTGTCTAGTTCTAAAACATTTTCATCACCCCGAAAGGAAACCCGCTACCTTCTCCCCCATCCCCTGGCAACCACTGACTTGCCTTCCGTCTCTTTCTCTTTACCTGTTCTGGACACTTCATACAAACAGGATCTACCGTACGTGACCTTCCGTGTCTGGCTTCTTTCACACAGCACAGTGTTTTTGGCGGTCATCCGCGTGGTGGTGGTATTACTGCTGCATTCCTTCATGCAGGATATTCCACTGCATGGAATGTTCCACAGTTTGTTTATCAACACACAGCTCTTCCCTGAAATTATCTCAGCCAATTCCTTCTTAGCTCTAGGACTTCAGTTTCCCCAGTTGAATCACCTTGAGGTCTTGCTGCTGGATTGCAGGTCCTGCTTCCTGGGTGGGTAGGTCTCATGAGCCCGCAAGTCTCAGACAACACTGAGCCTCCTGCCTTCCCAGCCTCCCAACCCAGCCACCCCTCTGACGCCCACAGAGTACAAGGCCACCTATGCCCGAAACCGCTCCATCCGCTCAGTGGCCATCGAGGTGGATGGCGAGGTGCACCACATAGGCCTGGATGACTCGTCCCAGCCCCACAACCTTACCAAGCGGCACTGGCCAGGGGCCCCCGAGGACCAAGAGGACAAGGACGGCGGGGACTTCAGTGGCACTGGAGGCCTTCCGGGCTACTCAGCCCCCAACCCCATTAAAGTCACACATCGGTGAGAGTCCAGGCAGGGGTCAGGGGTAAAAGGGATCATGCTGGGCCTTGGCAGGGGTTCCCACCCCTATCAGGCCCCTGGCTGGGCCCCCTTCACCCCCTCACAGCCACACACAATCCCTTCTCTCGAGCAGGTGCTACATCCTAGAGAACGACACAGTCCAGTGTGACCTGGACCTGTACAAGTCCCTGCAGGCCTGGAAGGACCACAAACTGCACATCGACCACGAGGTGACAGGAGTCTGGGCAGGGAGGGAGCAGTTTCCTACCACCACGAGCTCGGCAGGGCCACCAGCCACCCTGGGAGGGCAGGAAGGCCAGGCCCGGGGAGAGAGGCCCCTAGAATCCTCAACCCAGGGCCAGGAGCATTCGTCCTGGCGTTGAACAGCCAGCTTCCCCACAGCAGGCTGCCGGAGGAAGGACAGCACAGTCACGTCCTGCCCCTTTCTGATTATATGAGACGTTAACACCACATTTAGGCCTCTCAGCAAGCCTGGGGGGAAACGTTTAAGTCCTCAGTGGGCTCCACTGGTTCTCGGGCAGGACTGCAGGAGATACTCACTCAGTTCCTTCGCCGGAGCCTGGTTACTTCAGCAGGTGCCCCTCAGCACCCACAAGTCTGGGCAGTGGTCGTGGGGCCTGGGGGATGCAGGCTCTGCTGCTGAGCACAAACAAGGCAGGCCCGGGGGCACCACCACCCATCCCGTCTCACCCAGCCCACCCTCCAGAGTCTCACGGCCTCCTCTCCCCCTCCCTCCCTCAGATCGAAACCCTGCAGAACAAAATTAAGAACCTGAGGGAAGTCCGAGGTCACCTGAAGAAAAAGCGGCCAGAAGAATGTGACTGTCACAAAATCAGGTGAGGAGGAAGCACAGGGACCGCAGAAAGGGAAGGCCCCCCAGTGCTCCTGCAGGACCACTCTGGGGACACAGCATCCTCTCTGTGACTCCTTTCGTTATTTTCATATCCCTGTCTCCTCCCTCGGGGTGAAAAAAACATCAGTAATAGTTCACATCCCCGTTGTCAGCACTGGGCACACAGCCCCAGCCGTCAGGTGGCCGGCCAGACACCAGATTCACGCACTGGCAAAGGCAGGCTCTTGATTCGTGGAGCTGTTCCCAGGCGGAGAAAGCGCGTCTGCTGACCGCCCTTTCAGGAATAGCCCACGTGGCCCGAGGTCCATGTTACCAGCTCAGGGAACTCCTGGCCCAAGGGTCTGAACTCGAGAGCAGCAGTGTCCACTAGAACTGCTACGATGATGCAAATGGGCTGTATGTGTGCTGTCCAATTTGGTGGCCATTGAGTGGCTGTTGAGCACGAGAAAAATGGCCAGTGTAACCAAGGAAGTGAATTTGTAGTTTAATTGAAACTGAAATAGCCACAGGTGGCTAGTGGCTATTGTACTGGAGAGCGCAACTGTGGGCTCTCTGGTAACCTTCCCAGATAGGGCTTCCCAATGTGGCTTCCGCCAGGGCTGGCCCTGACTAGGCATGAAGTGTGGGCAACCAACCTGGAGACACTGAGGCTGAAGCCACACGGAGCCAGGCCCGGCTTCCAGTCCTGGCAAACCTCCATCTTCCCCGGCCTTCTAAGCCTGGCCTGAGGCCTTCAGCCAGGGGCTCCCAGCTCACACGGGGAGAGATGAGCCTGCCAGCCAGGCCAGAGCTGCCGCCCGGGGAGAGGACCCTCCCAGCACTGCCCCAGAAAGGGGGGTGGGGTCCCGGGGAACCGCAGTCTGCACCCACCCACGCGAGCTGCCCTGTAAGCAGCTCCTGAGACCGGGGTTGGGGTCTCTTCCAGTTACCACACCCAGCACAAAGGCCACCTCAAGCACAGAGCCTCCCGTCTGCACCCTTTCAGGTAAGGGCAGCTCAGGCCCCAGGGGCCACAGAGGCCAGAGGCCCTGTGAGGAGACTGCCCTCCCTTAAGCCAAAACAAACAGAAAGAGATCCTGGCCTTTCCCTGGGCAGTCGCGGCCGCCTTGAAGGTCTGAGCCCCAGATCAACACTGAGCAGGCTCCGGGTGCCCCCCTGAGGCTGGAGGGGGTTACTGCAACCCCACCAAGGTGGGCAGGACACAGGCCCCAGGAAAGGGGTGTCACAGCAGGGTCCACGCAGCCTCCTAATTCTCTCCAGCTCGGAGCTGCCCAGGGGCTGAAGTGGGCTACAGACAGAGGAGACTCCCCCTGGACCAGCAGCGGGACCTGGGCAAAGGTCCTTCCCTCCGGGACCCTCTGTGGCTGTGCCCGCAGCTCTCTGGGCAGGAAGGGCAGCGGTTCAGGGTCGTGGTCCCCAGGAGGTCCAGGGTGGGGGCCCGCGGGAGGTGTGAGGGGTGTGGCCGTGTGCCCGTAGGAAGGGTCTGCAGGAGAAGGACAAGGTGTGGCTGCTGCGGGAGCAGAAGCGCAAGAAGAAACTCCGCAAGCTGCTCAAGCGACTGCAGAACAACGACACGTGCAGCATGCCGGGCCTCACGTGCTTCACCCACGACAACCAGCACTGGCAGACGGCGCCGCTCTGGACCCGTGAGCCGCCCCGGGGCAGGCGTGGGCGGCGGGGCCGGGGGGCTTCTCTGGGGCCTGTGCTTCCTCACCAGGCCCTGGGGTCCTTCAGGAGCAGGTTCCCCGACAATCAGGGGTTGACAAGGGCTCCCGACAGGAACTGGCCCGGGGGCGTCCCAGACAGGTGCTCCTGCGGGCACACTCGGCATGCTCTCTCTTCCCTTGGCAGTGGGGCCCTTCTGTGCCTGCACCAGTGCCAACAACAACACGTACTGGTGCATGAGGACAATCAATGAGACCCACAATTTCCTCTTCTGTGAATTTGCAACCGGCTTTCTGGAGTATTTTGATCTCAACACAGACCCCTACCAGGTACAGACAACACAGCTGGAGAAATGGGGCATGGGATACAGGGTGCTACCAGTTAGGCCCTCCTGGGGAAGTGACATATTTTCCAAGTCCCACTGAGTCCCTAAGACAGTAGAAGTGAGTTGTGAAGCCACCAAGAATGTGGGGACTCGATGTGCAGTCAGCCCTCTCTGTCTCCATCTCCCTGCGTCTGTCATCTAGACATTGGACGGCTTCTTCCTTCTAACTTGGCACCTGGCAACGTTAAAGCAGGGCTTTGTGGGAACTTCTGAAGACTCGTAGACTTCTAGAGCTTCAGGGGTCCTTAGGGTCAGGCCTGCACACCCCGGGGCCTACAAGGACCAGCAGATAACAGGACAATGGCTAACATTCATGCCGCACTTACTGCGTGCTTCCATGTATCAAATCTGAACACACACACATGACTGAAGCAGCCCAGAACACGTAAGACGAAAAGGAGCCACAGTCTCTGGGGAGTGGAACGTGCGTGTCCCTTCTAAAACAGACAGTCACTACTGGGCTTCAGCACTAGAACTTTTCAGTAGTGTGGCCTTGGTGTTGTCCAATCTTCAATGTTTCGAGAAAAGCCTGAAATCAGTTTTTCACATGAAATCTCATTTTTAAATGCCAGCAAGTCCACTGTCCTGTTTTGCTGCGTTTTCATCACCATACAGGCTGCCAGTCTTTCTCCTTAGGTGGGTCACCCCGTATTTTACAAAGGGGGGCGGCAGAGCATGTAGGTCAGTCAGTCACCGGTAGCTCCCAGACTGGGCAAGCACCCAGGTCACTTACCCACCCCTTCACCACATGGCGGCTTTCCAACCAAGAGGAACTGAGGGGCCGTGAACAGAGGCCACTTTAAAACACAGGGCTTGGAAGGGCTGCTTTCCAAGCGTGGTCAATTTCCTGACCAGTGGCTCCCGGCGTTCAATGTTAAGTACACAGGGGTGGTTTTCATTCTCATGAGGAGAGAACCTGGTGGGGTGAGAGGCAAAAGGTGGTCCTCACTGTTCCAGACTCTAACTCTTAGAGAAGTAGAGGTCACCACCCCACAGCACCTTCAACTCCCAGCCTGCCTGAAATAACTCCCCTGGTTGGTAGAAGGGCTGGGGTCCCTGCACTCCCCTCGATGATACCCTGCCTTTCTTCCGACCAGCTGATGAATGCCGTTAACACACTGGACAGGGATGTCCTTAATCAGCTCCACGTGCAGCTCATGGAGCTGAGGAGCTGCAAGGGTTACAAGCAGTGTAACCCACGGACTCGAAACATGGACCTGGGTGAGTAGGCGCCCCGACGTGGAGCCAGCAGAGCAGGGTTACCACAGGAAGGAATTTGGGAGGTCAGGTCTAGTCCCAAGAGTGAACCTGGAATCACCAGGGGTCGGTGAATTCTCACTAGTGGCTGAAATAACACTTTCCCAACATCCACCAAGCAAATGCGACGTTTATCGTCATAAGTGCCATCGCTTCCTAATCACTGCGTGCCAGTCACTGTGCTAGGGTCGTATACACGTTAACTGATCATCCTTATGACAACCCTTTGAGGCGAATCTGCTTGTCCTGCTTTCACGGAGGAGTAAAGTGACCGGGTCAGCTGACTCCAAAGCCCACGCGCTTGGTCACACTGCCATATCCTCTAGGACACTGCCAGGAGCCAAGACACAGGACCTCCCCACCGCCCCGCCTCTCAGGGCCCCTGGGTTTCTGTCCTCTTTAGCTTAAGTGTCCATACCCGTATCTGCCTCCCCCACCACGACCAGGTCAGTGTTGAGTGGATGCACTGGGGTCCTCACACTGATATGGTGACACTCATGGGTAAGCGATCTACAAGGCTACTCAGGAGTCTCAGGGAAAGCCCCCCTCATAACTCAGCCCACTATCTGCCTAGGGAACACCATCAACCTCACGGGTTTGTGACCAAAAGCCTCAATTGTTTAAAAAAAGAAAAAAAGGCAATTATAAAGTTGGTCATTGCTTGTGCCATTTTTGCCCTAAATTACCTGTTTCTGTTGTGTTCATTTCTCTCTCATTTAGGACTTAAAGATGGAGGAAGCTATGAACAATACAGGTATTTGGTTTTGTTTTCAAAGCCTGCACACGGCCCCAGATTGTGGCCGTCCTTTAGTCTAACCTCTGTGAGGGTGCACGTGTCAGGTGGACACTGCCCTTTATGGGTCGGCCTGGGGCCTGGATCACCCACCAGTGATGGGCGTCACCTAAGAGGCCTTCTTTGTTGGGTTCTTGGGGGTGGCTTTCTCTCTCCTGGTGATGGCTAACACTCTTTCTCCTCTGACACTTGAAAACTTAGGCAGTATCAGCGTCGCAAGTGGCCAGAAATGAAGAGACCTTCTTCCAAATCACTGTGAGTTGAGGAACCAGTGTACAAACAGAGATCTGGTCTGACTTTCTTTGTTTTGCCAAGGCTATTCTGTGTGCATGCCATTTCTTATGTATTACTCTCATTTGCTCCCATAACGAGAGGGGAAGCAGTAAGTTTTTCCTGTAAAATAACATACTTGAATACATTTCATGTTTCAGATTAATTCCTTGTCTAACACACTGTTGTTCTCTATATAACAACCTGTGCTTGGTAAACTCAAGGTACTCCTTAGAGGCTGAGAAGCATTTAAATATTCTAGTTGCCAGACATCTTGAAGGCTGTGGCTGCAGAAGTGCTACCTGCTCCATAAAGGCAGCAGCAGGGTGGCCTCATTAAGTGGTTTCCAAAATGTCCATGCTACAAACTCTCTCTCCAGTGCCAAGAGAGGCTGGCAGGGAGCTAAGACGACTGTGGCAACCTGGACAGGTCACCTCTAGTCTAAAGGGAACAGCATGAATGGGATGCAACGTGAATCCTTTAATTCATCCTAAAATCCTAAAACGCAGATGGCGTGACAATTTTTTGGTAACCCTGGCAACTAAACTGACATTAAGTTACCATGCAGGCAAGCAAAGCCCCTTGGTGAGCTGCCATTTGCAAACTCTAGTCTACTCATGTCTTTATATGCATATAATCTATGTGGCTTTAACAGGACAATAATAATGGGCCAGCTGAGCATTTCTTTGGTGCTCCCAGAATTCAAGCACATAATCTATACATCTCACATTCTGCTTAGCCACTATTTTATCCAGATCTTTAAATGCCATCTTTGCCAGCCACTGAGTGTGTAAGCCAGCAACTGAAAATCTAGATGAGTAGGTGGCAGTAAGCCCTTTCTGAGAGACCTAGAAATAGTCCCTTCTCAGCAGCCACATCCTTGAAGCAAAGCTTACTCAGCTGCAAGAGTGATTAAGAAAGCCATAGGCAGCATAATCAAATACTAAGAGGAGTTTGCTTTGTTCTACAGGGGACAACTGTGGGAAGGCTGGGAAGGTTAAGAAGCACGAGATGGACCTCCAAAAACAGAGGCATCATCTGACTGTACAGACGACGAAAAACCACGTATGATTTCCAGCAGACCTGTGCTGTTGGCCAGGAGGCCTGAGAGAGACAGAACCGGCCTTCAGTCAACATGGCAAATTCCAGAAGAGACCCGTCAGGAGTAGTGACACTTCAGGAAGTCCACTTTTGCCCCTGCTTTTGCTTTGGATTATACCTCACCAGCTGCACAAAATGCATTTTCATATCAGAAAGTCACCACTAACCCTCTCTGAGAGGCTCACAAGGGAAAAAGAACAGAGAGAGAGATTTTTCTTGGAAATTTCCCCCAAGGGTGAAAGTCACTGGAATTTTTTTTAAATCATAGGAGGGAACAACTGTTTTAAATCCTCTTCTTCTTTTGGTTCGTCACAAAGAAGGAACTAAGCAGCAGGACAGAGGCGACCTGTAGATGCTGGAAATGGTGCTCCGAGTTCAACAACAAGTCAGTAGCACAACAGTGGTGACATTTCTCCAGCACTGTAACCCTGGCTGCCTCTGAACAAACTGACTTCACTGTACATACGTGACTCTTTCCATGTAACCACCGTACGAACTTTTAGGGGAATCTGACTAATAAGAAAACCCAGTTTTCAGGAGTGGTGGTGTCAATAAACGCTCTGTGGCCAGAGTGAAGGAAAACCCCTTGCAGTTGTGGACATTTCTGTTCCTGACCAGATATCCTTTCTCCCAGTATTCCTTTGTTATTTGTCCCAGAACTGTTTTTTAAAGTACTGAAAAGAAATGAAGTTGATGTACGTCCCAAGTTTTAATGAAACTGTATTTGTAAAGAAATTTTGTAGTCTAAGTATTGTCATACAGTGTCCAAAACCCCAGCCAATGACCAGCAGTTGGTATGAGGTAACCTTTGACATTTTTTAAAAGGCCATTCTTGGGAGTTTTTTGGTGTGTTTGGTTTTCTTAAAAAAAGCATTCAAGATATTAGCAGTCAACACGTTTTTGGAAGGAGACGCCTTGGGTTTAGAGGGATTTTTAAAGGGGAAAAGATAGTTATAAATCAGTGACTAAGATGTACCATACGTCAGGGACCTCACAGGTAAGTTTCACATTACACCGGCTTTAGAATCTCACTTTTACAAAATCATAATCAACTGCAAAGCAGTTCACCTTAACCAATCCTTCTTTGTGTGCCAGGTAGTCTAACCTGGTAAAGGTAGGTGTCAGAATGCTAGAATGGAAGAAGTAGGAGGAACCTCAGCTATCACCTAGCCCAACCCATTTCCCATTTAACAGATGATGGAGACAATCTCTAAGCACTCACCTTTTATAACAACAGCTCCATGCTTTTCAAGATTTCTTTTAACCTCACAGAAACTGCTATCATTATTTGAAATAGGATTGCATACCTTCTTTTTAACCCTTAATCCAATAGAGATTTAAAAAAAAAAGCAAGCTCTTGGGCTTCAATTTTAAATAGAAACCTTTATTTACAATGACATCCAAAATGATCAGCAAAGCAGTCACAGCTTACCACCCAACCATCTCGCAAGTTATCCCATGTGTTTTGGATTCTATGCGGTGTAAAGAATGATTTGTATTTTTTAAAAGCAACATTTAATGTAAACTTGATTGAAACTGAATTCATTCTCAATACTGTAAGTCAATTCCTGAGAATTTAAATATTGCTCTCAGAATGACATTTCCGTCTTCTTCAAAATTCTACATATTGGAGAGAGAGAGAGAAGGAAAGAAGAGAAGACGCTGCTCATTATTGAACAGTTTGCTTTGGAGCTGAACAACAGCTCGTGCTCCTCTGCAGCAGGGGAAACTGCATCTATCCTAGAGGTTTTATTCCTATCACTTTCCCACTTGTGAACAAAACTCATGGCTTCTGCAAATAAAAAGGGAACTGGACAGGCATGTGGGTAACTGGCAATCCATTCTGTTTGCTTTCCATCTGCATTTGTCTCTGGATCAAAGAACTTCTAGGACAGCAAGCCAATTATGTTCTGTAGCAACCCACCCCTGTACACCCCCAACTCACCTTCGATAGTCAATACTGATTCACTAAGCAGTCCTGTTGATTGATATTTACATCTTTCCCTCAGGATGCACAATTCAGAAAAGTGGCATCATAATATGAATGTTAACAATGAGCTTCTATTTGTTTTTTTTTAAGGAAGAAACATGTATCTCCTTTATATCATTTTGATCTTTATAAAATATATATATTTATATATTTATATATCTTTGGATTCAGCAAAAAAGTAGGTACTGGAAATATCGCACATTCTAAAAGCAAATGAAAAGATTACTTATGCTGTTCACCCAACAGATACCAAGGTTTAAAAAAGTGGTGGTGGGGTGGGGGTGGTGAGGAGAGAGAGGCAGCAAGAGTACAAAGAGAATTATCCAAAAAAGATAAAAGGGCAATAAAGGTAAAAACAACAAATTATCTCAAAGACTGCATCTATTAAAAGAAAATCAAAATCTTAAGTTTGCACCAATAAAATGAACAAGTAGAAAATATAAAA
Source organism: Diceros bicornis minor (assembly GCF_020826845.1). Classification (NCBI taxonomy): domain Eukaryota; kingdom Metazoa; phylum Chordata; class Mammalia; order Perissodactyla; family Rhinocerotidae; genus Diceros; species Diceros bicornis. Next base: position 13,994,722 of record NC_080758.1, read on the forward strand.
ACTTATAATAAACTTCATTTTTTTTCCCATATAAAAAGGGGGTGCTGCCTGCCAGTTAGCCTGGAGTCAGGACTGAGGGAAAGAATCACAAAACTTTAATTTTTTTTTGTTTTCAATTACTTTTTAAAAGTCAAGAAAGGTAAGAGCACCATTCTGTTTCTTCCCACACACACATGACTTAAACAAGAAAGGTTCAGATACACCGACACAACTGTGTCTAAAAAGACAGAGACTCTTGCTCCGCTATGCCTCTGTCTCAAGGATATGTCATCTGAAAAATATAGGCCACTACGCTGGAAGTTGATGGATTTACAATCTTAGATCTGTTTTTAACCAGACGGGGGGGGGGGGGGGGGGGGGGCGTCGAACTCAAATCCACTGCAAGTCAAAGAAATTAAATGATCTTACCTTTAGAGACACCTAGAAAGACTGGCTAAATGTGTGAAATTAAAAAAAAATTAACTGGCTCTCAGTTATTGCTAGGAAATGACACCAAGGCTAGCAGAGACATTTGAAATTCACAGATATTCCAAAAAACCCATTTTCATTAGACTGTTTGAACCTAATAGAATAAAACAGATAAAGGGAAGTAAACCTGATGTTTTTCCCCTAATCCCACTGACCAGAACAAGTGTCAGGGAGCGGCGACGGCAGAAAGGGGTGGAGGCAGAAGCGGGAGGGAGCAGCAAGGCGCTCAGTCAGACTGCAGCCTGAGTCCCACGAGCGGCTGCTCTGGAGACTGAGCTCCTAGGAACAGCCACGGCACTATGCTAATTCTCAGGGAGCTCCTAGAACAGCCACGGCACTATGCTAATTCTCAGGGAGCTCCTAGAACAGCCACGGCACTATGCTAATTCTCAGGGAGGTCCTAGAACAGCCACAGCACTATGCTAATTCTCAGGGAGCTCCTAGAACAGCCACGGCACTAGGCTAATTCTCAGGGAGCTCCTAGGAACAGCCACGGCACTAGGCTAATTCTCAGGGACAGTGAAAACACGACACCAGCAGAACAACAGGACAGCGGAGCAGATACCAGAAACCACACATCAAGGATTCTCCTCCTGAGATCTCAATGCGGGACTCGGGTCCTAGCAACCAAAACCTTGCAGCACTCCTAAAATGGATGTAAAGACAACAAATTCAATTTAAAAAAAATACCATGAATTGCGATTAATTTATGGACTGCTTAAAATCCAAGATTCTTTTTTAAATCGCTTGATCTTTTTAAATGCTTGATCTTTTTAAATTCTTGATATCTTTTTTTTTTTAAGTTTATTTCCTCGTATCTATTCTTTCCTGCAAAATCAACAAAGTGCTTAGTTCTGGTAAAGGAATTAAAAAAAAAATTGTTTTAAATGCCTACATCTAAACAAATGATCTCTTTAAAAAGCATTCAGATTAAGAGACTGGAAAGAGCGAGGCATCTAAGGCTGGGGAGCAAGAGCTGAGGGCGGCTGCCCCCCAGGCACAAAATTCAGGAGGTGTCTCTTCTGTCTGTAACCTCACCACACTGAGCTTACTGAGATCAACAATGTTAAATACTTAGCTCCACAAACTCTGTAAAAACGAGTTGTTGTGCCCTACAAAAAAGGTATATACATATTTTACATAATACAATATCTTAAGGGTCATATTTACAGAAGAAAATCCATTCACAGAAACTGTGAAATTCTGGTTCAGAACGCAGCACCTGGCCTTGGGTTGTCTGCAGTTCATTCTCAAAAGCATTATTGCTCTCCATGTCGGCAAAGGGCGACACCCGCACTCTGAACAACAACCAGGAATGAGGTTCACCACGCCTCAAGACCTCAAGAATATTGCATTTATCCATTACTTTCTAAATAAAGTGCACTCAGCTGCACATTAGCATGTGAAAAATTGCTACTGCTGCAGTTAAATACTGTCATCTCGTTTTCCCTTCTGCAAAGCCATTTGACATCAAGCACAATTCCTGGAGGTGAAGTATTACAGGACATCAAGAGCAGATGAAAATTCTAGTTAGGAAAAAAGCCTAGGACAACCAAGGGTAGGGCGGAAGCGACTCAACACTATCACTAAAGGATGAGAACCCGGAAAGGCCAACGCCACGGGACAGAGGATCAACACACACAACTGGTAACCCAGTAGTGACGAAAACACGTGAAGGCTGGGACTATGCTCTTCGTCCAAACTGCAATAAGAGAAACCAGGCATTCTAACTGCTCTTGATTTCCCCAGCATTCTCTGGCTCACCTACATTTATTTGCAAGACTTTGGATAGCCAGGAAGAAAGAAGTGACATAGGAGTCTTGTGATCAGTAACACTCCATACCTCCAGAAGCACATCCCTAAGAGGCAGAATGCCATGATACAAAGAAGGAAAAAAACAGGTAGATATCACGCTTCAGCTTAAAATCCAGTCCTGCTCAAATGACGTCACTTGGAATACCCTTGGAGATCAAAGCTGGTTCTTTCTTCAAAGCTGGGTGCCTAGATCAATGATCTTTACCCCCGATAATCCTAGTGCAGTGTCATTTGTACAGTGATTTCCTTAGAGGTCTTGGTGTAGAGATGTCAGCAGTATTTCTGTTAGCAACCAGAAGAAACAGGAGTAAAACATACGCTTTGCACAACAAAAAGAATCCTATGTCTATACTGATGGCTTGCAACATGGCTCTGACTGATTGATTCAGATTCCTTAGATCCCATATTACCAAAAGTATCTAATGGCCCAATGCCTTCAAACCAAAAGTTTTTTCAATGACTATATATTTAAGTTACACATTCAAGTTAAAAATTTACCTAACACCTTTAGATTACAGTTGGGGGACAACTTTTTGAGAAAGGTCAAGAATAGATCCTGTACCTGATCAGGGCCCATGGGCACGCCCGACAGAGGCAGGGAGTTCATGGTCATCTGTCCCATGGGACCGCTGCTGCCATTCATGTGCACCATGCCATATGCCGCAGGAGTCCCCTGCTGGGCAAACTGCTGCTGGGAAAAGGAGCTGTAAAGAAAGTGTGAAATCACCTCCTGGGTCGTTTTAGTAACCCAGGATATGCACACAGAGACTATCACAATTTAGTCAAATGTCGCTGTACTTAAGCAGAGAACATGAGAGAGAAAACTCCGATAGCCTGCCTTCTACTTTTCACAGGTGTCTGTACTCAACACCTCATGGATATGTGCACTGGAGGAAGGATTCTCAAAATGGATGAGCCAAATAACATTTTCTAATATGAACCCAGATTTTTCTAATCTCTCCATCCAAACAGGCTTGACTGAAAAATGCAGAGATTAATTTCCTGAACTTCTGGCACTAGAATGTGAATGACTTTGGAAGTCCCTGTTCTTTACCTGTTCCTGGCCAGGTTTCCTGATGGCCAGCCCTTCATTTCTGAGGACTGATACATGGGTGCAGTCTGAGGGTGCTGCATCATGGGATTCTGGGAGGGACCCATTCTTGATGACATCATTGCGCTGGGCGGACTAGACACTCGACCAAAGGCTGGATCTGACTGTTGTCCCATCCCTTTAAAAAAGAAAGAAGAAAAAGAAAAAAATCACAATGTTCAAATGCTGCCTCCTTAGAATATCAGCTATGTTCTTTTTTTTTCAATTTTATTTATTTATTTTTCCCCCCAAAGCCCTGGCAGATAGTTGTATGTCATAGCTGCACATCTTTCTAGTTGCTGTATGTGGGACGCAGCCTCAGCATGGCCAGAGAAGCGGTGCGTCGGTGCGCGCCCGGGATCCGAACCCGGGCCGCCAGCAGCAGAGCGCGCGCACTTAACCGCTAAGCCACAGGGCCGGCCCTCTATGTTCTTTTCTAAATGGCAGGGGAAGGTGATAGTGTGAGATATCAAGTGCTACACGATGCTGCCTGCCAGTTATTCGTGCCTCTCACCAAGATGACAGCTAGAGGAACGAGCTTACTACAGAAGCACGCTGTCTAGATCACTTGAAGGGTGGTCATATCAATGAGCTTTCTGTACAAAAAGGACTCCAGATCACACTACTCACATCACTCTGTCCCTCTTTCGAGGGCAGAAGAGCTACTGCCCCTGGCTGGCAGGGATGCATCCTAAAATGTAATCTCTCCAGTAGATACCTCCACCCCCACTCCCACCATGTTCCTGGAACCTCTCAAAGGCTGGCCTGAAGAGGGATATGCATTATCATGATTAATAATCTGTCCAAGACACCAAGAAAAAGAACTCAAAAGCCCACATAGTGCATTCCTCTCACTGACCTGATCAAGCATTCAGGGCTTATAGAGTTCCCTCTACTGGGACATACGCAGCAGAGGGGGAAACCTGGGAGTTTCTTCCAAATTAAGATGTGGGGAACTGAAAAAACAAGACCTGAAAAAAAATACTCAACTATGATAGAACAACTACCTCAATTACAATTACCTGTGCACTGCAGGAGACATTTTAGTTTAGTTATTTTTAATTAATTTCATTTTTCTTGTGAAATAACAAGAGGGAGTAAATAGTATTTTTGTTTTCAATATGCAACAGATCTAGTGAATCTTATGTCCTAGTAATGTTCTTTGGGGAAAACATTCTCACTGTCAGGTTTACCATAATTTGGTGGATATGGGAACTGCTGGGGTGGCGCTTGTGGCATCATAGGCCCTGTCAAAACCCCATCCATGCTGGGGGAAGCAGTCACGTTAGGGGGTGGGCTGAAGGCCTGGGCTTGCTGCTGCTGTTGCTGCTGCTGCTGCTGCTGCTGCTGCTGCTGCTGCATCATCATCGCCACCCTCTGCTGTCGGAAGTGATGACTCAGCAGCTCCCTGCTGCGCTGGGTGACCATCTGGGCATTAAGAAAACCCTGCTAATACCCAAGAAAGAATGCAATTATACACATACAGCAAGAACCAGCCAATTTCATACATACAGCACCCTGACAATACATTAGGTATCAGAGAGAAAAATCACCCAATGCCTTTCTTTTTTCTGTGTGAGGAAGATCAGCCCTGAGCTAACATCTGATGCCAATCCTTCTCATTTTGCTGAGGAAGACTGGTCCTGGGCTAACATCTGTGCCCATCTTCCTCTACTTTATATGGGACACCGCCACAGCATGGCTTGACAAGCAGTGCATCAGTGCACGCTGCGGATCCGAACCTGTGAACCCGGGGCCACCACAGCGGAGTGCATAGACTTAACCGCTGTGCCACCGGGCCAGCCCCCCTAATGCCTTTCTTTATAATTACAAAAAAGGAAAAATGAACAATTCTCATTCTGGTAATGGCTTTCTGGCCTATGGGGGGGGGGGGGGTGGCGCACGGGCTGCAGAACAGGGACCTGAAAATTATTTGGGGCTAGGAGACAAAAGCAGACAAGTTGTCAAGCTTTAACATAGTCAGAAACATTCCTCAAAGTGAGAGACCATTTAGGGGTAGAATTAGAGGACAAACTTTTCAGAAACTATGAAATAAAACTACAAGAAGAAAAAGAACAGGAATGGGGTAGGGGGGCAGGCAGCGGGGTTTGAAACAAGAAGGAAACCAAAGAAAAAGATGGAGTCATACTCAGAAAAGCAGAAAGCCACCTCACAAGGTCTTATAGTCTCTTAAAACCTTCTGAAAGAAGGGGTGGAGGGTGAGGAGAAGCTTTCTGGGGGTTAAGGAGGGGACATGATCAGAGCACTGGATACAGAAGCTGACTGGGCTCTACCAGCTGGGAGAGGTCATCTCCAAAAAGCAAACTTCTATTATCTTTTTGGAGGGCATCCTAGTTTGGCTTATACAGGATGTCTGATTATCAAGAAAATGCAGATATCAGTACCTCCAAGTAGGGCTAAGACAGTGAAAACTGGGCATTTCAGTGTTTGTTCTTTTAACAATAATTATGAACAATATTTCCAACCACAGTAAAGGGTTTTCGTGTAGTCATCTGCCTCGTGCACATTAAGAAAATACCTAATACAGTCTTCACCTGGGGCTGGAGGTAGAGAAAACTTTAATGTCATCCCTCCCACCTTGGGAAACAGGTCATCTCAGAAGTTATCACTGAGAGTAGGATTATGTATTATTTATTTTCTTCTTTATACTTCTAATAATTTCAAATTTTACCTGGTGAGCATGTGATTTCATAATCCAGGAACAGAGAAATGTTTACAGATTTATTATTTTAAATTCCTAAAAAGTAAGTGATAGCTGTTTTCACAACACAGCAATTGATCACAAAGGGAATTAATTTAAAAAACACAAATCAGTGGTTTTAATAAAAGGACCTCTCCTCCTCTGATTCTTCCTAGTCACCAGCAGAAGAGAAGAATGGAAAAGGAACTGTGATGGGACCAGGGGATGGTTTCTTACACAAGAAATGTGGAATTACTTTATTTGTTTAACAAACATTTACTGAGAGCCAACCATAGGCCAGGCCCTGTGCTGAGCACACGCAGGGAACATGGAGACTTGCTCTTCTCACCTGGGAGTTTACCTGGGGCTGCATCATGGGCCTCATCACCGCAGCACCACCAGCAGTGGGGTTTTCCATTTTCATTTCAAGTGCCTGACGGCTCTGATTCAAAAACTGGGGAGAGACAAGTTGGTTAGGATGCAAGGGGAGCATGTTAATGAGCCCCAAACAGCCCTCCAAATCCTCAGCACCACGCAGCAAGGTCAAGATGACATCTCCAAACCCATTAACCTGGTTAAATCACAGCTAAGCTGAACGGATACACTTTCACACTTCAAGAAAGTTCATGCTGCAAAGTCCTTGGCTAGCATATGACGCTTTATTGTCTGGCATCAGGAGGAAAAGTAAAAGTGCAATTTCACAGCTTAAAGAATATCTTCAAAGGACTGGAGGAAATCAAAGGATTTATACAGTCAGATTTTCTCTAGGATTATTTTGGCCATTAGGGAAATAGCTGTAACTTGATCAGAGTAACACTGAATAAACCACCTATTCTGTTACCTTTTCCTATGCAACTTTTAGTGGAAAGAAATGGTAGAAAGTAAAATGATACCATGAACACACTAACAGAGCTTTCCAGAAGAGTTTCTGGCTTGCTGGCTTCTAAACTCACTCACTTTTCTGCTTACATGGTTCAGTTCTGCCACATTTAATAACTCAGCACAGCTAAGACACAATATAAATAATTATATTTTAAAAGATTTGTTGGGGATTATGAAAACAATGAAAAAAATAGAAGTCTTACCTTAGAATATTAAGAGAGTTCAAGTTTTATAAAACATCTAGAAAGCAGAGGTTCCATAAAAAGAATGCTCAAATCAATAAGGTTTCAATACTTGGTTATTAATATTAAGGACTTTGTAAAAAATAGAAGTTATCTACCTCTAAGACTACGAAGTCATCAAGAAACATTTTTCTCTTCTGCCCCAAGAGCAATCCTCTCTGACTTCTATTTTTTAACCTGTACAATAGAATATCCTTATAGAAAGGTATCCAATTCTAGCAGGACCACTCCCTAATAAAGAACCACCTGTACAAATAAAATGTTACACCAAAGTGAAAACAAAAGGAATCTGTTTAGTTGACGAGGAATACAGAACCAGTGGCAAGAGCTCTGAAGAACACAGTCTGACAATAAATTAGAGAAGAGCAGGCCAAGGGAAAGCCACTTTGGGCCAAGGCAGAGCATGTGGCTGGTTACCTGCTGGCCCTGTAGCCTCTGCTGAAGCTGCATTCTGAGTTGCTTGGGGGTGTTTGTCCGGGGTCTCATGAGGTTGGCCCTTGGGTGCATTCCTTGGAGAGGAAAACTGCCTTGCTGGTTCATCTGATTCATCATAGAGTTAAAAGATGGTGATTGTCCCTGAAGATTAAAGCCCCCTTGCATTGGAGGCCCCTGTGCCGGATATGTCTGCCCATATAACGCTGCCTTCTGATCCATCATTACTGCCGCCTCTTGACCTTGAAAAGCATCCTGTTTGGGCTCCAAAGCTTGTCCCTTAAACATCAAACACATAAATGAACAGTGAAGTCGAAGTCATCTGAGAAAGCAACAGAAATCAAATGCTCTAAAGGTAAAAAATAAAAGTCAATATATGTGAACAATGACGCTGCAGAATTTCAAAAGCAAAATCAAGTTCATTGTCTCAAGTTCCATGAGAACACAGACCATGCCCCATCTTTTCACAGCTGTGTCCTCGTGCCTAGCACAAGGTCTCACACAGATAGACACTCATATTTTCTGAGCCAAATAACTACAAAGCATTAAGTACCAGAAGAAACACTATTTGTTTCAGACCAGATTTCTGTACCAACATGGACCTCCCATGCCAAGTATAAAATAAATCAATTAAAATCATTGTGATCAATGAATTCTCATGTTATCAGTACAACTTTTTTTTTTTTTTGGTGAGGAACATTAGCCCTGAGCTAACATCCAATGCCAATCGTCCTCTTTTTGCTAAGGAAGATGGACCCTGGGCTAACATCTGTGCCCATCTTCCTCTACTTTATATGGGATGCCACCACAGTATGGCTTGACAAGCGGTGCATCGGTGCACGCCCGGGATCCGAACCTGCAAACCCCGGGCCGCCGAAGCGGAGCATGTGCACTTCACCCCTGTGCCACCGGGCCAGCCCCTACAAGAATGTTTTTGAAGGAGCCAAGAGGTGATTTTGGTAGAGACAGGTAAATCAAGAAAAGTGATACTCCCTGACATGTATACGCCAGTTGAACAAAACCTAAAGGTGGTCATCCACTACTATTTGTACATGGTGAGGGGGACCACATTCATTCAACAAGTATTTAGGTGCCTGTCACGTGCCAGTCATCACTTCTCCACATGCTAAGAATGTATACAAAATAATGTCCAAGGGGTGACGGAAAAAGTAGCAAAAATAAATATTCTGAAGGAGGGAAGAGCCTGTCATGCTAAGACGAGAGGGTGTGGGTCAGGTACTGCACCCACCTTTATCTTCTTATCCACGGCACAGAACGCCAAGAGTGCAGTCAACAGCCGGGTCAACTCTTGCCTTAAAGCATACTTCACCCCACTGTGACTGTGACACCACTCTCAATGTTCTCCCACCTCAATGACTTCTCCTTGGAAGAAGGTTAAGAGTTCACCAGGATTCAGTCCTAGGCCACCTTCTTTTCTCGCACTACATCTCTACTTTGATGTTCTCACCCACTAGTGACAACTGCCAAATTTTTGTCTCTAGCTCAAATGTCTCTGAACTCTAATTCTGCTTATGCAAATGTCTACTTAACATCTTTACCTGGATGTCTCAGGCATCTCAAACTTAACATGTAGAAAACAGAAGTCATGATCCCCAATAGCCCCTCCCTGAGAAAAACCTGATTCTCCTCCAGTCTTCCCTATATGGCAATACATGGCAACACCATTCACCCAGAACTAAAAGCTAGCAATCTAGATTCTTCACATTCTCCCTTTCCAAGTGTGCGCATGCATGCACGTGCACACACGGTCCACCAAGTCCGATCCATTTTTCTTCCATGACACATTGTGTATCCCTCCTTTCTTTCCATTCCATGGCCACGACCCTCCCAAGACACTTCTTGGACTCTTGCAGTAACTGGCAACTGTGCCTCTACTTTGCCCATCATACCAATGCCTTTCTCCAGACAGCAATGAGATACCTTTAGAAAGTAAATCACACCTTAAGTTAAACACAGCAGACTGATTGCACATGTTCACCTCCTTTCTCTTGCTAACCCTACTAAACTAACAGCAAAGACTTAAAATTAGTATTTAACCACAAAACAATGAGAATAAGGAAGGCAACCAGATCCAATATTTCGAAAGGTATCTGGAAGACAGAAAGTGAAGAGAGGAGTAACCAACTCTACAGAGCAGAGAAACTGAGACCTATCTGCCTGCAGAGGGAAACACACAAGAATCAAGCAATGAGAGACTCCACTGGCGACGGCAGAGGGTCAGGCAGAGTGCTCACACAGGGGTTGGTTAGGAGTCTGAGTACAGAGCAGGGGAGCAACTACCTCCCTGCCCTCAGCCTGCTCCCCAATTCCATACACTCAAGTGGCTGTACTCCCCCAAAGGAGTACCTACTCCCCCAAGGGCCTTGGTTAGGGACACCAAGTGCAGCAGAGGGCATGAACAGGGCAGAGGCTGAAAACAGGAAATCTTGTCTATATTTATAATTTCTAATAAAATTTTATATAATTTTATATCTTAACACTATGTGATCATCAACTTGCCTCCCCACCCAAGCTCCAAAAATGCAACCAGGTAATAAAAAATTCCCAGGCAAAAAGCGGGGGACTCCTCTCCAGAAAAGCTGTACTGAGGGGGGTGAGGGGACACGACTCCACATGCTGCAATTGGGGAAGTCCTGAAACAAAAAGGCCAGCCCCAGTCTCCCCACGCCGGCCCTGCCCATCACTTCCAGTGAAGAAAACTGATCTTGCTTTTTAATACATTGTTCTTAAATATATATAGTCAAGGATCACCAGATATTTGGTGATGAAAGCTTCCAACACGAAAGTGACTCAAACAGATAAAAAGTAACTTAAAGAAAAATAGAGAAGATAAGAAAACACAGAATCACTATAACACTCAACACATCAACAGACATCCCAGAAAGAAAGATCAGAAAAACAGATAAAATTATTAAAGAAATGGTACAAGAAAATGCCCCCAAACCAAAGGGGATATCAGTGCATCTAATATTCAGCAGAATGAATGAAACAACACCCATGCCAAGACGGGGCATCATGAAATTTCAGAGAGAAGTTCCCGAACAATTCCAATGAGAATAAATGGGTCACACACAAAAGAACAGGAACCAGACTGGAATCTGAGTCAGCGGCAACACTGGATGCCAGAAAACTATGGAACAATTCTCTCAAAATTCTAAGAGGAAATTATTTTCAACCTAGAACTTAATACACAGCCAAACACAGAGGAAGGATGGAATGAAGATATTTTCAGACACATAATAACCAAAACATTATACCTCATGCAGCAGGGCCAGAGAAGTTAACAGCAATTGTGTTTCAGCAAAACAAAGATGTAAATCAAGAAAGAAAACAGCCTGGGGTTCAGGACACTGAGGATCCAACATAGGAGAAGAGGGACAATGACTGACTTCTAGACCTGCCTCACAGGACAGAGTAAAACAGAGGGGCAGAGAACTCAAGAGGGAGGGAACGAACTGATGGATTATCCAGTGTGTCTAAACACATGGAGAAAAAAACTAAGAGAAATTTTATAGGTCTGTTGGAGTATCTGGGGAGAACTAGCAGTTAAGTGTGTAGAAAACAAAGCAAATAAAAAGAGAAGGCAATTAACTCCAAACAAACAAACCAAAAACAAAAACCTATACAAACTATACCTGGCCCAGCAATGAGCCAAAATAATGTAAGTACTTACTGACCACCTATTTAACAACAAAAGACATAATTACACTGGGCGTACAGAGAAAGCACGTGCCCGTGTGTATGCAGTGGGTATGGTTATGATTGTGCACATTGGAGGAAGAGAGGATAAATACAGATCAACAATTTCTTATCCAAAATTCCAAAAAAGCTCTAAAAAAACTAACAATTTTTCATTAACACCAAATGTATGTAACAGCAAAACCTGACCTAATCTTACATGAAGCAATGCAAAATCTCTATGTATCCCACTTAGCGTGACTATTTACGTATTTTGCTGTAGACGTATTAGCATGTTTGATCACAGGCTACTGCTCAGAACTCCACCAGGGGTATTGTGGAATATATGGTAAATATGCATCATTTTACCTTTCTAAAATCCAAAAATTCCCAAATTCCAAAGCATATCTGACCCCAAGGTGCTTAGATAAGGGACTATGAATGCACAGTCAACTATCATATCAGGAAATTAATAGATACAGACTGAAGTTGATAAAGAAATAGCTTCATAAGCATATTACTTAGAAATATTACCAAAACAAAGAGCTGAGTTTCACTATCTCTGAGTGGGGCAAGTGTCTACGCTTCTTCAATAAGTATATTCTCATATCATTTTATTTTTAAGTTACAAACAGGTTACTATGCTAAAAATAAAAATTAATTATAACAAAAAAGGAAAGCAGGTCTCGTCACTATCCTGCTTAAAATCTTTCATGGCTTCCCAATGGAGTAGAAAAATTCCAGACTCCTTAAGATGGCTTTGTGGAACCAAAACTCTATTTACCTCTCCAATCCCTCTCTGCTCTTGCTGCCTTTCAGTCACTTACGAGAACCCCCAAACTCTTTCCCACCTAAGGACCACTGAGTTAGCTGTACCTCTTCTGGAACGTTCTTCCCCTAGCTTTTCCCATAGCTGGCTCTTTCTCATCTTTCAAGTGTCGGCTTATATGTCAACTCCCCAGAAAACGTTTTCCTGACCATTCAAGTCCAGTCCCCAGTTATTCTTTATCTCATCATCTTGAATGTGAAAACACAAACATTTTTTTTTTATATAATTTCATTTATTTATTTTTTTCCCCACAAAGCCCCAGTAGATAGTTGTATGTCATAGTTGCACATCCTTCTAGTTGCTGTATGTGGGACGCGGCCTCAGCATGGCCAGAGAAGAAGTGCGTCGGTGCGCGCCCGGGATCCGAACCCGGGCTGCCAGCAGCGGAGTGCATGCACTCAACCGCTAAGCCACAGGGCCGGCCCAGAAAACACAAACATTTTTTTTTTTTTTTTTTTTTGTGAGGAGATCAGCCCTGTGCTAACATCCGCCAATCCTCCTCTTTTTTTGCTGAGGAAGACGGCCCTGGGCTAACATCTGTGCCCATCTTCCTCCACTTTACGTGGGACGCCGCCACAGCATGGCCTGCCAAGCAGTGCGTCAGTGCGCGCCCGGGATCCGAACCAGCGAACCCCGGGCCGCCGCAGCGGAGTGCGCGCACCTAACCGCTTGCGCCACCGGGCCGGCCCCAAAACACAAACATTTTTAAACTAAAGAACAAAACTACAAACAAGCCCCAACTAAAAAGAAACTGGGAAAACTATTTTGTAACGTATTAGACTAGTTAAGAGTCATTCTTCAAATCGCAGCTCAGACACGAGTTTTGTAGAGAAAATATTTGATCCCCCACCCTAAGAAAAGGTCCCTGTATGGTACAGTCTCATAGCATCACATGCCCTTCCTCATAACCTCTGTTACACACGCCTACTTCTATCTGTGTGGTCCCTTGCCTGATGTTTGCCTTGCCCAGTGGGATGTGAGCTCTGGGAGCAGGAACTAATGTGTTCACTATTGCTACTCAGCTTCTAATAAAAGACTGATTCTGATACAGAAGACAAATTATTTGTTAAATGAAGGAATCAACACATAAATCAGTAACTAAACATAAAGGACTGCTGCAATCAACAAAATAAAAACCCCATCAGAAATCTATTAAAAAACACATCTAAATGGCCAAAAAACACAAAATATGTTCAGTCTTACAATCAACAAAATACAATTTAAACAAGTATCTTTGCTGCCCAACAGACTGGAAAAGATTTAAAGGAATGATCACACTGAGTATTTGCTTTGTCACTTGCTCATCCACACTGTGTGTGTTCTTTTGTCTACATGGGCCACAGCAGCTCAGAGCTTGTGAGGGTGAGGAACTCAAATCGTCGCCCTCCACTGTGGAAAAGCAGCTCTATGATTTTTCAGGAAAACAACCTGAAAATATGTAGCAAAATCTCTAAAATATGTATCCCCTCTAGCCCAATCATCCTTTCTCTTGGACTGCATCTAAGAAAACAGACTAAGTGAACAAGATGTGAGTAATTCATAGAATTCTTTACAATAAAGAATACTTAGGAACAATTTAAATTTTCATCAGTAGAGAATTGGTTAAATAAATTGTGTTCAATATGATACTATTTGACCATTAAAATTAAAGCTGTATATATTAAACAGAAAAAGATGGCGATGATGATTTTTGTAAAGTAAAACAGGTTACAAAAGTGTTTCAGTCCACTCTTTTTTTTCTAAGATACACTCAAAAGTTACTGATAATTTTTTGTGCCAGAATTATAGAAGATTTTTAACATTTTTTTAATACACACTTTTATGTATTAAAAGTATGTAGGCAGTTCAAGCTTCCTGGTCTCTGTGTGACCCACACATCACTCCCAGCCAGGTTACACACCACTCTTCAGTGCCAGGGTCACATGTGACTGATACCCCTGGAGGTGTACATCATCACTGCTCTGTTTCCCAGCCACCCATTAAAAAGTTCTGTGACAGCGTGTGCCACGTTGTAGCATAATTCCTTGTGTACACATTTGTCTCCCCAACAAAGACTAAGAAATCCCTGAGGATCTCTCCTGCTTATTGTTGAATGCACAGACCTATACAGCGCCCCCACACACAAATTCTTTAAATGAGAACAGCCAATGCAAATGTATGTTTCAAAAACACATATTTGTGAATGGCATATTCACAAATAAGGTTGCATAGGTAAAGTCGGCCCAGCCTCCATATCCACAGGTTTCACATCTGTGGACTCAACCAACCATGGATCAAAAGGCCTATGACAGTTGCGTCTGTACAGAACATGTACAGACATTTTTCCTTGTCATTATTCCCTAAACAATGCAGTACAACAACAATTTGTATAGCATTTACATTGTATTAGGTATTATAAGTAATCTAGAGATGATTTAAACTATATAGGAGGATGTGTGGATTATACACAAATACTATGCCATTTTATATGAGGGACTTGAGAAGGAGCAGATTTGGGTATCCCCGGGGGTCCTGGAACCAGTCCCCCGTGGTTACTGAGTGACGACTGTAACTGGGAATAGGAAATGACAGTGAGATGGTCACAGACTTACCACTGCAAATGGGGTTTAACATAAAAAAGTTTGCCTCCTCAGAGTATATACTGGTTGGCTAGATAGTAGAGAGAGGTAATTATAAAAATGAGAACTATTAACATAAGTAAAAAGAAGCATTTTAAAAACTATAGTAGTTTTATCAGATCATTTCTATGCTTGCCTAAAATCTGACATCTTTATAAAATAACAGGTTGCTGAAAGTGATAACACAATTATAAAAGCATATTTTCTAAATTTAATGCTGGTATCCATGAATGTAGTGATGTAACTGAAGTTAACAGGAAACACACACACAGAGGCATTCTTCTGCATGGCTTCAGGGATGTACACTCACACGCACACTTCTATACCCATGTTAATGTTACCTACTTGATTTACAAGTTCAGGGATGCCCAGAGCTCTGTCAATTTCTTCCAGGCCCGTGGCATCCGTGTTGCTCAGGAGAGTGTGCAGCTGGTCCAGCAATGCTCTTTCATCACTCTGGCCTTCTAGGTTAGAAGGTGGCCCAAGGAGATCATCTAGGGAACTCCTAAGAAGTGGCCTAAAAAGAGACTTGCAATCAATCTCAATGGTGCTTTTCCTCTTGGGAAAAAAAAGTCACAGTAACCATGCACAATATTTTTAGTATTTTTTTTTTTTTTTTTTTTTTGTGAGGAGATCAGCCCTGAGCTAACATCCACCAATCCTCCTCTTTTTTTTTTGCTGAGGAAGACGGCCCTGGGCTAACATCTGTGCCTATCTTCCTCCACTTTATATGGGACGCCGCCACAGCATGGCTTACCAAGCAGTGCGTCGGTGCGCGCCCGGGATCCGAACCAGCGAACCCTGGGCCGCCGCAGCAGAGCGCGCGCACTTAACCGCTTGCGCCACCGGGCCGGCCCCCATGCACAATATTTTTAATATGCAATAATAACTCGAATACTACACGTATAATAATAAACCAACTGAGCAGCAGCAGAGAAGAGCAAATGGCATCAATTTAAATTTAAGGCCCGTCATTTGAAACCCCACCAGACCACCTGCGACTACCCTAGCTAGACCACCAAAATGTAACTGCTAGACCTGTAGGCATTTGGGGGATAACAGAGATTGGTGGGGGAGAGGGGAGTAATGACTGGGATGGAAGAGGGTGCTGTTTTCAAGACCCTACAAGAATAGAGGTGGTAGTAGTTGCAGAAATCAACAAAAGAACAGAAAAAGGGATAGAAATGTTGAACTACCAATGAACTGAGCCTGGGAACCGCCAAGTAACTTTTTGTTATACTTGGCCCACAGAGCTCATGTATTGACAAGTATAATACAAACTCCACATACCCACAGCAAGGTGCCACAGTTCTCCAACACATTAAAGGGGCATGGAGCTAGACATCTATCCTGCCTCAGAAAAATTCTGTGATGAAACTATTTGTTCTCTACTGGGTAGAGAAGTACCCAGTTAATAAACTCACGTAGTTACATCACTGTCTACTCAACAAATCAGTTCATTTTTTCTTTGCTAATTTATTGTAGAATTCAAGTTAGAATTAACATTGACAGATGGCCTCTTTCAGGCAAGTGAGTTACTGACCAAGATAAATAAAAATGAAATACAGACATAATCCACAATCTTTCTTTCACAAAAATAAAGGGCTATAGTTCACTTTCATCATCATGCCTGAAATGTTTTAAAGAATGTTAGAAAAGAATTATCCAATCCTTAAAAAGGAATTCTCCAGAAAAAGCCTAAACTGAGGTTTACTGTCTGAATGTCATTTATCTTGTCAAACTGGTGCTAATTTATTCCCCTACTCATGGAGGAGGATTAGTACATTATGAGAGACAACAATCGCCTCACAGAAGAGAGTCTCAAGTTTGACCACAACGGTCTTGAGCACTGAACAACACAGTTCTGTCTCCTCCCTTTCCCGTGAATGCCACTGCTTGCTGCCTCAGCCTCGTTTTACACACAATTATCTGAGAAGAGCCTGGATGACAACAAAGTACCTCAATTACAGAGTTTTTCTCATTCTCTTTCAGAAAGAGAATTTGTTCCTGTGCTGTGACCCTTTTCTAGATTATCCGATGCTAACATTTTCTACAGAGTCATATAATAAAGCCCCACCTATTTTGTGTCCCATGAGGACCTTGTTCCACGGACAACATGCCATCTGGCCAGGAACCTGGCTGGGCAGATGGTGCTGCTTGGCCATAAGGACTGATCCCCATTCCCATGGGAATCTCACCAGGCCCTGAGAGATCAAAAAAAAAGAATAAATTTTCAAGTAAGCCAATAGCAAGAATTACTCTAAAACATCTCATTTTCTTTTTTTATGAAGGGGATGCTTACGTATTTGAAGCATCTGCTGCTGCTGTTGCTGCTGCTGTGGCTGCAACATTGGTCTCGCACCTGGGATGCTATTGGAACGAAGAGGCAAGGTGGGCATTGCGGCACCCACTGCAGCTCTGGGTAAAGAAGCATTATAATCTGCTCCCGGTCTTCCCATGGAATTTGAACTCATAGGTTCCATCCTGCTGGCCTTTGAGTTTGGTAAGCCCCATTCTCCTGAAGAAGGAGTCTGATTCACAGTCACATTTCTGTTTGGTCCACCTAAAACAGGTAGAAATGATAGTGTCTTTTCCATATTATAATGAAATCCTTCTTACATAGGTACAGTCATTATACACAGCATTGGCCTTCACAAAAAAATGCTTTGCCATCCTAATAGGGCTAGCCAACTATGAAGACATTTTGGTAGGCCACTATTGCCATGTGTTCATTACAGGTTAGAAAATGTCTTAGACCAAAAGCTTCCTTAAGAGTTTAAATAACTAAGACATGGAATAAATGGAGGATACTCATGAAAGAAACATTATGCTACTGTTATTCAAAACTCTATTACTTAATCCCAGTTACTTAAATGGCTTTATGTATTTTAAATTTACTTTTCCCAAAAGAAATTTTTAATCATAAATACTAACTAGAAATAACATACCCATATTTGAGCCATAACTTTCCTGACTATCCATCATTCTTGGATTCCCACTCAACATGGGTTGCTTTGGTAACATGGGGAAAGCATTGATATTCTTTACTGGAGGACTTGAGCCAACGGAAACAGGGCTATCTAGAGACACTGCTCGGTTATATGGAGGACGAATGGACTGCACCAACTGTGGACTCCTCAAACCTGCTGGAAACATAGAAGCACAATATATAAATATCCTCTGATGATTCAATACATAAATAATCAAGTACAAGACACAAATGCTAATACTATCCACCCAAGAATGTCTTTCTTAACAAAACAAACACTGTCTTGCTTTACAAAATAAACACTAAGCACTAACAAAAAAAGCCTCATATTCCAAATAAAGTAGAAACAAGAGTCTCAGTGTTGGCTGAAGTATTGGGTACTGTTCTGTAGCCTGATATGGTCAATCATATTCTGTTTCACTTAATATTGAAAATTTACCAGTGTTTCAAATTCCTGGAGGTTCTTCCATATGCATACTTATTAAGTGGCTTGTCTGTTTTTAGAGAAATTTCACAATTAAATGTAACCAGGTAAGCTGCCTTCTAATCAAACGAGGAATGAAAGATAAAATTTCCTCCTAACCTTTTTCTTTTTCCAATCTACTCAACTGATCTGACTATCCATTTCAGTTTAGAAAATACTGTCACTGAAAATGAATAACCACCATTTCAGATCATTATGAATTATTCTTTTTCAATTGATACATACAATATATCATTGTTAATGAATGAGGAAACATATAGCTATAGGAGAGAGGTTAGGTAAGAACCAGCAAACACCAAAGAAGAAAACTCTCATAGCTAAATGACAAGATTCCGTAAGTGTCACAGGACAGGTTTTGATCTACAGTTTTAGCGCTTTTTTATCCAATTCTCTTTGCCTAAGAAAAATATATGCCCTAATACCTACTACTCATCTGGAGCAACCAAAGATGAACATTTTCCTGTAGGTCCCATGATTACTGGCATCATATTAGTTAGAAATGGGAAATTTTAAAAAAACAGGAAAATGTCCAAAAAACTTTTTAAAACACATACATTATAAATTAGCAGAAGAAACTGAGAGGCAGAGTATGTGTTTTGAAGTTATAAATGCTAGTTAGATCCTAGTCTCAGTGTAAGAGTACATACAAGTATGCAGAAAAGTTTAAAAGGCAGCAAGAATAAAACCTCGTTCTTTCTTACCCAGAGAATTAGTTCCTTGAAACATCTGTTGCTTGGTTCCCAGATTACTACCATTTGTGGATATGGAATTATTGTAAAAGTCAGAACTAGCCAGATCACCAAGAATAGCATCTAAATTATCCAAGTCTCCAGATCCCTGAAAATAAAATTTTAAAAATTAACCTGTGTACATTTCTAGATACATAGGTACAAACATACTCATCAGAATAAAACTGATGAAATTGGAACAAGTAAAACACACTAGTTACCTGAAATGATAATGTCCAACTTGAAGGCTGGCTTATTATGATACCTGTCCCTAATCTTCCTTGAAAGTAAGAACAGTTTAAACTACTGAGATAAATCCTTGGTGCTTTCAAAACGGCATTTTTTAATTTACACTAGAAGTTTAACTCTCAAACTGTAGGATATTTTCCAGCTAACATAAGTCAGGATTATTAGCTGACAGAGATGTCTGCCTAGATGTCTGCACATATCTTCTGAAAACAAGTATGATTAATAACAAAAGCAGTAAGCTGATGTTCAACAAGATATTCATAGGCATGCTTTAAAAAGAGATTTTGGTCAATAAATTTGGAGAACACTAGGTTAAACAAAGTTAAACAGACAACTTAACAGTAAGACTTCTTCAAGACACTAATTTTTTCAGGTGCATATTAACGTCTCCCAGAATAGTGTTCCTCAAGTGGAGTTTGGGAAATGCTTATATAGAACACAATCGTGTACATGGAAAGTGGATTTCAGGTAAAAAATGAAAATTTTGTTGCTTAATACAAAAGTGTTTTTTCCCTCTTTCTTTCCACCATGCCCTTAATAACCCAATCTGCTCATTCCAACAATAAACACCTCCACGGAAAATTTCAAATTGGCTACTAATGAGTTATAGTCACATTTTAAAACACATACATCTGATATTTCTAAATTGCATCATAATACACTTTACTGATGCCCAAAAGAATTACAAAGAAATCATAGCTCAAGACTAACTGCCATTAAATAAACCTAAAATAGAAGAATTGTGTATTAACACATTGTCTTTCTAACACAGAAATGCAATGATGAAGCACAATGACTAAGTTGGAATATACAGCAAACAAATTACCTCTTCATTTGTTTCTGTCTTAATTTTAGAGTCTTTCTCTTGACTTGAGCTAGGAACGGTGGAGCTGCTGCACTGACTCATCTTACTGTCCACTCCTTCCACTTTGGGCTGTAGCTCTTTAGAGAGTGTATCGCTAGGATCGTCCCTGTCCAGCAGATATCTAAGCAGCGCATTATTTTCCTTCTTCTTAGGACTTAGTTGCTCCTGCTTGACATTTCCTTCCACACAAGATGTTGTACTACTGGTGTCTTTCCCAGTGGCTTCTGCGGTAATCTTGGCAACCTCAGCCGGTGAATTTCCATTTTGCAGCAACTTGTGCAAAATCCGGTGCTTCTCCTGTAGCAGTGACCCATGCAGACTGGATGTGGAGGACACTCCTCCAGATGTTGAAGAGGAGACCCCGGAGGGGCTGGTGACACTAACAGAAGCGTCTTTACAACTTGAATCCAGGGGGGAGTTGGTCAAGGAGGAATGGCCCCGGTCATCAGAAGAACAGGTAAGTAATTGCAGTAATTTTTTATGACCTTTGCTTTCTAGAGGACCCCTTTGATTCTCTGACCCTTCCACACTGCTCTCTTTACTTTCTTTGTCATTGAGGTGATCTCTGCTATTTGACTGACACATTGAACTCTCCACTGGATTCTGGTCACAATACAAGCCTAGGGGACTCTTGGAATCCTGACTGTTCACTTTACTTGGTTGGGTTACACTCATATTGGGCGAGTTATCTAATCTGGGGCCTGGTGAAGACAGAGTAGATAAAAGAGAAGTCCCCACGCCCTCACTGATAGCTTGAAGAGCACTGAGAGAGCTGCTAGAAAAGCTGTGGCTCCCGGTATTGCCAGAAGATCCCATGGGAGAGTGTACACCTGGATTTGGAGAAAAATTAAGAAAAGAATTAGACTATCAGATGCTATAACAAAACAGCACTTAGCTCTTCAAAGTTTCTGTTATAAAATGAATTAACTTTACAAGAATTACAGTGGTATGGAAAAGAATTACTGAAAAAGGAAAAACAAAGATAAGGAAATGCCAACACAAATACCTGCAACAGGAGAAAACTGATGTGAAGTCATCTTTGGACTCCCGCGATTACGAGGAGAAATCATGATATTCTGCTGGTTGGAGACAAGGCCAGGACTCCCATGTGGGGGGCTACTCATGTTGAGACCATAGTTGTTGTTCTGGTAGGAAGATGGTGACTGCATGCCTGGCCCGGGGTTCACTGAAGCTATGCTACTGGAAGCCCCATACCTAGCTCCACTCAACTGTCCTGTGGTGCTGGGGTCAGCCAAGCCATAGGTCCTGCTGCTCAGCATCTGTAAGCCTTGGTTTGGCGACATGCTCATGCCGCCTACCGAATTGTTGCATCCAGCTGCTGGAGGTCTAATGCCTTGTCCAACAGGATTTGGGTTTGGTCTATACCCGTTCTGCTCCCTGTAAAGAAACAGAACATCAAACTTTTACTAAAAACTTACAGGCATGCATTGAAGGCCCGAATCAGATTTTTCAAAAAAGATTAAGTGCGTGCCCAGGAACTTAACTTCTTAGGCACCATTCCAATACCTAGTGACTATAACAATCTAGATATTGATCATTTGTTAACCTAACAACATACTTTTTAACAAGCCACAGAATCTAAATGAGTGATACTACCACAGCACTGTGAAGGGCCAAAAGCCATGTTAACTGCAATCTCAGCAGGGCTTTACAGGAGTTGCTATATATCTAGAGGTTAACCTGGAGGTGCTTGTAAATTACTCCAGATAATTAACAGATGAATATTCTGCTCCTTTATGTGTTTCTCATTTACCATTAGCAACAACAAGAGCAACTATCCTTTATTCCTAAAGTCTACCTTCAAATTTTAAATCAATGTAATGTAATGTATCATTAGAAATTAAAAGGTAACAGAAGTAGTCAGATTTTATACGTTCTTTAACCCACTACTAGCCTTCTCATCCCCCAGCTTTCCTAGAATTATTTAATGAACAAATCCTCATTTTCACATAAAAACATAACCTTAAAATATATAATCCGGGAATCTAAACTCACTTCAGCAAATCCAACAATGTTCCTGCTTTTTCTCTTGTTAAAATTTCTCCCTTTTTACATTAATAAGAAAGCATTTTGAGAAAACTGCTGCATTTAATATGACAATACATTACCTCTGAAGAAAGTGGGTTGAGACAAAACCATGACGGTCATTTGTTACGGGATTTCGGAAGAGTTTGCTTTTTGTTTGTGCAGTCACTATAGTTCCATCAGCCAAAGAGAATCGATACACTGGGGTTTCTGCATGACCATGGATATAAGCTGTTGGGGAAAATATCCCATGATTAGTAACTACAATTGGCAAAACAAATACATATAGGAGAGGAGAGAAAGGAAACACTCTTCAAGTCCAGCATTTTCAAAATCCAGTGAAAAACTGGGCCTACACCAAAGTATGAACAGGCTAAACTAAGAATGTTCAAGAATCATTTTCCTGCCCCACACGCACAAAAAACAACAACAGCGGTCATGTATATACTTAGCGCTTTATAGCATTCCAAACAAAATGACAAACAAGATCAAGAATCAACCTCGAAATTCTTTACCTTCTTGATAGTGACGTTTCTGGGACCATGACTGCCCATCATTAAGACTAAAAAATCTCTGGATACATCTTCGGATTATATCTTCAAAGCCGGGCCTCATGGAGGATCTCAGTGAATTTGTATCTATATTGACAACTTTTCCTATTAAACAGAAAATAAAGATTTAAATCCGACCCAGAAGTATTTACTGGTTGCATACTGCATGGCTTAGCAATGAAGAATAAAATAAAGACACTAAATCTCTATTCCACCTTCTCTGGCACAAATTTCTGCTATATCCAGAGCTGTTCTTCTTAAGGACACAGTCCTGCAGGATACTCTCACATTAAATGTTCTGCTATATAGACTTAAGAGTGTTATCACACAACTCCTTTTACTTTTTGCATGTTCAGAATATAATGCATCAAGATAACCTTAGGTTCATTTTCATTTAAAAGAAAAAAATAACATCTACCAGT
The DNA here is from genome assembly GCF_020826845.1 of Diceros bicornis minor. Lineage (NCBI taxonomy): Eukaryota > Metazoa > Chordata > Mammalia > Perissodactyla > Rhinocerotidae > Diceros > Diceros bicornis. Next base: position 14,017,832 of record NC_080758.1, read on the forward strand.
AAAATTGTTCATCTGAAGAGATTATTCTGTCCCTGCAACTATGAAGCAAGAGAAAATACCTACCTAAACAGCTAGCAAGGACAATTCTTTCTGTCTGAGAGGTGAGTGCATTTTTGGACACTTAAAATCTAAACTAGGAAGGTTAACCCAAGTATGTGGAATACTGATTTCCACAAGTATGGAAGTTTCTGACAACTTTTGCTTTAACATCAAATATACCAGAGAGATGAAATATATACAAAAATGTTATGAAATTAAAGGTTTCATGAAGATAGTCCTTAAAAAATGACTAAGCCTTTTCACTTTCTAAGCAGCAACAGGGCAGTTAGCAAAAACAAACACCTTACAAAAAGTGGGAAAAAGAGAGCCAAGAAGAAAGTGGTTGATGCATTTTTAAAGAAAGGCTGGTCTGTCGTGAGAGCACCAGCTGTGTCCAGTATAAGAAATACTGGGAAACACTAGTCACGAGGACTCAAGGAACTAAAATCGCCTCTGACGGTCTCAGGAGTTATGCTTTCAAAATGAGACTTGCTGATCTGCAGAATGCTGAAGTTGCATTTAGAAAATTCAAAATAATTAGTGATGATGTCCAGGGCAGAAACCTTATGTGATCAACATCCATGACATGGATTTTTGTGACAAAATATGCTCCATGGTCAAAAAATGTCAGACTATGATTGAAGCTCATGTTGATGTCAAGACTACCAATAGTTGTTTTTGTCTGTTCTGCATAGGTTTTACTGAACAATGCAACACTCAGATCCAAACGAGTTCTTATACTTAGCACCAACAGGTCCACCAAATCCAGAAGTTAATGGAAATCATGATCCAAGAGGTATAGACAAATGACTTTAAAGAAGTGGTCAATAATTTGATTCCAGACAGATTGGGAAAAATACAGAAAAAGTTTGTTAATCTATTTATCCTCTCTATGATGTGTTTGTGAGAAAAGTAATAATGCCGAAGAAAATCAAGTTTGGACTGGGAAAACTCATGGAACTTCATGGTGCAAGACAGTTCTGGAAAAACTACTGGTTATGAGAAAGATACTAATGTTGGAGAGCTGATGGATATCAGCCACCACTCCAAGAATCTATCTAAAACTCAGATCTTAAAGGCTAACAAATAAAAAAATCTTATTGGGGGGGAGGGCAACAGGACTAGGGAGAAGGAACAAATGCATTCCAGGAAAAAGTAAACACGTTGTACACTGTGTCCAAAATAAGAATGATCTGCCCTCAACCACCTCCCCTTCGCTTAGCTCTGAGAGCCACACAACAAACACAAAATAGATGCTCAGAAGAAGTGTATTAAATAAAACACATCAGGGACAGAGGATAAAATCTCTCCAGAGGCCAACAACAGTCTTACATTGAGTGCAACAACCCTCCTATGAAAGAATGGACAGCAACTAGAAGATACCAACCACAACTGCCATAACATGGCTCTCAGATGTTAACCAGACAAAAGTATTTAATCCTTTTTCTTGGTAATTTCTAACCCTTGTAATAAATATGTTCTGCTTTTGTAATAAGGGAAAATATTGGTGAGATTATTTTTAAAGGTTCCACTTGCTAAACTGCTTAGGTAAAGTTGTTTTATTTAGTATTTTCAGTTACCAAATGTAAAGTATTGTTATTTAGGGAGAAAACTTAGACTGCCAAATCATAACAAATGCTGAGAAAGAACCACTCTAAAAAGATAACACATAAAAATTCCTGTCACCAGGTGTGACTATCTCAAGGTGAATAAATAAAGGGAAGATTTTCCAATATAAAGCAATAATCATCAGCGTAAAGAGATTGTCAATTCATAATACAAAGAACTTTTTTTGATAGTTTTTCATCTGTGAAAATTAATCTCAAGCAGCCTCAAGACAAGTAACTGAGCCTGGCATAAAATGGCTGATGAATGTGAAAAGAGCTATCTTTTACAGTAGAATATTGTTATTCATGTATGTGTATACAATATATATACATGTGTATATAAATACACATACATGCACAAACAAATACATAAAATGCCTATAGCTATGCTATGTGTCTGTTTAAACATACTCCATTTTATCAAATTACTTATTGAGGGTTCACGTGGTGGACACAAAGAAAACAGTCCAGGCTTTGACGTCAGGCAGATCCAGCTGCAAATTCTCTTCTCATCAGCCATGATCTTGGACAAGTAACCAACCTCTCTGTCACCGGGCCACTGTTTCCTCACCTCTGAGATGGAGGGTTATGTGACAAACCCTTGGCATCACCATTCAGGGTCAGATGACCAGAAGAGTGACCCTGAAGATGACTATACATAATATTGCCATCACATTTAATTTCATCATTGTGCCTTATCAACTATACTGGCTTGAATTCTTTACTCCCAGGGTCAAAAAAGGGCAGACCAGGAGGTAGCCCAGTGGCGTAGTGGTTAAGCTCGCACACTCCGCTTTGGCGGCCTTGGGGTTCACAGGTTCAGATCCCAGGCTCGGACCTGCCCACCACTCATCAAGCCACGCTCTGCCAGCATCCCATATAAAGTAGAGGAAGATGGGCACAGATGTTAGCTCAGGGCCAATTTTCCCAACCAAAAAAAAAAAAAAAAAGGCAGACCATGACCGAAACTCATGTTGATGTGAAGAATTAGTTTCAGTAATTCTCATTAAATTACATGTATTTTTTGAAAACATGTTTCTTTATGAAAAATGGGTTTGAAGTTAAAGAAAAGAAATACTAACTTCTGATTCGAAATGCCATTTGTAGAGAAAGTCAGGTGCCTCTACTTTTATTTTTTAATTTATTTGAGGGATTTAAGTGTCCATCCAACATACCCAACTCAAATGCCAAAGGTTTTAGTGCATCACTGTTAGGGTTGTATAAGAGACATAGGAAATAATCCAGGCAAAGCATGCCTTACAGTGGGTGTACGCACTTAACTATTTCTACAGCCTGCACTATCATTTAACTTTTATAAAAATTTTCAAAATGAACAAAATGTATACAAACATATACACATAGTTTTTACCTGAAAGATCATGTCTAGTAATAAAGCTTTCAGGGTTTGATGGAAATGCTCTTTCTCCTGTAGTAATGCGCCGTGCCACACAGATCATACAGGATTGCAAATCTACAATAAAACGTTGAACCAGGTAAGGATTATAATCAACCTTTGGATACGTCTGTTCAGTAGGTGAGTTAGGACATGACATTCAGTAAGAAGAATTACAACAATGGAAATTACACAACTACAAATTTGGCTGCTATTTGATTGATAAATATCACATAAACATGGGATCCCTCTTACCTTCCCCCTCCTCCATCATAGCTCGTGGCTGAGACAGGGCAAAGCACTGCATTGTTTCATATCTCTGGCGCATTTCAGGACTAGTGTTTATGTCTTCCAGAATATCATGTGGTGTTTTCATCAACATACGGCAATTAAATGTGTGGCTTTTTTGTCTCTGGGTCTCATTTGTCCAGGCAACTCCATTAACTTTGGAAAACAAATTGAAAGCAGTTTTTAAAAAGCTAGCAAGTGAGTCTATGACTATCATTAAGAATTTAAGCTATCTTTTCTCATTATACATGTTCTCCACAGTAATTTCTACACTAACATTTCAAAGTGGCAATATATAAAACACTGGAATAATTTCAATTTCAACGGAAATCTCACTGTATATTTTGTAACTCACTGTACATTTTAGCCCCATGCAATGTATACCAAATTCTAAATTCACTGAAGTCGTATTTGAAAATTTTGCTATTAATCACTTGCTTTTCTACACAAGTTTGATCACTAGGCTTCCTAAAACGTACATTCAATTTTCAAAGAAATGGTCAAGAAAAAAAATTACCTTATTTAGAAAATACACATTAAAAGCCTACCTGTAGATTTCGGTAAGTTCTTAAGAAAATCCTTCCTGTCCTCTTCGTGCAAAATATTATAGACACTTGTGTTGACCAGGTCCTCTTGCTTATACTGTAGGTATTGTGTGACATTTTCTGACACAAATACAATGTTTCCATCACGATTCACCACAAACAGGAAACCATCCAATGCCTGAAGTGGGAAATGTTAATATTGGCTATTAGGGACTGAACTGTATCCCCTCCCCACCCCCTGCCGAGATTCACACATTGAAGCCCTAACCCTCCATGTGACTATATTTGGAGATAGGGCCTTTCAGGAGGTAATTAAGGTTAAATGAGGTCACTAGGGTAGGGCTCTAATCCAAGAGGACTGGTGTTCTTATGAGAAGAGAGCGGGACACCAGGAATGCACACACACAGAGAAAAGACCATGTGAAGAGAAAAGGGGAAGACAGCCATCTACAAACCAAGGAGAGAGGTCTCAGGAGAAACCAAGCCTGCCGACACCTTGATCTTGGACTTCCAGCCTCCAGAAACGTGGGAAATAAATTTCTGTTGTGTAAGCCACCCAGTGGGTGGTATTTTGTTATGGCAGCCCTAGTAGACTACAACACCAGCCTTAGGACTAAGTAGAATTTGAAAAAATTACTGGCCATTTAACAATTACTGCAAACAACTATCAGCCACCATTTCTATTAATATTAGCACCATTACTACAGGGTTTTATGAAAAATAAAAAGACATTTTAAAAAAAGACAAATACAGTCAACATAAAACCTGAATTAATGTCTAATCTAATTTCTTGAAGAATTACATCTTCAAAGCTTTTAAAAATGAGAAAATTATCCTTAGTGTTGCCTATTTTTTCATTTGATACCAAGTCAAGCTACAGGAACTACATCACTCCTTAATGAGAATTTACAAAGAGGAATTGAATTGATCATAAAAAGTAGTTGGAGCAAGCTAGTCGAAACAAAAAAATTGACAAGTGAACTTTATGAAGGGCTTCAGGCCCTGCTTTAAAGTAAGAAACATTCTGTAAGTGCTATAGGTTAATCAGATTAATTTAAGACAACTACTTACTTACAAAACAAGCACATTTTTAAGTCTTAAAAAACCTCTCAAAAATATAAAACTGTAGTGCACCATATAATCAATCATGCAAAAATGCTCAAAAAAGTCTGAGCTAAAATATGCCCAAATATTACCTTTGTGAAATTATGGGTTACCTTTCCTCTCTTGCCTCTTTGTATTTTTTTGTTTGCTTTCTCAGTTTGCAAGTATATTTTTATAAGGTGGGCAGGGGGGCGCACCGGGCCTCCTGAGTTATGTATATTGTAAATATAAAAGCATTTCATCCTCATATTCAGAATACTGAGTTCTGTCTCATAAAAAGAAACATTTTATTTTTGCTCTCATTTCCTAACCAAAATGTCATCATTTTTTTTTAAATCAACACAGCTTACTAGATAGTTAAAACCTTATACTTGCCTGAAGTAAAAGTGGTCCCAAGGAGTCTTTATCAATAACTCCTTGTCCTGTAGAAGACACATCAGCTTTCTGAACATCATCATCATTGGAAATAGCTTTTCCTGAAAAGACAGAAGGCAGTACTACAAATAGCACATATATCAGTTAAATCCACCTTCAAATAGTCCCCAGAACAGACACAAAGAGACGCGTGCACGCGCACACACACGTGCATATGCACATATACGACATTTCCTGATAAGAAGATGATGCTACAATTTTTAAATGTTAAAATTAAACTTCAGAGTTACCCAGGAGAGCAGAAGATACTCTAAATTCTCTTTTACTACTAAATGTACCATCCCATGGCTTCCTGAAACGGAACAAACATGTGACAGAGTGAGCAACCCTGGCCTTCTTCCAACTATTAACTATTTCCTAAAGAGCAAAGCTGGTCAACTCATTTGTCCATGCCCACACAGGCTAGCCTCAATCAGTAGTAGTTCCCTAGCTAAGCAATGAAGTAGCAAAAAGGTAAATATAACTGAGTTAACAAGTTCCTGCTAAAAAACTGAGTGTTCTTCTTACTTTGTATTACCTTGCTCTTTTATTTGTCGTATCTGTCTTACTGTTTCCTTTAAAATTGCACATTTATCTGGTTTGACATTGAAATTGTCGATATCACTAAGATTAGCAGATATCAGTTCAGCCAATTCTTCAATATATTTACTCTCCTGCTCTCGTCTCCACTTTTCACCACTGCAGGTAAGACTGAGTAGGAAAAAAAAAAAAAAAAGCCATAAATATACCTATCACAAAAGCTGTGAGCAAAATCAGTCCCTATACAACACCATTTCCTTCATATGTAAACAAACAAAATTCAGCCAGTAGAAACTATCAACCATTGTCTTGGAGATGTATGTAGTACAATATAGTAGAAATTCATGCAAATCTAAATTTAAGTCCACCTTTTTGTTAGCAGAGTGGCCTTGGGCAGAGTTAGTCTCAGTTTTATCATCTGGAAAATGGCAATAAATATAAATAGTCTTTACCTCACGGAGACAGTAAAACAACTAACAAATAATAACAAAAAAGTGGTAGCTACTTATTAATGACGAGGTTTTATGAATTGTAGATTTTTTTTTTATTTTGCAGCTAGACATTAACATTCAAATGATATTGACCTGGGCAAATACTAAAAAGGCTACAGAGTATCACTGCATAAAATGCAGTATTTTATTTCAATTTTTTAAACTTATAACTTCATTTAGGAAAAGAATGATGAAATCTCACAAATGCCAAAATATCAACTTATAACATGTGCTTAAAGGATATGAAAGATTCTTACTTGTAATAATCTTGGTTATCTATTCCTAACTCTTATCTCTTCCATTGAGAAATGCTTCTTACAGTATCACAGACTGTTAGTATATTCTTGGTTCTATCTGAATCGGTAATAAAGCTTCTATTACATCATAAGGATGTCCATCTCATCACTGTACCACTCTACTTACTACAAAGCAAAATCATATTATTTAAGCAAAGACAAAAACAAAAAAATCTAACCAGAGAATGTAAATAACAGAAAGTTGAAATGTTATCTTAAACCAAAAAAATTAAGGTAGGAGGAGGGAGACCTTGGTGAAGCATCAGGAAATAAATTCCTACCTTTGTCCTGGGGTATCACACGGCAGTTTTCGTTTTCGTGAATCAGGGGCCAGTGGATCCAAGGAGTTTTCTCCTAATCCACTCATCATGAATATACATCAGCAACTAAGACAGAATAAGATAAAAACATTATAAAATATTCGTTACTCTATAAAGGTGTCATACGCTTGAATGACCTGCATCTTGTAATTCAGACTACTTTCCCTAAATGATTAGATAATTCTCAATATTTTTTATCACAAATGACTATTTTGAAGACAACCTCAGTTTAATTATGCAGAATGTCCAACCCCAAGAGAGAAATGTTTCTCAAGTCCTACTAAAAACGTGTACATTGCATATCTCACAAAGATTAAGGCATCTTCTTCATGTTTAATAATAAGAAAAGAGATCACCAACTCTCCGACTGATAAAATCCTAAATTTTATTTATATCCAAGTCAGCACAAATAAGAGCTTACCTTGTCATTTGGTAAATGATAAAGGCTAAATTATTTTCAGGCTATTTTCAAGGTAGCACATTTTTTCCTGTAGACCATTCAATTAATATTTATCATACAATGTGTTTTTCTTCTGTTACTTCAAAATAAACCTAGATTGTGTAAATAACATGGAAACTCCAATATATTCTGCTTAGAAAGTAGACGTACAACACTAAGACTCCAGGGGAAAAGGGAGATTTTGACAAGATTCCCATAGCAACAATTATTTTAATATTAACTGATGGAAATATAATATGCTTTGGTTAAAGTTCCATAGATAAAGAAAATAAATGGAGGGTATTTTTTCTTGGGTAAAAAGCAGATTTATAACACTCAGTAGCTCATAATTTTAAGACATCTACTAAACCTTCACTTACTAAGACTTTTATTTGTTCTGAATTCTTGTTTCAGAAGACAATCATTGCTCTAAATAATTCCAAGTCAACCAAGAAATTCAAATATTCCAAACTATTGTTTCTTAATACGTTAAAATGCATTTTGCATTCCATCTAGATTCTGAGACGTGTATTGAAGGACATAAATTTCCACTAGGTGGCACAATACTACCAGGAAGAGAGAGAAATTAATAAAACTGCAAAATTTCACACTAGATTCTGACCAAACTTAAAATATGTAGCTTTAAAAAAACCAAAATCACATGACCATTAATCAGGGGTTCTAGATTTTGACACTGTCTTTACAGAGGCTCTAGTATGAATTAAATACCAACAAAATTCACTCTACCTATAATTTTGGTAGTAAAATGTAAAGGCTGAAAAGCTGAGATGTTTTAAAGACTTGGTGTTTTGTTTTGTTTTGTTTCTCACAACGTAAGTTAAAATGAAAGAGAAAAAACCACTGTGATTAATAGTGGTTCAATATTATGATTTTAAAGCATACTCAGATCCCACAATGCCAGGAATACCGTATTCTTCAAAAATGGCAATTCCATAAAAGACAAAGTCTGTAAATATTCCACATTAAAGGAAGCTGAAGAGAAATGACAATTAAATGCAATATCTGATCCTATACTAGAGGGGAGAAATGCTATGAAGAACATTATTGGATCAACTGACAAAACTAAAATATGGACAACAGACAGAAGTATTTTATCAAAATATGGACAACAGATAGAAGTATTTTATCAATGTTAAATTTACCAAAGTTGATTTCTGTACTGTGGTTATTTAAAGAGATTATCCCTATTCCTAGAATTTAGGGCAAAAGGGCCATTATGTATGCAAATGACCCTTCTACGGGAGGAGGGGAATTGTAGATATTATAAGTAGGTGAGTGAGAAATGAACAAGAGGAAGGAAGGAGAGAGAGGGGAAGAAGGAAGGGTGGTAAAATGTTGACACTGGGTGAATGTTGGCGGGGGAGAAATTTTTAAATTCTTTGTACTATTCTTTTTCTTGTGACTTTGTTTTAAGTTTAAAATTATTTCCAAATAAAAAGTTGTAAAAGTATGTTTGGTTTTAATTTCCAATTTTCATATTTAAAAATAAAAAAAGGGGGGGCCGGCCCGGTGGCGCAAGTGGTTAAGTGCGCGCGCTCTGCTGCGGCGGCCCGGGGTTAGCTGGTTCGGATCCCGGGCGTGCACCGACGCTCTGCTTGGCAAGCCATGCTGTGGCGGCGTCCCATATAAAGTGGAGGAAGATAGGCACAGATGTTAGCCCAGGGCCGTCTTCCTCAGGAAAAAAAGAGGAGGATTGGCGGATGTTAGCACAGGGCTGATCTCCTCACAAAAAAAAAAAAGAAAAAAAGAAAAATAAAAAAAGGGCCGGCCCCGTGGCTTAGCAGTTAAGTGCTCGCGCTCTGCTGCTGGCCGCCCGGGTTCAGATCCCGGGCGCGCACCGACGCACCACTTCTCCGAGAGGCCATGCTGAGGCCGCGTCCCACATACAGCAACTAGAAGGATGTGCAGCTATGACATACAACTATCTACTGGGCAAAAGATAGTTGGGGGAAAAAAATAAATAACTAAAATTATAAAAAAAAAAAGAGAGAGAAAGAAAAAGTGATTCCTTAAGTATAGAAGTAGAATAATTTTAGCTACGTCTCAATACAACAGGTTTTATATTTGTTTCATTCACAGGTTTTTAAATTGAGTGGCAAACTATCCAGTGAGTACTAACATTTCTTTATTTCAAAAATATAATTTATTCCACATTCTAGATATTATTTCCTTACTTTGATGTTAAACACTAGCTGAATTCCCAAAATTGCATGGCAAACTATTTAATAAATAATAGCATTTCTCGAACTTGAAAGACATTATTCTATATTCTCAGTATTATCTTCTTACTTTGCTATTAAATATAAGCTGAATCTCCAGTACAGTTTAAGGTACCCAGCATATTAACAGGAGGTCAATAACTATGTCTTCAATATAAATTGAATAAATAAAGGGAACAATCAACTTGAGTCATATTTTAGAACTTCCTTCATTCTGATGATCTATATAAAAGTTCAAAGTCTACTTTAAACTTTTTAAATTTTTACTTCTATGGTTGATACAGGATGTCACCAAAATGAATTTTAGAGGCATAACTTACATCAATAGAGCATCAAAACCATGACAATCTCTTAGTATGAAAGAAATCAATAATCACAATTATCAGTCTAAACCAGAAATGTATACATGTCATTCATGTTAAAACAATGTTTACGTGCATATAGAGAAACCTAAATATGTCTACTTATGTCCATATACACATGTGGCTCTTTCTCTTAATCTGGCAGAACAAGCTATAATGTGCATAAGACTGTGCAATCTACGTTCTACCAAATCTACTTTTTCACAGAGTCCAGTGATCTCTAGTAATAGAGGTAATTATCCAGAAATGTACTAATACAAAATCCTAATTTAAAACCATAGTAATGGGGTGCTTATCTAACATGAAGGTATAATTAAGATATAAAATATTTCTCATTTCATTTTCTTAGGAACAGGTTTGACAGGTTTCTTTTCTAGTTCTTACTTACATATGGACAAACCTTGGTACCACATTTACTGTACAATACCTAAAAGACTACATGATGTCCAAGGATGAACGACAAAATACCATACAACAAAAATCAAAGTAGAGCAAATACATGTCCTAAATTTCATTAGGCTAAAGAAAATGTCCAACATGAGAAAAAATATAACTATTTCTGCCCCCAAAAAATAGTTTCAGCATATATAATAACTAATAATAATTCCTGAGCACAAATGACTATGACAAACACTTTATGGACAGTTTTCTATTTATTTGGTATTAATCTTAGTTATAAACATAAAAAATAATAAATAGCATTTGTTTTACTTGCCAGGTCTGTTGTCTGCTTCTCACTGGCAGAGACGAACTGAAAACTATACATATCTGGGAGGATATGTTATGTGGCTGGGGAAATTACTCTTTCTAAGGTATGAAAGGTAAATGCCTAGCATATACTCACTAAATCTGTTTAGACCATTTTCATCAGTAGTCAAAAATTAGGGTGGGAGAGGGGAATGGAGCATGTACCAGGCCCATGAGTAGATCATAATTTCCCCCAGAGTTCTAAAAGGTTAAGAAACACAGAGCAGTAACTGTACAGCTTACATTTTTACATCTTTTTTTTTTTTTTAGGAAGATTGGCCCTGAGCTAACATCTGTTGCCAATCTTCCTCTTTTTCTTTTTTCTCCCCAAAGCCCCAGTACATAGTTGTATATCCTAGTTGTAGGTCCTTCTAGTTCTCCTATGTGGGACACCACCTCAGCATGGCTTGATGAGCGGTGAGTAGGTTCGCACCCAGGATCCAAACCAGCGGACCCTGGGCCGCCAAAGCAGAATGCATGAACTTAACCACTATGCCACCAGGCCGGCCCCACATTTTTACATCTTAAATTATAACCCATCTAGTTTGGAGGATATATGGAGTTGGTAAAATTTATATTCAACGGGGAAATAATACAGCCCAACAGTCTCACAGTATCTTTGATTATAAGACAGTCTATTAATATTGAGCCCCTTCTAAATTCTGACTCTCTACAATCAAACATTATCATCTATAGAGCTGAGTAGAAATGAAATTAGGATCACAATATATACCTGCCCCCCAAGTAATCTGTACTCTTGAAATCATGTCATAAATCCAATATAGTGAGGTACATACACATATTTTGAAGTTGCTAAGTAAGAGGTGTCCCCGAAGTGATTGTTACCCTGGAGATACATCTCAACTGCACTTCCAGGTAGAACACAATCCAATCACAGATTTTCAAATCTTTTCAAACCCCTAACACCACAGTATAGAAAAGGACTAGAGTGAAGAACTTTCATTGAATCAGAATCCAAAGACCCAAAATATATTCAATCTTTCAATGTGAACTCAACCGTCTAGATCCTTGAATCATTTTTACAATTATTTTCCTTGTCTGAAATGCTTCTTCTTAAGAGTTCTATGCTATACTACTTAAGCTAATATGACAAAATAAAAAAAAATGAATATGACAATGCACACTAAGGTAAGATTACACTTAAGCAAGATATTCTATGCAGTTACTTCAAACAGGGAAGAGCAGCAATTTAGAATAACTTTCAGTGCCATGAAAATCTCACGTCACCTATTCCTAGGTTACTTGGAAAAGTGAGAAGTAGGTCCATGGTTAAATCAGATTTAAAAAGAGCACGAATCTTACAGCAACTGGATAGAATCTCTCATATAAATACTATAGGCCTTTCTATACATAACAATCAAGCTATGGTACATGTTTAAGCTTAGACATGCACAGAATACAATAAATTGCTAGAAAATGAACATTCCTGAACTCTAATTCAGGTAAGAAGCAGCAACAAATGATGCCTGCCAGCTCAAAAGCCATGGAAAGTTAATATACGGCTTAGCAGCGTTCACTAGCCTTCCTTTGGGTATCTGCCATTAAGACAGGAGGGGAAATCTTCACTATGTGCCACAAACTAGCCAGATGGACAAGGATACAGGAAGTAGTCCCTGTCCAAAAGGAAAAGACATCAATCAACAATGCTAGCATCTATTAAGTAAGCAAGAGGTTGCCGGGGTGGGGGGGCAGCTAAGAAAAGCCTGTCATGCCAAAATGGGGAGGAGATAGGTTACCCAGTAAATCTTAATTGGCAGAGACCAACTAAAATATTTTACTTTGGGGGCTGGCCCCGCAGCCTAGTGGTTAAGTTCAGCACAGTCCACTCCAGCCTAGGTTCACAGGTTTGGATCCCAGTGCGGACCTACACCACTCATCAGCCGTGCTGTGATAGCAACCCATATAAAGAAGAGGAAGATTGGCAATAGATGTTAGCTGAGGGCTAATCTTCCTCAACAAAAAATATATATTTTTTTTCCTTTGCCTAAATTAATAAGGGAGAGAGAAGGGGATAATTTTTGTGGTAGTACAGTGCTGGCCATATCACATATTCTCTGTAATTTCTCACAACAATTCTCCAAGCTAGGTATTATTATTCCCATTTTACAGATAAGAAAGTAGCTAAACAACTTCCTACTAGATCATATACAGATACTGGATGGCAGCACTGGGACTATGACTTTATAACCAACAAAATATGTATCAAATGTTCCTTGGGCATTTTATCCGCCCCCCAGTAATAAACCATTTACACTGTTGAATCACACCACCTCCAGCCAGTTAGCCAGAACATCTCTCAGCTCGTCCATGAGAACACTGAGAAGTCAGTGCACCCAGGGCTGAGGGCGTGCAGGCTTAGGGACAGGGGCAAGGAGCTGCTCAAGCTCAGCAGGTACTAACTGCTGCTACTCCCCTCAAGCCCCTGAACACTAACCGTCACTCCACAAGACGCGGATCAATTGCCCCCTGAGGTGGCCTGTTAACCACGACCCTTACTTCCACTTGAGACGAGCAATCAGTGGCTCACACAGCAAGAAAAAAACCTGAGACTAGAAAAGCACAAACTACATCCTAAAATAGTCAAGTATTTTTATTCTTGGGTTTTCTAAGATTAAATGCTGGGGCCAAGACCTTTTGACTATCCCACCAGTAATTTAGTTTATTCGTCAGGCGGGTTTGCCTGACTTAACAAGGTATGATTAAATACGCTAATTAGGGGGTGTTTCTGGGTGTCTCCTGAGAATCACAGTAACTTAAGGAAATTTTTCAAACAACTATGGATATGAATTGATTTATTGAAAACTGCTTGAAGCACTATGTAAAAACAGAGACTGTTCAAGCCAATTAGAAAAAAAAAAAAATTGCCCTTGGGAAAAATCTGATACATTCATCCATACAGGCACTACCCAAAACTCAGGTTCCAAACTGACACTCTTACTCAAGACAATTTAGTATACAGTCACCACTAGTCAGTCCAAAGGCTTAATCCTACAAGATTATATTTTCTAAAATACCAAATTAAAGGTTTTATTTCCATCTGTCAAACAGCTCCAAGAGAACCAGCACCACGGAGGAAAGAACTGAACGAACTATAACCTGTGTATGTTTAGGGAACTTGGAGAGGCAGGGGAGGAGAAAAGTCCATAAACATGGAACCACCATGAAAGCTTCCTCATCAGTTGGATGACTCTTCCAATGAATATCTCCTACCTTTATGTTTTAATTCAACCCTGGTAAAAATAAGAGCTGAAAGGAGACAAAGAGGAGGGAAAAGAGAAGGATAGTTTCAAATAAAAGCTAACTGGCAATATCCTTTTGTTCTGTTGCTGATAACCTGTTATGTTTAGCAGGATAAAGTATAAACCACCTAATGCAATCCATTTTTCAATTTAATTCCTTTTTAGCTCAAACACTTGCATACGCAGAACCATGGTAGGTCCAGGAGATAGAGATGAATGACACCACACACTAATAGAACTCTCAGACTAGCAGAAGAGGAAAATATAAACAATTATAACAACATAATTTGCTAAGTGTTAAAATGAAGGCACTGTATAAAGTGGGAACACAGCTCACAGGAAAAACCTACCAGCCTACAGTTTTTCTAAAAAAGAGAAAAAGCACATAAGTAGTGTCTACAATAACTACCTTGGTCATTCTTTTCCTCTATCTTTAGTTTATAATGCCAGCAAACTTGGAAAGGGGGTAGCAGAAAGCAATAAAGTAAAATATCCTATTTTTAATATATAAGTTGAGCTGAAAAGCATCCAAATGTAAATTAACAGCTATTTTATCCACAAGGTTTCATTCTCTCTTCTCCCTTTGTATGTCTTGCCTTTTTCATTCTCAATCAACAGGCTGACCCCAAAGCCTCTTCACATTTATGCTCCGTTTTAAACCTGATGAAGTCAAATTCAAACACAAACTCCCCCGAGGCTCTAGTACCAGAACTGGGTATACCAATCAGCAGAGCAGGTGTTGGTTGCAACCGGAAGCTTGTTGCCAAGAGACTTCTCAACAGCTACATGAACAACCGAGCTGAAGAAGTTCACAGATATAGTCTATGCAGAGGGAGTTAAGCAAACCAATTCCATCTAAATGAAATTACCCTCTCCTAACAGCATGCTAAAAAGCCGGGTAATTCTTTAGTTGTTTTAAAGGTTACACTGACTCCTACAATTTAATGCAATGAATCTACTTCATACACAAGAACAGACCTAAACTTGAGCTTCATAAACCTGATTTCAGCTTCATTCTCAACAACACACTATCGGTCATACTTCTTTCCTCATCACATCATTCCACCACCCCCACCCCCACCCCCACCCCCACCACCACCACGATCAGTAGCCGCCCAAACGACCTACGCTAACAGAGCTTTTGACAAAGGATGATCATTGAAATATTGACAATTTTGTTTTTAACCTTAAGTCATTAATTTCTTTTTAAATTTCCCCTTCATCTATCTTCTACCTAGAATACTCCTACTCATCCTTCAAGATCAAGCTCAACTGTCACCTCTGGAGAAACCATTCCCAACTCCCCCAACTAGAAGAAGGTCTCCCTTGTTTATCCTAACGCACCTGTCATACTTTCATTACAACATTACACACTACACTCTACTCTTGTGCACTTGTCTGTCTCCACTTTCTACACTGCAACATTCAAATCACTATAAAAACTTGTATGAGACTATTTTATTGCCAACTCCTTCCTCTTTCTCCTTTACTATCACCACTACCATTCCCTTTTCCCAACTGCAGTTCTCCTTTTCCTCCTCATTCTATTAGCTGTACTGACGGCCAATTCTACAATCTTCCTAAACTACAGAGAAGATTCTTGGGGTGGGGGGAGCGCAGCGGTGTAAATACATTGTAGAACATTCTTGCTTCTTTCTGGCATGTCTTGTTTCATTTGAATATTCCCACTCCAAAAATACAGTGGCTTCAAGCTGCCTATCAAAACAAAACCTCAAGGGTTTAAATCCTTCAGCTGATTCACTATGATACAATAAAAGACAATGGGACTTTGCAGGAATCAAACTTGACAGTAGAATCTCAATTTCACTAAAGGGTAAACTTTTGTCACCCGTAAAAAGCTTATCATCTGTAAAAACTGGGGACAATCACATCTCACGTAGTCATATGTTTCCTGTGAGGATGAAAAGCAATACAAAGCAAGCAACTCACGTGGGGAATAATGGTGATCCTTCCAAGGTACACAATATCAGGAATAAAGATGCATGTTCAACTACACTAATTTCACTCTAATTGTATTTGGAAAAAAAAATGGCTACAAATATCCCACACGGCAACAAATTAAAAAGATTCAGACAAATAACAAATGAGCCAGAGCTATTCAGGCTATTCTCAACTCATAGATAACTGACTGGAATTCAAAATACTACCCCGTGGCATAGTGGTTAAGTACGTGCGCTCCGCTGTGGCGGTCCCGGGTTCAGATCCCGGGCGCGCACCGACGCATCGTTTGTCAAGCCATGCTGTGGCAGCGTCCCATATAAAGTGGAGGAAGATGGACATGGATGTTAGCCCAGGGCCAGTCTTTCTCAGCAGAAAAGAGGAGGACTGGCATAGGTGTTAGCTCAGGGCTGATCTTCCTCACAAAAAAAAACACTTTTCCACTGAAATAGTGTGGTGAGTTGTAGCTAGTAGCTAACATACACCTATAAAAATAGAGTAAAACTATTGGCATAAATATATGTACTCTTAAGATAAGCCAGTAGAATTAAAGAATAAGTAGGCACATTTTAGAAGATTCTGAAGAGGAGATCCAAGTACCTTCAAAGGTACTAGGTAAGGCACACAGTGCTGGTTCTTTTTTACATTTTCTTTTTACTTCTGGATTTGTGGTTTAATTTTTCTTTGAAAGATGTAAATATCTCTACATCAAAAGTGTTATTTACACCTAAGGTTGTCCCTTGCCACATAATGAAAATATAAGCAGCAGAGAAAGAAAGGGAAGAAGAGAGAAACCAAGTTTTTAGCCCCCTTGAGGGGCTAAAAGTGGTAAAGTGCTGGATAAAGATAAACAGTGGGGAGTTACAGGGGTGTTAGAGGGTTATTTCTGTACAGAGCAGAAGTAAAATCTGATATGAATTTAATTAATAAGCAATAAAGATGTAAAGGAGAGATGATCACAGCATGCGCCCCATTCTCGCCTAATCCATTCTTTCTATCTGCCTCAGAGAAGAAAGAGAAGAAAGAAAGATATTAGAAGAAATGTTAAAACTTAAGAGCTGATGACATTAGCCACCTGGTAACCAATGGCTGAGAGCAGCAAAACTGCTACAGAAACTGGCACCCAGCAAGCAATGAATGATACAGGGAATGGTAGCCTGGGTCAACTGCAAGACAGATTCTCCTAAACCAGAGTGCCTGCAGAGTAAACAATTTAAAGTGACAGACATTTCCCCCACAACACTTAAAATTAGCCCTGTCCACCATTACCAAAAACATAAAGAAGCTACAATGGGTTTATCTGTGACACTAACATTACAAAAATTAACAATGTGGAAATGTGAAACTTGATAAAGCACTCAATTAATTTTTCAAAGAAAAGGTACTGAAGGTGGGGGGGGGAGAGAGAGAGAGTTAAGATCGATCAAGGGAAAAACACATCTTCGCTAGATTTCCTTCTCTAAAAGCAAAGAGGTTGGAGCAGATGGTCTCTAACTTGAGCAACACGACATGGCAAGTCTGACTCATAAGACTTCCTGAATGGGTCATCATCTTTACTGCAGGTTAGTCTGTGGCTCAGTCCTTGCTATTTCCATTCTTTTTTTTCTTTTCTTACCTCACAGCTTGTTACTCTTCAGTGATTATAATTCCACTCCCAGCCTAAACTTAAATTCAAAAGAATTCTTTCTTTAAAAATATTTCCATTTAGCCCTAGAAATTACATGTCTAACAGCAGAATTTATCTCTTCAAATAATCTCCAAAAGTCATTATTGATTTCAGGATGTCAATAATACAAATAATGAATGACAGCATATATATCAAAGTCCAAAAAGAAAACAAGAAAGCACTCTTAACATCATTTACCTGTTGGAGGGTGGACCAGCACTCGTAGAAATGTTTAAAAGCATCAAAATTGAACAAATTGAACAAAACCTAAATTGAACAAAAACCTCAACTCCTCCCTCCACCCCTCCAAAATACAGCTACTGTACTATGTGGCGCTAAAAAGTTGTGCCTCTATGTCATGATTGTCCCAGGGAAGTAATCTGCAGCAAGGAAAAATATAAATTACTGAGGAATAGGATAAAAAGAGCATCACTCAAATAATTTAAAATAAAACAGTTTGGTTTTTTTGTTGCTGTTCAAATGTCAGTTTCATGATTCATGACTTTAAAGACCTTCTTTCTGTATTTCACAAAACTTGCTGATACATGTTTAGTAAATGAAGCTGGGGGCAACTTATTGTTAGAGACCCTTTGAGGCAAAATTTACTTACGAATTCTTGTAAAACTACTCATTCGACAAACTGGTTAAAACCAAAACCCACTTCAGCAAGTGTCTTAAAGTGGTCACTCTTCAACATACTGGGTGGGTTGTCTACAAAGACAAAGGAGATAGCATTCCCTACACTATGTGCTTGGGATGAACTGTGGATCAAAACAGACAATGTTTTTGCCTTCAACAAGCTGATGACAAACTAGTAAGTACGGAATCACAAAATGTATTTTGTGCTATAAAAGGTCTCCACTGAAAATTAATGACTGATCTGTGATTCAAAAGCAGAACTGAGTAGAGACAGAGCACATAATGTTATACAGCTGTTCACAGTCCTAAACGTCTGCAGTCAATCTGGTTCTTACTACTAAAAGAGAGAGATTCAGGTTAACAACAACTACGTGTCCTTGAAACTGGCCAGACTTGACTGGTCAGCTCAGGCCCATTTCATGTTTAAGCAGGACAAAACAGACATAGGAATTGGATGTGCTACAAGACAACAAATATATACAAGCAAGGTGAAAGTTTAAAGGCAAACGCTTCTGGAGTTCCAACCAATTTCACTAGATCAGTGGTTCTCAATCTTTTTGATATCAGGATTCCTTTACCCCTTAACAATTGGGAACCCCAAAAACTTTTCGTTACGTGAGTTGTATCCATCAATATTTACCATATTAGAAATTAAAATTTAGGGGCCAGCCCCGTGGCTTAGCGGTTAAGTGCACGCGCTCCGCTACTGGCAGCCCGGGTTCAGATCCTGGGCACACACCAATGCACCGCTTGTCTGGCCATGCTGAGGCCGCGTCCCACATATAGCAACTAGAAGGATGTGCAACTATGACATACAACAATCTGCTGGGGCTTTGGGGGGAAAAAGGAAGAGGATTGGCAGTAGATGTTAGCTCAGAGCCAGTCTTCCTCAGCAAAAAGAGGAGGACTGGCATGGACGTTAGCTCAGGGCTGATCTTCCTCGGGGGAAAAAAAAAACAAATTAAAACTTAGAAATATTTGAAATATTAATTCCTTTTAAAGTAAGCACATTATGTTAACATAAACAATTTTAAGAAAAATAACTTTCCTGAAACAAAACAATTCAGTGAGAGAGGTGACACTGTTTTACATTTTTACGAATCTTATGTCTGACTTAACAGAACACAGCTGGATTCTCCTGTCTACTTCTCCATTCAATCTGTTGCAATACGTTATTTTGATTAAACATATGAAGAAAATCCAGCCTCAAAGAGACATGTACTTGTAAAAGGAAGGATTATTTCAACAGCCTTTTACAAATAACTGTAAATATTTTTCCTTGATATTATGCTAAAACTCAACAAGTGGTAGTTTAAATGTTAGTTGTAAAGTGAAATCTGAAACCATATCAATGAACTTTCATGCTGTTACATTAAAATACACTGACCTAGGGCTGGCCCCGTGGCTTAGTGGTTCTCCGGCCATGCTGAGGCCGCATCCCATGTACAGCAACTAGAAGGATGTGCAACTATGACATACAACTATCTCCTGGGGCTTTGAGGGAAAAAAAAACGAGGAGGATTGGCAATAGATGTTAGCTCAGAACCCGTCTTCCTCAGCAAAAAGAGGAGGATTAGCACAGATGTTAGCTCAGGGCTGATCTTCCTCACAAAAAAAAAAAAAAAATACACTGACCTAACACGCACCCTGAACAAATCTTTTACCCACGCATGATTTTGTAACACAGTCATTTAGATAATATTGGTTCACTGATTAAGCAGATTTTCAAATATTGATACAATATCAAAAACTCTACATTCATTAATATCACCACCCATCTCACCCAAAAAGTCTTCTGTCACATTCATGGTAGCAGATTCAAATTAAGGAACATTATAATTTTCACTTGAAAACTCAAATTTTATCACTGTCAACAAACACCATCAGATGTTTTCCTTGAAGTGATAGGTTCACCTTGTTCAATTTCAAGAACTGTCTGCCAAATACCCAAGTTTCAACAACTATAGGTTGTCAGTCGTTCTTCAAGTAAAAATGGTATTCCATGAAAAAAGTGGCCAGTTTGGTGCAAAAGCCAATTAATTGCACAAGCACTTTTCCCCAAGACAACCGTCATAATTTGATAGGCAGAAGTGGTTTCTGCATATTTTCCATTCTCACTACACAGAATATTAAAAATACAGTACTCAAGAGTCAAAATTTAATGAAATGAGCAAATTTTGCTGCTTTATCAATGACAATCCTAAGTGGGAAACAAGTGGTGTTTTTGTTTTGTTTTGAACTATGAGTACATGGCAGTGAAAAATGTGATGACTACTCCTCGATTCAGGCTAAGACGCCAGCAGCTGTATGCACCACTGCTTCTGCACCGCCAGGGCAAACATCAACAGGAAGAAAACAGCAAATAACATATTAGTATTATTATGAAAATAATTTTAACTGTGTGGACCCTGTAAAAGGTTCTTAGGGACTCCCAAGGGTCCAAGAACCACACTTGGAGAACCACTGTACTAGACGAGGGTTGGGATTAAGGGTTTGAAACTGGTATGGCTTCTCCATGATCTTCCACACATTCATTTAATAAATATTCCAGGGGCTGGTCCGGTGGCGCAAGCAGTTAAGCGCGTACACTCCACTTCGGTGGCCCGGGGTTCGCAGGTTCGGATCCCGGGCGAGCACCAAGGCACCTCTTGTCAAAGCCATGCTGTGGCAACGTCCCACATAAAGTAGAGGAAGATGGGCACGGATGTTAGCTCAGGGCCAATCTTCTTCGGCAAAAAAAAAAAAACAGGAGGATTGGCATCAGATTTTATTAGCTCAGGGCTGATATTCCTCACAAAAAAAAAAAGGTTCAAAAAACTAAATAAATAAATATTTCAGTCTCGATCAGCAGACCTATATAAATAAGCCATGTTGTGAGATCAAAAGAACACAGGACTTCCTGATAAGATGACATAGTGGATTACTGCTTTCAACTGACCACACTCTTCCCCCCTTTGCTCCAAATACAATAATGACAAATAAAATATATTTTTTTATTAATTTTGAAAGAAACAGCCATGCTCAAACATAACAAATACATCTGTAGACCAAGACACAGAGCAAACATATGGAAATGAACTGATGACTCCATGAACCCACTGAGCTCCAGGACCAGAAACTAGCAAAGGTAGTCAGGAAATCAAATCATACATAAGACAATAGGACCAAAAGCAAGGCTCATAGGTTTCAGAAACCAAACAAAATATTCCTGAAAGGAAGGTGAAAAAAACTATTATCAATAACTAGTTACTGATTACATCCAACTGTCACCTGCAGTTGTAGAAGCAAGAAAGGGTAATATACACCAAGCGTGGGTCATGCATACCTCTCACACTGCAATAATACCTCGGGACAGAACCCTGGACACAGACTGAAGGTATGGTAGAAATGGGTGAAGGCAACAAAAATAGAGCCAGGGGCAGGGAGAGGGGGACACATGGATGGCACCAAAAGAAAGAAACGAAAAATAAATTTCTGGGGCCGGCCTGGTGGCACAAGTGGTTAAGTGCGTGCGCTCCGCTTCGGCGGCCCAGGGTTCGCAGGTTCGGATCCCAGGCGCGCACCCACGCACCGCCTGTTAAGCCATGGTGTGGAGGTATCCCATATAAAGTAGAGGAAGATGGCCATGGATGTTAGCTCAGGGCCAATCTTCCTCAAGAAAAAAGGGGAGGATTGGCATCAGATGTTAGCTCAGGGCTAGTCCTCCTCACAAAAAAAAAAAAAGAAAGAAAAAGAAATTTCCCACTCAAGACGCAAATCATAAACTAAAATTCCCAAGTGTACTTGAAAACTGAACTAAGAAAGATGACTAAGAAACTCATCAATATCAGAAGATGAACTCATCACCCAATAAAATGAAATGTTGAAATAAGTTTAAAATAAATGTTTATGATCCTTAATGAGATAAAGAATCGATGGCCATGAAAAAATATATGAAAGGAAACAGTTAAAATGGTTATAAAAAGAATGAATTGTAAACTTTCATAAATTATGAAGAATGAAAAAAGACAGTGGTATCACCCATTATCTGAGCACCAAATATCCAAACTCTGGATAGATTTGGTTATTAGCATGGGATACTTAAACCCATATCTGAAAGCAAAACTCAACAGATAGGATTAATTCCTAAACTGGACACAATAAATACACACACACAGTGAACTGGACAAGAAAACTGATGAATCCAACCAGAATGCAGCACAGTGAAGTAACAAAAGGGAAAGAACACAGACTTCAGAGTTGATCTAAGCCTTAGCACGCTACTACCAAATTTAAGTCTGTGAACCTCAATTTTCTATTCTCTGAATGGACATACCATCACCTTTACAGGGTTGCTGAAAGAAAAAAACATACGCAAATAAGAAGCTCAGTGTCTCAGCAAACGGCAGGCTTGAAAAATGACTCCCTCAAGAATCTTACGATTTACAGACAGAATCAAGGCTATTAAAAAAAAACAAAAACAGAATTTTGCCCCTGTAATTATAAAGTAACTGTATCTACAACCCAGATAAATTCAGGAAACAATGTATTTGTGTGTTTTCTGACTTCTATGTTAGTTGAATAACTTAAGGAAATTGCCTAAACCTTGGTACCTAAGAGGGGATTAAAAGAGATGTCTTTTGGGAAGTAAACTCTCAAAGATGCTGAGATCTACAAATAAAGTTTTGGTAGTGGTTTTAAACTGTTCTTATGTAAACACTTCAAACGTTTTCTTTAAACCTCTCTGATACTGTACATTTCTCTGTCAAAAGAATTTGTAGAAACAGTACCTCTTATTAGAAGGGGCACTTCGGTCACAAGTGACTAAGGGCAATTTCTTCTTTGTTAATTGCTCTGCAATTTTTTTTAAATATAAAGACACTGGCAATTTAACCAGCCTAAATTTAAAATTCCTTTCACTACTCATCTTTCTTAATAAAATGGCTTCCTTTTCAACTGCCAAAAGGAAAATGGAAACAAACAGAACTCAGACCTCTTAATATTTCTAATGGAATTGGGAGAGAGTTATTTACCTAATGAAACATCCACAATTTACATGGTACCTTCACACCACAGAAAAGGCTTATCAAAAGCCAAAGTAAAACTCTCATACATAAAAAATTAAATTTCAACTTACTTCCCAGTGCCTAGGACTCAACAGTCTTATACTACTGAATCATGTCTGGAAGTGGAAAGAGAGTAGGATGACAGGACTGCACAGCCAGTTTATCTTCTGAAGTCAAAGCGTGTCTCCTGTTACCTTGCAGCAAGTCAGTGTGATCTGCATATCAATGCATGCCAGAAGGGCTGCAGTATCTGAAACCCATACCAACCATAAAAGGTGTTATTTTAATTAACAAGTTTGCCAACACATTATGAACTTTGCAGTTTTATTCTAGAATTCTTTTTAAATTTTTATCACAATCTAATTTTAAAGAAAATTTTAAAAGGCTAAGAACCAAGACTAAAAACTGTGCAATCCCAACTCTATTTATGTCACTCTCTAGTCAAATAACTAACTCTATAAAAGTCTTTTTGAACAGAAGAGCAATATACTAGTAGTCGATTTAGAAAAAAATAATTTCTATGAGTCAGTTTTCTACATTAGGGTCAAATTTTATAGTAGAGGGGTTAAAGAAATGCCAAATCACACAACATTACGTAACAAGAGTGCTACCTGAACTACGTTAGGTACACTTTTACTTGTAATAGTTTAAAAACTATGAAGACAAAATTCTATAGAAGTGAATTACATATCCTACACTGTTGATCTTTAGATGCTTATATACTCACACAGTATAAGTTTAATATATGAAGCTCAGTTTCTTGTGTTAACGACAGGCAATACATGGTGGAAAATGCATTTAAATCTTAGGAACATATGTTGAGCATGTGCACGCACGAAAAGCTTTCAAAGTTGCTTTAAAATGTGAAAATGAGTAAGGCTCCTGTTATCCTTGATAAATGTCAGCTGTCATGCACTCATGTCCAATACATACTATTTTTCACAAAGCAGAGACCCAGAAAAGGCAATTTTGAATCCACCAGCTGCATGCAATGGTTATACATAGCAAATTCTATTCAAGGTCAGAAGTTTAGAAGTTTTCAATATCAACTTTAAAATAATGCAAGCTTTACATATTAAATATTACACAGATTCAAAAACATTTTCTTATTAAAACAGTTTTTGGAAACAAAGAATCATAAGAAAGTAATTACTCTCAGAGTTTGGCACATGAGAGATAGAGCCATTTATAACGGTGATATAAACTGGCCTATTTGTACAGCAGCTCACTTTTTAGATCATTGGGCTGATAATTAAGAAATATAATTGACCTAAATAAGCTACAAAATTAAGTATTACAAGAGCTATATTACCAATGTGATTTTTTATGTCTGTATTTTCCAAGTACAATCGAACTGTCCTTTTTATGAACCCAATGAATGATTACTAAAACCTCAGCTCCATCCATTTTCACCAAGAGCAGAAAAATGGTGATTGGATTGATAGTTTGTTGTTCATGTCAAAGATCGATCTTACAAATTTAACAGTTTTCTCTCCATATTCTGAAAGCTTCATCATTAAAGTAAACCAGCTTAACCTTTGGTCTTTGACTTCAAACAATGAAACACATCAATAGGAATTTTCTTTTAAAAGCATCTCTATATTAAATTTAAAATATTTAAGCTTTTAAAATTATAAATGCATTAATATTTCCCTACATATCATCATAGAAACCATTTACCTCCACATTTTAAATATATCACTAGTCGTCAGTCTTCTTTCCATAGAAGGAGACTCTTAAAAGTTTAAAACCCAAAAAGAAAATAGAAAGGGGGTGAGGGACTGAGTGCGGTCAGATTGTCTCAATTAAAATAACTTTGGCTTTTCCACTTGTAACCACAGCACTTCATTAGCCCTAAACAGCAGGTCCACTGAAATTATGGCTTTCTTGGCAAGTTTTGTTTTAACTGCTATTTGCAAGCTTGAGAGCAAAAGCTGATTTCTGGGCATACTGCTGCAAGATACCCATAAGTATCTCACAAACCTTTAACGGACAAATAAAAGTGCAAATGGGTCTGGGTATGACTTTTTTTTTTTTTTTAAGAAAAAGTCTTGACACATGAAAAGGATACGGTGCTGGAATTAATATTAACCTTGTAATTACAGGTTGACTTCTATGACAAAGACTGAATAAGGTTTTAGAAACATTGAGATGAGTTCACTTAATATGTTATATTGAAATCCAGAAATGTTTGAGATAAATAGCAAACCTTTTGAGGTCAGTGCCATGACAAAAGTAAAAATATTTTCCATAAAATTCCTTTATGGCATCATAGAGCTCTTAATATTTTTCAATACACCACTATATTCTTTAGCAGCTTTTGAGATGTAATTCACATACCATATACTCAAAGTAAACAATTCAATGGCTTTTAGTATATTCAGAGTTGTATAACTGTCACCACAATCAATTTTAGAACATTTTCATTATCCCAAAAAGAAACCCCTTAGCTGTCACTCCCCTAATCCTCTAATCCCCCCTACCTCATCTCCCCCTACTCCACACATTCCAGGCAACGACTAATCTATTTTCTGTCTCTATGGATTTACCTATTCTGAGCAGTTCAAATAAATGGAATCACACAATATCCAGTCCTTTGTGACTGGCTTTATTCACCTAGCATAATACTTTCACATTTATCCATGTTGTAGCACATATCAGTACTTCATTTCTTTTTATTTCTGAGTAATACTTCATCGTATGGATATATCATATTTTATTTATGCATTCCTCAATTGACAGACATTTAAGTGGTTTCCACTTTTTGGCTATTATGAATAATGTTACTACAAACATTTATGCACAGGTTTTTGTGTGGTCACCTATATTCTTAAATGAGAAATCATGAGCACTAATAAATGAAAATTGATTTGGAGGCAAAGAAGCCTCCAAAGTTTGCTAGTAAACAGGAAAGAAGCCAGGTTTTTAAAAAAATATTTCTTTTAAAAAACTGGAAACTAGGGGCCAGGCCGGTGGTGTAGTGGCTAATTCACACACTCCACTCCAGTGGCCCAGGTCCCTGGGTTCGGTTCCCCGAGAGTGGACCTATGCACCACTCACCAAGCCATGCTGTGATGGCATCCCACATACAAAATAGAGGAAGATGGGCACAGATGTTACCTCAGGACTAATCTTCCTTGGCAAAAAGAGGAAGACTGGCAACGGATGTTAGTTCAGGGCTGATCTTCCTCACCAAAAAAAAACAAACCTGGAAAGTAATTGTACAATTTTAACTATGATTAATGTGCTAAAGGCTCTAATGGAAAAAGCTAACAACATGTAAGAACAGATGGGTAATGTAAGCAGATAAACTCCAAGAAAGAATCAAAAGGGACTATTAGAAATCAAAAATACTAACAGAAACGAAAAATGCCTTTGATAGGTTCAGTTGACTGGACACAGCTGAAGAAAAAGAAAATCAGTGAGCTTAAATGTTTATCAATACCAGCTTCCAAAACTGAAATACAAAGAAAAGAAGGAAAAGGACAGAATGTCCAAGAACAGTGAAACAATTACATACAGTATAAAGTACACATAGTGGGAATACCATGTCTATGAAATCCAAGAGAAGGCAGAACAGGAGAGACTGAAGCAGACCAGCGGCTGCCGGGGCGCAACGGCACAGGGACACGACGGAACTTCAGCGGGTGACGGACACGTTTCATGTCCTGACTGTGGTAACGGTTACATTTGTCAAACTCATCAAAGTGTGAATTTGAGGTTGGTGAATCTACTGTATGTAAATTACACTTAATAAAGTTGTCTCTTAAAATCAAGTACTTTAAGTTACGTAAGAAAAATGGCAGTGCATATCTAATCCTGTGATAAATATTAAATGACTGCTATGAGATAAAATCATTAGCTAACATAGGGCTATTTCAATATGAAAATTTACTTTTTCTCAATAAGTTCCAAATGAAAAGTAAATTTATTACATCAGCAACTTAAAATCAAGTTTACGTTTAAAAAACTTTAGGGCAATAACAATACTCTATGCAACAAGAGACATACACAAAAACGTTCACTGCAAGACCATTCAAACGTCAAAAACCAGACAAAACTCTGATGTTCATCAACCCCAAATTTAAAAAATGAATTCTAATAAAGTCATACAAAAGAATATAATACAGTAGTAGCAAAAATAAATTATACAAAACGTGGTTAAATCTTACAAGCAATCAAAGTAAAAAAGAGCAAGCACATCATATTCATTATATTTTTGTAAAGCTAGAAAAACTAAACTGTTCAGGAACACACACACATATGATTTTTAAAAAGTGATTAATTACCTCAGTTAAAGATAGCTGTTACTTCTGGGATAGAAGCAGGAGGATGAATTCATGGAGAAACACACATGGAGCAGGTACTTATAACAACCTTCTAGTACTTAAGTTCAAGTAGTGGGTCCACAGGTGTTTTCTGAAGTATACCTCCTAACTCACATATAATATATACTCTTGTTTATATAAAATATTGCATAATTCTAAGGTTAGGTAAAAAAAGTACTACGTGGACAAATACTTAATCCAACATTTGATTTAAATACTGTATTGAGTGCATTCCATTTATTACTCTCATTTAATCCCCATTACAGCCCTCTGATATACAGAATAGGGTAGCAGATGAAAGGGGAGTTCAACTTTATCCCTCTTTTACATGAGAAAACTGGGACACAGGGAGGTAAAACAACTCAAGGTCATATATCTAGTAGGTACTGGAGGCAGAAATTAAATCCAAGTCTTTCTGATGTCACAGCCCAAGCTATTAACTATTCCCACAAAAAAAAAAAAAACACAAACAATAAAGCTTAAGTCATAACATGAAATGTTTTACTCCTTTTTTTCCATGGCATCTCTAACTGTACTGTTTACAGCTGTTTTAACACTGCCTTCCAATAGAACTGGCCCAGCTGAAGTTCCCAATAAGAAGCTACTGTTTTCCAGGAACATTCACTAGAAATTCTTACCAGTCTTAAAGGAAAGAAAACAGTTAAGAATTATGGCCCTGGGGCGGGCCCAGTGGCACAGTGGTTAAGTGCGCGTGCTCTCATGCGGTGGCCCAGGGTTCGCAGGTTCGGATCCCAGGCACACACCAATGTACCACTTGTCAAGCCACGCTATGGCGGCGTCCCATATAAGTAGAGGAAGATGGGCGTGCATGTTAGCCCAGGGCGATCTTTCTAAACAGAAAAATGAGGAGGACTGGCACTGGATGTTAGCTCAGGCTATTCTTCCTCACAAAAACAAACAAACCAAAAAAAGAATTATGGCCCTTACAGTCATCACCAAGGACTGCAGGTTCTTGACCCATCCCTATACACATCTCCTTTTTTTTTTTTTTTTGCTAAGGAAGATTAGCCCTGAACTAACATCTGTTGCTAATCTTCCTCTTTTTTTGCTTGAGGAAGATTAGCCCTGAGCGAACATCTGTGCCAATCTTCCTCTACTTAAATGTGGGCTGCTGCCACAGCATGGCTGACAAGTGGCGTAGGTCCGCACCCAGGATCTGAACGCCTGAACCCGGGCCGCCAAAGCAGAGCACGACGAATTCAACCACTGGGCCACAGGGCCAGCCCCCACATCTCCTTTAAAAAATAATTTAAAATATCTTCATTTTACCAATACTCTCATCTCCTAATCTGACTAATCATCAAGCATTTACAGTGAGTGGGGGAGAAGCAGCTGGTAGGGGGACTAAAACGCTCTGTAATGAAGAAGCTAATCCATCAATCATAGAAACTTAAAGCTGGAAAGAACCTGAGATCTGTAAAACAAGCAGATTGATTGCTACGAGGAAACCGATGCCAAGCCGTGACTGTTACTACTCCCAGTTTCCACGCTAGAAAACTCTGACATCGGGTGTTTTCTAGCTTTAAATTTAACAGTTGTTATAGCTAGGCAGGTAATTGACAAAACTACCAAATGTCAATTTTCCTACATATTTAATGTGTAATTCACTTAAATTGTTTGATTTTTAAGTAATAGTTGCTTTAGAAGACTTCCATGAGTTTGATTCATATTTTAATTATAAGGCATAAAAGGAGAGTTTATAATTAAAAGTCATCTTTAAACTTTAGTAATTCAATTTCAAATTAAACTAAATAACAGAGATAAACACCGTCCTTAAAACTTAGAAGGCTATTCATATACTAGCAATACTTTTTTAATATCTAGAAACTAAAATGTGAGTAGAATATAACTTATGGCACTTACAGGCACTTGATAATTACCCTGGCCTTGGCAACACTTTCATTTCTTTATCCAACTACATAGTGCTCTTATTTTAATTAAGATGACACAAAAATTGGTTTAAGAAATTTTCATGAAGTAAATCCATCAACATGTAAGAGGCTACACTTCAAAGAGTTAATTTTCAAGACCACAAATGACATCACAGCCTAGGATTCCAAAAAGTCATGATTTTGAAACTTCTGTGGTTAGAGTTGAATTTTTCTGTCGAACAACCATAGACATATTTTTCACTGCTGGAAGAATGTCATTTAAAAGATTAGTCCTTAAGGTATTACAGACTTCAGTGATA